>NC_089491.1:132741585-133341585 GCF_036850765.1 Saccopteryx bilineata
ATATTCTGCTGCTTTTGGGGTAAAATGCTCTAAAGATATCGTTTAAATCCATGTGTGTCACTTAAGGTTTGACTATAAGATTCCTCAACATACTTTGGCTTTAACATTTCTTGCTGTTAATTGAGAAGGGAACCACAATTTGCTGAAAGTTGAATAAAATGGGCTCAGAAAGGAAAAGTTAAAATAATTAGATTATAGAAATTATGAAAAATGAGCAAATAATAGTCTTTATTGTGATAGATGGATATTTTTTTAAGATGAAGATCTGCTGGACTTCCTCTTCACTTTAGTCAGCATGAGAGCAAATGTGCTTTCTTTGCTGAGGTAGTTTTAGCAAAGACCTCCTTGACTGCACTGGATGCCAGAGGGGCAATGGGAATAAATGCACATCTCCTCTTAATGAGCACATTAATGAATAGGACAAAATGTTTTTCTTCTCACCTCATGTATGAATTTAAAGCTACTAACATATTGACAATTTGTTAATATTTGATAGCTACTTTCTCTTATAAAAATTTATATAGTTAAGGGATAAAGGGAATTGATTTTTTTCCTCAAGTTTCTGGTACCAAATACTTGATGAGATGTCAAAATTGATGTTATCAAATGGCCCAGGCAGTTTTATATAAATTACTAATAAATGTAGAGGGTGAAAAAAAAGCGATTAACAATCTTCTAAACTATACCCACTGAGATAAGCATTCCAATTAGATATTTCATTATTTCCACAGTTTGTTTTATATTGAATACTGAATTTTATTGCCAAATACCTGACAGTCAAATTGGAAACAAGCCACAACTGTCAACGTGTAATTGCTCCGGCTGTTTGAATCTGTTTCAAGTGTGATGTTTCTCATGAAAATTAAATGAAGATAGTACAAAGAGGTTCTCTGCAGAAGGGGGATGGATGGAATTTAATTACCCTTATTAAAAATTAGAAAGCAGTGCTCTTTACATTCTCTGATTAGTGTGCAAGGAAGATGATCTTTGTTGTGCACTTGTGTATATGAAAAGGGGCTCTGAGTGTTCTTTATGAGCCAAGGAGGAAAAGAAAGGGCATGCAACTGTATTAGCCCGCTGTCCATAGGGCACAAGTCAATTTTGTCAGCTCTTCCCAAGGTGAAAACTTCATTTCCTGTAAATAGTTATTAATTCTATATCTTTCTCTTTTTTTTGGTAAGAATCTTTAATAAGTAGTTCAACTTAAGTCTTTGACACTTCCTACTGATGGGCATGAAATGTTGGCTTGATTCTTTAGGGAGAGGGACTAGTGGAAGGAAACTAATGACTAGTAGAGCCATGTTAATGCATGCTAATAGGACTGGCAGTTACCCACCAAGGGGAGGTAAGAGGCCCTGGGATATGCAGAGACAACTCAGGAATCCAAACCTGATTTCTTATTAACCTAAATTGTTTATTTTAAATATGAAAAAATAGCAACAAAATCAAAGAACATTCTTAGAAACGTATTTGTAGGGGACTAAGGCAGTGGAGTTGACTATAGAACACTTGAGGTAAATTATCTTTACCTTTTGAATCATTTTTTGTCAATAGCTGCCAAAGAAGATGTTTAATTGTACGTATCATGTGTGTGGTACAACAGCTGTTGACCTTTCTGCCTTCCTTCTTTTTTTCTTTTCAGATAACAGAAGAACTATACTATAGATCAGAGGTCGGGAACCTATGGCTCGTGAGCCAGATGTGGCTCTTTTGATGGCTGTATCTGTCTCGCAGTCAAATCTTTAATAAAAAAAAAAATAACATTAAAAATATAAAACATTCTCATGTATTATAATTCATTTATTTCCTACCGCTCATGTTCATGGTTGCGGGTGGCTGGAGCCAATCACAGCTGTCTTCCGGGACAACACCAGATTTTTATTGGATAATGCGTAATTTACACGGGTCGTTGTATGGCTCTCATGGAATTACATTTTAAAATATTGGTGTTTATGGTCTCTCAGCCAAAAAGGTTCCCGACCCTTACTATAGATGTAAATACAAAACCTTTCAAGCCATAAAGAATAGCTTGATGAAATAAGTGGAATAGATTATTAAAATTAGCATAGCCTAATTTGCAAACTACTCTTTATTCAGTTGTGAGTTTTAACATTCCCTTCGAGCCCTGAAAGATCATCTTGAAATTCCATTCTTAACCACTGTCTGTGACACTTGTCCCCTGTAGACCTCCACTTGACTGACAATGTGCAAGCGTTCAGATAAACAGACTACATTTCTGCTTCCTCAAAAGAGCCCTGTCTTTCAACTGAAGTAAGATGTAGCTCTTGGAAGTTAACTAATTTTGTAAACTTTTTTGTATGCTGCTCTAACTAGCAGGTAGGATGGTAAAGTATTCTCCAGGGAATGCAGCTAGCTGTCAAGCCAAATTGCCTCAACTACTTCTTTCGGTTGTCGATCATAAATCTCCATTTGCGAGAGCCAGAGTCTGTACTTTTTCATATTAGACCCTCCCTTTTCCCTTCCAACAACCTGGACTGCTTGCCCAAGGCACTTCTTCTGTCTTCGGAGCCATATTCTTTGGTAGTGTTTTGACAGCCTTTTCCTTTCAGCAGTCTCTCTACTCCTTACCTATTCCTCTGATGAACTCTCGACCAGATGTACTTTCCTACTATGTGTAATAGAAAAACTTCTTTCAATCACTGGGATGTCATCATACTTAGACTTGGAAATACTCGTGGTTCTTCTAAAATCTGGCAATCCAGACTAGCTTAATAGATACACATGAGACATGGGCTAACTCATGGTATAGATGGATAAATGATTGCTAATTACAAAGTATAAGACAGATATAGGTACTTACTGCTATGGTAGCTCTGAGGATGAAAAGATTAAGTACATTTGAGAATTTCAAAGGCTTTACAAAGAACACAATTTTGGCTATGTGCCTTGCTAGAGACAGAATATTCAACAGTCAGGATTTGTCTGGGAAGTGGTAAAAATTTCAGTGTAGGCATAAAAAGAATTCTTAGGAGGGAGGTAATCCATGAGAGGCTGGGGAAAATGGGGCCTGATTTAAAAGAATTTTGCTAGTAGAATTTAGGAGATTGAGTTTACTCCAATGATATAGAGGGGAGATGGAAAGAAGGCCCACCTTTGACTGAGCATAGGAGAAGCATCAAAATAGAACCTTTTCCCTAGAAATATTAACCCTTTAAGTAGTGAGTTTTATTCATGCTTGCTGATCCCCAGGAGTGAGTTGTTTTTTTTTCTTCAAAAAATGAAATTAGTTCCAGTTCCAGTTTTATTAACTTAAAATTATGTTTGTTTGATAACCAATTTATGGAAACAAGAAGAACATACATTTGCCTTTTTTAAATGTTGCCTTACACACGTCCGATCATACTCTGGATGGTCAGGAGGCATGGGGACATACAGGAATGTTCGAACTACTTGAAGGGTTAACTCACTTAGACTTTAGTCAGACTCGTGGGATCAAACCAGAAATTGTAGAAGGCATCCAGGGAGAAGTCTGCACCACACCTGACTTGTATTTGCACTTTTCAGTCATTTTGGAATTTATGGCTCATGAACAATCATCAGAAGTCATGAAGGGAGTATTGATTAAATTAACACCAGCCTGACCAGGTGGTGGCACAGTGGATAGAGTGTCGGACTGGGATGCAGAGGACCCGGGTTCGAGACCCCGAGGTCGCCAGCTTGAGTGCGGGCTCATCTGGTTTGAGGAAAAGTTCACCAGCTTGAACCCAAGGTCTCTGGCTCCAGCAAGGGGTTACTCGGTCTGCTGAAGGCCCACGGTCAAGGCACATATGAGAAAGCAATCAATGAACAAGTAAGGTGTTGCAACGCGCAATGAAAAGCTAATGATTGATGCTTCTCATCTCTCTCTGTTCCTGTCTGTCTGTCCCTGTCTATCCCTCTCTCTGTCTCACTCTCTGTCTCTGTAAAAAATAAATAAATAAATAAAAATTAAAAAAAAAAATAACACCAGACCAAATAGGAAGTCAAAATGTTTTAACATGTTCTCAAACAGCTTAGTAATGACTTAGATAATTATCACCCATATAACTAAGCCCCCTTCAATGTTTGAGTTGAATAAACCTTTCTAATGCTGGCTTGTAAGAATTGGTGATGCAGGTTATGGATGGGGTTCCATTGCAGGGGGCTCTATTTTTCTCGAGATCTGGGACAATTTTGATATAGGATATGGAGAAGTGAAGTTCAAATGAGTTAAAGATTCAAAATTTAGACACTTCAATTTTTTAATGACTAAAAATGATTCAGACCTTTTAAATGGGTAAAACTATCTTTTTATATTAAGGTGTTGCTTTTTTAAGTTACTTTTGGTCTTTTTCTTTCTTTCTTTTATTAAGTGAGAGGTGGGAGGCAGGGAGGCAGAGATAGGTTCCCCCTTGTTCCCCAACTGGGATCCACCCGGCAAGCCCCTACAGGGTGATGCTCTGCCCATCTGAGGCTGCTGCTCAGTTGGTTGGCAAGAGAGCTATTTCAGTACCTGAGGTGAGGCCATGGAGCTATCCTCAGCTCCCTGGGACAACTTAGCTCTAACCATTCGAGCCATGGCTGCAAAAGAGGGGGAGAGAGAGAGAGAGCAAGAAGCGAGAGGTGGAGAAGCAGGTTGCTTCTTCTGTTTGCCGTGGTGGGAATTGAACCTAGGACTTCCACATGCTGGGCTAATGCTCTACTGCGGAGCCAACCTGTCAGGGCTATTTTTTGGTCTTTTCTTCTTTGAAAATGGAAACCCTAAGATAATTTTTTGATTAATTAATTGAAACTTCGTACAAAGGAATTTATTTAGTTTGAACATCACACTTCTGAAAAAACAATAAAGTTAAAAGTTACCAAAAACACCCCCACCAGATTTGAATTACAGATAGGTTAGCCCAGCTAATCTGTTTTTTAATATACCAGCTAAGCTAGCTCTACTGGACCCCATGGTCTTCCCTGAAGAAAACCTCCATTCTTAATGACTATACTGGTGATGATTCCATCTTTCTGGCCAACACGACTCACTTCTGAAGGCCCAGAACTTTCAGAGTGCCTGCGTGGTGCTCTTTGATGTCCTCAGGCAGGAATTGTGCAGTAACTTCTTCCTCTGCTCCTAGTGGCCTCCTTGCGGCATGCTTTCGGCATTGTCTTTATCACGTGTGTCTGAGCTCCTTGCTAGGCTGTTGGCTTCTTAACTTAGATAGTAACTCTTCTGTCCAGTGACAACATTGTGACTGTCTATCCTAATCTAGTAATGCAATGCTGCCTGATTTGTAGCAGCTTCTCAACAGATAACATATACCATAAAGAAAAAAATTAAAGGGCAATATCTCTATAATCTTGTTAGAAGATTAAAGGCATTAAATGGGCATGTGACTTGTTAACATAATGATGTATCACTTTTTGTCTTGCAGAAGATCAAATTCCCAGGGGCTTCCCTACCATTGACATGGGCCCACAGTTGAAGGTGGTTGAGCGTACACGCACTGCCACCATGCTTTGTGCAGCCAGTGGGAATCCGGATCCAGAAATCACTTGGTTTAAAGATTTCTTACCTGTTGACACAAGCAACAACAACGGCCGTATTAAGCAGTTACAATCAGGTAGGGTCTTATTACTGTTTCCACTAACTCCTAGAGATCTTTTTTTTAGCTTTCTCTCTTTTTATTTTTAATTTAATTTTATTTCTTTTTAATTTTCAGGTATTGATTTTTCTCCCTCTTCTCTTTCTCCGTTATTTAATGTGTTGTCCATGTTTGTGATGTCATAGCCTATTTCAAAGTCTGTCTTTCTCCCTCTGTGTGTGTTTTGCAGCTTCTGTTTAATCCACATTGCTCACTGCTGTGACTGTATTTTTGATAATTTTTTTTTAATTTACTGGTTTTCCATAGTATTTGATGGATCCATTTTCTCTTTCTTTCTCTCTCTCTTTCTCTGTTTTCTTTTGAAACAAATTTATTTCAACATTGGACTTCATTCAGAGCTTGCAAGGAGTTTCAATGGTTATATTCATTGAAAACCAAAATGTTCATATGAAACACTAAAGTGATTCAGTTTTATTAAAGTGTGTTTTTGCTGTTGTTTCTACACTTGAACTCATCAAAGTACCAAAGTTTAGCAAGTTTGATCATGTCTACAATACTTTCTTTTCACTAATACATAAAACACAGAAATGTTATCTTATGAGTAACCAGATGTATTTTTTCTTTTAATCCTTTATAAAGTGCCAATGAAAAGAGATTTTTTTTTGTATTGAAGTTATTATACTATCATGGTGAGCATTTGTGCACATTAGCCACAGTAGTGTGTGCCCACACTGAACATTTCTGAACCCTCCGGGGACTGGCTCTACAGAAGTCTGCTTTTGGTGTAGACTCTGCTCTTGCTGTTCTCTCTCTCTCTCTCTCTCTCTCTCTCTCTCTCTCTTTCTCCCCATTGCCCTTTTCTCCTCTCCCATCCCCATCTCAAGTTTATCCCTTTGCTCTCATTAGATTAAAGATAAACATACTTCTAAATTTCTTAAATTGTAGAGCCTGTCCCTAGGTAATTTCACAGGGACATTAACTAATAAACTGTTTACTTTGACATTGGTAGTAATATTGATACAGAATTCTAAGTGGTTTAACTGCCTGTCTTCCCAGAATTCTCAGCTTTTGTCCTGTGATGTTAAAGCATCTTGTTAACTGCCTCTTTTTGCTTGTTGTCAGCAGAATTGTGTAGATTAGCATTCTGTTATTGTAAATAAAGAATTAAGTATTCACCTGTAACATAGATGATTTAGTATATAAAGCTTTAACTCTGAAAAATTTGTACCAAATTATAAGGAATATAATAATATTTTTATGCTTTCTTCTCTCCATATTTAAATCTCTAGAATCTATTGGTAAGTGCTTAGTTCTGAAGCACACTTCACCCTCCACTAATTTCCATATTCAGATTATTATTATTATTATTATTATTAAAATGCATGGCATGCATTTTACTAACTGTCAGTGTAGACACCAGATCTCCGCAGGGCTGCACACGCACACATCCACAGAACTGTTTTCGTAAGAACACTGTATAGAAAAATAAAATAGTACACAAGTTATATCACACTAATGTAGCATAGTAAGTAACGTAAGATATCCAATCTAGTGTTTGTTTCTAGTTAGTATTTCCTATGATGATATATATATAGATATGCATATCTATATATCATATATACTTAAACAGATAAGCTAGTATTTTCTAAATTTATAAAATATTGTTTAGTTCATTTTTTTTTAAGAATATGAGGCATATAGGATAAATTCTAACCCTGTATGACCCCAGATCTAATAACTTCTCTGAGAAAGGCAATACTGCCTATTGTGGTCTTTGCCTTTGTGGTATAATGTGGTCTCATAAGAGTAGGTGCTTAGTAATGTTAGTTGAATGAATAAGTGAATGAAGAATTAAAGACACAATTGTGCCAGTTGCTTAACTGTCATCATTTGGACCAAGGTCAAAGCTATCATTGTTAATCCCGGCGCCTGCGTTTCCTCCTGTCCATCCTGGCTTTATTCTGGAATGACTTAACCTTCCCTCTTTGCTGACTTGTTGGACCAGGCAGGGAAAGTTGGGAGAAAAATGACCTGTTCCCATAGCTCAGTCTCCACTTACACTTGTCATCTCTCAGCGTGGACAGTTGGGATTGCCCACAAGAACAATCAGATGTCTCTGAGGTGATGTTGAGAATACCTGGTGTTTTCCTATGATGTATATTCATGTATGTGCATGTGTTCTCATATGCACGAGCATAAAACACCAGCGCAGGTTGAATGCTGACCTTTCCCTTTACTATATCACCCCTAATTTTAGGGATACTTCAAGGACTCACACACAGAAAAATAAATAGAAGAAATGTAACAAACACTGTGTTTGCTTTCAGAGCACTTTGATGGGCCTTCACTATAAGAGGCATATTCAGGGATACACCTAGAATAAATCCAAAGACTAGCATGTGCCGGGAGGGACTGAGACTTTAAAAATTCTAAAATTGATAATAACTAAAATAATGTTCAAGGTGTCTTTGAAGCAAGAGAAACAAGAAATAAGATAAACCCATTGCCAAGGGAACGTGATGTAGTATTAACAGATGGCACTGAGAAAATGGGAAAACCTCACTGTTATTTTGTTTTAATTTTCAAAAACAGCATTTCCTAAGGTGGGTTCCACAGAATGTTCATGCATGATGAGATACTTTTGGGAAATGTTGGGAAAATACACAGTTTTTTACTGAAGGATTTTTCTTTGCTTTAAGATGCTACAATATTCTTTGAAACCCACTGAGACTTATGTTCTAATTAACACTTTTTTGTCTGGAAGCATCTCATGGGACCAGTGTTCTATGAAACACACTTTTCAAAGCACCCTGTTAAAGCAAGGAGGGCCTTATCTTGGTTGATTAGAGCATCGTCCTGATAAACAAAAGGTTATGGGTTTGAACCCCAGTCAGGGCACATATAAGAACAGAGAAGATTTCTCTTGCTCTCTCTCTCTCTCTCTACCTTTCTCTCTAGAATCAATCAGTAACTAAAAAAAAAAAAGCAAGAAGAATGGCCTTCTAAAAAATATGTAGAATAAATAGGCCAAAGAAAAATCTTCATTAAGAAACTATAGTTTTGTCTTTGAAGAAAAGAGAGAGCACTTAGCTATTTTTAAGGATCTCAAATGTTTCATCCCAGAAAATATATTTCAAGAAGTAAAAGAAAATGTTAAAAATTCCGTCAGGTTAGAAATAAGTATGTAACATATCCAAAGAAAGATTTTTAAAAACTTGAGACCAAAATGTAGTAACCATTTAGAGCTAAAATAGATTTTCATCCCATTATGATTCTTCTATTGCAAATGACAGAAACCAAACCCTGACAATTTGAAGGAAAAAGTGGACAGACTGGTAGGACTTTCACTGGGAAGAAAAATGAGAAATAGGGCTTCAGGCTTGAATCCAGGACAAGAACCGGGGAAGCTGTAGGCACTGGAGCCTGAGATACATGCTATCTTTCTCGGCTGCCATGGCTGAAGAGAAATCCTTCAAATGTTTTTCTTCTCTATCAGTTACTCCGCTGGAGACTCTAAGTCCCAGGAGAGAAAGTCCAACTGGAACAGCTTGGTTCTCATACCCACCTCTTAGCCAAGGGTGACTTGAGCACCAAGAATGCCCACAGTGGGGAGATGTATTATATTTATGTGATGTCAGTTGTTACTTCTCCACTCTCATTTTTACTTTCATTTATTTGAGTCCTCTCTCTTTTAACCTGATAAGTCTAGTTAAAGGTTTGCCAACCTTGTTTACCTTTTCAAAGAACCAGCTCTTAGTTTCATTGATCTTTTGTCTTATTTTTTTATAGTCTCTATGTCATTTATTTCCACTCTGATCTTTTTTATTTCTTTCCTTCTACTTTCAGCTTTATTTGTAGTTCTTTTTCTAGTTCTTTTAGGTACAGGGTTAAGTTGTCTATTTTAGCTTTGTCTTGCTTCTTAAGCTATGCCTGTAATATAATGAACTTCCCTCTCAGGACTGCTTTTGCTGTGTCCCATAAATTTTGAGTTGTTGTATGTTCACTTTCATTTGTTTCAAGGAAATTTTTTGTTTCTTCCTTAACCCATTCATTATTTAGTAACATGGTATTTAGCCTCAAGTGTTTGAATGTTTTTTAGTTTTTCTATTGTAGTTGATTTCTAGTTTCATGCCATTGTGATCAGGGAAGACACTTGATATGATCTCAGTCTTCTTAAATTTATTGAGACTTGTTTTGTGTCCTAACATATGGTCTATCCTTTTAGACAGACAGAGAGATGATAGATAAATACAGATGGCTAGATATAGATGATATAGATATATAAAGCTATCAGCTGGAATAGATTTAATGATTTTGCACATCAGTATGAAAATTCCCTCTCTGTCTCCTAGGGACCACCCTCCTTGCCCACTAGAAGTGCTGTACAGAATATGGCCTTTTCTAACTGGCTCTCTCCCTTGCCCCCTGGCTTTTGGCATTGCAGTGATCAGCACCACAATCAAGATAAATTATATTTACTGAGCACCGACTTTGTGCCAGGCAGACACTACAGTTCTGTAGAGATGAAGTCTCATTTAATCCCCACACTAGATTTCTGATCATATCTACTGCCATCTGCAGACAAATGGAACAAGAGGATCCAGAGCAGCAGTCAGTCACTGACCCTGGGACCCCCAGAGCTAAGCAGTATGGGAAAGGGTTCAGGGTACTAATACTAGAGTCTCACTTGCACACCAAGTAACTTTTTTCACTACTATAGCCAGTTATGTGAGTAATTTTGCGATATTTTTAAATATTTGGTTTTTAGCTTCAGCTCCTTATTACTCCAAAAATCCCTTTAAAAATAGTTTAGTTGTTCAAGTTAATGGAAACATTGCCATCAAATGTAAGCCTCACGCCTTCCCGAGGGCCATGATCTCCTGGAAGAGAGAGGCGCAGAGCCTGAGGCAAAGCAGAAGGTAAACCAATATTCCTTTGTGTGGTTTAATAGCTTGAAGTAGTTGGTTAATATAGTATCTTCCAAATTCTTACAGTTTACAAGGGCTTCCAAAATTTCCTCCCTTATGATAAACCTACAACGCATATCTGGAGATCCTGGAGTTTCTCACATGACAGTAGAAACAAAACCACCTTATAAAGCTACATAATTTGGCTACAATGCACTCCACACATGGGCTTGTAATAGACATATTTTTAAAACCCCTGAAGACTTTCCCCTATGTCTAGCCTGAAGATACGTTCCTGACCCGGCCTGTTGAGAAGTCAGGAAGAAGATCATCACACAAGGGGAGAGACACTCATGCTCACACACTGGCCTTGTGGTGTTCACATTCTCACACAGGTGTTGTCCTTGTGTGGGGAGGAGGTCCCCACATGAACCACAGTAGAGCAGCTCCCACAGGGAAAGAGGAGCTGTCCTTCCTCCCTGGTTGGACACAGGCGTGTCTTCTAAGACAATGATGACAGTACAGAACAGGTGTTTCTCTCCACGTGTTACACGTTTCATTCTGTGGTACTGCAGAGCTCTGCACAGCTGGAGGTGACAAGCCTGCAGCTGCAGCTCTCTGTTCAGTGACCACATGTGTTGCTGTGTGGCCAGGTAGGCAGAGGGCTACTTTCAGAGCGAGCCATTGTGCTAAACTAAAGGTATGAAAACAGTTCCATCAGGTGCATCTTGAGTTCATATGCCAACCAGGCCTGGCAGATCACATGAATGAAGGGGACACATCAGGTAAAAGAAAGGACAAGGAAGGCGTGACAAAAGTGGCAACCTCTTGATCTTGGAAGACAGGACTCAGGCTGGAGAGGGACTTCTGCACCTGAAGTAGACGGGAGCATGGAGTCTGTGAAACGATGTTTTGTGGGAAGGCAGACCCTGGGTTGGAAAACTGTAAACATTTCAGGAAAAGTTAGAAATCAAGGTGTCGGCATTAGGTGAATAGGTGAAATACAGTGAGCTCAGAGGGGCCTGGGCTACAGCCATTATATCTCTAGTAGGTGGCATATTTCCTGGCACATGAAATACTTCTTTGTTTTTCCTGACGTCTGACTTATACCCAGAAATCACATACAATAAAATATACAAATCCGAACTGAACAGCTTGATTAATATTTACGTGTGCATGTATACATCCATGTAACTCTTATGCATTTCCAGATACAAAACATTTTCAGCACCCCAGAAGGTGCCCCTGGCTCTCTCCTCATTAATAGCACCCCTACACACCAAAAGTGACCGTTATTCTGACACTGTCACAATAGACTAGTTTCACCTGTCTGTGAACTTAATTTCAATGAGCTCACACAGTATGTATTCATTGTTGCACAATCTTTAAGTCCATTCTACCATGGACAGACAGTTGGGTTGCTCCTTGTTTATGAATAAAGCATCTGTGAAGATTCCGTACCTGTCCCTTATGGACACATGCAGTGTTTCCTGTTGGATGTTTACCCAGGAGAAGAATTTCTGGGTCACAGGGTATACACATATTTGGTACATACTACAAAATAGTTCTGTAAAACAGTTGTTCTCAATTACATTCTCACTAGGAATACATGGGCATTTCGGTTGCTTCACATCCTTGCCAACACTTGATATTGTCAGTCCTTTACATTTCAGCCATTCTGGTGAGAATGTAGTGCTGTTTCATTGCAGTTTTAACATTAAACTTTTATTAAATGCATAAATAAAAATGATATGCCTATGAAATGGGGTGTTATGTAGCTATAAAGAAATGTATTGTTAAGGAAAATAATATTGGGGACACACTTATATTAAAGCTGAAAAACATACCGTATTTTTCACTCCATAAGACGCACTTTTTTCCACCAAAAGTGGAAGGGAAAGTGCTGGTGCACCTTACGGAGTGAAAAACACAGTATTTTATTAAATATTTTAACACACCATTTGGTTCAGAATAGTTTTTTCCTTATTTTCCTCCTTAAAACCCTAGGTGTGTCTTATGGTCAGGTGCATCTTATGGAGTGAAAAATACAGTATATAAAGTCTGTATCTAGTACACTTTTTATTTTAATGTATACATGTTAATAAAGAGGACTAGAAGAAATTCACCAAGACATTAACCATTGATTCTGGAGGAGAAATTAGTTTCTTTTTCTTTGTACTTTTACATAATCATGAGATGTTCTACAATGAGCAAATGCCAATTCTAAAAGCAGAAGAAAAAGAATATCTTCAAAAACAGTCTCTGCCTGAGAAAATGGACTCTATGTTCAAAAATATGCTATACTTCTCTGCACCCCTGCCAGCCTGGACCTCTGTGCACCAGCGATGGCCCTCGGGGGCTCAGTCTGGCTGCAGAAGGACAGGAAGGATGAGAGAAAGGGCTTTCAGGTCCTGCGGAGGCCAGCCAGCAGCAGCAGAAGTCACCACCAACGCCAGGGTGACAACAGGACAAGCAGGGGGAACTCTGGCCACAGGACCTATTGGGGGAGGAAGGTGCCCGAATCCTGGAGAAAGGCAGAGCCAGCAGGCCCAGGGAGACGCTGCCCGCTCGGAGCCCGCCTGCCAGGTACTCCTTGTCTCCCCTCCTCTGTCCTCAGCTAGCCCCTCCCTGTCTTTCCTCTTTTCCATTTTTTGTGGCAATAAGAGCAAAATCATCCCTGGCTTCCTCCCTTTATTTGATGAAGGACGGGAAGTTGTGAAAACGTGTATTTTACGTGGCCTCTGGGTTTTGTAGCATTTTGGTGAAATACAGTGCCAGCTTTAAGCATGTGCAGACCAAAATGTGACCAGAATTTTGTTCTGGGGAGACTGTGCTGGTGGCACTGTGGGAAGTGGATTGACAAGCATATGAAAGACAGGGAGAAGAATCCCAGAGATGAGACCCTAAATTAATACAGCAAACTTGAGAACAGCTGTGAATGAGATTAAAGAGGCTTTTTGTATTTTCCACACAGTCACAAGCAAAGAAGGATCTGGCTTTATTTCCCCAGATAATAAAAAAACTCTTCTACTTTTTTTGTAGTTTTTGGAACAAAAATATGCCTATCTTCACTGTAAAGACTGTCAGACCAGATGAGAGAGTGCTTATGTGCGGTGCGTTTCTGGGACTAGTCAGGTGAGTAAAGTGTGCGGGACATGGGGGAGGTGGGGCAGGAGCAGATGTGAAGCAGAGGAAGACTGTGTCTCCGAATGGAGCGGGACTGACGCTGTCTCATTCATCTTGCCATCCTGCACTCCAGGCACGTAATGGACAGATGCTCAGTAAATGAATTGAGCTGACTGGACAGTCTACATGACCTCCCGAGGCTGCTGACCCACGTCCTGGTTCTATTGGGTTTGGAAGCTCTATTGGACCAAATGTCAGATTACTAGATGAACTGCAGTTCATGTGTACATTGGGACTTTCTGTAACCATTTTTCGGCTGGTGTATTTTGAACAAGTTTGGGCATTGGTGCTAGGAAATTTCCACTGTCTGTCCACAAGGTGGGGCAGTAAGGAGAAAGAATTGACTATACAGATGAGCCAGTGAGAGACTTCTGGCTAAGAAGTTTCCCTCCTTACTTTGATTAGTTGTCAGCACGTTTGAATTGGGAAGACTTCACAGTGTGCATTTCCAGATTTTCCTGAACAATCAGACTCTGGACACCATAGACCAGGGGTCCCCAAACTACGGCCCTCGGGCCACATGCGGCCCCCTGAGGTCATTTATCTGGCCCCCGCCGCACTTCCGGAAGGAGCACCTCTTTCATTGGTGGTCAGTGAGAGGAGCACATTGACCATCTCATTAGCCAAAAGCAGGCCCATAGTTCCCATTGAAATACTGGTCAGTTTGTTGATTTAAATTTACTTTTCTTTATTGTAAATATTGTATTTGTTCTCGTTTTGTTTTTTTACTTTAAAATAAGATATGTGCAGTGTGCATAGGGATTTGTTCATAGTTTTTTTTATAGTCTGGTCCTCCAACGGTCTGAGGGACAGTGAACTGGCCCCCTGAGTAAAAAGTTTGGGGACCCCTGCCATAGACCTTCATTTCAGAACAAGAACAGAAGGCTGGGGTAAGGAGTTTTCTCTCTTCTCTGGGTAGGTGCCCTTCATTTTGTAACAATCTATACCTGGTCTATGAACTTCTCTGAGCAATAGAGTTGGAGCCCCCTCTGCATTTCAGGCTAAAAGGAGAGGTGTGTTCAGACCTGACTGAGCACATGACTTTTCACACTAGCCGCTTACTAGACCTGAGCATAAACACAGTTTTAAACTAAACTAAAAGTACTTTCCTTCTCTTGCCAGAATAAAAGCAGTGGATTGGATTCAAACACTCCAAGACACTAGGATACAAAGAACAAGACATAAAACTCGTCCTCAAGACATGGATACTGTTAGGAGTGACTCAGTCACAGTGTGCTTTGGTGATTATGCAGTGGCACCCATAGAATGGGCGTGGCACAGAAATAACACAGGAGGGGATGGCTGGCCTTGTGAGGTGGGGGCTGCCCAGGCAGGATTTGAAAGGATGAATAGGAGTTCACCTAGTAAGGCAGGGAGGAAGTGTGCACAGGACATGCACAAAGCCTAGAAACCACGTGTATTGATTGATAAGTGCAAGTAATGTGACGTTCACATGGGGAAATAGTGGGAAAAAGAAAAAGCAGGGGAGGGTGGACCAGGGCCAAAAGAGAAAGTCTAGGGTTCGCCCGCACCGTGAGTGAAATCTTCATGGCTCCTTCCCTCAAAAGACTCTTACTACAGTACTTTATGTACCTTATTGGGTAGGTGACACAATTATTGGGAAAGAAGGAGCAGGACATCGATTTTACAGGTAAGGAAAATGAGGTTCAGAGAGGAGGAAAAAGTGACTGAGCACTAGAGGAGCTGAAGACCTCAGGGCAGAGGTTGGGCAAAAGCGAGGTACAGCGGAAGGGAACGGGCTACTTACATTAAAAAGTGGGAGCCTCGGGTACATAGAAACTTGGATTTGAAAAGACAAATTCCTCTTTAGGTTTACCTCAAACAACTCTGTTGCGAATGCCACAAGAGTTTTCACCCTTTTAGGGTAGAAGCCATTTAGTGTCAGGTAAGCATATAGACCACTTCCTTTGAGTCTATCGTGTTTCCCTTCTTAACATGAAACTTTTGTAGCACGATTGATAGAATTAGATATTTGCATTGGGGTGTTAGGTTTTCTATGTGTTTGAATTTATATAATATTTTAGGGGGAAAAACAAATTCTAGGACTTTTTTGGAAGGGAGAAAGCTTTAGTCTTAAGTTGCCTTATGTTTTGGATGGGGTTTGTGTTTTTGGATGGGGTTTGTGTTTTTGGATGGGGTTTGTGTTTTTGGATGTTGCCTTGTGTTTATGGATGGGGTTTGGTGTTTTTCCTCAAACATCCTGTGTATGGATGTAATAATTTAGTAGGCAACCTTTATTAAGCTTTTACTGTGTGCCAAGCTTTGGGCTAAGTGCTCTATATGCATTGTCTGCTATGGAGTTATTGATATTTTTATTGCATTTTTCAATACTAGAATTTTTATGTCTTTTATTTTAAGTGGAATGAGGGTAGATAGTGAGATAGATTCCTGCATGCACCCCGACCTGGATCCACCTAGCAGCCCCCATCTGGGTCTGATGCTGGAATCAACCTATCTCTCCTCAGCGCCTGAGGCTGACACAGGAACCAGTTGAGCCACTGGCTGCCAGAGGGAAAAGAGAGAAAAGGGGAGAGGGAGGGAAAGAGAAACAGCTGGTTGCTTCTCATGTGTGCTCTGACTGGGGATTGAACCCGGGATGTCTATACTCTAGGTCAACACACTATTCACTGAGCCAACTGGCCAGGGCCTAAACGTACATTTTCAAGTACATTCACGTTATTGTGCAAAACTTTTTATTTTCCAAAACTGAAACTCTGTATCCATTAAACACTAACTATACCCTCCACTCCCCGCCCAGCCCTGGCATCAACCATCTACTTTCTGTCTCTATAAATCCAATTGCTCTGAATGCCTCACATAAGTGGAACTACACAGTATTGATCCTTTTGTAACTGGCTTATTTCACCGAGCATAATGTCCTCAAGGCTCATCTGTGTTGTAGCACATGACATGATTTCTTAACTTCTTCAGAATAAATAATGTCCCATTGTACATCTAGGTACACTTTCTGTAGCCATTCATCTGTGGATGGACATGGCTTGTTCTCACCTTTTGACTATTGTGAACAATGCTGCAGATGAACATGGGTGTGCTAATATCTGTTCCGGTTGCAATCTCTCTCTTTGAAAAAGAGCAATGCAAATGGGAAAATTCATGCTTTCTGGAGTTATTGTAATTCAAAGTCCTAAACCTGTATTTTTGGTTTGGAAAAGTAGATATCACAATAAGGGAACTGAAAATTTTGAATGAACTATGTTAGGTGATTTTCCCTAACAATATAAGAAAAAGAATGCCAAATAACGTTGAATCTTTAAAGAGTTGCTGTGTTAATGTGAGGTGACGATTTAAAATACTTTTTAAAATAAGTGATCACCCCCCACCCCACAGATGAGTGGAAATCATTGGACTATGGCATTTACAGGCCTAGATGGTGAGATGCCAAAATCCAGGCGACAGAGTACTTATGGAACCTCGAAGGAAAACCTACCTGAGAACCTTGTGAGAAGCCACCCACTATAACCATGAGACGATAGCAATTTGCTAATACTGCTCATTATACTACTTATGAGAGGAAGTAGTGTACATTTATGTGTCTTTCTGTTTTTATTTTCATGGTTACCCTAACAAAGCAACAATAGCAATTGGAAATACAAACTCCAGAGCAATGGAGCCATGAGGTTTTACGGAGGAGGGTGCACCTGTGCAGGTACAGGAGGGTCTTAAGGAGGCTGGTGCTGGCTGGGCCCTGCCATCCTGAGGGAGTCCCAAGGTCCTGGAAGGAGGCAGCACCCTGCAGTGAGCCTTGCTGACAGCAAGGGGCAGCAGTGAGCAGCTCCCTGGCATTGCAGGTTCTAGTCTGGACGTTGGATCTGAGAAACTGGTCACCCAGTCCAATGACCAAGTGGCATAGAACCCTTGATGAATTATTTTGTTTTTCAAACAAATGGAAGAGGCCAAACTGTCTGTCATTTCCTGGCAAAAGCTTGCCATCTTTCATGGTTTAGCTTTATGTTTCTGACAACCCTTGGGAGAAACTATTTCAATGGCATAGAAAAGACTAAACAGAAATACTCTGGTTCCTCGCCCCCTCCCCACCCCCCCACCCCACCCCTCGTTACCATCACATTCTTGTCCATGTCTCTGAGTCTCATTTTTATGTGCCATCTATGTATGGATTCATACAGTTCTTAGTTTTTTCTGATTTACTTATTTCACTCCGTATAATGTTACCAAGGTCCATATATGTTATTGTAAATGATCCGATGTCATCATTTCTTATGGCTGAGTAGTATTCCATAGTATGTATGTACCAAAGCTTTTTAATCCACTCATCCACTGATGGACACTTGGGCTGTTTCCAGATCTTCGCTATTGTGAACAATGCTGCCATAAACATGGGGGTGCATTTCTCCTTTTGGAGCAGTTCTATGGTGTTCTTAGGGTATATTCCTAAAAGTGGAATAGCTGGGTCAAAAGGCAGTTCAATTTTTAATTTTTTGAGGAATCTCCATACTGTTTTCCACACAGGGGCTGCACCAGTCTGCATTCCCACCAGCAGTGCAGGGGGGGAGGGGGGGCACAAAGAAAACCAGATAGAAGGTGGCGGAAGACAATTTGACTTTGGGTGAGGGGTATGTAACATAATCAAATGTCAAAATAATCTGGAGATGTTTTCTCTGAACATATGTACCCTGATTTATCAATGCCACTGCATTAAAATTAATAAAAATAAGATTTAAATTTTTTTAAAAAAACTCTAATTCATGCTTTTTCCTAAAAAAAAGAAAAGAAAAGAAATACTCTGGGATGTTCGTGCTCACACTTTGGAACAGGGCTGAGAAATGGGACTTCCACTTTTTTTTTTTTTTAAATATAGAACGCTTCACATATTTGCGTGTCATCCTTGCGCAGGAGCATGCTAATCTTCTCCGTATCATTCCAATTTTAGTATATGTGCTGCCGAAGCGAGCAAGGGACTTTCACTTTGGACTTTATATACTCCTGTATTAATTTCTCAATGCAAATCATTTTAACTATATTTATTTAACAAAAAGTTTTAAATAATGGCAATATTCTTTTTACATTTATTACCCCAGGAATAGTTGTAAGGGGACAAGTATTACAAACTTTAGTTCTTTTGTGATGAAAAAATAAATAGAAATTTCTCTTGTGCTTCTCAGAGAGAATAAAAAAGATATGAAGATCTCGAGTAATATTTCTCAACTAAGAAAAAAATAAGGGCCCTGGCCGGTTGGCTCAGTGGTAGAGCGTCAGCCTGGCGTGTAGAAGTCCCCGGTTCGATTCCCGGCCAGGGCACACAGGAGAAGCGCCAATCTGCTTCTCCACCCCTCCCCCTCTCCTTCCTCTCTCTCTCTTCCCCTCCCGCAGCCAAGGCTCCATTGGAGCAAAGATGGCCCGGGCGCTGGGGATGGCTCCTTGGCCTCTGCCCCAGGCGCTAGAGTGGCTCTGGTCGGGCAGATCATCGCCCCTGGTGGGCGTGCCGGGTGGATCCCGGTCGGGCACATGCGGGAGTCTGTCTGACTGTCTCTCCCCGTTTCCAGCTTCAGAAAAATACAAAAAAAGAAAACAGAGTCTACAATACTACCCCTACAACACACACACATCTCTGAGTTTCACAAGGGGAAGAGATTCCTGATGTGCCTGTGGACGCTTAGTTTTTTCTCCTTGGGACACCTCCAGGGCAGGCAGACTGCTAATCAGACAGATTCAGCCCTGATGAAGGCAGCCCAGGAAAGCTGCTCCACGGGGAAACAACCAGAACTCCACTTTTGCCCCATTCTTGCACTGAATCCATCACTCATAAAGGGAGTTGAGCTCATTTTCAGCTTTCAAGAAGGTCAAGGAAGTTGGGTCCCTTGATACCTATAAAAGGCCCCTGTGGGCCAGGCACCTGCGGGACCCTGTGGAGCAAAGCAACGCAGAGAGGAGCCAGAGCCACAACAGACCAGCTGGCACAGTCACAGCCTGTCCGTCCTTGCTCTGGGCTTGTGTTCCTCCTTGCTCTAGGCTTGTTTCGCAGGTTCCCTGTCAAGTGCAGGGATGTCAACTCTGAGGAGGAAAGAGGACAGATATTAAACCTCCATCCAGAGGTCAGCAGTTTAGGCCATGCTCCTGCCCTGCCGGGTCACGGGGACCAATGGCAACGAGTGACAGCCCAGACCTCCCTTTCCTCTGGGTGGGGCCAGGCCTCAAGCACATAGACAAAGTTCTTAAAAGCACAGGAGCCCCTGTGACCCTGGCTATAGTGAGTATGCTTGAGGGGAGCCAGGCTGGCTGTGCTCTTTAAAATCCTGGGGCTGCCTGTGGATGGAGCATCAGACTGGGATGCGGAGGACCCAGGTTCGAGACCCCAAGGTCGCCAGCTTGAGTGCGGGCTCATCTGGTTTGACCAAAGCTCACCAGCTTGGACCCAAGGTCGCTGGCTTGAGCAAGGGGTTACTCGGTCTGCTGAAGGCCCCTGGTCAAGGCACATGTGAGAAAGCAATCAATGAACTACTAAGGTGTCACAATAAAAAACTGATGATTGATGCTTCTCATCTCTCCTTTCCTGTCTGTCTATCCCTCTCTCTGACTCTCTGTCTCTGTAAAAAAATAACTAACTAAATAAAATTAAATTAAATCCCGGGGCTGTGTCCCTAGCGCCCTGCCCAGGGGCCCATCACTCCCTCTGGGCGGGTGCCCCTTCTCCGCCTCCACTGTCAGGGGACACAACTCTGCCCCGGACACAACCCTGCCACGCCACGTGAGAAGGAGGTAGGAGTGGGTGGGATGGAAGATTGGGGCTATTCCCAAACTGGGCGGGGTGGGAGGTGATGCAGGAGGAGAAGTAGGAGGGGTAGGGATGCAGGTGGGGTCGCGGGAGTGGGTTGGACGTAAGGATGTAGAATTCTGGGTCAGGGGTGAGTACAAGGGGAGCTGGAGGCGAGGAGCGGTGGGTGCTGGTTCTGGCCGGTATTGGGGCCCACGGTTCTCTGGAGCCAGCCAACGTGAACAAGGGTAGAGGCTGGACTATTGGGGACTAGGGAGGGGAGCAGCGCGCGAAGGCGAGGGGAGGCGAGGGGGCCGGGAGGGGGCTCGTCGACCACGGGGATGGCCGGGTGGGGTTTGGGGGGCAGAGAAGGCGGGACCCTGACGCGGGGCGCACCGTGGAGCTGCGGCGAGCTGGTAGAGGTCCAGAGTTGTGGAGGCGGTAAGCAATACGAGCAGGGCATGGGCAGGACGCGGACCCTGGCCGGCTGAATGGATCCTGCCTCTGGGAATTCTACTTGAGAAGTTGAGGGCGCAGCAGGGCTGGAGAGCGGGGCTCGGGACTTTCTGAGGTCCCTTTGGGATAACTGAGATTCCTGTGCTGCCGGAGGTCCCTGCAGAGCCGGGTTCTCAACTGAGTAAAGGGTTTCCTAGGGGGTGGCCGGAAGCTGGGGGAAATGCTCTCTGGGGGACGAGGAGGGGGAGAGTCTCCCTGGTGGGTAGGGGAGCAGGACTTGGACGTTTTGAACCCAGCAGGCTCAGGGGACACAGGAGGCTCAGGGGACACAGGAGGCTCAAGGACACAGGCCCGCGGGGAGGGAGGGAGGACACCCCAGGCTGGTCTAGCAGCGCCAGGCTCTCTGCACATTTCTCGGTTTTGTTAGCAACGATGTTGCCTCCTACATCCCTTTAAGGAATGTTTTAAAAGTAACCCTTTAGCAAGAGTGCCAGAACCTGATTCTTGACCTATATGCTGGTTACTTTGCGTTCAAGAGTGGGAAACTTGCCTGACTTGACAGCGATCCCTTCTTTCAGAGGCTGTCCTGACTGTAAGTGGCAGGGATGCGCACTACTTGCTTGGCTGTCCGCGCGCGCTCTAGAGGACAGAACTCATCCTAAGATGTAGAGATCCTGGGTATGAATTTTTGTGACCTGGGCTTGAGAGACAAGTGGAGTTCGCAGTTTTTATCTTATCAAGATATCGCCAAAACATGCCGTTTAAAAATGGTTAAATGCAAACAGCTGAGACGTGAATTATGCGTTGGTTTCCAGGCAGCAAGGATTTAAAATGATGATGACACAATGTGTGTCGCTTCACTGGCAGTCCATCCCTGTGTGGTGGGGAATGTTGCGAAACAGATATTAAAGATTAGAGAGGAAAATGGGGATTGCTTTCCCTCAGGTCAGTTTGTTCAGGCAACCATCAGCTAATTTGGCCCATATTGTGTGGGCGCAGCAGTTCAGTTCATGTTGAGAAAGTGTTATTTCTGCTTTACTGTTATAACTGCCAGACTGTGCTGCGTAAGGCAGCCAGCAAAGCTTAACTGGCTCAAAGCTGTCTTAACGGCATTAAATAAAATTTATGTATTGCCACTGACCAGGCGGCTGCGCAGTGGATAGAGCGTCGGAATGGGATGCAGAGGACCCAGGTTTGAGACCCCGAGGTCGCCAGTTTGAGCAAAAAAAACCCCACCAGCTTGAACCCAAAGTCGCTGGCTCCAGCAAGAGGTTACTCAGTCTGCTGAAGGCCTGTGGTCAAGGCACATATGAGAAAGCAATCAATGAACAACTAAGGTGTTGCAATGCACAATGAAAAATTAATGATTGATGCTTCTCATCTCTCTCCGTTCCTGTCTGTCCCTGTCTATCTTTCTCTCTGACTCACTCTCTGTCTCTGTAAAAAATAAATAAATAAATAAATAATTTATGTTTTGCTAATGAGAAAGTGAATTTTGACCCAGTTTCCTTGAATATTACTTATATTTTAAGTGGTATTCATTTTCTTTTTTAAATAATTTTTTTCTAGTCTTCAATTAAAGTTGATGTACAATATTATATTAGTTTCTGGTGTACCATCCAGTTATTAGACACTTATGTAACTTATGAAGTGATCATCTCAATAAATCTAATTATTCATTTCATACCATATATACTTATCACAATATTGGTGTTCATTTTCTTAACGAAAATAACTACACTGTACATTTGAAACTTAAAATTAATTCTCTGTATTTATCACAGCCATTTTATAAAACCTCATTCACTCAAAGAATTTAACCAATAATTAGTGTTTAGGATATTACTATTCTTGAAATGCACCTAAGAGAGATGAAATAGAACATAGAATTTTTAGGATTTTACATCAGTATTGCACATAAGTACTTTATTAAACACATAGCTTGTAGAATGTACTAATATATATTTTTCTAATATTTTAATTTATTGATTTGAGAGAGAGAGAAGAAAGGAGAGAGAGAAACGTCGACTTGTTGTTCTACCTCCTTAGGCTTTCACTGGCTGATTCTTGCCTGTGCCCTGACTGGAGATGGAGCCCACAACCTTGCTGTATCCGGACAACATTCTGAACAACTGAGTTACCCGGCCAGAGCAATATCATCAGAGCATTCTAAACAGTGGAAAGGCCTCTGAGAAACATTTGCACTGTACCAAAATTCCGGTCTAACTTGATTACTGTACAGTCTCTTTCATCCCTCCCCCCTCCACCAGATCATAGCTATTACCAACACTGTGTAGCACTTGTCATGTTATTTTTATTTTGATCCGTTTTTTTACAAATCTGCCTCTCCCCGAGATTGTGAACAAACCTCCTGAGGGTAAGCACCATATCCTAGTTACTTTGGTATCAACAGTGCCACAGACATAGATGTTGATTAATGTTTCCCCAGTTCAAGAGGGAAAGATATCCAATACATGTGACCGTACACAGCATACATGTGTCTCTAAAAACAGTATGATTTTGCAATTTCAATAAAATTATGATAAAATTTAATCTTAATTTACATTCGTACAGTGGTGGGAAATTCTTCATCATGATTACTAGGTTAATACTCTGCTGCTTGCTTTGTAAAATCTCTGCATCTTCAAAGGTGTAACTTGGCAGTGGTTAATGTCAACAGTTTCTTCACTCTTACAATTTCTTTAATTTGAAGACTTAGTGGTTTGCTTTAAATTTGCTGTTAACAAACTAGTGACGCTATATGTAAAAATCACTTAATGTTTTTCATTCAGTCTGCCTGATTATTCCCATAATTTGTTGCTTATTTATTCATAAGACTCAATTTCCTATAGACCTTAAAATGATTTTTTTTTTTTTACAGAGACAGAGAGAGAGTCAGAGAGAGGGATAGACAGACAGGAACGGAGAGATAAGAAGCATCAATCAGGCCCTGGCCAGTTGGCTCAGCGGTAGAGTGTCGGCCTGGCGTGCAGGGGACCCGGGTTCAATTCCCGGCCAGGGCACATAGGAGAAGCGCCCATTTGCTTCTCCTCCCCCCTCCTTCCTCTCTGTCTCTCTCTTCCCCTCCTGCAGCCAAGGCTCCATTGGAGCAAAGATGGCCTGGGCGCTGGAGATGGCTCCTTGGCCTCTGCCCCAGGCGCTAGAGTGGCTCTGGTCGCGGCAGAGCAAAGCCCCAGAGGTGCAGAGCATCGCCTCCTGGTGGGCAGAGCATCGCCCCTGGTGGGCGTGCCGGGTGGATCCCGGTTGGGCACATGCGGGAGTCTGTCTGACTGTCTCTCCCCGTTTCCAGCTTCAGAAAAATACAAAAAAAAAAAGAAGCATCAATCATTAATTTTTTGTTGCATGTTGCAACACCTTAGTTGTTCATTGATTGCTTTCTCACATGTGCCTTGACCGCGGGCCTTCAGCAGACCGAGTAACCCCTTGCTCGCGCCAGCCACCTTGGGTCAAAGCTGGTGAACTTTGCTCAAACCAGATAGCCCACGCTCAACCTGGCGACCTCAGGGTCTTGAACCTGGGTCATCCACATCCCAGTCCGATGCTCTATCCACCGTGCCACCGCCTGGTCAGGCGAAAAATGAATTTTTTATCATAGGATGTACAAGAGATTACTGGTTATATACTAATAGAAATAGAGTTGAATAAGAAAAGTTAAATTATATGTATACTATAGAAAGTTATTTCTGCAAACACAGAAAACATTTTGACATGTGATTTGTGTCAGGAATATAAATTGAGGAATAAAATACCATAGTTATAAAGCTGAAAAGTTTTTGTTCACTAAGCAAGAGTAAAGATAATGTCTGAACTATTGTTAGCATATCACTAATATTTAACAATTTTAAACACTCTGGACTGGAAAAAAAAAAAGTCAAAAGCTTAAAATATAGTCTAACCAATGTTTCCAAACATGTTTTAAAATGTGGTAGAGAAGATAACCCAAAAGGTAACTATTGTCATCTGAACAGTCAGCCTGGTGTGTGATCCCAGGCTGACACGTGGAAGGGGAAGCTACGTTGAGCAGCTTCAAAACTGCTGGGTGTGGCCCTGGCCAATTGGCTCAGCGGTAGAGCGTCGGCCTAGCGTGCGGAGGACCCGGGTTCGATTCCCGGCCAGGGCACATAGGAGAAGCGCCCATTTGCTTCTCCACCCCTCCGCCGCGCCTTCCTCTCTGTCTCTCTCTTCCCCTCCCGCAGCCAAGGCTCCATTGGAGCAAAAGATGGCCCGGGCACTGGGGATGGCTCTGTGGCCTCTGCCCCAGGCGCTAGAGTGGCTCTGGTCGCAATATGGCAACACCCAGGAGGGTCGCAACATGGCGACGCCCAGGATGGGCAGAGCATCGCCCCCTGGTGGGCAGAGCGTCGCCCCCCGGTGGGCGTGCCGGGTGGATCCCGGTCGGGAGCATGCGGGAGTCTGTCTGACTGTCTCTCCCTGTTTCCAGCTTCAGAAAAATGAAAAAAAAAAAAACAACTGCTGGGTGTGTAACCTTAGATCACTACATCCTCTCTGGTTCCATTTCCCAATCTATAAAATAAGGAGGGTAAACTAGACCACTTCTAAGGTTCTTCTAGTTCTTTTTTTTTTTTTTTTTTTTTTAATTTATTCATTTTTTTTAGAGAGGAGAGGGAGAGATAGAGAAAGGGGAGAGACAGAGAGAGAGAGAAGAGGGGGAGGAGCTGGAAGCATCAACTCCCATATGTGCCTTGACCAGGCAAGCCCAGGGTTTCGAACCGGCAACCTCAGCATTTCCAGGTCGATGCTTTATCCACTGCGCCACCACAGGTCAGGCCGGTTCTTCTAGTTCTAAACTGCAATGATGCCATATTTCTTCCATGGATCAGGAGAGAGATTCTGAAAGGATGGGATTTGGGTTTATATAGAAACATTACCTTTTAGTGACCATGCTGTGTTTATAGAGTCAGTGCTCTTTAGACTGGCTTATCTTGTGTTGCCAATATGACAAAGTTCTGTTCGGAGCAGTAGTATGCCAATGTAACCCTATAGTTTTCTTTATTGTAATTTACTCTTGCCTCAGCAACCCTTCAGAAAGTGATATACTAGTAAATTCATTTTTATTTTTATTTTATTTATTTATTTATTTTTACAGGGACAGAGAGAGAGTTAGAGAGAGGGACTCTCTCTAGGAACAGACAGGAACAGAGAGAGATGAGAAGCATCAATCATCAGCCCTTCACTGCAAGACCCCAGTTGTTCATTGATTGCTTTCTCATATGTGCCCCGACCGCGGGCCTTCAGCAGACTGAGCAACCCCTGCTCGAGCCAGCGACCCTGGGTCCAAGCTGGTGAGCTTTTTGTTCAAACCAGGTGAACCCGCGCTCAAGCTGGCGACCTCAGGATCTCGAACCTGGGTCCTCCACATCCCAGTCCGACGCTCCATCCACTGCACCACCGCCTGGTCAGGCAGTAAATTCATTTTTAATTTAAGAATAGTGACTTTTAAAAATTATTCACTTATTAAAACTTTGAAGACTAATGTTGAAGTATGTTCAAATGAACACATCAATGAAATGTCTAAAGAAAATGTTTAAATAAGTGAAAAATTCTAATGGTCTTTGGAGGTCTTCAGAGAAGTCACTTAAAAAGGGGGGGTGAGGAGGAAGGAGACTGCAGGGAAGGGGCCGAGGAGGAAGGGAGTTGTGGAGGGGCTGTGTATGTGTGTAAGGGATGGGGGGGGACGGAACAGCTGGCAGCAGCCCAGAAGCAGAACTTATCTATTTCCCTTGTCAGAGTTGAAAATTTTAAGTCATTATTTCTAGACCATGGTTCTAGTTTCATGTTACAGTGAGTCACTCACATCTCTCATTGTGTTGTACAAAGTTATCTCAAAATGTTTTATCTAGCCCTGGCTGGTTGGCTCAGTGGCAGAGTGTCAGCAGGATGTCCTGGGTTCAATTCCCCTTCAGGGCACACAGGAGAAATAACCATCTGTGGCCCTGGCCGGTTGGCTCAGCGGTAGAGCGTCGGCCTAGCGTGGGTAGGACCCGGGTTCAATTCCCGGCCAGGGCACACAGGAGAAGCGCCCATTTGCTTCTCCACCCCTCCGCCGCGCTTTCCTCTCTGTCTCTCTCTTCCCCTCCCGCAGCCGAGGCTCCATTGGAGCAAAGATGGCCCGGGCGCTGGGGATGGCTCTGTGGCCTCTGCCTCAGGCGCTGGAGTGGCTCTGGTCGCAACATGGCGACGCCCAGGATGGGCAGAGCATCGCCCCCTGGTGGGCAGAGCATCGCCCCATGGTGGGCGTGCTGGGTGGATCCCGGTCTGGCGCATGCGGGAGTTTGTCTGACTGTCTCTCCCCGTTTCCAGCTTCAGAAAAATGAAAAAAAAAGAAAAAAAAAAAGAAATAACCATCTGCTTCTCCTCCCCAAGTCTTCCCCCCACCCACGCTCACCTTCTCTCTCTTTCTCTTCTCCTCCCACAGACATGGCTCAATTGGTTTGAGTGAGTTGGCCTCCAGGTGCTGAGGATGTTTCCCATGGCCTCTGCCTCAGGCACTTAAAAAAAAAGGCTTGGTTGCTGAGCAATGGAGCAACAGCCCCAGATGGGCAGAGCATCACCCCCTAGTGGGCTTGCCAGATAGATCTTGGTCTGGCATATGTGGGAGTCTGTTCTCTGCCTCCCCTTCTCTCGCTTAAAAAAAGGTTTATCATTTTATTTCTTCCATGTGAAAATTAGGTACAGCTTGTCAAGTTCCACAAAAATCTGAGACATGATTTGGATTGGAATTGTGCTCAGTTGATAGAACCAAATTAACTTCTTCTTCTTTTTTTTCTTTTTTTTACAGAGGGAGAGAGACAGATAGGGACAGAGAGAGATGAGAAACATCAATCATCAGCTTTTCATTGCAACACCTTTGTTGTTCATTGATTGCTTTCTCATATGTGCCTTGACCGTGGGCCTTCAGCGGCCGAATAACCCCTTGCTTGAGCCAGTGACCTTGGGTCTAAGCTGGTGAGCTTTGCTCAAACCAGATGAGCCCACACTCAAGCTGGCAACCTCCAGATCTTGAACCTGGGTCCTCCACATCCCAGTCCGACGCTCTATCCACTGCGCCACCACCTGGTCAGGCCCAAATTAACTTCCTTTTTTTTTGTTTTTTGTTGTTTCTTTCACACCTAGTAACCCTGATCACAATCAAAATATGAACATATACATCGGGGTCGGGAAACTTTTTGGCTGAGATAGCCATGAACACCACATATTTTAACATGTAATTCCATGAGAACCACACAACAACCAGTTACGTATGCATTATCCAATAAAAATTTGATGTTGTCCCGGAGGACAGCTGTGATTGGCTCCAGCCCCTGCAACCATGAACATGAGTGGTAGGAAATGAATGGATTGTAATACGTGAGAATGTTTTATATTCTTAACATTATTATTATTTTTTATTAAAGATTTGTCTGCGAGCCAGATGCAGCCATCAAAAGAGCCACATCTGGCTTGCGAGCCATAGGTTTCTGACCCCTGATATACATCATCTCAAAAAATTCCCTCCTACTTCTTCCCAGTCAGTTGTCACCCTGCACAGGCAAGCACTGTTCTGATTGGTAACACCATAGATCAGTTTTGCTTATTCCTGAATGATGCCACATACATGAAATCAGATACTATGTCATCTTCTGTGACTGGCTTCTTTTGCTCAGCATAATGACTGAGATTTATTCCAGGTTGTTGTGTTGTGGTCATAGAACTGCATTCCTTGTTATTACCCAATAGTTATTTGAACACACTATAATTTGTTTATTCTTTCTCTTATAACGGACATATGGATTGTTTTCCATTTTAGTCTAGTATGAGTAAAGATGCCATGAATATTCTTGAACAAATCTGTATGAGTGTGGATGTATGTTTTCATTTCTTAGTAGTAAATACCTAAGAGTGAAATTACTGGGTCAACAAGTAAGTATATGTTTAATTTTATAGAAAACTGCCTAAATTGTTTTCAAAGTTACTGTAACATTTTATATCCCCACCTTCAATATATGAGAATTCCAATTGTTCCACATCTTCACCAGACACCTGACACTGTCAGTTTTGTTAATGTTAGCCAGTGGGTGTGAAGTGGTATCTCAATTCAGTTGTTTTTTATTTTTACAAATTAACTTTTTTACAATAGATTTTCCCACCACTAAGTGCCACATGTCCCCTGATGAAGAGCTTCTGTTTGACCTTCATTGGTGCTCTAGGCCAGTAGTCTCCAATCTTTTAAGGGCCATGGACTAGTTTAATGTCAGAAAATATTTTCACGGACCAGCCTTTAGGGTGGGATGTATATTTGTATTACGTGACCGAAACAAGCGTCAGGAGTGAGACTTAGATGTAACAGAGAAAATCTGGTCATTTTTAAAAATAAAACATCGTTCAGAGACTTAAATATAAATAAAAACGGAAATAATGTGAGTTATTTATTCTTTCTCTGCGGACCGGTACCGGTTTGTGGCCCGGGGGTTGGGGACCACTGCTCTAGGCCACTGTCCTGAAGGTCTCACACACTTTTCTTTCCTTAGATTTATTCCTAGATACTTAATCATTTTCTAATTTTTTGTTCTAAACTGTTTTTGTATTACAATTCCTGGTCACTGGTTACAATATTAAAAACATTAAATATTTCTTTGTTTTTCCTGACATCGTATACCCAGAAATTACATACAATAAAATATACAAATCCGAACCACACAGCTTGATTAATATTTACGTGTGCATGTATATACACCCATGTAACCCGTGGGCATCTGGGGAGCCAGGGGAGGAGAATATGGAGAGGCCTGTTTGACCCTCACTGTTTGTACCATCTGTAGGATGCTGGAACACGATTTTTGGATGACCTCTTCATTCTGGAATTAAAAAGAAAAAGGAAAGATTTAAATCTGAAACGAATGCTAGCTCTGTCTCTGGGTTAACGGCCTCCCCTGGCTCACTGCTCACACCTGGGGCAAACATACGCTCCTCTTCCCCTTCTGCTCCCAATTCTCCTTCTCTCATCCCCTCCCTGAGGCCTGCTCCCACCCCTGGGACCCTCCCTGCCCAGGCCCTGCTCACCGAGGAGTCAGAGTTGCTGATCTTGATGACACAGTCGATGACTGAGTTCCCCTTGGGCAGGTCCAGGTAGTTGTACTTTCCCAGCTTCTCAATGAAGTGCAAGAGGGCTGTCGGCACCTGTGGGGTCACAGACCATTACATGGCAAAACAGGAAAGCAGGCTGGGGACTCCAGTATGGCCCTCACGCTCCAAGTGAGGGCACAGAGGACCAATGTAGGTGAGGGACTCAGTTCTCTTGACTGCAAGCCCAGTGTGACTCCAGATATTGACAGACCACCAGCCACTGAACCTAACCACTTTTCTACTTCACCCTGAAGTTCTAAACCACATCAGCTTCCAGCATCCTTCTAGAGAACTCTGAGCAATTAGCTTGCCCACACCTTCTCTCTCCAGAGATATGAAAATCAGTAGGAGTGTTGAGTAGGGGTAGAATCTGGGCCCAAAAAAGTCTCATGCTCTGGCCTTCCCAGGGCAAACCAGGAACAAATCCCACAAGGCCGGAGGCCCAGCCCTCAGGATTCCATGCTCTCCGTTAACCCTCTGATGTTTGTGGACTTTGTTTTTAGGGATGATGCCACTGTCATCCATCTGGCATCTCAGACCTCTGCTCCCCTGCTCTCCTGTCTCTGTTATCCAAGTTGGAAATCTCTACTGGCTGCAGAGCTTGTTAAAAATATGAGTTTCTCACAGAGTACTGAATCTGTGATGTGGAAGATAAAGTAGCAAAAAACACCCAATCAGAACAGCAATAAGAAAACAGAATCCCCCAAAATGAAGATAGTTTAAGGTGCTTCTAGTATGACACCAAGCCTACAAATATTTGCACCATGGGGATGCTAGAATGAGGAGAGAAACAGCAAGGAATTAAACTTATTTTAAAAAAATAATGATGATGGAAATATTCCCTAACCTGGTGAAGGAAATAAACATCTCAGTCCAAGAAGAACACAATCCCAAACACTATGAATCCAGAGAAGCACAGACCAAGACACATCATAATTAAAATGTAAAAGGTTAACAACAAACAGAGTCCTAACAGCAGCAAGAGGAAAGCAGTTGGTTACCTATAAGGGAGCACCCATACGACTGTCAGCTGATTTCTCAACATAAACGATGCAGGCCAGATGGGATTGGCAAGAAATATTCAAAGTGATGAAGAGCAAGAACCTACAACCAAAATTACTCTGCCCAGCCAAGTTATCATTTAGACTAGAAGGACAGATAAAAAGCTTTCCAGACAAGAAAAGGCTAAAGGAGTTTATCACCACCAAACCAATGTTACATGAAATGTTAAAGGATCTTCTTTGAGAAGAAGAGGAAGAGAACAAGATTAAAAATATGAATATTTAAAAAGCAATAACTAAATATCTATTAAAAATTAGTTTAAATGCAAATAAATTAAAGGCACCAATCAAAAGACATAGGGTGATAGAACGGATAAAAACACAGGATCCGTATACATATGCTGCCTACAAAAGACTCATTTCAGATCAAAAGACATACAGAAACTGCGAGTAAAGAGATGGAGAAAATATTTCATGAAAATGAAAACAAAAAACAAAAAGCTGAAGTAGCAATTCTTATACCAGACAAATTAGACTTTAAAATAAAGGCTATAAGGGGAAACATAGAAAGACCTAGCAATTATACTTTGGGGTATTTATATGAAAAAACCAAAACACTAAATTGCACAAACACATGCATCCATATGTTTATTGCGGCATGATTTACAACAGGCGCAAGATATGGAAGCAACTGAAGTGTCCATCAAGAGATGAATGGATATGATCTGGGTTGACACCTGGACTCAGGGGCCACCAAAACACCAGCTTACCACTTTTCTCTCATGGAACCCAAAACCAAACTCATTGGAAACATGGCACTGTTGCCTATCAGAAGTCAGTTCATAGACTTGCCACTAGAGACACAAAAGATACAGACATTGTGGATGGAGCCATCTATTACTTCTAGGCCAATGTCTTCTTCACAAACTATGAAATTAAGAATGAGGGTGATAGAACCTTGAATACATAACTCTCTACATTTTCTGAGTATCTAAAAAGACTCCAAAAGTATGATTCCAAGGCAAAGGTGAAAAAGAAATGTAGGCCCAGGCCAGTTGGCTCAGCAGTACAGTGTCAGCCCAGCATATGGAAGTCCCGGGTTTGATTCTCAGCCAGGGCACACAGGAGAAGCACCCATCTGCTTCTCCACCCCTCCCCCTCTCCTTCCTCTCTGTCTCTCTCTTCCCCTCCTGCAGCCAAGGCTCCATTGGAGCAAAAGTTGGCCTGGGCTCTGAGGACAGCTCTATGGCCTCCACCTCAGGCTCTAGAATGGCTCTGGTTGCAGCAGAGCAATGCCACAGATGGGCAGAGCATCTCCCCCTGGTGGGCATGCCGGGTGGATCCTGGTTGGGCGTATGCAGGAGTCTGTCTCTGCCTCCCTGCTTCTCATTTCAAAAAAATACAAAAAATAAAAATAAATTTTAAAAAAAGAAAGAAATGTATACACAGGGAAGCACTAGTTTTCCTATTTCTCGAGAACCTGGCTTTTAACTTAACACAATTTATGCCAACCTGTGAACAAACAAAAAGATGAAGCGATATGGGCCTATCTACAATAGCTAAGGCAAGAGACTGGACTGAGACTATGTGAGAAAGTTTTCAAGTCTCAGGATGATATACCCAGCAAGTGGTGAACTTGCTTTGTGAAGAGACAATTCATGAACTAGAGTCTTACAAGGGCTGCACCAAAAAAGGAGCTTGAGCAGATGCTATTTCCAGTGTTTTACAGCAAGATTTACACAGTTACTTGCCTTCCTTTCATAAAGTTTTACATAGAAGAGAGAAGACAGAAGTAAATGTATCTTTACTTGAAAAGTTAATTATCAAGAATTGGGGGGGGGCCTTGGCTATTGGCTGAGCAGTAGAGCATTGGCCCGGTGTGTGGAAGTCCTGGGTTCAATTCCAGGCCAGGGCAAGCAGGAGAAGTGCCCATCTGCTTCTCCACCCTTCCCTCTCTCCTTTCTCTCTGTCTCTCTCTTCCCCTCCCACAGCCAAGGCTCCATTGGAGCAAAGTTGGGCCAGGCGCTGAGGATGGCTCCATGGCATCCACCTCAGGCGCTAGAATGGCTCTGGTTGCAGCGGAGCAACGCACTAGAATGGCCCTGGTGGGCGTGCTGGGTGGATCCTGGTTAAGTGCATGCGGGAGTCTGTCTGTCTGCTTCCTCACTGCTTCTCAATTCCAAAAAAAAATTTTTTTTTTTGTATTTTTCTGAAGCTGGAAACGGGGAGAGACAGTCAGACAGACTCCCGCATGCACCCGACCGGGATCCACCCGGCACGCCCACCAGGGGTGACGCTCTGCCCACCAGGGGGCGATGCTCTGCCCCTCCGGGGCGTCACTCTGCCGCGACCAGAGCCACTCTAGCGCCTGGGGCTGAGGCCAAGGAGCCATCCCCAGCGCCCGGGCCATCTTTGCTCCAATGGAGCCTTGGCTGCGGGAGGGGAAGAGAGAGACAGAGAGGAAGGAAGAGGGGGGGTGGAGAAGCAAGTGTGTGCTTCTCCTATATGTCCTGGCTGGGAATCAAACCCAGGTGCCCCGCATGCCAGGCCGACGCTCTACTACTGAGCCAACCGGCCAGGGCTCCAAAAAATTTTTTTAAAAAGAATTTGGGGGGAGGGATACAAAAGATGGCAGCGGAGTAGGCGGATGCACAGACGCCCAGCTCTCAACACCAAACTGGAATACAAATCAATTTAGGAAAAATCAGCATGAAAAACCAACACTGAACTGCAAGAACAGCTCTCAAAAACCAAGGAGCAAAGAGGAAGACACAATAATCTTGGTAAGGAGTGCCTGAATCTCCTCTGCTTACAGGAACAAAGGGGGGGAGTGAGGCTGAGAGCCCAGAGAAGATTTCACAGAGGAAAAAGAGCAGAAACTACTGCTCACAGCCACTTACCTGGCGACCAGGGAGCAAGGTGGGTTGAAAAGACCAGCTTATCTCCCAAGTGGAAAGGACAGGGAGAGGGACAGACTGTGAGGGGCTAAGGTATGCAAGAAACGAAATAAAAAAGCTGACTCATTTGTGCTGGAGGCGGCCATAGCTGGGGGAGGGACTGAACCTTTCACAAAACAGAGCTGAAGTGCTTCCGGATCAGAGATCTCCGGACATCTATCCAGCTCCAATCAGCACAACAAGACACAGCTTAAAACAAGAAGTGGGGAGGAGGGGCAGTAACTCAGGTCTCCATGGAGATCTGAGATACACCTCCCCCTAATGAAGCTGAGAAAAAACCCTGCCCCCAGTGAGATTAGTTGGTGGAAGAGACCTTCAGCATCTCAGGTTACACCCACAGCATTCCTGGTTACAGTTTCAAGGAAGTCCCCTGCTGAGATCAGTTAACAAGACTATCACCTGTTAAGAAAACAAACATATCAAGACTTCAAAGCTGCCCAAATCCAAAAATGGATTACAGATAACAGCGGATACCAACCCAAGAAGACCTAGAAATAACACAACTGAAAACTGGAGGCAGACTAAAACACCATGATGAGAAGACAAAGGAGTGCAACCCAAATGAAACCACAAGAGACACCTTTGAGAGATGAGCTGAGCGATATGGAAATAATCAAACTTCCAGATGCGGAGTTCAAAATAATGATTGTAAGGATGCTTAGGGACCTTAGAACAACAATGGAGGGGCAGTTTGAAAACCTAAATAAAGAAATAGCAAGTATAAAAAAGAACCAGTCGGAGATGACAAATACAATATCAGAAATAAAGACCACAATGGAAGGAATTAAAAACAGGATAGATAGAGCAGAGGATCGAATCAGCGAGTTAGAGGACAACTGGAATGAAGGCATGAAAGCAGAGAAGAAAAGAGAAAAGAGACTCAAAAAGTCAGAAGAAACTCTTAGAGAGCTCTGTGACAACATGAAGAGAAATAACATCCGCATCATAGGGGTTCCTGAAGAAGAAGAAAAGGAACAAGGAATAGAGATGTTGTTCAATCATATCATAGCTGAAAATTTCCCTAAATTAATGCAAGAGAAACTCTCACAAGTCCAAGAAGCACAGAGGACTCCATTAAAGAGAAACCCAAAGAAACCTACACCAAGACACATCATAATTAAAATACCAAAGCTAAGCGATAATGAGAAAATATTAAAAGCTGCAAGAGAAAAAAAAGTTATCACCTACAAAGGAGATAACATCCCCCATAAGGATGACATCCGACTTCTCAACAGAAACACTTGAGGCCAGAAGGGAATGGCAAGAAATATTCAAAGTAATGCAGAACAAGAACCTACAACCAAGACTACTTTATCCAGCAAGGCTACCGTTTAAAATCGAAGGAGAAATAAAAAGCTTCCCAGACAAAAAACAACTCAAGGAATTCATTGCAACCAAACCAATGCTGCAGGAAATGTTAAGGGGACTGTTGTAAACAGATCAAAGTGGGAAAAGAATATAGCAAAAAAAGAATACACCTTTAAAGAAGAAAATGGCAATAAACAACTACATATCAATAATAACCTTAAATGTAAATGGATTAAATGATCCAATCAAAAGACATAGGGTAGCTGCGTGGATAAGAAAACAGGACCCATACATATGTTGTCTACAAGAGACACACCTTAGAACAAAAGACACACATACATTGAAGGTAAAAGGATGGAAAAAAACATTTCATGCAAATGGAAATGAAAAAAAAGCTGGGGTAGCAATACTTATATCAGACAAATTGGACTTTAAAACAAAGGATATAGTAAGAGATAAAGAAGGCCACTACATAATGATAAAGGGAGCAATCCAACAGGAAGATATAACTATTATAAATATCTATGCACCTAATATAGGAGCACCCAAATATATAAAACAGACTTTGATGGATTTAAAGGGCGAGATCAACAGCAATACTATAATAGTAAGGGATTTCAATACCCCACTAACATCACTAGATAGATCCTCAAGAAAGTAAATTAACAAAGAAACAGCAGACTTATTGGAAACACTAAATCAACTCGATTTAATAGATATCTTCAGAACCTTTCACCCTAAAGCAGCAGAATATACATTCTTTTCAAGTGCTCATGGTACATTCTCTAGGATAGACCACATGTTAGGGCACAAAAGAGCTCTCAACAAATTTAAGAAGACTGAAATCATATCAAGCACTTTCTCCGATCACAACGGCATGAAACTAGAAATGAATCACAGCAGAAAAGCTCAAAAATTCTCAAACACATGGAAACTAAATAGCAGGGTGTTAAATAATGAATGGATTAAGAATGAGATCAAAGAAGAAATAAAAAAATTCCTAGAAACGAATGACAATGAGCATACAACAACTCAAAATTTATGGGACACAGCGAAAGCAGTGCTGAGAGGGAAGTTCATAGCACTACAGGCACACTTTCAGAAGCTAGCAAAAGCTCAAATAAACAACTTAACCCTGCATCTAAAATAATTAGAAAAAGAACAGCAAGTAAAGCCCAAATGTAGTAGAAGGAAGGAAATAATAAAGATCAGAACAGAAATAAATGACATAGAGGCTAAAGAAACAATACAGAGGATCAATGAAACTAGGAGCTGGTTCTTTGAAAAGGTAAACAAGATTGATGAACCTTTAAGTAGACTCACCAAGAAAAAGAGAGAGAGGACTCAAATAAATAAAATTAGAAATGAGAAAGGAGAAATAACAACTGACACAACAGAAATACAAAATATTGTAAGAAAATACTATGAAGAACTGTATGCCAAAAAACTAGACAATCTAGATGAAATGGACAAATTCCTTGAAACATACAATCTTCCAAAAATCAATCTGGAAGAATCAGAAAACCTAAACAGACCGATTACAACAAATGAGATCGAAACAGTTATCAAAAAACTACCAACAAAGAAAAGTCCGGGGCCCGATGGCTTCACAACAGAATTCTACCAAATATTCAAAGAAGAACTAACTCCTATTCTTCTCAAACTATTTCAAAAAATTCAAGAGGAAGGAAGACTTCCAAGCTCCTTTTATGAGGCGAGCATAATTCTGATTCCAAAACCAGGCAAACACAACACAAAGAAAGAAAATTATATGCCAATATCTCTGATGAATATAGATGCTAAAATCCTCAACAAAATATTAGCAAACTGGATCCAACAATATATGGAAAAAATCATACACCATGATCAAGTGGGATTTATTCTGGGGAGGCAAGGTTGGTACAATATTCGTAAATCAATCAATGTGATTGATCACATAAACAAAAGGAAGGAGAAAAACCATATGATAATTTCAATAGATGCAGAAAAAGCATTTGATAAAATCCAGCACCCATTCATGATCAAAACTCTCAGCAAAGAGAGAGGAACAAGGCAGGGGTGCCCCCTTTCACCACTCTTATGTAACATAGTCCTGGAAGTCCTAGCCACAGCAATCAGACAAGAAGAAGAAATGAAAGGCATTCAAGTTGGAAAAGAAGAAGTAAAACTATCATTATTTGCAGACGATATGATATTGTATATAGAAAACCCTAAAGGTGCAGTCAAAAAACTACTGGACCTGATAAATAAGTTCAGCAAAGTGGCAGGATATAAAATCAATACTCAGAAATCAGAAGCATTTTTATACACCAACAATGAACAGTCAGAAAGAGAAATTAAGGAAACAATCCCCTTCACAATTACAACCAAAAAAATAAAGTACCTAGGAGTAAACTTAACCAAGGAGACTAAAGACTTGTACTCAGAAAATTACAAAACATTGATAAAAGAAATCAAGGAAGATACAAACAAGTGGAAGCATATACCGTGCTCATGGTTAGGAAGAATAAACATCATTAAAATGTCTATATTACCCAAAACAATCTATAAATTCAATGCAATACCAATTAAAATACCAATGACATACTTCAAAGATATAGAACACATATTCCAAAAATTTATATGGAACCAAAAGAGGACACGAATAGCCTCAGCAATCTTAAAAAAGAAGAATAAAGTGGGAGGTATCACACTTCCTGATATCAAGTTATACTACAAGGCCGTTGTACTCAAAACAGCCTGGTACTGGCATAAGAACAGGCATATAGATCAATGGAACAGAACAGAGAACCCAGAAATAAACCCACAGTTCTATGGACAACTGATAATTGACAAAGGAGGTAAGGAAATACAATGGAGTAAAGACAGCCTCTTTAACAAATGGTGTTGGGAAAATTGGACAGCTACCTGCAAAAAAATGAAACTAGATCACCAGCTTACACCACTCACAAAAATAAACTCAAAATGGATAAAAGACTTAAATGTAGGCCGTGAAACCATAAGCATCTTAGGAGAAAACATAGGCAGTAAGCTCTCGGACATCTCTCGGAACAATATATTTGCTGATTTATCTCCATAAAAGACAGGATAAACAAATGGGACTATATCAAACTAAAAAGCTTTTGCACAGCTAAAGACAACAAGAACAGAATAAAAAGACAAACTACACAATGGGAGAACATATTTGACAATACGTCTGATAAGGGGTTAATAACAAAAATTTATAAAGAACTTGTAAAACTCAACACCAGGAAGACAAACAACCCAATCCAAAAATGGGCAAAAGAGATGAATAGACACTTCTCCAAAGAGGACATACAGATGGCCAATAGGCATATGAAAAAATGCTCAACATCACTAATCATTAGAGAAATGCAAATTAAAACCACAATGAGATATCACCTCACACCAGCCAGAATGGCGCTCATCAACAAAACAACACAGAATAAGTGCTGGAGAGGATGTGGAGAAAAGGGAACCCTCCTGCACTGCTGGTGGGAATGCAGACTGGTGCAGCCACTGTGGAAAACAGTATGGAGATTCCTCAAAAAACTGAAAATCGAACTGCCTTTTGACCCAGCTATCCCACTTTTAGGAATATACCCCAAGGACACCATAGAACGGCTCCAAAAGGAGAAATGCACCCCCATGTTTGTGGCAGCATTGTTCACAATAGCGAAGATCTGGAAATAGCCCGTGTCTGTCAGAGGACGAGTGGATTAAAAAGCGTTGGTACATATATACTATGGAATACTACTCAGCCATAAGAAATGATGACATCGGGTAATTTACAATAACATGGATGGACCTTGACAACATTATACGGAGTGAAATAAGTAAATCAGAAAAAAAACTAAGATGAATCCATACATAGAAGGGACATAAAAATGAGACTCAGAGACATGAACAAGAATGTGATGGCAACAGGGGTGGGGGGTTGGGGGAGGGGGGAGGGGGTGAAGAAGGAGAGAGGGGTTAGGGGAGGGGAGGGGCACAAAGAAAACCAGATAGAAGGTGACAGAAGACAATTTAACTTTGGGGGAGGGGTATACAGCACAATCAAATGTCAAAATAATCTAGAGATATTTTCTCTCAACATATGTACCCTGATTTATCAATGTCACTGCATTAAATTTAATAAAAAAAAAGAATTTGGGGGTTTGAAAGAATAAATTGTCAAAAGTTGGTTTGAAATTTTCTGCAATATCAAGCTGAGCTTAAAAGTAATAATTAAAAAGTTTCTAACACCAAAAAATAGAAGAAGCGGTTCATATATACAAAGGAGTATGACTCAGCCATAACTGCGTTGTACACCTGAAACAAACATAATATTATATATCAACTGCAATTGATATACAAAATAAAATATTTTAAAAAAAGAAAACAATATATATATATGGCTTCTCAGATCCCATACCAGATGCAATGTTTGAGGACTTCTCTTCCCCTCCCTCTCCCATCTTCTCTCTCTCTCCCCTGTTGCAGCTAGTGGCTCGTGGTTGGAGATTTGGCCCCAGGAGGGGGTTTGCCAGGTGGATCCCGGACAGGACGCATGCAGGAGTCTGTCTCTATCCACCCTCCTCTCGTTTAAGAAAAAGAAAGGGCAGTCGGACTTAATCCTGGGACCTTGGGGCTGGAGGAACCCTGAAAGTTCACCAAGGGTTAAGGAACCCCAAGTCTGCCTGGTCCTGTTTCTAAAGCAACACCACATTTATCTATGGCACTGGGACTGGTGGTGCGAAAGCAGCAGAGGTAGGGTGACGACAGAACAAGGTCCTCTGCCTCCACCAGTTGTATTCCAGGAGAAGACAGCTCCAGGAAATAAAGACAGAAGGCTCCCACATCCCAACCTTCCATGCGAGCATCATGAGGAGAAATACTTGAGAGTCACAGAGGAATGATGCAGATGATGGTGGACACAGCAGCCGATGGGAGAGGGGCAGCTGTGATCCCGGGCAGAGCAGCCACCAGGCAAGGAAGTTAATGTGTACGTTGTTTCACTTGGGGGATGGGTATTTGTGAGTACAGACTCTGCATGGTGGCAGGGTGCCAGGTGCATGGCAGCAGATCAGTACGCGCAGGCAGGCAAGAGTGGGGACAGGGAGAAAAAGTTAACTTTCTCATCAGGTGACCGAGCCAAATGATGACTGGAATTCAACCACTTTCTTCTCGCTGGCCAAGGAGTCAGTGGCTGCAGGAGACCGCCGTGCTGATGCAGAGATGAAGGACCAGCAGGAGGATGTGGCAGGGAGCCAGTCTAAGGCAGAAACTAAGGCAAGGCCCCTCCCCAGCCCTATTCCTGCAGCCGGCTGCTTCCCTGCTCCCTACTCTGCTCCACCCTGTTCCTTTTGTAAAAACTGAAGAATTTTCAGTGGATTAGACCTTTATTTTTCTATCTGGTTTGACGGTGGCTTTGGGGGAAGAGGGAGAGGAGTAGGCTGGGGGATTGAGGTGGGGGATCATTGTAGGTATTGTCACCCCCTCCTACCTCCTTCCCCGGTTACACATGAGCGAATGTACATCCATGCACACTCATCAGAATGTTAATTTATTTTGCTTCCTCTTTTGGTTATGCCCATTTTTCACATGATAGATGGGGTGAGCAATAGGAATGTGGGATCAGATGTGAAACCAGGGTGGAGAGGGAGAGCTCCTGGGCGGGCGTCTTCCTCCTCCCCCCTCCTCCTCCCTGTCCATTTCCAAGCACGTGGCCTCCGTGTGGATGCCGGGGGCACGGGAAAACCACTGTTGTGCCCGTTACTTCTTTCTGATCCCTTCCTCACCCAGATGGTGTGGTTGATGATTTCTTATGGGGTCATGGTGACCAACCCCTGGGTCCCCTTCCCGTATTTCCTCTCTGACCTGCTTTTCTTCCCAGGCAAGTGATGTCCCCACTCCCCATCAGCCTCTTCTCTGCATGTTGCTGAAGGTCCAGGCTCACCTCAAGTCCTGTACTTGAGCCATAAAGTGGAAACAATAAAAACTGAATGTCAGGCAACCTTTTTTGTATTGGCCTTAGAGGGTGGGCATGCATGGCTACATTGTGGAGGACAAATTAAAGGAGTCACTCACCACATCTCCAGTCCCGCTTAAAATGCAGCACCTGATAGAGAATCGGTGGTTGAGCCGGAGCAGCGCTGCCACGCAGGGCCTCCTGGGCTCTGCACAGGCGGCTGGCTCCAGGGCAGCGCTGAGATCCTCCACGTGTTTCCACATTCCCCGCTGCAGTCGGGCAGTTTCTGCCAGCTCTGGTTCTCTTCCCAAACAATAAGGACTTGGAAAACTTCTAAAATACAGGGGCCACTTGTGTTTAGTTTGAAGTTAGATTTCTCTATCTGCCTAACTAATCCCATAGAAAGAACAGGCTCCCTTGGTTTCTTAAAAGGAAAAACCTGCCTGACCTGCAGTGGCGCAGTGGATAAAGAGTCGACCTGGAGTGCTGAGGTCGCCGGTTTGAAACCCTGGGCTTGCCTGGTCAAGGCACATACAAGAAGCAACTACTATGAGTTTCTGCATCCCACGCCTTACCCCTAACCCCCCCCCCCACACACACACACATACCCTATTTCTCTCTCTCTCTCTCTCTCTCTTCTCATAAAAAAAAGGTAAAAATCCCTGATGTCACTAAAAATTCTGTCACAATGAAGAGGGAAGAACAGTCCTCAAGCCAGAGTACACAGACATGCAGACTCACTTAGACTCATTTTTCAGTTTCCTTCTGGGTTCTAACATGAAAAAACTGCTTTTTTCCAACTGTCTGACCCTTCACTCCTGTAACATGGGCCCTGGGAGGGACCACGGGGCACAGGCAGCTATGCTGAGCCTTCTCCTGAACTCGGCTGCATGCCGGGGCCTCCATCCATGCTCCTCTCCTCTGCTGCGCGGGCTGTTCAGTAATTCCTGCACAGTGACAGAGCTGTCTGCCTCCCCACATGCCTGTAAGCAGGTCCTTCCAGAAGAATTTCCTCCACAGTTTTACTATGGAAAATAAACTTACGTGTGAAAAAGTTACACCAAGTCACACAATATGACTGGTACTGGAGCCAGAACTAAAATGTGCTCGTCTCCGTATCACCCCTTCCTCTCCTGCTGGATTCACATCACCGTCCTGGGCCTGGAGCTTGTGTCAGGGTTTTGGTTTTGGTTTTGTTGGGAGTTTGTTTGTTTGTTTTTTGTATATCTAGCTTAGACGTGACCCTGCAGCCAACGATAACAGCTAACCCTCATCATGCACAATGGAAGCCTCGCACTACTCCAAGAGCCTCATGCAGAGTGACTGTCATCTTCACAACCATCCTACAAAGGAGGGACCACTTCATTTTACAGATGAGAAAACCAAGTCTCAGAAGTTAATGCAAAGATCTTCCTGGAATGTGAGATCTCTTGAACAAATCTGAAGTTAGCTCTGAGGTTCATGTGACACAGGGCAAGTTGAACTTTTCTCCTGAACCACAAAAATATGGAGATGGACAAAGCACTCCTGAGGGTCCTTCCAGCTCTGAGTGCTTCAGTAGCAATCCCTAGAATTTAAAACAATCACTTCTGTAGCACCCTGCAGCTGGACAAGCCTTGGTTTATGTGACATTATCGTCCTGTGAGGATGTTTTATTAAAGTGGCCAGAAATCTAAGTTTAAAAATAAACCCACGACCCACCCCTGACACTGCTCTCAGTGAATGCTCACATTTATTTAACAGATTGTTGCACCTTCCTCATCGACACTGAAGTCTTTCTCTATGGAGAGAATGTGCTCAAGTGACAACCAGTAGCAATCAGTACTTTAAGGTGTTAGTACAAGTTTGCAAGTAGTGTCTGGAAAATTTTAAATAGGCTTTAGACCTTAGCTGGGTTGCTCAGTTGGTTAGAGTGTCATCTGGATATGCTGCAGTTGCAAGTTAGACCTCCTGTCGTGGCACATACAAGAATCAAACAATGAATGCATGAATACTTGGAAAAACAAATTGATATTTCTTCCTTCTCTCTCTCTCTACAATCAATTAATGTTTTCAAAAATTTTAATAATACAGCTTGACCAGTGGTGGCACAGTGGATAAGAAATGACCTGGGATGCTCTGGTCCCAGGTTCGAAACTCTGAGGTCGCCTGCTTGAGTGTGGGCTCATCCAGCTTGAGCACAGGCTCAATAGCTTGAGTGTGGGGTCATTGGCTTGAGTGAGGGATCATTAACCTCATCCTTAGCGTGGACCCAAAGTCTCAGGCTTGAGCAAGGGGTCACTGGCTCAGCTGGAGCCCCTGGGTCAAGGCACATATGAAAAGCAATCAATGAACACCTAAAGTGCCACAACTACAAATTAATGTTTCTCATCTCTCCCTGTCTCTGTCTCTCTGTGCCCAAGTGGTTCAGGGTGTTGACTCTGGGCAGACTGCCTGGGCTCCATCTGGCCTCCCCATTTGTTTGCTCTGTGTCTTTGGGAAAGTTACCTACCTTCTCTAAGCTTCAGTGTTCTCATCTATAGTATGGTGATAATGATGGTACCTTCCTCATAGGATTGTTCTAAACGTTAAAGGAATTAAAACTTGCAGGGGAATTACCGTTCCTGAAATGTAGTCAGTGTGCAGCAAATGTTCGCTCTTGATAACTTCTCTGCTCATTTGCTGCCTATGGTGTTCCTTTGTTAACCTGCTATCAGGAGTTACAGAAAGTGTTAGGTGCCCCTTTTGTATTTGTGCTAAACATACCCAAGGAGCACATAAACAAGAGGACACAGGCCTTCAAGAGCTGTCAGTTCCAGATTATGGCCACCCATGCCTGGTGATCGACATGGATGTCAAAAACTATCCACCAGAAATGTTTGTGTTTCTTCACCAGGACTGTGGCTGCAGTTTGCCTTTCTCTCAGGAGAGTGTTGGGCTTTTAGCATACTTTAATTTTCTTTCCTGCTACAGTATTTGCCACCTATAGACAGTTTCATGGGATAAGGAGAGGGCAGGAAGACCATCTCCTGGGCAGAGATGGTGAGTTGGTTGAGCGTGGGTATGGGCCTTCCAAGTGTCTGAGGGAGATGAGGATGCCTCTCAGGGGCCCTCCAAACCAGGTTCCAGGTCAGCCCATTGATCTCCCATCATATGTCAACTTGCTGGACCCTGGGACGTACTGAAGATGTGTACAGTGTGTTTCCTGTTCTCAAGGATCTAGCAGTCCAGAATGGGAGAACAGTAGGTGTTTCTTAACTGTTTAGCATGAACTATGTGGGCCTCTCAGAATCTGGAGAAGAGAGAATTAAGTAAGAATAGATGACATGTTTATCAATCTGAACTCCCCAAACCAGTTAAGCACAAAGTAACCAATCAGTAGAGGAGGCTTCAGAGCTGAAAGGTGTAAAGCAGTGGTCCCCAACCTTTTTTGGGCCACGGACTGGTTTAATCTCAGAAAATATTTTCACGGACTGGCCTTTAGGGTGGGACGGATAAATGTATCACGTGACCGAGACAAGCGTCAAGAATGAGTCTTAGACAGATGTAACAGAGGGAATCTGGTCATTTTTAAAAAATAAAACATCGTTCAGACTTAAATATAAATAAAATAGAAATAATGTAAGTTATTTATTCTTTCTCTGTGGACCGGTACCAAATGGCCCACAGACTGGTACCGGTCCGCGGCCCGGGGGTTGGGGACCACTGGTGTAAATGATGTCAGGACAGGGCTCTGCTTTCACTCCATCCTGCTCTCTGCCTGTGCGTTGGCCCCATCCCCAGGTAGGTCTTGCTTTCGCGGTGGCAAAGTCACAGCAGTAGGGCCAAGGCTCCTAGATTCAAGTTCAGGTCCAGCATTTCATTGGACGTCCTACTCGCCCATTGGATCAGCCTGGTTCTCCTGTCTGTGCCAGAGCCAGCTGCTGTGGTGAGAGGGGCATGACACACTGCCTGGCTCAGAGCTGCTCACCTGCATTACCCTGGGCCCTGGGTCTAGCCCCACATGAAGTCCAGGGATGAGTCTGTAGGAGTGATGATGGATTTTGCCATGAAAACCGGGGCTGTTACCTGAATAAGGAAATAGTGGACAGTAGTGAGGAGAACCACCTGCCTGTACTCGTGGTCAGAGAAGTCCTCCTGAAGGAAAGGGTATGAACAAGGCCACAGCAAGGGCAGGCTGTGGTAAGACAGGACAGGGCAGTGGGCCTGCAGGCCATCTGGTGGGTCTGGATATGTGTGCCAAAGGCTCCGAGGCTGGAACATGGAGCACGGTATGTGCCAGCTCCCAGAGCACAGACAGTGCTGCCTGTCCCATACATTCATCTCTGCCACGCAGGGCAGGACAGGGTGTGAAAAGTGAACCTGCCATGCATCTGTGGATCTCACTCTCCCCTCTGGTCGCCCACTGGGAGCTTGCTTCTGGCTGAGGCTCTGCAGAGCTGTGGGAATGCTCCAGGGCAGAGGAATGGGGGTGCTGGGGGAGGGAGATGGTGGGATTGTAAGTCAGGGCCCAAGGGGCTTCTCTGAACAAGGCGGGACTGTGAGCTTGAGCCAGGGGTTGTAGGGAGCCTGGATAGGCACTTGGGCAGGGAGTGATGGGACAGAAAAGTTCTGGGAAAGTCTGTCAGGCAGTGGTCACAGAGTTGACAAGAAGGGGAGAGAATGGATTCCAGGGACACCTGGAAGCTGTCTGTACAGTCAGGGCATGGGAGGGATGAGGCTGCAGTCCACGGGAGGTACAGGCAGGGAGGACTGGATAAGGGACATTTCAAAGAGAACAAAGACAACATGACAGAACGGGGAAGAGCATGAGGGCAAGGGAGGAGTCAGGGGTGACTGGGGCCAGAGAGGGGAGTGGCTGTAGCCTCTTTCTTCCATGCCCCCTCCATCCTGGAGCAATGAACAAGCAAGGGGCTTTTCATTTCTCATGGGCATCTGTGATGGGCATGTGATCCCAGCTTGAACATCTCCCCCCTTAAACGTGCTCCTCCCATTTGTAAACCTTGCAGAGAAGAGGCACTTTCGTTCTCTCCCCTCACTTCAGGCCCGGGCCCCTGACCCCACTGGAGCCCGTGCCCAGTCTTCAGGTAGGTGAGCTCACAGAAAGTTAGTGTTCCAAGCTGGCATTCCTTGCTCTTGCTCTGCCTCAGTGGGAGCGGTGCAGAGATCGGAGAGAGTGACAGGACCTCTCAGGCTCTCCCGGACCTTCTTCTTCCAGCTCAGACCCTGGCTTCTCTTCCTGCCTAAGGCTCTCCCTGGCCCTCACCTGCCCCCATCTTCACCTGGGAGAAGCCACGCCCAAAATATCTGCCCAGAAATGTCACCTGCTTCACAAGACTTAGAGGCTGAGGCAGAGGGTGCTGCGGTGACATAAGGAAGAGAAGCTGGACAGATTCTGCATGTGGAATTTGAAGTGCTGTCACTTGCCACTCCCCTCAGAGGTCACGTTGGCTCCCAGGGAAGCTGCAGCTCCTGCCTCCATCCTACCTCCTGGGAAAGGGTCCATTTTCTCTGCAAAGCTTTTTCCTTTTCTCTCTTTGTCTTTCTATTTCTTACCTCTTCCCTTCTCTTCCTCTCCTCTCCTATTCCTTCCTTCTTTTCACCTTCTGCACACTTTTCCTCACTTCCTTCTTCCTGTCAGTCCTTCCTTTATCCTTCCCTTTTCCCCCTCTTTCTCTCTACTGACTGGCATCTGATGTCTCTCTCCCAAGGTTAGAAAGCACCCAGTCAGCTGCTGGCATAATTAGCGGATCATTCTTAATTATCCCTGTGAATTAGGCCTGTGAGTGGAGGATAAAGGTGAAGAGCCCAGGTCAGGGTCTGCCGTGCCAGGGACGGGACAGGCGAGATGAGGAGAAGCAGCAGTTAAGGGGCAGGAGTAGGTGCGTCCTCCTGAGGCAGCCTCTGAGGACTGGGTGCGGACTGGCCTGCTGATCTGAAGGTGAGGACCCAGCAGCACAGCCCTGTGGGGCGGGGAAGGGGAGGGAGGGTCAGCTTCAGAGGTGGCAGGGCAGGGAGCCCAAACATTCTCCTGGCCAACCTGTCCCCCTCCCTGTGTCATATGAGGAGAAGGGTGGTCCCTAGGCGCCTCCTGAATGCCTCCTGCCTCAGCCTGAGGAACTGCTCATGGTTGCTCTGCCCTCCGCACTCCATGGTGTTCTCCTGCAAAGTGCTTGTTCCCAGACTGGGACTTCCTTCTCTGTCTGCCCAGCACTGCCTCTTCTGGCTTTCCCCTGAATGCCTAGAGTCCCTCATCCCTCCCTCCCTCGATGGCTAGGAATAGCAAACGTGAACCAAGGACTTAGCATATGTCAGCTAGTACAGGAGCACTAGACATACATTTGTTCATTTTAGCCTTTACTATAATTCCATGATATAGAAGTTACTACTACTTCTTAGCTGACAAGACTGAGGCATAGGCCAACTGGGTGATGTACCCAAGGTCATGCTGCTACCAAATAGATGTTCACCCAGGTCTATGGGACATTGTATTTATTTATCTCCCCAGTAAACCAGTATCTGCTTGAGAGCAGATGTGTGTCATCTGATTATCTGTCCCTGGCCCTGAGCACACTGGGTGAGCCAGTTCTGTCTCAGGTGCTGACCCGGCAGCCCTTCCTCTGCTAGGGTCTGAGCACACATGTTCTAGGGACATGGCGTACATGAGAAGTAGGGGGCTCTCATTGCGAGCGCCTCTAGTTTCTGGATCCTTGAAGAATTTTCTGTAGGTTTGTTTAGTAGTCATAAATTCTAGAGCTTTAGAATAGTTCTGATTTTAAATCTTGTTCCATTGGGTAGAGCCGGAACTCCATCCTTCAGGGTAGAGGGAACCTGGACAGACAGGCAGGGGGTTCCCCAGTCCACCTTAATCCAATGGAAAAGGGGGGGGCTACTAAAATAATTTGAAACTACAGCAACAAAATATCCACGTGTCCCTTAAAGTGTAAAATTTCAGTTTTAATATGTCTCCCAGCCATCACCATCCAGAAGTGGCACAGAATTCCTTGTTGGATCTTATGTCACATTTAGGTACTCTGCACATCAGTGATTCTCAGGGTCCCCCTCTGCAGGGTGGCACCACGATTGGAGGCTGGGCCTGGAGCGGAACCAGGTTGTCTGGACACGACTTCCTGAGCTCAGGGGGACGCAGTCAGCATCCATCAGGAAGAGCCTTTCTCACAGTCAGGCTGCTGAGGGCTCCTCTGGACCCCCAGAACCTTGGGCCAGACAGGTCTGTCCCTCAGCCTGGCCCTGTCTGAGCAGCCTTCCTTCCCCGCCCCCAGCTCCAGTCCAGGGAGCTCCCAAGGAAGTGGTGGAGCCCTCCAGCGGCTGGGCCTCTCTGCTGGAGTCCATCCACCACGAGGCTGAGAGCCTCAGCAAGGCCAAGCTCCACGGTGTCAAGGAGATCAAGCTAGAGGAGAAGAAACAGAAGGAGCAGGAGCAAAATGGAGAGCCCTATGTCCCCTCCAGTAGGGCTCTAAGAAAAGGCCCACCTCTTCTAACCACCACCATGCCAACAGGGTGCTCCTTGTTACCCAGGTGTCAAAAGGCGAGGCCCCTGCTCTCCCCAGGTGTGTGCTGGAAACCCTGGTGGCCTCCCTAGCATCCTGTCTCTGCTGCCTGGGCAATGCATTCCTGTTGGCTTCTGGGGCTGCTGAGTGGGACCTTCATCTCTAATCTGGGAGAGCACGGAGCCTCATCCAGCCCAACGACAAGAGAGAATCTTCTCACATTCTGCCAGCTATCCAAGCAAATGGTCAGGACCGGAGATATTTTAGAAACAGAGGACCTGAAGGAGTTGCTCGGTTCTGCTTCTCTAAGCCTCTTGGGGCTGCAGGTTCCTTCTGCTGTGACACTGGCATAAATATAACACCTGGGAATAAAGCAACACTGCCCTGGATGTCAGCAGTCCTGAGTTGCAGTCCCAGCTTTGCTTCTGAGCTTGCACTGTGGCCCAGGCAGACCGCAACCTCTCTGGGCTGGTTTCCTCATCCATTCACAAAGGCTGCTCATTCACGCCCTGTTGTCTCACAGGGTGGCTATGACAGAGTTGCTCAGATGTCAGCCATTTCCTTTCCACTGCCCTGGTGCTGTGTCCTCTGACAGGCTGAAGCTCCAGGAGCAGGTGGTGACAGGTGGCTGTGGAGGGCTGGGGTGTGTCAGTAGTGAAGAAAAAGGACAGATGGGGCTGAACCCTGAGGTTGTCACCCAGGAGCAGGTTTCATACCTGGTCCCTTCCTCCTCCCTCACGGTGGCTTTCCTGTTGCAGTGAGAGCCACAGTCCAGGGTGGGGACTCAGGATGTTGCACCTCAAACACGTTCTGCCTTTTTCTTCCTGAGTCTCTAGGGACTGGGCCCCAAACCTCCCGTCTCACCTTCCACCTCCCCCCTCCCCTCAGGCATCTCTGGGAAAGGACCTGGGCCCAGGACCAGCTCAGGGCCAGGAGGAGCCTTGTCCAGCATGTCAGACTCCATGCCACCTCTGCCACCCCCACAGCAGCCACCTGGTGAGGAGGATGAGGACAACTGGGAGTCCTAGTGCTCAGTGGCTCCCTCTCCCTAATCCCAGGCTGAGGCTCCTCCCATGAAAACAGCTGGGACAGGCTCCTTGTCTTACAGACCTCTCAGCCCCCTATACCCTTGGAGGGACGGGGCTCATGGAGGAGGACCCCAGGTCTGTGCCTGGACCATCAAGGAGTGGGAGGCTGCCTTTCTGAAAGTGCTGGGAGGGGCCCTAGCTCTCTGTCTGTGCTCCACTCACCTTCTCTTCCCTGAGACTTTGAGGTTCAGCAGTACACAAATCAATAAAGAAATATAATGCAGAATTGAGCATCCAGTGACAGTGCATTTTAATTAAGGGGCTGTGCAGAATGCAAACCTCTCTGAGCCAGAGCCCACCCTGCTCTCCTGGTCTCTGGCAATGGGGCAAGATGCCCATTGAACCCAGGCCGCTTTCTCTGGGGTCAGGGAAAGAGGAGAAGTGTGTGTAGTCAACAGGGGCAGATGTTGCAGATAGAAGGAGGAATATTTTCACAGGGGCAAAAAATGTCTCGGTGACAGAGTATCTAAAATAGTCCTGTGAGAGCCTAACGGCCCTTGCTGTGATTGCTGAGGTCAGGGGAAGAGGTGTCTTGGAGTTTGCACAGGTGGCGGAGAGGGAGAGAGGTGCCACTGACTGGCAGGACCTGGAACGAGGACTGTGGAGCAGGGCGGGGGTAGGGGCAGCCCCGGATGGGAGAAGTGAGGCAGCGGTCCGGGAGCAGTGCACGGGCTCTGCTCAGGCTCTAAGGACTTCATTGCCCAGTTTGTCATAGGTGGCGCCTCATCCCCAGATGGCAGTCGGGGAAGTAATCAGAAGCCTGTGCCCAGGAGAGCCCTGGGCACCGGGCGGGGGACTGGGAATGAGGAACGTTCTGGATTTTGACGAAAGGGTGAATGAAGGGTAAGAGCTAATTTCAGCGAGAAAAGGGAGAGGCAGAAGAGGCCTGCTCCATCTCAGCTCTGAGAAGGGGGTGCCGGGAAAGGAGCAAGGGCAGTGCCCCAGGGGAGGGCGCAGCTCCCACAGCCGCCTGCCAGGCTGCCAGGAGACCCGGCAGGGAGCTCAGCAGAGAAAGACAAATGTGTGTATCTCATTTATATGTGGACTCTAATGAAGACAATTAACTGAGGAGCAAAGTAAAAAGAGGCAGGGTCGCTGTGAACACAGAGGGAAGGGGGAAGAGAGGATGGGATCAAAGGTGAAGGGATTGACCAAATTATATGCGTATAAAACTTAGATACAAACAACAGGGTAGCAATTCGGGGAGGGAAAGGGGAGATTAAGGTAGGGGGAGTGGGGAAAGAAGATGAAATGGGAATGGAAAGAGACTTTGCGTGGGACATGAGGGATACGATGCGGCGGCGGGGGGGTAGAGGGTGTTATAATGAGTGGGACTCTTAAAACCATGGCAACACAATAAATTAAAAAGAAAATTTTTTTTAAAAGACGCATTAAATCAGTCCAGTGAGTCGGGCCGGAGGCGTGGGGCTGTCCCTCGCTGGTGCTGGGGTTGGTGCCGAAACACGCAGGGTGGGAGCGCGGGGAGCGCGGCGTGTAGAACGTGGGGCAGCAGACGCCCAGGTCGTACGAAGGGGAGGGCGGGAGCGGCCAGAGCGGCCGAGGGGCGAGCGGTTCCAGGTGCGGACTCGCGCCGGCCCGGGATTTGACCGCCGCGGGAGCCAGAGCTCGTGAGCCCCGCGAGCGCCCCAGAGGCGGAGCCCGAGCGGCGGCGTCAGCACGCGGCAGCTGCGGGCGGAGCCGGCGCAGCGAGCGCAGGTGAGGAGCGGGCCGGGCCGCGCGATTCCGGGCGGTGCTCCCGGCCTGGCGGGCGGACGAACCGAAGCCGGATGCGGGGGGCCGAGAGGCGCGGGCGAGCAGCCGTGCGAGGCGGGGGACACCGCCGACGCTGCGCCCTAGTGACTTCCGAGCTGCCGGCCGCCTCGCTGCGCAACCGGAGACAGTGCGGGGTCTGTGCCGGCGGCCAGAAGGGCCCCCACCGCGGCCCGGGCTCTGCGCCCCCGGGGCGAAGCGCTGCAGCCCCTCCCTGCCTCTGAGTGAGGCCGAGGCCCGGGCTCTGCGGGCCCAGCGGGAAGACCGGGCTCCGAGCGCCACGCCACAACCGGCCTCTTCCTCCCCGGCCCGCCGGTGACCCTCGCGGTCCTCCCGCCCTGGGCGGGGCCCTAGAGACTGCGCCGCCCGAGGCCTCAGACGTGCGGCCCCGCCCTCACTGAGGCGGACGAATGCCCCGCCTCCCTGGCCCCTCAGGGTGGAGCCCGTGGAGCATCAGCAAAGGTTTTTGACCTGGGATATAGACCCTGGGAGCCGGGGTTCCCGAAGGGTTTGCAGGAAGGATTTCACGCACTTCCGAAATTATAAACAACATTATGAGAGACGAGTATGGTGGAGGTTCGTTTTTCTGGAAGTGTCCATAGTTGTTACCAGATTCTGTAAGGTGGTGTTATTGGTTAGAAATATGTGAGGCACATAGTGATTCTAAAAGTAAAAAGAAACATGTGAAAACTAATTTAGTACTATCTTTTATTGAACTCATTGTAGCTAAAATGTGACCATTTCAGCACGTAATCACGGTACAGTACATGCGGTCTTCCCCCGCTTATCCCGGGTTCCACACTTTGTGGTCGCAGTTACCCGGGGTCAACCCCAGTTGGGGATATTGAATGGAAAATTCCAGAGATACTTCCTAAGTTTTAAGTTGCACCCCATTCAGAGGAGCATGGTGAAATCTTGCAGGTGTCCCACTGAGCCCTGTATTGTGCTTCCTGGGGTGTTAATAATCCCTTCGTCCAGCCTGTCCACGCTGTAGATGCTCCCACCCCCACTGTCACTCCTTAGACACTAGCTAAGTTATCAGATCAACTGTCAAGGTATTGCAGTGCTTGAGTCCTAGTAACCCTTATTTTACTTAATAATGTCCCCAAAGCCATTCACATTAACTTGTATTATAGTATCTTTTTAATATTGTTTTATATTATGATTGTTGTTAATCTCTCACTGTGCTTAATTTATAACTCAAACTTTATCATAGGTATGTATGTATGCTTAGAAAAAAATGTGCTTATATAGTGTTCAGTACTATGTTGCACTCAGGTCATTCACTGCATTGCTTTAAGCCAGTAAATTTTTTTATTCATTGAATTTATCAGGGTGACATTAGTTAATAAGATTTTATAGGTTTCAGGGACACAATTCTATAATACATCATTTGTATATTGTGTTATATGTTCACCACCGCAAGTCAAGTCTCTTTCCATCACCATTTATCCTCCCCTTTACCATATTCTGTGTCCTCTTTAAACCATTATATTTGTGGTAATTTACAGCAGCAACAGGAGGAAAAAGGAAGGGACGGTATCTGACTGTGGGTGATGAGAGAGAAAGCTCTGTAGATGTCCTGGTTGCCAGTTTGAGTAACAGTGACAAAAGCAGTGTTGCCATTTACTAAGCTAGGAAAAAATACAGAATAAGAAGCAGATTAGGGTAGAAGAGACCCCATGATCAGAAACTGGCCGATTTGAGTGGCAATAGGAACAGAGGCAGGAGTAGGAGATGGTGATGAATCTGATTTCCTCTGTTGTCCTGCCTGGCTGGGGAGGGAGTCAGTGTCGCTGGCAGCCTGAGAGCAGCTAAGCCAGGGTGGAGGTGTGTGAGGTCTGTAAACTGAAGAACAGGTCAAGGGCTAGAAGGCTGTGTTTCAAGAATGGGACTTCAAAGCTTAAAATTCATATGTGGCACTTTGGATCTGTTGACAATATGCTTATGTGCCTGACATGCGTATTTTCCCTTCAAATGTTATGTTTATTTGTAGGAGCATTTTTCTAGGGAGTGGTTCTATACCTTCATAGAACTCTCAAGGAGTCTTTGATGACCCCATAAAAACTAAGAATTGGTATTAGGTTGCACCAATTATACCTATTTCTCCTATTTTCAGTCATACTTGTCCATTTGCTCTGTGAGCATAAGGCAAATGTTTCCTTTTAAATTTTTGTTAAAGATCCCAGAAGGGGGGAAGAAAATAAAGGAACAGTACCAAAAAAGTAGGCTGACAGGTTAACAATTTATGAACGGTATCCACATTCTTCAGTGTTTCCTTTTAAAATTTGGGCAAATAGGATTGTATGTATTGGCAAGCAATTTGGTGGTTTGTGGCATCATTTACATTTATAAATAAATCTTGTAATGCAGCCTTTGCTTTTTTAAAAAGAAGCTTTTAGATTTTTTTGTTCCTAAGCTTTGGTGGACAATAACATTTGAAAAAACTCTCCCTCTGGGATCAGCGTTAAAATCTGTTCTCATAACCTAAGAATTTGAACTGATTGCTGCTACTTTTATAGTCATAATAGTCCATGCATAGCTTGACAGATAAGATGGGAGCCAGGATGAGAGGGATTTAGAGAGTCCTGCCTCTGTCCCCAGCACTCCGTGTAGAAGGTATTTGCAGCAACTGAAGCAAGTGCATCTCACTTAGCGGTCAAACTTTTTATTGTTAAGTGCAAAAGTGAAAGCCGAGTTATTTTTTTATGAGAGATTTCTTTAAAATACACTGAATGTTCAGAAAATATTATAGTGAATAATAATCCAGTTATTGTAATTCCAGGACCACACTTATAGAAGTAAAATATCTTTTCTGATAGAAAAATAAACTGTATTCTGTTCCTCTCACAAATGCGTAAGGAGGTGGGGCCTTGGGCACAGTCAGGTTCCATGAGAAGGTCCAGAGCTCATCACTAATAATGATGTAGTTGACAAAGCACCTTTTGCATTTACTCATTTTATTATCCCAAGAATACTAGGAGATATAGGTGGTATTATCCTCTTATACTATGTGAATAAAATATTACTAAGATGCATGATGAGATTTGGATCAAAATATTCTGACTCCAAAACCCATTTTTCTTCATTGTATTACAAAGCTCACAAAAGCATTAAGATATAAGTTGACAGATGACTCTAACTGCAGAGTCGAGCAACTTAAATTCAATATTATGCCGAGTAGGTGCCTTCATGATTTTGAGGTGTGGGAGTGGCCAAATTAAACTGTTTTGGCTCTGGCTGAGTAGTTCGGTTGATTAGAGCATATTCCCCATACACCAAGGTTATGGGTTTGATCTCTGGTCAGGCTACTTCCAAGAATAAACCAAAGAATACACAAAGAGGTGGAACAACAAGTCGACATTTCTCTCTCAAATCAATCAATCAAATAAAATTTAAATAAAGTCTCCTAGAAGTTATGCTCATGAAGACGGCCGGTGAAGGCATGGAAGTGTGGAGACTGGTTTGAAGCATTTTCTGGTATGAGAGGTTATGATTTGGATCAGATGTTGGTGCCTGCCTTGGAAGCTACTTCTTTGGACTCCAGGAGTCTTGTTTGCTGAGCTTCTACTGTCTCATGCTCTGTTAGTGGGGTGAATCGGGTAAAGGGGAGCAAAGAAGATTTAGTTGCAAAAGGAGAGTCTTTCTACTGTTGAAACCAGATGTAGTATCTCTCCTATACCTTAGAGCTACTTTTCTGTCCTATGCTAGAATCATCCAATAACTGACAAGTTATTACATTAATAGTTTGTCATTGCAGGCATCTCCACTCAGTCTCTACATGGGATCATATTGTTAGGTTTAGGTTCAGGGCTCCTTTAAATCCAGAGCCCCTTTAAAACTCAAATTCCCCTCAGCCAACTTCCCACTAGGGCTCAAAACACAACATTCTTATCCCCCACTGTGAGGTTGTAGTTAATTTGCTTGCTATTCTCTCTCAGTGGCTTCCTGGCCTTCACTTTGAAGTGTAGCAAAAAGTTGACCTTTGCAGAAGTGTCTGGGAAAGCTTACACTGGGGAAGGCTCTGACAATTAGGGGATTTGAAACCAGAATAGTTTTTTTGTAAAAGCCTAGCCATAGGTTCAGAGACTCTTCTGATAGATCAGGTGCCATCCCGCCATGGTGAGGGCAGTGCAAACTTGCAGGAGGAGGGGCTGGCTTGCTTGAAGTCCTTGCCCAGGATCTTTGAACCAGCCCAGGCTTTCTTTTTACACCTAATGTGGATAATTGGCAGTTGAGCAGGGAGATAAACAATTTGGAGGAGCTGTGGTGCCACTCCAATCCACATATGAAGAAATATTACTTTGTACCTATAGGAGCAGTGATGTCAGCCGCTTTTTCCAAGACCCCTGACCAACCTATATAAACCCAGTTCCATCCCTCCCTGTGGGCCTACACGGTTTCGTCTGTCTCAACCAGCCTGCATCCAGGCTCCTCCCCCCTCTGTGCCCCCAAATGAGAAGCAGGAAGGCAGACAGACAGACTTCCGCATTCGCCCGACCAGGATCCACCTGGCATGCCCACTAGGGGGCGATGCTCTGCTCATCTGGGCCGTTTCTCCACCGCAACCGGAGCCATTCTAGCCCCTGAGGCAGATGGAGGCCATGGAGCCATCCTCAGCACCCGGGCCAACTTTGCTCCAATGGAGCTTTGGCTGCGGGAGGGGAAGAGAGAGACAGAGAGGAAGGAGAGGGGGAGGGGTGGAGAAGCAGATGGGCGCTTCTCCTGTGTGCCCTAACTGGGAATCAAACCTGGCAGTTCCACACACCAGGCTGATGCTCTACCACTGGGCCAGCCAGCCAAGGCCTGCACCCAGGCTTTTAAAATAAATTTTCCTTTTGGAACATACCAGCCTTGTGTTTTCAGTTCCTTCTGGATAGGACCATTCTCCTGGTGCCCCAGCTTCTCCCTCACAGCATTCTCACAGTCCTGTGCTCCAAGAGAGCAGCGAACGACTCTAGCTTATTCAGGGCCCTAAGCCAAGCATCGAGAGCAGAGTGCACAGGAGGCATTCATCTATTTGTTGAATGAAGTTCAGTATTGATTAAGCACCAAGTGCTTCATGTAAGGACCAAGAGAAAATCAGAAAATAAGCAGGGCACTAATGGAACAGGGAACTTAAGGGTTACAGGCAGGTCCTGCTCCTGTTCTGTTAGGAGTAACATGCCCAAGGTCGTTCAAGAAGCAGAGACAGATAGGGACTCTGGGAAGCTGAGAGAGAAGAAAAAAAAAAGGAAAAAGAGACAAAGGTTTGCATTCTATTGGTTAAAAGACCCTTATCAGAAGTTCAGGTTTGGAATTCGCCAATGAGCTAGACCCCAGCCCCTGTTGCTATGCTATGTGCAGCCCCCTTAGCAAATAGGTTACCGCCACATCTGCTTCTGGTATGAGGCTTGCTTGCTTAGCTTATAAAAAGATTTAGCTGTGAGTGCTAGGTGCGGCTCCCATTTGCAGCTCCTTGTGGGCACGGTCTTTCCGGACATCTCGGGAGTTCACCCCTGCGCAGGGTAAACTGGCCAATAAAGTAACATCTTAACTCCTGAAAGTCTCCGACATTTGTTCTCGTACCCGGTGGATGCTACATTTTGGGGGCTCGCCTGGGATTCTCCCTTGGCGGAGTTTTGGGTTGGAGACCGGAAGGACAGCTCAAGCTGAGTAAGTATTCACGGAGGATCCTCATTTGGTTTGGTTTTGGGCTCTGGAGCATATAAACCTGAGGTAGTAGGTGGGACGCCGCTGGTAACCTACCCAGGGCTTTCAGAAGCGGGACGCCGCTCTCTGAAATTTGGATATTTGGATTTGTTAACTTTGGGAGTGACCGGTCACATTAGAATCCGTTTTGCGCTGCGCTGCGCTGCGTTTTGTCTGAGCTCAAATGACTGAGTTGAGTGTGAGAGAGACAAGTGTGTTCCTTGTGTTAATAGTGTGTGTTGCCTGTATCCTACCCTTTCTCATTATTTCTGAGTCATCTAGGATGGGACAACAGGAGTCTGTGCTGGGATCCCTGCTCGAGTGCCTGTTGAAGAATTTTTCTGATTTCCAGAAGAGGGCTCAGGGGTACGGAGGTCCACAGCCAAGTCCAGGTTTCCTCCCGACCTTGAGCCAGCTGGAATAGCCTGCATTTAATGTAGGATAGCCCACAGAGGGCACTTTTGACCTTCCAATTTTGTTTGCTGTCAGAGCCACGGTCTATAGGGCTCCCCACCCAGACCAATACCTGAATATGGATGTATGGGTAGATACAGCCATTTTGTCTCCTCCTCTGGGAGGAACAGCCATTTTGCCTCCTCCTCCGGGAGGAACAGCCATTTTGCCTCCTCCTCCGGGAGGAACAGCCATTTTGCCTCCTCCTCCAGGAGGCGCAGCTATTTTGCCTCTCCGGGAGGCGCCGCTGGCACCAGATGCTGGCCCACGGGCACCTCCTCGCCTCATCTATGTGCCTTTTTCCACTAGTGATTTATACAATTGGAAACATCAGAATCCCCCATTTTCCGAGAAACCTCAGGGATTAATATCTCTCCTTGAGACCATTTTTAGGACCCATCAGCCCACATGGGATGATTGTCAGCAGATTTTACAAACCCTCTTCACTTCTGAAGAAAGGGACAGAATAATAAGAGAAGCTGCTAAGGCGGTATTAGGAGAAGAAAAGGAAACTTAGGAGGGACGAAGGGAAATAGAAGACGTTCTCCCATCTCAACCTCCTACCTAGGACCCTAATACTGCTGGAGGAAGGGACGTGCTCCTCCAGTATCGCCGGGCTCTGTTGAGGGGGCTCAAGGCAGCAGCTAGAAAGTCAACCAACTTTAGCAAAGTAAGTGAAGTCATCCAGGGAAGAGAGGAATCCCCAGCAGCCTTTCTAGAGAGACTCATAGGAGCTTGCTTCATAGCTTTCATCAAGGCCCTGCTCCAGAGTGGAAAGAAAGGTCATTGAACTGAAGCCTGCCAGGTTTCCGGGCCCCACCGGTTGACACACCTGTGCTGTGGAAAGAGGGACATAAGAAGGTAAGCTGCCCCCTTGCTCCATGGAGGGAGGGTTCAGTCTCTTCTAGTCCTGCTCCAGCTACCTGTGACCTGACCTTGCCCAGCGTGCTGGGAATTGCCACTGAAGGCCCAAGGACATCGTTCAGGAGCCTAAGGTATTTCTTCCAAGTAGCATATAAGCTAATCTCATTTCTTGTAAACACAAGGGCCATCTACTATGCCTTGCTTGAATATTTAAGTTTTATTTATCCCTCAAAGATCTCTACTGTGGGTATTGACAGTCTGGTTTTATTGCTTTATTTAATGTTTAGTATCTCCTTTATTTCTCTTATCTCAATGCCTCATGCCTATTATAGGCTGGGACCTGCTGCTAATTCCAGCTAGAAGCAGTGGTCACTAGGACTTAAACTCTAACTGCAATGTGTAGAAATGTAACACCCTTTCCCTAAGTACTTACAGGTTTTATAGGTTACTCAGAAAACTGTTCAAAGACTGTCCAAGAGGCACTTCTAACAGTACATCACCCAAGGACTGACTCCCACGTAGACGGGTCCACACACCATGATCCTGACAACTCCCACTACTGCCAAGGTAGAAGGCATACTCGCCTAGGTCCACCGCAGCCGGCTGAAGCTTGCAGTCCCAGCAGAGACACCTTTGTGGACAGCGAAGACTGACCCCATCAACTAAGCTGACCCTGAGAAGGACAGCATGCCCTGCTTCAGCCACAAACCAGAAGTTAACTGGTCCATGCATGGAGACTTTGAGGAGGGAGGGAAACTAAGGTAAAGGAAAGCCAAGTAAGTCATCTTAAGGTTTGATGCATGTACTGCTATGAGTCATACAGAAAGGGAGTGTAGGTCCCTTAGCTGAGAGAGAAGCTACAAGGTAAATGAAAGTTATGTATGTACTCATAGCTACCACTATAGAATAATCTGTGAATATTGGTCATGTGTCCAATAGGCTACTTATGAAAAGGACACCTCCAAAAAGCAATCTTTAAAAGAGGATTACTTAGTACTAACTTAGTCCTTGCTGAAGGTTAAGGTTTTTAGGAATTAAGAATTCTAATAAATTAAAAAGAAATTGTATAGTTTTAATAATAAAAGGTATAAAATATAGAGGTACTTTAAAAAAAAAAGTAAGTTATTATAAAGGCCAGTTATTTCTAAATAAGAAAGTGCATAAAAGTTGAAGGTTTGTGTAAGTTGCAGAAGGTTTGTGTAAGTTGCAGAAGGTTTGTGCAAGTTGTAAGAAATTAGTACAGAAAAAAAAATGCAAGGCAGAAAGAAATTAGTCCGTAAAGCTTGTAGTACTAAGGGCACACTATCAGCGTGCCAGCACATACTAGGGAGAACCCCTGACCTAATTAGCTTATAGCTACAGCTAAAGTAGAAAATTCTCATAAGCCCCAGACTTATACCATTCTCCCCACTGATGAAGAATCAAGGATTTGATTTATGCCCTAAAAGGAGTAGGGAATGTAAGGACCAAGAGAAAATCAGAAAATAAGCAGGGCACTAATGGAACAGGGAACTTAAGGGTTACAGGCAGGTCCTGCTCCTGTTCTGTTAGGAGTAACATGCCCAAGGTCGTTCAAGAAGCAGAGACAGATAGGGACTCTGGGAAGCTGAGAGAGAAGAAAAAAAAAAGGAAAAAGAGACAAAGGTTTGCATTCTATTGGTTAAAAGACCCTTATCAGAAGTTCAGGTTTGGAATTCACCAATGAGCTAGACCCCAGCCCCTGTTGCTATGCTATGTGCAGCCCCCTTAGCAAATAGGTTACTGCCACATCTGCTTCTGTATGAGGCTTGCTTGCTTAGCTTATAAAAAGATTTAGCTGTGAGCGCTAGGCGCAGCTCCCATTTGCAGCTCCTTGTGGGCACGGTCTTTCCGGACATCTCGGGAGTTCACCCCTGCGCAGGGTAAACTGGCCAATAAAGTAACATCTTAACTCCTGAAAGTCTCCGACATTTGTTCTCGTACCCGATGGATGCTACACTTCACTTCTTCAACTCCTCACAATAACCCTTTAGGTAGATGTTATCCCCATTAACAGATGAAGAATGTGAGAACAGAGAAGTTAACTTGCTCAGAGTCACCCAGTCAATGAATGACACATCCAGGACCTGACCTAGATCACTTTGATACAAAAGCCAGTGTCATTTGTCTTTCATTTTCCTCATGGCATGCATTCATCCCTCTGAAAAGCCAGTGTTGTAAGCACAATTCTGCTTGGTCAACCCCAGAAAAACAGACAGAGGGTCTGATAAAAATGCAGTAGGAAGCTCACGCTGGGCATTGTGGTGTGCCTTCCCACCACCCAGCCCCACGGTCTCCAGTCACGGGCCCTGTTTTCATGTGGATGATACCCAGCTCTCCTTGCCTCAGCCCACATGTGTGGGAGACTGCAAGTGGCAAAGCCCTGGCAGTTTGAGGCTTAGCCAAAGGGTAAGTTATTTCCCACATACCATGGCTATGAAGCTGAGTATTTGTACTCATCCCATCCCCCCACCTGACTTCCTTGTTTAAGTTACTAAAAGCAATTTACATGCCCTTCCTCTTACCCTTTGTTTTAATGTTGGTTGATTTCAGTTATGCAGAGCTCAAGGTTTCTGCATTTGGGAGAATTCTTGGGTTGCCTTGGAAATGTGTGACTTTGTATCAGAGACTTTCTTATTTGTGTATGGCTATATAATAAAGCAGGCCAGGGCTCTTGGCCTTTTGCAAGCTATCTTTTGCATTGCAGGGTCCCCCCTGAGCCCATTATTTTTTCTCTTTAAGCCTATTTTATTCATTCCACACCATTCCCACTCAGGACCTGGAATTACTAGCCGCGCTGGTTGTGGTACACATGGTCTGGGTGTGCTCAGCTCCAAGAATGGAATACTGTGACTTATATTGAGCCAGTCAGCATAGTCCATTCTGTCTAAACATGATTAGTTTAGCATAGGGCTTGGAACCAGTATTGTCAATAAGAGCCAATTGAGACTCACTCCTTAGGCTATTGGAATGATCATAAATATGTGTTTTCTGGACCTGAGGAGGAAAGCAGTGAGAAGGTAACATGGCAATTATAGTCAAAACAAGTTTTGAGGTTTTGGGAATCAGGGCTTATAATACCTGCTCTGTAACTTATGGAGTGTAAAAAACTTCATTTATTTATATATTTCCATACACCTCAGTTGTGTCTAAAGAAAGTGAGGATAATATTTGCCAAACAACTTAGACAAGGAGGAACTGATTAAAATGTGCCTAGTACTTTGTACTTTGCTATTATTTGTATTCCATCATGACGAACATTTAACCATGTCAACCTGTGGCTTTTCATATTTCTCAGTCACTAGACTGATCTAACCAACAGTGAAGTGGGGAGATGAACAAGGTTACTACTTTGGGGAGACTACAGATGGAGGAGATTCATGTTCCACTGCTCAGGGGGCCTTAGATGAGTGTCCTAACCTCACTGTAAAATAACTTTTCATGTTCAGGAGAGAATAGTAAGCTTGCTTTCTTTCTGTTCTATGGAGTTCACAAATGGGGTCTTTGGACTTGAACTTTTCAAAACACATTCTGATCCTTCCAAAATTGCTTTCTCTGAAATCAGATAGATGTGTTTATAGTTATTAACTATCTGTGAGGAAGGAAAGCCCTTAGAGACATTAAGAAAAATGAAACCAACCCTGGCTGGTAGCTCAGATGGTTAGAGCGTATCCTGATACGCCAAGGTTGCAGGTTCGATGCCCGGTCAGGGAACATACAAGAATCAACCAATGAATGTGTAAATAAGTGGGACACCAAATCGATGTTTCTCTCTTTCTCCCTTTTTCTCTTTCTCAAAAATCAAGAAATAAAAATTGGAGAAAAAAAAAGGAATTGAAGACTGGAATGCAGAAAAACACACTGTGGTGGAATAGTGGAATAAAAGACACAACAGAGGTGGCAGAACTAGGGGTGGCATCCGAGTACATTCATCTTTTTTTTTTTTTTCATTTAGAGAGAGAGAGACAGACAGACAGGAAGGGAGAGAGATGAGAAGCATCAGCTTGTAGTTATGGTACCTTAGTTGTTCATTGATTGCTTCTCACACGTGCCTTGACGGGGGGGGGGTGCTCCAGCAGAGCCAGTGACCCCTTGCTCAAGCCAGCGACCGTGGACTTCAAGCTAGTGACCTTTGGATTCAAGCCAGCAACCATGGGGTCATGTCTCAAGCCGGCGACCCTGTGCTCAGCCAGATGAGCTCACACTCAAACCCGTGACCTTGGGGTTTCCAGCCTGGGTCCTCAGTGTCCCAGGCCAATGCTCTATCCATTGTACCACCGCCTACATAGGCCCAGGTACATTAATTTTGAAAGCCAGCCCCCAGTGACACCAAGAACAACAAATAAATTTAAATGTCTTTAAGAAAACAATCTGTGCTATTTAGATTTGGATTTTCATCTCTTTATTCAGTTTGTGACTCCTTAAGCTCTTTTCTCCTTTTCAAAGTCATCTTCTGAGTGATTTAACTAAGCCCTCAAAGAAAGGGTGAAATTCTAACTGTTGGCTAACAACTTGAATAAGACAGCATTTTGAAGTTACCGAATAAACTAAGGTTTGGAGATGATGGTAGACTTCAATTATCAAAGCTCACTGTTTCCTTTTAAAGGAGAGCTCAAAGTTGTTTTGTTTTTGATGCTTTGGAAATCAATAGAAAATGGCTAAATAGGGTGTAACATCAACTTTTTAGGATTAAATTCAGCTTTGCCTAAAAAAGGCATCTCTTCTCCCATTTAGTACGTTAAGTGTGAAATTGAAGCTTAAGTCGTTTGAGCCACTCATTCAGCTCTCCACTCTCCACTCGTGCTATTTCACAGCATATCCACAGATGTGGGACCGCACCAGCTCCCAGGTCAGCGGGGCCTGTAGGTGCTGCAGCTTCAGCCTGGAGAAGCCAGCCCGCTCCAGGGCCTTCCAGCTCTCTCTGGTCAGGCTGCACCCATCAAAGAGCAGGTACCAGGCAGGATCCAGGACCTGCTGCCAGAAGTAATTCCAGGTTGAACGCTCAGCTGCTCCATGCTCCATGAAATAAAAGCCCCTCCCTGGAAAAGAGAAAAGAAAACATATTTCAAGGATTTTAGTTTGGGGAAAACAGATTTATAAGATGATTGAAGCATCAGATTTCAATGGCCCCAGAGTTCAACTTCATGAAAAGACATGGATAGGTTAAAATTGACTGCCCTGGCTGGGTAGCTCAGTTGGTTAGAGCATCTTCTTGATACATCAAGGCTGTGAGTTTGATCCCCTGGTCAGGGCACATACAAGAATTATCCAAGGAATGTATAAATGAGCCACAAATCAATGTTTCTCTCTCTCTCAAATCAATAAATTTAAAAAATTGTTTAAAAAACGTACTAAAACATCACTTTGGCCAATAGTTTATCTTGTGTCAAATTGTACACAGAGCTGACAATCTAAAGCAGTTATTGACACTTCTATTTTCTGATTATAAAAGCAATATATAATAATAGCTGAAACTTAAAGCAGTTACTGGATGCAAGGTGCTATATCCTAAATAAATGTTAACTCAATCCTCACAATAAATATATTTGCTAAGTATTATTATCATCCCTACTTTTGCAGACGAGGGAACTGAGAAAGTAAGCACATAGGAAATGAGCAACTTGCCTCAGGTCACACAGCTTGTAAAGGTCAGAATCAGGTTTGTTTTTTATTTTTTTAGCACAAGAGAGACAGAGAGGACAGATAGACTAGAAGGGAGAGAGATGAGAAGCATTAACTCATAGTTGTGGCACTTTAGTTGTTCATTGATTGCTTTCTCTCTTTTTTAAAGATTTTATTTATTGATTTTAGAGAAAGGATAGAAAGAAAGGGGGTGAGAAGCAGGAAGCATCAACTCCCATATGTACTTGACCAGGCAAACCTGGGGTTCAAACCAGCAACCTCAGCATTCCAGGTTGATGCTTTAGCCACGGTGCCACCACAGGTCAGGAATAGCAGTTGCTTCTTCTGTGTGCCTTGACTGGAGATCGAACATGGGACGTCCACACTCCAGGCCAATGCACTGTCCACTGAGCTACCAGCCAGATCCAGTTTTAAAATTTTTTACACAATATTTCGCACCACTGAAAGTACTGTTTAACTATTCTTATTTAGGTTATTTCCCATTTTTCACTAGTATAAATATGGTTACAGTGACTGTCCTTACCCAAAATTTTTGTGACTCCATCTGTCGTTCTCTCCAAATAAATAACTTGCTAAAAAGTAGAATTGCTTAGTCAAAAATCTGTGCATTTAAAAAAAATGATTTTATTTACTGAGTTGGTTTTTTTTAGAGAGAGGAGAAAGAGAGATGGGTTGGAGCAGGGGCCCCCAAAGACAAAATGGGAACAAATATTTAAAATAAAGAACAAGTAAATTTAAATCAACAAACTGACCAATATTTCAATGGAAACTATGGGCCTGCATTTGGCTAATGAGATGGTCAATGTCCGGTTCCATATTTGTCACTGCTAGCCGTAACAGGTGATATGACAGGCTTCCGGAGCTGTGACGCGTGCATCCCGCGTCACAGGAAGTACTGTATGTGAGCGATGCTACGCTTTGTGGCAACGCCACATACAGTGCTCCTCTCACTGACCGCCAATGAAAGAGGTGCCCCTTCTGGAAGTGCAGCAGGGGCCAGATAAATGGCCTCAGGGGACCGTACTTTGGGGACCCCTGGGTTGGAGGGAGGCCTGGCGACCTCAGAGCTCCAGGTAGAGGCTTTATCCACTGCGCTGCCACAGGCCAGGCTGAAATCTGTGCCTTTTTAAAGCTGTTGGTATAGGTTGTCAAATTGCCCTTTGAAAAAGTTGTAGCAAGTTTACCTTCATACTAGCAACAGATGTAAGTGACTATTTCCAATAAACTCTCTTCAGGACTTTTTTTCCCCCCTCTATATATTTAATTTGATGGGTAAATGGTACTTCATTTTCAATGCTATGTATGTCTTTAATAATCTTAAGAAATATAACATCTTTTACTAAATCTTATTGGTTATTTGGATTTTTTATTTTCTAATTCACCTATTGGTGTCCTTTGTCAGTTTTTATAATAGGGTGTTGGGTTTTTTTTCTTACTAATTAGTGATAACTTTTAGTATAATAAAGCTACAAATGTTTCCCCCAGTTTCTTTGCCTTTTAATTACCCTTTAAAAACTTCTACTACTTTTATTTTTAAAAATCTGTTAATTCATTGAAAATTGTTCTCAGGCTCTGCTTTGCAAACCTGTGGGAGAGTCTGAATCCACACCAAGCAGTGCCTGAGACTAAATCACCATGTCTTACACTTTTGTACCATTGTCACAAGTATGTAAATGTGATTAATTAAAATACCAAATCATCTAAAAGCATTACTGAATTCACGGTAACATTTTGTCAGTAGGTATTTTATTCAATCAGTGGATGCTCTGTGTAAATAATTATCATGAAGGAGTCTTGTGAGCGCTGCTTTCATCTAGGACAGCCCTATAAATACAGGTCAGTGTAGCTGCAGTAGAGGCTCATGTTATTAGGAGGTCTTCAGAAGTTGTCTGCCTGTCTCTGAGGTGAGTAGGGGGAAAGGGACCTGACAGTTGTCCCACACTGGTGGTGACTGCCCCACTCTTCTTAGCCTCTTCTCCCTACCTAGCTGGCAGAGTTGAGAGATAGAGTTCCCCAAAATTCTCTGGGTAAGTCTAAGATCTGTGTTCATGAATAGAAAACCTGAGATTTCCTGATTTAAAAAAAAAAAATTCCATAGAATAGAATGGGAGGAAAGGAGGAGACCCAGGTCTGGGGAGGTCAATATTGCCCTCTAGATAACACAGGTTACTGTCAAGTGAATGTAGCCCAGAAAAGATCTGGGCTACATATTTCAATTTGGAACCAATCTGTGTATGTGTGATAATTGAAAACTCTGTGAGTGAGATTGCTGGGGGTGGGGGTGGGGTGGGGGAGTATATGAGTGAAATGAGAACCAGAAGAGTCTCTAGTATTTAGGGATGGGTGGAGGAAGAACAATCAGCAGAAGGGAATGTTGAAGTCAAGAGACGTAAAAAGCCCCAGTGACAAGCAATGAGGTACAGTGGTAAGAGTATTTGCATTGAAGAAAGATCTACTAGCTGTGTAACTTTGGGCAAGTTTCTTAACATTGCTGAGCCTGTTTCCTCAACCCAACAATACCTATTTTAAAGGACTACTGTGAGGATTAAATGAGAAGGTAATAAAGTTCCTGGTTATATTCAGCAGAGAGTGGGTGCTTCACGGGAGCTCAGGAGGTTTACCAAGAATATGATTCTCTTAAGAGTATTACTAGTACTAGAAAGTGGAGATGTTAATTACTTTCTTTGCAGGGGTGTTGTAAGATTAGTAACACTGTAGCAAAGCATCTACCAACCATACCCAGTTAGTAAGCAGGCTTAGGACAGAAGAACCCAGCATTTGGGTATAAGAATCAGACCTTTTTCGTTTGTTACTTGGATGTCAGCCTAACCTTGAGCCAAAGACAAGATTATATAATGGCCTCGCAGCCCTATCTCTGAGCCCTCTTCTTCCTGAGGAGCTTCCTCTATTAGAAAACAAAACCGGGGATGACAGAACACCCTTTTCTCCTCAAAAAGTAAATTCAAATGTTAAGATATCCATGCTTTATTTATGGTCAAGCATATTTAAAATAAAACTATTTTAAAACTAGGTTTTAAAAATAATAAAGGTATTGCCTGACCTGTGGTGGCGCAGTGGATAAAGCGTCCACTTGGAATGCCTAGGTTGCCGGTTTGAAACCTCAGGCTTGCCTGGTCAAGGCACGTGTGAGAGTTGATGCTTCCTGCTCCTCACCCCCTGCTCCAAATGAATAAATAAAATAATAAAAAAAATGTTAAGTTAAAAAAAAATACAGCTATTATGTGTAAATTACATACAGGCATTAAGAATTTCAAACTATGCAGAAAGGTATAAAATAAAATATAATTTTCCCCCACCTCTGTCTCATTCCCAAGAGCTCAGCACTGCTAATAGTTTCTCATCTGTCATTCCCATTAACATATGTACATATTTAAGTTCATTCTTTTCCCCTTTGCACAAATAGGCTTTTTTCATTTAACATTATCTCTTGGGGGATTTTTTTTTGTATCAACATAGATAACTCTCCTTTGGTATTTTTAACAGCTGCATAAAATTCCTTTATACTGTATGACAGTTTACTTTCTTTGCAGGGGTGTTGTAAGATTAGTAACACTCTAGCAAAGCATCTACTAACCATATCCAATTAGTAAGCAGGCTTAGGACAGAAGAACCCAGCATTTGGGTATAAGAATCAGACCTTTTTCGTTTGTTACTTGGATGTCAGCCTATCCTTGAGCCAAAGACAAAATTATATAATTGCCTTGTAGTCCTATCTCTGAGCCCTCTTCTTCCTGAGGAGCTTCCTCTATTAGAAAACAAAACTGGGGATCAAAACCTTCCTGTTGATGGAATTCTAGGTTATTTCCAATTTGTGCTATTACAAAAACTGTAATGAATATTTTCTCATATGGATGAGTTTTTGCACATTGGTGCACTATAGCAATAGGATAAATTTATACTGGGTAAAAGAGAATGTGCACCTTAAATTTTGTCATTTTTGCTTTCGCTTCCCTTGCCTTTGAGGTCAAATTCATAAAATGCTAACCAGGGTCCATAAATTTAGAGCATATATTTTCTTCTATGTTGGAGAAGTTGTAGAGAAAAAGGAACCCTCATTCACTGCTGATGGTAATGTAAACTGGAAAGCAGTATGGAGAATTCTCAAAAAATGAAGAACAGACTTACTTGCCATATGACCCAGCAACCCCTCTTTTGGGTACCTACCCGAAAAATTTGAAAACATTTATTTGTAAAGATACATGTCCTCCTATGTTCACTGCAGCATTACTCACCATGACCAAGAAATGGAAACAACCAATGTGTCCTTCAATAGAGGATTGGATAAAGAAGATGTGGTACATATATACATTGGAATACTACTCAGCCACAGGAAAAGATGAAATACTGACAATTATGACAACATAGATGGATCCTTCTTTTTCTTTAGATTTTATTTATTCATTTAAGAGAGGAAAGAGAGAGAGAGAGAGAGAGAAGGGGGGAGGAAAAAGAAGCATCAACTCCCATATGTGCCTTGACCAGGCAAGCCCAGAGTTTCAAACTGGTGACCTAAGCATTCCAAGTCAACACTTTACCCCTGCGCCACCACAGATCAGACAATGGATGGATCTTGAGAGTATCATGCTAAGTGAAATCAGGCAGAAAAGTCAAGAACCATATGATTTCATATGTGGGCTATACAACTGAAAACATAAAATGAACAAATAAAACAAATAAAAACTTATAGAGACCAATATAGTATGGTGGTTTCCAGAGAGGAAAGGGAAAAGGAGGAGGTATTAAAGGGTGAAGGGGATCAAATGTATGGTGACATAAGATTTGACTTTGGTAAACACACGATGCAATGTACATGATGCATTATAAAATTATATATTTGAAACAATTTTATTAACCAATGTTACTCCAATAGATCTTTTAAAAATGTGACATTATTAAATTTTATGTTATTGGGCACTTCCTCCAATGTGTATGGTGGTATCCAATCGCCCACACCAGCCCAACACTGTATTCTTTAAAGTCTCTGACAATATAATAGGTAAAAATGGTATCTTGCTTTAATTTATTCTTTAATTGTAAGGTTGAACATTTTAATGATATAATTGGCTATTTTTATTTATCTTTCTGTTCCTACTCTCTGCCTACTTTTCTCTTGTGTTTTATTGATTAAAAAATAACCTATTGACCTTTGACTTGTAATGTATTTTAATACAAAGGAAGTTACCGTATTTCCCCATGTATAAGACGCTCCCATGTATAAGATGCACCTTAATTTTGGGGCCCGAAATTTGAAAAAAAGTATTACATAAAGTTATTGAACTCAAGTTTTATTCATCATGAAATTCATACAACTCTTCTTTGCTGTCAAAACTCCTATCCATTAGCTTGTCCTCATCCATGTCTGATGATGAATCAGTCTTCATATATTGCCTCATCCTCAGTTCCATCACATTTGAAATGCCACACTCCTACAACCACTGTATAATACGCACCCAGTTTTTAGACCCCAAGTTTTTTTAAAAGGGTGCGTCTTATACATGGGGAAAATAAGTTAACCCTTGTCTATCATCCCCAGAAAATACTTTTTCTAAGTTTCTTGTACTGTAACTTTGTTTATAGTACATTTTTTCCTGCAGTTTAAAATTTTTATATATTCCAATTTATCAGACTTTGCCTTCATAGCTTCTTTCCCACTCTAAGATTTTGAAAAATTCAATAATGTCTTCTATTAGTTTTTACTTTTTCAGTTAGAATGTTCAATTCACCTGACATTGATAGGACTGCCCCTGGTTATAGTGGTTGCTACTAACCAGTCCTCACAGCCCATCACTCACCGGCCTCAGCACTCTGCACACCTCCCGGAGGATCTGCTCCTGGTTCTCCACGGAGCACAGGACCAGGGTGCAGACCACCACGTCCATGGAGCCATCAGCCACCTGGTGCATGTTCTCCCCGACAGCCACCATGAAGCGCTCGAACTGCAGGTGTCGGTTCTCGGCAATGCTCTTGATCAGGAACTTCTCAAAGTTGGGGTTGGGGTCAACGCAGGTCACCATGCATCCAGGCGGATAGAACTTGAAGTTGGTCCCGGTGCCACAGCCCACCTCCAGCAGGGAGAGCTTCCCGGAAGGGCCCACGAACTCCTGCAGGTTGCTGAAGAGCTCACGCTTCTTGCTTGCCATCTGTTTGTTGTACATCACACTGAACCTCACCAAGAAGTAGGGGAAACATTTTTTGCATATCCAGCTCCACACGCCCAGAAAGCTCAGCAGGTACAGGGGAGATACGAGGATGCAGATGATCAGCCGGAGGACAAGGAGGGTAAGCGCCATTACTCAGAAGAGAAACAGTTTAGAGAACAGACTCCTTTAACTGCAGGAGGGAGGCTTCTGGCCACATTCCAGAGCCAATCAGCTTCAGAGGAGAGAACTGGCTGTGCTACCACAGAAAGCTGCAGCCGAGGTCAAATCATGGGAAAGGGGCCCATTTCTCTCAATTAATAGACGTTTGGCTAAAGTTGACTCATAGCTTAGTTTTCATGAAGCAAAAAGAGAAAGTTTCCAGCTTTTCTTTAGAAGGAAAGGTGGCTACAATCCCTCATTCTAATTCTGTTCCTGCTTCCGCTTCTCTGAGTTTGGAATCTACAGCTAGTTTCCAGCCGCAATTTTCTTTGCACAGTGCACTTCCTTTCCAGATCTTCCAGTGACCTGCAGAAAGCAAGCAGAATCCGTGGGTGGAGCCTGGTTAAACTATACCAGAAGAGGCAGCCAAATGGCCTCTGTTACAACATTCCCTCCTCCTAGTCCCTCTCCTTCCGTCAGTCAGCCTGCCTCTCCCCAGCCCACATTTTTTTTAAGTGAAATTGAAAGGATATGCCTAAAGGATATGCCTAACAAGAATTTTCCCATTTGCATCCTGGGCTGCAACTCTCAGATGTTCCTAACTCAACAGAATTATTTTTATGTCACTTTTGGGCTGCCTGTCCTTTAAAGTACAAGTTGTTCACTACCACATTATTTAGCTAATTTAGGTGAAAAATAGTTCCCCAGAATATTGACATTTGGGGACCACAAGCATTCAGAAAATAGTTTGAAACATCTATCTGTTTTTAACAAGAAAGCCTGAGATTTAGGCTGGTGGGGAAACACAGACATTTTCAAAACTAATGATTACATTTATTTTTTAAAACTGGGTGATAGATACAGAAGATCTTCTATTATTTCATTATTTGTTATACATTACATGTATTTTATAAATATTATATTTATTCTATTTTTAGCAGCTTTTTTGAAGTGGAATTGACATACAATAAACTCTACATGTTTAGATTCACAGATACAAAGAACAGACTGATGGTGGCCAGAGGGGAGGGGTTTGGAGGAGCAGGTGAGAAAGGTGAAGGGCTAGAAGTACAGATTGGTAGTTACAGAATGGTCACAGGGATGTAGAGTACAGCACAGGGGTTATAGTCAATAGTATTGTGATAACTGTGTGTGATGCCAGGTGGGTACTGGAAATATTGGGGGACACTTTGTAAAGTATATGATTGTCTAACCATGATGCTGTACACCTGAAATTAATACAAAGTAATACTGAATGTAAGAAAAATAATAAATAGAAAAAAAAAATAAACTAAATAGAAAAAAAATAAACTACATATTTAAAGTGTACAGTTTAGGCCCTGGCCAGGTGCTCAGTGTATAAAGATTCGTTCCAGCATGCCGAGGTCTCAGGTTTGACCCTGTGTCAGATTATGTATGAGAAGCAATCAATGAATACACAATTAAATGAAACAACTAAGTACGAAACAAGTTGATGCTTTTCTCTTTCCCTTCTCTCTTTCTCTCACTCTAATTCAAATCAATGTAAAAAATTAAAGTGTACAGTTTAATAAGTTTTGACCTACTGTGTACATACCCATGAAACCATCTCTTCAAACAAGGTAATGAACAGCCTGACCGGGCAGCAGCACAGTGGATAGAGCATCAGTCTGGGATGCTGAGGACTCAGGTTCAAAACCCTAAGGTCTCCAGCTTGAACCCAAAGGTCTCTGGCTTGAGCAAGGGTTCACTGGCTCAACTGGAGCACCCCGCCCCACCCTGGTCAAGGCATATATGAGAAAGCAATCGATGAACAACTAAGGTGCTGCAACAGATAATTGATGCTTCTCATCTCTCTCTCCTTTCCTGTCTGTTTGTCCCTCTCTCGCTCACTAAAAAAAAGAAAAATGAAAAACCCGGTAATGAACATATCCATCACTCCAAAAAGTTTCCTTTTGGTTCTTTGTGATATCTCCCTCCTGCCCTCTCCATCCCAATGCTACCACTGATCTGTTTTTCTGTCACTACAGATTAGCTTGCTTTCCCTAGAATTTTATGTAAATGGAATCACAGAATATGTACTTTTTTGTCTGGCTTCTTTTACTCAGCATATTTTGGGAGTCATTCACATGTTGCATGCATCCATTGATTTTATTGAGTAGTATCCCATTGTAGGGATGTATAACAGTTTATTTGGGTTGTTTCTGGTTTTTGGCTATTACAAATTAAGCTACTGTAAACAAGTATACAAGTCTTTGGATGGACATATGCTTTAATTTCTCCTGAATAAATTCCTATGAGTAGAAATAGGAGCACTATAGGAATACCCTGAAGTAATCTCACAAAGGCTTCTCCTTGGTCACAGTGAGTGTTTCTCCTTCTGGCACATCCAGTCCTATAAACTGTCTATCATGGAAAAAGGGGCTGTGAATCGTAGCTACTCTTCCACAGTGAATCAGTGTGCTGTCTGTGCCTAAAACTCCGATCCCCCATCCTACCTTGTACTGTTTAGAAGAACAAATGCTTTAAAGGAGTAAACACTTTGGGGAAAAAAAATATCATTAGTTTTATCTGTTGATCTCATATCCCATGACTTTGCCTATAAACTCAGTAAGTAATAGTAGTGACTTTTCTGTAGAATCCTTAGGTTATTCTAAATAACAAAACCATGTCTATGAATGACTCCTTTATTTTGTTCTTTCTACATGCCTTTTATATTTCTTTTTCTTGCATTATTGTACTGTCTAGGACAATGAACTATGTGCTATGGTGACAATACGCTACTCAGAGACCAGATAAAATGCTCCGAGGGACTGAGGGGAGACAAAAGCCCCAGTCAGCAGACTGAAGGACTGAAGCCCCGTCCCCAGACTTACTCAGATATTTATTAGCCAGTGCAAATAACTCAAGGAAGCAGACAGGGGTGAAGTAAAGGACAAGGAACATGCTGACTCCTAATCTCTGTTCTGAGAACCTAAACATTTCTGTGTTGCTGAATCTTATCCTGCTATTTTGCTGTTTCCAGCACGCACTGTTTCCAGTATGGGTCAGAGAGGCCCCTGGACTCTCGTCCACTCAGGGCTCTCACCCTAGGGTGCTTCACTGTCTCTAATTGTCATCCTAACTCTGCATGTCTTCATAGCATATTCCAACAGACTTCCAGTACAATGCTGAATAGAAGAGGTAAGAGTGGAGAGCTTTGCTTTATCCCAGCTTAGAAAAAAATGCAAATATAAAAAAAAAGAAAAGACAAGCCTGGCCAGGTGATGGGGCAGGGGGTAGAGCATCGGACTGGGATGCGAAGGACCCAGGTTTGAAACCCCGAAGTCGCCAGCTTGAGCGTAAGCTCATCTGGCTTAAGTGCGGACTCACCAGCTTGAGCACGACGCTGCTGGCTTGAGTGTGGGATCATAGACATGACCCCATGGTTGCTGACTTGAGCCCAAAGGTCGCTGGCTTGAAGTCCAGGGTTGCTGATTTGAGGCCAAGGTCGCTGGCTTGAACAAGGGGTCACTTCCTCTGCAGTAGCACCCTAGTCAAGGCACATATAAGAAAGCAATTAATGAACAAGCAATCAATGAACAACTAAGGTGCTGCAACAAAGAATTGATATTTCTCATCTCTCTCCCTTCCTATCTGTCTGTTCCTATCTGTCCCTCTCTCTGACTCTCTCTCTGTCTCTTTCTAAAAAAAAAAAAAAAAAAAAGACAATAAATGTTTATTAAGATATAAAGAGCCTGACTGGTGGTGGTGCAATGGATAGAGCATTGACCTGAAACACTGAGGTCCCAGGTTCAAAACCTTGAGGTCTCTGACTTAAGCGAATGGTCACTGGCTTGAGCACAGGATCATCAACATGATCCCAAGGTCACTGGTTTACATAAGGGGTCACTAGCTTGGCTTGAGACCCAGGTCAATGCACAAATGAGAACAATCAATGAACAATTAAAATGAAGCAACTACGAGTTGATACTTCTCACTCCCCTCCCTCTTTTTCTCCCCCTTCCTCTCTCTCACTCTCAAAAATCAATAAAAAAACTATCACAGTTTCCTTAAAAAAAAAAGATATAAAGACATTAGTATCTCTATCCACTGTTGGTGAGACTGTTCAATTGTGCAACTGTTACAGAAAACAGTATGGTGGTTCCTCAAAATATTAAAAAAAGAATTACCATATGATTCAGCAATTCTATTTCTGTATATATTTATATATAACCAAAAGAATTGAAAGCAGACTCTCAAGAGATATTTGCTCACTCATACTCATGGCAGCATTATTCACAATAGCCAAAAGGTGGAATCAATCCAGGTGTCCATTGATAGATGTGATTAAGATGTCAGATCTCCCCAATTCATCTCTAAATTAAACCCCAATAGACATCTCAGTAGGCTTTATGTGAAAATTAAAAGCTGTTTCTGAAATTCCTATGAAAATGCAAAGGACCTAGAGTAGCTAAAAACTATTTTAAAGAGAAAAACAAAGCTGGAGGACTTAAATTATTAATACATTACTAGAAAGTTAAAGTTATGAAGACAGTGTGGTTTTTGTGTAAAATAAATACAGTAAAATCAATGAAACAAAATGTAGTTCAGAATATACCCACCATATATGAACAATTGATAGCTGCCGAGGTAATTTGATGAGGGAACAATGGCTGGGACAGCTTAATACACTTATGTAGAGAAAATAAGCTGCAGCCTTTACCTCCTCACATTGTACACAAAAACTAACTCAAAATTGATCACTGACCTAATCATAAAAGCAAAAACTGTAACACTTCTAGAAGAATACATAGGAGAAAATCCTCATGAGCTTGGTTTAGGCAAACATTTTTAGGCCATAAAAGCATTAATTAAACATATATGTTATATATTATATGTAAATATAGTATATGTGTTATATAAATTACATTAAATATATGATATATAAATATGTATAATAAATTGAATTTCATCAAAATTTAAAACTTCTGCTCTTCAGAAGACACTTAAAACTAAAAGGCAAGAAAATAATCTCAGGATATAGCTCCAACTAAGGACTTATATTCAAAATGTATTAAAAAAACCCTACAGCCTGACCTATGGTGGTACAGTTGACAAAGCGTCAACCTAAAAAAAAACAACACTTGAGGTTGCTGGTTTGAAACCCAGGTCTGGTTAAGGCATATGTGGGAGTTGGTGCTTCCTGCTCCTCCCCCTTCTCTCTCTCTCTCTCTCTCTCTCTCTCTCTCTCTCTCTCTCAGCTCCAGCTCTAAAATGAATAAAAAACATTAAAAAGAAAGAACCCCTACAACTCAGTAATAAGACTAAGAGCACAATATAAGTGGGTAAAAGATTTGAAGAGGCATTTAACAAAAGAAGACATTCTGGCTGACAATAATCCTCTGTGTCATCAGTTATCAGGTAGTGCAAAGTAAAGCTACAGATAGATGCCACTGCACACCTAATTGAACGGTTAAAATTTAAAAGACAATACCAAATGTTAGTGTGAGCTCTGTTACTGGTGACATGTGAATGGTACAATAACATCAAAAAATAGGTTATTTCCCCCTGACCTGTGGTGGCACAGTGGATGAAGCATCGACCTGGAAATGCTGAGGTCACCGGTTCAAAACCCTGGGCTTGCCTGGTCAAGGCACATATGGGAGTTGATGCTTCCAGCTCCTCCCCACTTTCTCTCTCTCTCTCTCTCTCTCTCTCTCTCTCTCTCTCTCCTCTCTATCTCTCTCTCTCCCTTTCTCTCTCCTCTCTGAAATGAATAAATAAAATTAAAAAAAATAGGTTATTTCCAATAAAGTTAAATATCACTCCTGGATATTTATCCAAGAGAAAGGAAAAATATGTCTGTACAGTGTACACAAATGCTTATAGCAGATTTATACATAATAGTCCCACAGTAGAAACAACTCCAATGTCCATCAATACATAAATGGAAAAACAAATTGTGACACATTCACATGTTTGACCACTACTCAGCAGTAAAAAGGAATGAATACTGATGCATGAAATAACATGGAAGAATCTTAGAACACTATTTTAAGTGAAAGAAGCCAGACTTAAAACACTGTGTACTCTTCTGCCAGAACCCCAGCTGACTTGGGACCAAGATGTGAGTGCCATAGAGAAGCCATAGTGGTTCAAGCGTTGGCAAGTGCCCCAATCTGACCCTTTAGAAGGCAGAATCTTTTCAAAGGGCTTTTTAAACAATAGAGAAAACATCAATGCAGTGTCCTGTGAAAGAGGCAGGGACTGGCCATGGCTGTGCTGGAACAGACTGGACTTTGTGCTTCAAGAGCGGAAATTCCTCATGCTGATCACAGCTCAAAGATAACTTGGTTCTGAAAAATATACACATAGCTTATCTTTATTCACCTAGAAGTCCTATCCTGTATGTGAAGAAAAGGGGGTTAAAAATGAAGAAGAACCACACACGGTTGAAATATTCCATGTGTCTGGTCTTTACTGAGGCATATTCTCCTGAGAATGACCTTTTGAAAAACACAGAGGCATAGAGAAGTTGAATTGAGTGCACAAAGTTAGAGGGTATAAGTAATGGTGCTGGAATTTGACTCATGAACCTCATACTCTGACCCACAAACTTGGCTCCTGGATTGTACAATAAATAGCATTGCCAAAAGAGATCCATGCATAAGACCTATGCATCTTTCTTAGAGTCTTCATTGTATCATGGAGAATAAAGTGTTGTAATGATTTTTTAGTTCTTAATCGGAAGAGTATGGGGAAACTCTGCTATTCTGAGAGCTCATCACTTCCACACAGCCTTTAGCCCTTAACAAATAGTACTTTAGGAATTTCCTATGTCATTCTCTCCTTCAAAGCACCCCAAGACTACCCCTTCTCTAACCCAGTGGGTGCCACATAAGTAAGCCTCTTTCATTCTACCATTCTTTTTTCCTTTTATTTTTTAGCGAGATAGAGAGAGAGAGACAGGGACAGACAGGGAGGAAGGGAGAGAGATGAGAAATATCAACTCATAGTCGTGGCACCTTAGTTGTTCATTGATAGCTTTCTCATATGTGCCATGACTAGGGGGTGGGGGGCTCCAGTGAAGCCAGTGACCCCTTGTTCAAGCCAGCGACCTTGGGCTCAAGTCAGTGACCTTGGGCTTCAAGCTAGTGACCATAAGATCATGTCTATGATCCCACGCTCAAGCCAGTGACCTCACACTCAAGCTGATGAGCCCGCGCTCAATCTGGAGACCTCGGGGTTTGAGCCTGGGTCCTCAGTGTCGCAGGCAGATGCTCTGTCCACTGTGCCACTGCCTGGTCTCTCTTTTGAAGGTGATTTACTGCAGGTGTGGCAGGGCAGTGATATAGAAACTAGATTCTCCTCTTTAAGGGCCCTGCAGTGCCTGACTTCCCACCATGTATCAGATGACCATGTTGCAGGAAAGTGAACACTACAGATACAGATGCCACTTCATCACTGCGTGTCATTGATGTTAATCCAGAACACATCCCCTCTGCTTTAATATTCTGTTAGACATAAAAATTTTTGAAGAATGTAAAAGCAATATTGTGTGGTAATCCAAGTTCTCATTACTATATGACCAACTTAAAGAGGCAGGATATGCAGATATGATGTGTTCCCATTTTGCAAGTGCAGCACTTACTATTTTAATTCTAGTTTAAGTGTCTGAGTGATCATCAGTAAATAGTAAATTCAGAGGTATCTAAAAATAGATTGGTCATCTCAATCCTGTGAGTTCTTCCTCCTTCCTTCCTGTCACTGGAAATGTTCAAGCAGAGGATGGTGGCCCATCTTCCAGAGCAGTGACAGAGAGACTACCTACATTGGTAGACAGTTTGAATGAGATGGCTCAAAAACTCATCCTGTTATTAGCATTTATGATTCTGGGATATTGTGTAGTATTGCTATATTAGGAACACAGAAAAAATATTATATACTATGTGGTTACACTAATATGAAACTCTATAAAGGACAACTATCTATATTGATTGAAAGCTGATCAGTGGTTGCCTGGTACAAGGGTGACTTTTACTGAGAAGATGCACAAGGGAACTTTTTGAGGTTCTATGTCTTGATTAAGATGATAGTTACACACAGATGTATATAGTTTTCAAAATTCATAAAATTGTACTCTTAAAATGTGTGCATCTTGTATATAATTTATACCTCAATAAAATTAATTTTAAAAATCATACCTTAGTTAAAAGGAAAGAATAAACCCTAAAATTAAATGCAAATAAAAATAAGTATTATCAGCTGGTAAAATTACTGCACATAAAATCATTTCATTAATGTAACTTTCAATATAGTACTCTGATTCTGTAATTATAGTAGGATATAGTCAAGGACAAAAGAGATACAATGAAATCTTGACCTTTATCAATGAGGTGTGTTGCTAGTAGGTGTTTTGATGTAGTGACTCTGACACTATTGTGTGTGTAGTATAAGAGAGCAAATGAGTAAATAAATTTAAGGTGTTAGCAATTATTGCAAAAGAATTGAGATACACATATGGAAATGGGGAGAAGTATAAAACAACCCTCTGATGTTAGACTTGAGTTGAAAGTATCAATATGAAATCATGCTTTGAAACATGTATTTCTTAGTTCTCTTCACTTCAACAACCTAGACTTAATGAAAACTCAGTAGCAGTGACTTTATCTTATACTTGGTTCCTAAAACCATTATCCAATAAAAGAATTCGGAATTCCTTGGAGAAATGAGTTGTTTTAGATGTGGGTCAGGAAAACTTTAGCCAGGAACACTAGAAAGGAAGTACAAGTTGACGGCTAATGGAAGAATGTCAAAAGAACACAGAAACCACCTTGAATGAACTTCCACTGCCAAATCTAGAACAATTTAAGCACCAAGAAGAATGATGGTAACTGGATTACACAATAAATTTAAAAAGGAGCCTGTGAGTCCAACGTGATACTGGGCAAAAGGAGAAGAGTCAGAAAAGAGCCTCCCCCCTCAAAAAAAAAAATGCCATTGTATAAATGTAAAGAAATGAAAAGGAGCCCTGGCCGGTTGGCTCAGCGGTAGAGCGTCGGCCTAGCGTGCGGAGGACCCGGGTTCGATTCCCGGCCAGGGCACACAGGAGAAGCGCCCATTTGCTTCTCCACCCCTCCGCCGCGCTTTCCTCTCTGTCTCTCTCTTCCCCTCCCGCAGCCAAGGCTCCATTGGAGCAAAGATGGCCCGGGCGCTGGGGATGGCTCTGTGGCCTCTGCCTCAGGCGCTAGAGTGGCTCTGGTCGCAACATGGCGACACCCAGGATGGGCAGAGCATCGCCCCCTGGTGGGCAGAGCGTGGCCCCTGGTGGGCGTGCTGGGTGGATCCCGGTCGGGCGCATGCAGGAGTCTGTCTGACTGTCTCTCCCCATTTCCAGCTTCAGAAAAAATGAAAAAAAAAAAAAAAAAAAAAAAGAAATGAAAAGGAAATCAGCATTTTGAAACTTTTAGCATACTAATTGACTTGAGCAAGGATCACCAATGGATATTAAAGCCATTGGGTGTAAATTTGTTGAGGAATAGGGTAATCATATGATCTCAGTGCATCCTCCCAGGTTATTTATTAATTATGAAGGAAAAGGGGTATCTTTACAATAAAGAAATACGATGGAAACCACTTTATCAAAATGATCAGGCCTTGGCCGGTTGGCTCAGTGGTATAATGTTCGCCTGGCATGTGTATGTCCTGGGTTCAATTCCCAGTCAGGGCACACTGGAGAAGTGCCATCTGCTTCTCTAGCCCTCCCCCTCTCAATACTCTCTCTGTCTCTCTCTCTGTGTCTCTGTCTCTCTGTCTTCCCCTCCTGCAGGCACGGCTCAATTGGAGCCAGTGGCCATGGGCACTGAGGAGGTCTCCATGGCCTCTGCCTCAGGTGCTAAGAAGAGCTTGGTTGCAGAGAAACAGAGCAACACCCTAGATGGGTAGAGCATTGCCCCCTAGTGGGCTTGCTGAGTGGATCCCAGTCAGGGCACACATGGGAGTCTGTCTCTGCCTCCCTTCCTGTCACTGAAAAAAAAACACCAAAAACAAAAACAAAATGATCAAACAGAGCATTACTTATAATGGGACAGACATTGTGTGTTGCCTTTTAAGGATATGCAATGGGAAGTCCATCTATCTAGTGCCATTGTCAGAAACCTTTAATTTGACTCTTATCTGATAAATTCAGAATGTAGAGAATTTTAGAAGAGAATTGACTTGAAATCTCTATCAGCTTAATGAAAAAGGAAAAAAGAACAGACTTTTTAGATTAAAAAACATTGTAGAGCTATGAAAAAAAATGCAACATGTGGGATCCAGATTAGATCCTGGAGTAAGGGTTGGGGAGGAGTATAAAAAACATTTTTGGGACACTTAGGGAAGTTTGAATATAGACCCTATATTAGATATTATTATTAAATCAATGTTAAATTTCTTTGGTGTCATAAATGTATTGTGATTATGTTTTTGTTCTTAGAAGATTAGGGAAGAAGTAGCATAACATTAGCAATTGACTTGTAAATTGTTCAACAACAAAAAATGAGGGGTATCTGTGTGTGTGTGTAGAGAGGCTGTAAAGGAAAACGTGCACACGGCAGTAAGTTATTATTTGAAAAATAAAGGTGGGCAGTCATAGTACTATCTTTCCATTTTACTATAGGATTGACATTTCCAAAATCATCAGGGTAAAATAATACTTTGGAAGTGTTTGTTTACAAAAAAGAAGATTTTACAAAAATACCTATTATACGTTAAATATCAAAATTCATGGTAGCTTTCTTTGCATAGTAGGGCTATGGATGATTTTCTCTTTATTTTCTATACTTTACTTTTAAATTGATTTTTGAGAGAGAGGGAAGGAGGGAGGGAGGGGAGGGAGGGAGGGAGGGAGGGAAGGAGGGAGGGAGGGAGGGAGGGAGGGAGGGAGGGAGGGAGGGAGGGAGGGAGGGAGGGAGGGAGGGGAGAGTAAAAAGCATCAACTAGAAGTTGCTTCATTTTAGTTGTACATTGATTGCTTCTCTTGCCTTAATGGAAGTGGGGGGCTCAAGCCGAGCCAGTGACCCCTTGCTCAAGCCAGCAACCTTGGGCCTCAAGCCAGTGACCTTGGGATTGTGTCCATGATCCCACGCTCAAGTCAGCAACCCTGCACTCAAGCTGGTGATCTCGGAACCCTGAACATGGGACCTCAGTATTCCACGTCAAGGCTCTATCCACTATGCCACAACTGGTCAGGCTATTTTCTTTACTTTCTTAGTTTTTAATAATAAGGTTGTAATACTTTGGGAATTAGGAAAATAAAGTAAATTTATTTTTTAAATAGTATACTTTAAAATTGAGTTTATGAGAAAAAGGGTCTTTTTTTTTAAACATTTAATATGTTTTTTGGGTGGTTTTTTTTTTTTTAAGTTTATTCATTTTAGAGAGGAGAGAGAGAGCTGAGACAGAGAGAGAGAGAAGGGGGAGAGGAGCTGGAAGCATCAACTCCCATATGTGCCTTGACCAGGCAAGCCCAGGGTTTCGAACTGGCGACCTCAGCATTTCCAGGTCGACGCTTTACCCACTGCGCCACCACAGGTCAGGCAAAGGGTCTTTTGTTCCAGTAAGTTTTTCAGATGAAAGTAATGAGATATTTTCAAATAGTATAATGATAATGAAATATAATGAAAAAGATCATGTGATTCATGGGTGGGTTATAGTAACCAGTTACTGAGCACCTTCAATATATATTTATTGAGCCCCTCAATATATTAAAATTTTCACATAATCAAATTATTCAAAAATTACAATAATGCTGTAAGTAGGTATTAATAATTGTCCATACTCTTGTAACTAGTAAGTAATAGAATGAAATATGAAACAAAGTCTGTCTTAGATTAAACATCTATACACTAATAGTCTCTTGTGAAGAGAAATGTTATATAACTAATTCCTGTTGGCTGAAATAAGTGAACTAAGCTGGGCAAAAAGATAAGAAACTGCTGGTAGCCTGACCAGGTGGTGGCACAGTGGATAAAGCATCGGACTGGGATGCTGAGGACCCTGGTTCAAGACCCCGAGGTCACCAGCTTGAGCACAGGCTCATCTGGTTTGAGCAAAAGCTCACCAGCTTGGACCCAAGGTCGCTGGCTTGAGCAAGGGGTTACTCGGTCTGTTGAAGGCCCGCGGTCAAGCCACATATGAGAGAACAATCAATGAACAACTAAGGTGTCGCAATGCGCAACGAAAAACTAATGATTGATGCTTCTCATCTCTCCCTTCCTGTCTGTCTATCCCTCTCTCTGACTCTCTCTCTGTCTCTGTAAAAAAAAAAAAAAGAAAGAAAGAAAGAAAGAAAGAAAAGAAACTGCTGATAGTAGTTTCTGCCTAATTAGAAATTCTCCCCTCAAGAGTAATTAGGACATAACCTTTGGAGTAGAAAGCAAGAGCTTCCCCTTCAATGCTGTCAATTCATTTTAGAAGAGTTTCTTAGTACAGGCGTCCTGAGTTCTGATGGTTCGACTTACAATTTTTTACTTTACGATGGTGTGAATGCAATCCAGAAACTGTGCTTTGCATTCTGGTCTTTTTCCAGGCTAGTGATCTACAGTACGACACTCTTGTGATGCTGGGCAGCTGCAGCTTGCAGTCAGCCGCCTGATCAGGAGGGGAAAAATCGACACTCTACAGTGTACGGTGTTGCCAGCTTTTTTGTGTGTCTATGAATTCCATCATGTCTTTCTTCTACAGAAGGCGCATCTGATTCTGCTTCTGGTGAGAAGAGGAAGGCAGTTACAGACGCTCCTCAATTTACTATGGGATAATTGGGAGGTAACCTTATTGGAAGTTGAGAAGCATCTGTATTAATAATATTCAGGGTTATCAAGTGAATCTGAGTGATGCTCAGGTGGCATAAATAGGAAGAGATTAATGCATTATGGTGACTGCCATACAAGCATTACCAACTAATTCCTTATAAGACCTGTGAATGCATACTGTAGGGTCTTATTCAAGAAAGAACAGTCAGTATTCCCTCAGTGTTGCTCAAAGTCTATAAAAATCAGCCTCTATCCCTTGTGTTAAACCAGTAATGATCCTTAAAGGAATCAGTACATGGAAAACTCATGCTTGAACCACCGGTGGAAGGATTAGAACTGGTCGCCATCCGCCTCATTTTTCCGCGAGGAAGTTGATGCTCAGTGAGGCCGAGGGACGGAGAGTGACCGGCGCAGTTATTGAAAATGGAGTCTTCTAATAAAACTTTTATCTGATGACGTCAGAGTAATGGCGGGGTAGGAAGCGATACCAATAAATCTCCCCCAAAACTCAACAAGATCTTCAACCAGAAACAGAAAAACCTATCCTTGGAGCCTCCAGATGTTTCGCAATACACCCAAAGGTATGATCGAGCGAAAAATTGGCTAAATATATAACCAAACCCCCAAGGAAATAGGGAGTAAGAAATGCTCCGCCTTCCTCACTAACCTAAACAGGACGGTTTTCACTGGAAACTGAGAATATAGAAACTAAGGCGGGCAAAGGGGGTGAATAGATCCAGGCCGCAGGACAATCGGCCGAACCAGGCTGTGGCACAGAGATCCAAGCCGAGGAAAAACTGTTCCTGTGACAACCCGGGCAATACAGCTAACACTTGCGCCAAACCCAGACAAAGAAAGACAAGCGGGGCAGCCATTTTACCTGATCTCCTGGTCGGCGCGCGCAGATAGTGGGTGAGAGATTCCTTCCAAAGCCCCGGGAGGGAGCGCCCGTGTTACTCCACAGAGAGGCAGAGTCAGAGGCCTTTGTGTGGGCCGAAAGCCTCCGGGCCGCCCCAGCGCGCCCTGGGAGAGCCGCACACGGGGAGGGAGCGAGAGATAATTTCAACACTGGAACTTTTCAGTGCGGGCGGGAGGTTTCACTCAGAGGGCAAGACTCCGGCCTCACATCCTGGTCTGCGCGCACAGAGAGTGGGTAGGAGACTCCTCCCAGCACCTCGGGAGTGGGAGCCCGTGTTGTCCCATGGAGGGGCAGAGTCGGGGGCCTTTGTGTGGGCCGAGGGTGGAGTCTCAGGCCGCCCCAGCGCCTTGAAAAAGCCGCACACGGAGACGGAGCGAGAGCCAATTCCAACGCTGGAACTTTTCAGTGCGGGCGGGGGGGTTTCACTCAGAGGGCGAGACTTCCGGTCTAACATCTTGGTCTGCGCGCGCAGATAGTGAACGAGAGTTTCCTCCAAGCACCCCGGGAGTGGGTGCCCGCCCATGTTACCGAACAGAGTGGCAGAGCCAGAGGTCTTTGAGTAGGCGGAAGCCCTGGCTGATTATGCTAGCGGCTCTGACTGACTGAGCCTTACCCAGAGCCCTGTGCTGAGTGGGAATAGAGTGGGGAGTTGCCAGCTCTTTGAGCCTCTTACTATCCAGGCAGAGGCAGCAGCAACCCCATAGCTGGATTCTCAGGTTACTAATTGAGGAAGGAAAGACTAGGAGAGAGGCTCCAGGAACACGGACTCTCTCACTGTCAGAGCCTATAAATGCTAATGAGCCTCGACTGCCAACGAGACTGAAGCACAATACATGACATCGCCATAGAGACTTATCAACTGCAAACCTCTACCTGAGCGTGCCAAAGGGCCAGAACCCAGGGTACAGAGTCACCGACCAGGAAGAGGGAGAGAAAAGAAAAAGCAAGAAGATAACCTCTCAAAATCAAGAATAATCCGCAGACTTTATAACCTATCCCATTTTATTATATTTGTTCGTTTGTTTCTCTTATCTTCATCCTTGATTTTTTTTTTCCTCCTCCAATTTGGCCGATTAACTCTCTGCCGGTCTTACTCTCTCCTCTCCTTGAACTACACTACCCATAAGTGTTACATCTCCCATTATCTTTTCTTTCCTCTTCCTTTCTCTCTATGAGGGTTGCACTCCAAAACTCTTAACTCTCTCTCTCTCCTCTTTTTTCTTTTTTCTTCTTTTAGTGGTTCCTTCTTTTCTCTCTCTCTCTCTCTTTCTTTTCTCCCTCTATATCAGTTTCTTCCTTTCTCCTTTACGTCTCCTCTCATTCAAACCTCAATAACGATCAAATTATTTTATCTGGGATTCAAACTTATGTTTGTGGCATTTTGGGGGGTTTTTATTTCATCTTTTTAACTCACTAGCAGTGTTCCTATCCCTGGCTCTCCATTTTATCAAGCTCTTGTTCCACTAAATACAATAGTAATTTTTTAATTTGTCCCCCCATTTTCCTGTTTCCCTCTTACTCCTTTCATCATAACTCTTAGTCAACCAACCCCTAAACGCAAATCATTTTATTCTTGATCCAAATTTTTTCATTATTTGCTTTTTGTGGGTCCATACCCCCACCTTTTTTTTATTTTTTATTTTTTATTTTTTTTATTATTTTTTTTCTTGCCCCTTTATTAGTTTTCCCTAATTCAGGCTCTCCATTACAGGCATTGTTTGTTCTATTAAATACAATATAATTCACAGTTCACCACAAGATTTTCTCAAGAGAGAGGGGAGAGGAGAGGAGAGGAAAAAAGGAGGGGGGGAATAATTTCCTTTTTTAAATTTTAATTTAATTTTATTTTTCTTTATTTCATTATTAATTTTAAAAAACACAACTTTTTTCAATTTTTTATTTTTTTAACTTTTTATTTTTTATTAAATCTCATTAATACTATCAACAAAACCACCCTCAGATGCCATTAAGGAAGAGAAAATCGAATATCATGGATACAAAAGAAAGAGAGGTAACACAGCTAGATGAGGAAAAATCTATGGAGAAAAAATTTAATATATTGGAAACCTTGGAGTTAAATGACAGAGAATTCAAGATAGAAATCCTAAAAATACTCAGAGATATACAGGAAAACACAGAAAGGCAATTTAGGGAGCTCAGAAAACAACTCAATGAACACAAAGAATATATGTCCAAGGAAATTGAAACTATAAAAACAAATCAAACAGAGATGAAAAACTCAATTCATGAGCTGAAAAACGAGGTAACAAGCTTGGCTAATAGAACAGGCCAGATAGAAGAGAGGATTAGTGAAATAGAAGACAAGCAACTTGAGGCACAACAGAGAGAAGAAGAAAGAGACTCAAAAATTAAAAAAAATGAGATAGCCCTACAAGAATTATCTGACTCCATCAGAAAGAATATCATAAGAATAATAGGTATATCAGAGGGAGAAGAGAGAGAAAATGGAATGGAGAACATACTCAAACGAATAATAGATGAGAACTTCCCAAGCCTGTGGAAAGAACTAAAGCCTCAAATTCATGAAGCAAACAGAACTCCGAGTTTTCTTAACCCCAACAAACCTACTCCAAGGCATATCATAATGAAATTGGCACAAACCAATGGCAAAGAAAAAATTCTCAAGGCAGCCAGGGAAAAGAAGAATACAACATATAAAGGAAGGCCCATTAGATTATCATCAGATTTCTCAGCAGAAACTCTACAAGCTAGAAGAGAGTGGACCCCAATATTTAAAGTCCTGAAAGAGGAACTTTCAGCCACGAATACTATACCCATCAAAGCTATCCTTCAAATATGAAGGAGAAATAAAAACATTCACAGATACAGAAAAGATGAGGGAATTTATCAGCAGAAAACCCCCCACTCCAGGAATTACTAAAGGGGGTTCTCCAATCAGATACAAAAAACAAAAAAAAAATAAAGCCACAAGTAAAAGCTCCAAGAAGAACACAATAAAACCAAATTTAAACTGTGACAACAACAAAAAGAAAGGGGGGAGAGGGTGGAGATTAACAGTAGCAAAGGACAATGGAGTGCAAAAGTACTCACAAAATAGTGCGCTACAATGAACAGGGTAGGAAACCTTTTCATTACTTAAAGGTAACCACCATTGAAAAAACCACCACAGTAGCACATGAGATAAAAAAGATAGAAACAGTGGAAAGATGTATGGAATACAACCAAATAAAAACAAAAGATAGAAAAACGAAAGAGAAGAATCAAACAAGACACAAAACTAACAGAAAGCAATCTATAAAAGGGCAATAGGGAACTCACAAGTGTCAATAATTACACTAAATGTAAACGGATTAAACTCACCAATAAAAAGACACAGAGTAGCAGAATGGATTAAAAAAGAAAATCCAACTGTATGCTGCCTACAGGAAACTCATCTAAGTAACAAGGATAAAAACAAATTCAAAGTGAAAGGCTGGAAAACAATACTCCAAGCAAATAACATCCAAAAAAAAGCAGGCATAGCAATACTCATATCTGATAATGCTGACTACAAGACAACAAAAGTACTCAGAGACAAAAATGGCCATTTCATAATGGCTAAGGGGACACTGAATCAAGAAGACATAACAATTCTTAATATATATGCACCAAACCAAGGAGCACCAAAATATATAAGACAGCTACTTATTGACCTTAAAACAAAAACTGACAAAAATACAATCATACTTGGAGACCTCAATACACCACTGACGGCTCTAGATCGGTCATCCAAACAGAGAATCAACAAAGACATAGTGGCCTTAAACAAAACACTAGAGCACCTGGATATGATAGACATCTACAGGACATTTCATCCCAAAGTGACTGAGTATACATTTTTCTCCAGTGTACATGGATCATTCTCAAGAATTGACCATATGTTGGGCCACAAAAACAACATCAGCAAATTCAGAAAAATCAAAGTTGTACCAAGCATATTTTCTGATCATAAAGCCTTGAAACTAGAATTCAACTGCAAAAAGGAGGAAAAAAATCCCACAAAAATGTGGAAACTAAACAACATACTTTTAAAAAATGAATGGATCAAAGAAGAAATAAGTGCAGAGATCAAAAGATATATACAGACTAATGAAAATGACAATACGACATATCAGAATCTATGGGATGCAGCAAAAGCAGTGATAAGAGGGAAGTTCATATCACTTCAGGCATATATGAACAAACAAGAGAGAGCCCAAGTGAACCACTTAACTTCACACCTTAAGGAACTAGAAAAAGAAGAACAAAGACAACCCAAAACCTGCCGAAGAAAGGAGATGATAAAAATCAGAGCAGAAATAAATGAAATAGAGAACAGTAAAACTATAGAAAAAATTAATAGAACAAAGAGCTGGTTCTTTGAAAAAAATCAACAAAATTGACAAACCTTGGCAAGACTTACCAAGGAAAAAAGAGAAAGAACTCATATAAACAAAATCCAAAATGAAAGAGGAGAAATCACCACGGACACCATAGATATACAAAGAATTATTGTAGAATACTATGAAAAACTTTATGCCACTAAATTCAACAACCTAGAAGAAATGGATAAATTTCTAGAACAATACAACCTTCCTAGACTGAGTCAAGAAGAAGCAGAAAGCCTAAACAGGCCTATTAGTAGAGAAGAAATAGAAAAAAACATTAAAAACCTCCCCAAAAATAAAAGTCCAGGCCCTGACGGCTATACCAGCGAATTTTATCAAACATTCAAAGAAGACTTGGTTCCTATTCTACTCAAAGTCTTCCAAAAAATTGAAGAAGAAGCAATACTTCCAAACACATTTTATGAGGCCAACATAACCCTCATACCAAAACCAGGCAAGGATGGCACAAAAAAAGAAAACTACAGACCAATATCTCTAATGAATACAGATGCTAAAATACTAAACAAAATACTAGCAAATCGAATACAACAATATATTAAAAAAATAATACATCATGATCAAGTGAGATTCATCCCAGAATCTCAAGGATGGTTCAACATATGTAAAACGGTTAACGTAATATACCATATCAACAAAACAAAGAACAAAAACCACATGATCTTATCAATAGACGCAGAAAAGGCTTTTGATAAAATACAACACAATTTTATGTTTAAGACTCTCAACAAAATGGGTATAGAAGGAAAATATCTCAACATGATAAAGGCCATATACGATAAACCATCAGCTAACATCCTATTAAATGCCACTAAACTGAAGGCTTTCCCCCTTAAATCAGGAACAAGACAGGGTTGTCCACTCTCTCCACTCTTATTTAATGTGGTACTAGAGGTTCTAGTCAGAGCAATCAGACAAGACAAAGAAATAAAAGGCATCCATATCGGAAAAGAAGAAGTAAAGGTATCACTTTTTGCAGATGATATGATCCTATACATCGAAAACCCCAAAGAATCCACAAAAAGACTACTAGAAACAATAAGCCAATACAGTAAGGTCGCAGGATACAAAATTAACATACAGAAGTCAATAGCCTTTCTATATGCCAACAATGAAACAACTGAGAACGAACTCAAAAGAATAATCCTCTTCACAATTGCAACAAAAAAATAAAATACTTAGGAATAAACATAACAAAGAATGTTAAGAACTTATATAATGAAAACTATAAACCATTGTTAAGAGAAATCGAGAAAGATATAATGAGATGGAAGAATATTCCTTGTTCTTGGTTAGGAAGAATAAATATAATCAAGATGGCTATATTACCCAAAGCAATATACAAATTTAATGCAATTCCCATCAAAATTCCAATAACATTTTTTAAAGAAATGGAGCAAAAAATTATCAGATTTATATGGAACTATAAAAAACCCCGAATAGCCAAAGAAATCCTAAAGAAAAAGAATGAAGCTGGGGGCATTACAATACCTGACTTCAAACTATATTATAGGGCCACGACAATCAAAACAGCATGGTATTGGCAGAAAAATAGACACTCAGACCAATGGAACAGAATAGAAAGTCCAGAAATAAAACCACATATATATAGTCAAATAATTTTTGATAAAGGGGCCAAGAACATACAATGGAGAAAAGAAAGCCTCTTCAATAAATGGTGCTGGGAAAACTGGAAAGCCACATGCAAAAGAATGAAACTGCACTACACTTTGTCCCCCTGTACTAAAATTAACTCAAAATGGATCAAAGATCTAAACATAAGACCTGAAACAATAAAGTACATAGAAGAAGACTTAGGTACTAAATTCATGGACCTGGGTTTTAAAGAGCATTTTATGAATTTGACTCCACAGGCAAGAAAAGTGAAGGCAAAAATTAATGAATGGGACTACATCAGACTAAGAAGTTTTTGCTCAGCAAGAGAAACTGATAACAAAATAAACAGAAAGCCAACTAAATGGGAAATAATATTTTCAAACAACAGCTCAGATAAGGGCCTAATATCCAAAATATACAAAGAACTCATAAAACTCAACAACAAACAAACAAACAATCCAATAAAAAAATGGGAAGAGGACATGAACAGACACTTCTTCCAGGAGGAAGTACAAATGGCCAACAGATATATGAAAAGATGCTCATCTTCTTTAGTTATTAGAGAAATGCAAATCAAAACGGCAATGAGATACCACCTCACACCTGTTAGATTAGCTATTATTAGCAAGACAGGTAATAGCAAATTACCTGTGGAGAGGCTGTGGAGAAAAAGGAACCCTCATCCACTGTTGGTGGGAATGTAAAGTAGTACAACTATTATGGAAGAAAGTATGGTGGTTCCTCAAAAAACTGAAAATAGAACTACCTTATGACCCAGCAATCCCTCTACTGGGTATATACCCCAAAACCTCAGAAACATTGATACGTAAAGACACAGGCAGCCCCATGTTCATTGCAGCATTGTTCACAGTGGCCAGGACATGGAAACAACCAAAAAGCCCGTCAATAGATGACTGGATAAAGAAGATGTGGCACATATACACTATGGAATACTACTCAGCCATAAGAAATGATGACATCGGAACATTTACAGCAAAATGGTGGGATCTTGATAACATGATACGAAGTGAAATAAGTAAATCAGAAAAAACCAGGAACTGCTTTACTCCATACGTAGGTGGGACATAAAAGTGAAACTAAGAGACATTGATAAGAGTGTGGTGGTTACGGGGGGAGGGGGGAAAGGGAGAGGGAAAGGGGGAGGGGAAGGGGCACAAAGAAAACTAGATAGAATTTGACAGAGGACAATCTGACTTTGGGTGATGGGTATGCAACATAATTGAAAGACAAGATAACCTGGACTTGTTGATCTTTGAATATATATAACCTGATTTATTGATGTCACCCCATTAAAAAAATAAAATTATAATAAAAAAATTAATAAAAAAAAGAAAACTCATGCTTATTCTCAATTATATTCTGAAATTAGGTTAAAGTAAAACAAAACAAAGCAACAACAAAAACACTTGGTTTTAGTGAGTTATATGTAAAAAGGAAGAGAAAATAATTATTTTTCCTTTAGTACATGGTTTATCCAAAGTTCCAGGGAGATGTCAGTTGATTAATAGTAGATACTAACTTAGTGAACTTTTTTCTGTTTTGATAATTCATTTTATAGATTAGTCATCATAAAGTTTATCCCAGATTGGCTTCCCTCTTTTACCCAGAATGCTTTTCAGTCACCTCTTCTCACAGTTAATTTAGGGAGCCCAAGGAATATAAACTTTTACCATGGACTTCAAGAAAGTGAGCTTCAGAAAGTACATTATAATGCTGTTAAAGTCATATTATACATTTCTAAATAAAAAGTAAATTATTTGAGGGTATCTGTACCACAGTTCTTTCTTGGCATAGGAAAGGAAGCATTAATAGCTTTCATTAGAATTGAGACAGCAGGCAAATATGTATTTCTCCAAATATTTTTGAGAACCAGATAATAATTTTAAAAAATCATACAAACAAATGTTTTTGAATAGAATAATCTCTAACTTTAGAAAGGAAAAAGTTTCAGCCCTGGCTGGTGACTTAGTGGATAGAGTGTCAGCCTTACATATGGACATCCAGAATTTATGTGCCAGGTCAGGGCACACAAGAGAAGCTGACCATCTGCTTCCCCCCTTCTCTTTCTCTTCTTCTCCCGTCACCAGTGGCTTGATTGGTTTGAGTGTGGCCCCAGGCACTGAGGATAGCTCCATTGGAGCACATTAACCTCAGGCAATAAAAATAGCTTGGTACTTGAGCATTGGCCCTAGATGGGGTTGCCAGGGAGCATGCAGGAGTCTGCCTCACTATCTCCCCTCCTCTCACCTAAAAAAAAAAAAAAAAAAAAAAAGAGGAGTTTTGATTTAATTAACAAAAGAACAACTTCATTTTAATTATAAACTCTTTATTCTTTGTCATGTACATACATAAAGTATATTTAAACTGAATATTTTATACAAACTCTAGGAAAGTGTTCCAGATAAATTATGATTATAAAGTAAAACAATGAAGATACATCAAAGATGCTTGTGATTCAGTAATAATTCACAATCGTATATCTAAAATGTCACAGTCCTTTTAATCCCCCCAAAATGTCCACATAACAACTCAAAAATGGGCAATAACTTGTCCAGAGAATAAATTATTTTCATTATGTGGAACATGGAAAGGGACATGGTGGAAAATTAAGATACTTTAGAATTCTTTTATGGAGTTCCTAGTAAGACAACAGTACCTAAGGCGATGAGGACCTGTCCAAGTAGCATATTTATATGAAATATGTCTTTATTGCTTGCCTGGTAGAGGTGATCTCTCAACCACATTTCGAAGAAGAATGGACCAGAGTAGACACCAGGAAAATTTTTTCGACCACAGCCATATCCGAAACTGGTAACTCCCATTACAAAAAATCGTTTTTGTTCTGGTAAGTAGCACATTAATGGTCCACCACTATCACCCTATTAAAAAAGCCCCAAAATAGTGTTAGTTACTTCTTTATATAATAGTAAAGCTAGAATAAATTAATCACATTAAACATACATTTATATAAATACACATTTTCAATATACCTCTAAGTTATTAAGATCAATAGATTTTTTAGTTTACATTCCAACTCAAACAGGAATTCAGTTACATTCAATCTGGCCTAGTATTTAGAGGAACCACATAGCTGGTGGATAAACTTACCATCTACATAATTTTGAATCAGAATACTATAAACTAGATTGTTTGGATTTTTTACTACAATTACTCAGGAGAAATATAATTTAGGATGTGTGCAAAATATTGTAAACATTGTTAGAATACTTCTGTTGGTTAATGCTGTTTGTGACAGGTATAACTTTAAAATACTGTATTTCCTCATGTATGAGACACACCTTTTTTCAAAAAATTTGGGGTCTAAAAATTGGGTGCATCATACAGTGGTTGTAGATTTTATTTTACTTGCAGTTCCCGCTTTTTCACATGGATGAAGAGTTGTATGAATTTTATGATGAATAAAACTTGAGTTCAATAACTTTATATATATTTTTTTTAATTTTGGCCCCCCAAATTAGGGTGCATCTTATACATGGGAAATACAGTACATGAAGGAGTCTTTTAGGTATATGTGGTTTTCAAGATAGAGAAGAGTAAACTGAATCTTACAAGAAATGGCATCTAAGTGTTGACATTGGCTGATGCAGGATATTAGGAATAAATGGCTAATCCTCTCAGTGTTATAAACAACAAATCTCCTTCGGCTGTCAATTTAACAACTGAAACACTATTACAAGGATGTGAATCACTCAAAACAGCAAGGACACTGAGCTGCTACAGTGCCTAGCAGTTAAAGACTGTTATTAAAATGTTTTCAAGTTCTCTCTATATACTAGGCCTTAAATAATTATTTTTTGACAATGGAAATGTTTCACTTATGACTACAGTTTAATTAGATTGGATTCTTTACTATTTTACTCAGTAAGGTTTTTAAGGAAAAAGACACAGGAAAGTAAATCCTTGATTTCTAGAAGTCAGAATGAGTAGAAGATCAGAGCATGGGGTATTACTTAGGAGTGAAGTGCTGATAGATTTAATAGTGAAGAAAAGAGGAATAAAGAAAGATTCAAGGCCCTGGCCAGGAAGCTCTGTTAGAGGGTCATTCTGTTATGCCAAGTTTGTGGGTTTGATCCCAGTCAGGGCACATACAAGAATCAACCAATGAATGCATAGATAAGTGGAACAATAAATCCATGTCACTCTCTTTCTCCCTCTCTCTCCCTCTTCCTTTCCTCTCTCTCTAAAATAAATCAATAAAAATTTTAAAAGATTTAAAACAAAAAGTATATAAATTGTACTTCATAAAAAATAGAAAAACTTTGTGCTATAAATGATAGCATTAGGGAAGTAAAAAGACAGTCCACAGAATGGTAGAAAATTTTATCTATAATAAATAAAGAATGCTTATGACTCTCAATAATAAAAAGTACCATAACTTATTTTAAAAATGGGCAAAGGACCTGAATAGACATTTCTCCAAAGAAGAGGTGCAAATGGCTAATAAACATATGCAAAGATGCTCAGCACTGTTAGTCATTAGGGCAATGCAAATTAAAACCACAATGAGAAACCATTTTATATAAAGATGGCTGTAATAAAAAAGACAATAAGTGCTGACAAGGATATGGGGAAATTGGAATGCTTGTGCATTACTGGTGAGAATATAAAATGGCGCAACCACTGTGGACTACAGTTTGGCAGTTCTTCAAAATGTTAAACATTGACTCAGCAGTTCCACCCCAGGGAAATTTCCAAGAGAAATACAAACATGCCTACACATAAAAATATATACACAAACATTTATAGCAACATTATTCATAATAGCCAAAAAGTGGAAATAGCTCAAATGTCCATCAACTAATGAATAGATAAATAAAATGTAGTATATTCATAAAATGGTATATTATTTGGCAATAAAATAAAGTATTAATACATGTCACAATGTGGATAAGCGCTGAAAACATTATCCACAAAGTGAAAGCAGTCACAAAAGACCACATATTGAACGATACCATTCATATGAAATTTCCAGACTAGGCAAATCTATAGATTCGTGGTTGTCTAAGGCTGGGGGTGGGCGGGAGGAATGAGGAGTAACTCATAATATGTAGAGGTTTCTTTTTTGGGTGATAAGAAATGTCCCAAATTTAGATTGTGGTAATGGTTGCACTACTCTGTAAATGTATTAAAAACCCATTGAGTTGTACACTTTAAATGAGTGAACTGTATACATATGTAAATCATATCTCCTGAAGGTGGTAATGAAAAAGGAAGGAAGAAAGGTTCAGTGCAAATCAGGAAAGCAAAAGGATTTGGATTGTTGGTATAGTTAAAAATGAGAACAAATAATTTAGTGATTTTGAGGCTTGAAAACGAAGGCTTCACCAGAAAGTGATCAAACCTTGTTCAATTTCTCTCTGGCTTTAAAAAATATCTCTAAGGAAAATTATTTGGTCTTACCCTGCAAGAATCAAAATGTCCATTTTCATCACCTGCACAAAACGAAGTTACAGGAATTATATTACCATAACTCATCTCAGAATTACAAATGTTTCGAGAAATATAATGCACTTCCGCTTCCTGTAACATACTTGTAATGCTACCTATTAACAAAAAAATACCAATAAATTATTTTGGAGAGCAGGCATTTGAACAGTGATGTAAAATGTTAATATTGAATAGGTTTTATTTCCAAAGCAACTGATTCAACAATTATGTAAGATTGTATCCATATATATATGGATATATGCCTAGGAAGATTGTTGAAGAACATTCACCAAAATGCTAATAATGATAGTATCTCTAAGCTATTACAAATTTCAGGTTATTTTTGCTGTCTTTGCTCTCATGTACTCTTGAAGGTCTCACAAGGGGATCTATCATTTTTACAAAATAAAGCAATAGTCAAGGACTAAAGAGGCAAAGTCAGAGGTCATTGTTTCTTATGCTCTAAATTATGAATAATTTTATTACATTTTATAATGATGCTACATCTTGAAAAATGGTGCACAGGAAAATAAAACATTTTAATTTATATACTCCCCTAACTTCTCTTCTTATTTCTGACAATGACGTGGTTCTTTGCTACAGAAAAAAAAAAAAGGAAAATACAAGACAACACTTCAGGAACCATTTAAGGACAGAATATGGTAAAATTTACCCATAGAAAAGCTGCTGTAACAGCAGCATCTGATCCTATCAGTCTGAGTTGCAGTTGTCTCATGCGGTAGCTGAATATTTTGTGTGCCCCGCATACTTCTCCAGCGTTGGAAGTACTAGACATTGCCCCTTGACTGCGAGTGGGCAGGTACCCAACTATTCCAGCCACGGAATTCTGCTCTCCTGGTGACACTGATTGGTCTAGAGATGACTATATTTGGTATCAGTGTAACTGATTGGAATACTTCTCCAGCATTTTTTTTTTAACTGGGGCTGACAGAGAAGAACTTTTCAGCCTATTCACAGGGCTGTTAAGCTATAAATCCAAAGCAACCTGTAGCCTTAGTTCCAGCATTTTGAGGACAGGCAGCCTGAGAAAACAGTCAACATACAGTGAGACTAGAATAGGAAATAAAAATAAAATATATTCCAATGGTATTCAGATTATTGGATCGAGGCTTCCTAGAGGCCAGTCACATTTCTGCCATTTATTTTAAAATAATGAAGTTATAGTAATACTGGCTGCATATAAAGGAACATATGTAACATGTAAATTATAGAATTTAATAATGAACACCTGGGAACCTACCATCCAATTAATGAAACTGAACAATTCTAATACCAGTGCAGTATTAGTGCAGTGATATTAAAAACCCAGAGATTTTAAAACAAATAGGAGGAGCCCAGAAACAGCTGTTTGGGTTTTCTATTCCGTTGCACTGGTCACTTAGAATTTCCTTGCAAAATAAAACACTTAACTACTATAGCTTTAAAATAAACCTTGATTTCGGGATGGCAATTCTTCCATAGGATTGTCTTGGCTATTGTTGGGTCTTTTAGAATCAGCTTTTTAATTGTCTCAAAACTCATATTACGGTTTATCATTCTCTTTATTTTATTAGTTTTGCTGATAGAATTGACATCTTTATGATCTCAGTTTTTCTGTTCCAGCAGAAAGTATACCAGCATTTACTTAACTATTCTTTAATGTCTTTAAAAAATATTTTAGGGTTTTTTTCCCATATAAGGCCTACATCTTTTGTTAGTTTTGTTTTTAGCAACCTAATCACTTTGGTATTATTGTAAATTTTAATGTTTTGAACTTTTCCAACATTTTATTATGAAAAATTTCAAACACAAAACAAAGATCAAAGAACTTCTCAGTGAACAGCCATATGCCTACCTCCTAGGTTCTTTAATCTGTAGTTGTTTTTGCAACTTTTTATTTAGCTATAATTCCAAAATTATAGAAAAGTAGTGATAATAGTACAAAGAACTGTCAAGTATTCCTTTACTGAGATGCATCAGTTGTTTGCTTTTTGTCACACTTGCATTATTTGCACTCTGTGTGTTTATCATTTTTTCTGAATCATTTGAGAGTGAATAGCAGACATTGTTTCCTTATACCTTTAAATACTTCAGTGTGCATTTGTTAAGAAAAAGGAACATTCTCTTATTAAGCATAGTACATTTATCAAGATCAGGAAGGAAATTTAGGCCCTGGCCAGTGGCTCAGTGGATAGAGCATCGCCTGGCATATGGATGTCTTGGGTTTGATTCTAGTCAGGGCACACAGGAGAAGTGACCGTCTGCCCCCCCCCCACTGCCTTCTCTCCTTCTTCCCCTCCTGCAGCCAGTGGCTTGATTCGTTCCAGCGTGGACCCCCAGGTGCCGAGAATAGCTCCTTTGAAGGTATCAGCCTGAGGAGCTAAAAATAGATTGTACTCAGCATTGGCCCCAGATGGGGTTGCTGGGTGGATCCTGGTCAGGGTGCATGCATGTGGGAGAGTCTGCATCACTATTTCCCCTTCTCTCACCTTAAAAAAACAAACAAAATGAAATCTATATTATTATTATTATTATTACTATGATTTTAATGAGAGAGATTAGAACCATCAACTCACAGTTGCAGCAATTTAGTTGTTCATTGATTGTTTCTCATATGTGCCTTGCCTGGGGTGCTCCAGCCAAGTCAGTGACCCTTTGCTTAAGCCTGCAACCTTGGGCTCAAGCCAGTGACCATGGGACCATGTCGATGACCCCACACTCAAACTGGTGAGCCTGCACTCAAGCCAGATGAGCCCACACTCAAGCTGGAAACCTTGGGGTTTTTGAACCTGAGACCTCAACCGATGCTCTATCCCCAGGGGTTCCCAAACTATGGCCCGCGGGCCGCATGTGGCCCCCTGAGACCATTTATCCGGCCCCCGCCCCACTTCTGGAAGGGGCATGCACCTCTTTCATTGGTGGTCAGTGAGAGGAGCATAGTTCCCATTGAAATACTGGTCAGTGTGTTGATTTAAATTTACTTATTCTTTATTTTAAATATTGTATTTGTTCTTGTTTTGTTTTTTACTTTAAAATAACATGTGCAGTGTGCATAGGGATTTGTTCATAGTTATTTTTATAGTCCGGCCCTCCAACGGTCTGAGGGACAGTGAACTGGCCCCCTGTGTAAAAAGTTTGGGGACCCCTGCTCTATCCATTGTGTCACTACTGGTCAGGCAACACTCTTTTTTTATATATTTATATATACTTTTTAGTTAATTAATTGTGTTTACATAGATTCTAGGGTCACCCCGAATGCACCCCTCTCCCCCATATTCCCTTGCCCCCCTCCTTACAGTGCCTTCCCCACTTCCCTTCAGGTTTCTCCCATCCTATCATCCCCTTTCCCTCTGTCCTCTTCTCCTCTGGTCCCTTTGATCCCTCCTCTGACTGAAAAAAAGAAATGCACCCCCATGTTTACAGCAGCATTGTTCACAATAGCGAAGATCTGGAAACAGCCCAAATGTCCGTCAGTGAACTAGTGGATTAAAAAGCAGTGGTACATTTTATTTATATATATATATATATATATATATATATATATATATATATATATATATATATATATATATATATATAAACACACACACACACACACACACAATGGAATACTATGGGGCTATGAAAAAGAAGGAAATAATTAATTTTTGCAACGATATGAAGGGACCTGAAAACTACAGGTTATGTTGAGTGAAATAAGCCAGGCAGAGAAAAAAAAATCTCATATGACCTCACTCATTTGAGGAATCCAAGGAATAATGAGAATCAAGGAACAGAATTGAGAAAGGCAACACTGTCTTTTAAGTAAACAAGCCAACACTATTGTCTTGATGACAATAGTTTATAGAATATTTTTGAAATTTGGTAGGATAACTCCTTCAGCTTTTTTGTTCCTCAAAGTAATTTTGGCTATTCTAGGTCCTTTGCCTTTCCATGTACTTTTTAGGATCAGCTTGTCAATTTGTGTGAAAAATCTTGCTAGATTGTGATAGGGATTTTGCACTGGATGTTCAGGTCAGTCTAGGGGTAATTGTTATAGTGAATCTTCAGCCCATGAATGTCCTCTGTCTTTCCATTCATTAGGTCTTTTTAACTATCTCTGTAATGTTTGTAGTCTTTCGTGTACAGGTCTTGCATATTGTTTGTTGACTACAGTGAGTCTAAGTGTGGATCTCTTTTTTAAAAATCTTAATTGAGGTTCATTGAGCTTTTTCTATAAATTAATGTTTTCATGAAATTTAAGGAGTTTGGGGTCATATTTTCTTCAAAATTTTTTCTTCCCTGTTTTCTTTCTTCTCCCCTTCCAGAAATCTCATTACATGTATGTTGGCATATTTGATTTTGTGCTACAGGTCTCTGTATATTCACTTTTTTCAATATTTCTCTCTATGTTCTTCAGATTAGATCATTTTTATTGCTCTGTTTCAAGTTCGATGATTGTTTCTTGTGCCATTTTAAAAATTGAGATTTTCTATTTGGTCCTCTTAAAAACGGTCTGTTTCTCCATACTCATTCCCTCTTTGTAAGCCATTCTCATCTCATTTTCCTTTAATTTTTTCAGCAATAATTTCTTTAAATTATTGAGCATCTTTAAAGAGCTTCTTTGAAGATTTTGTTTGTTAAATTCAACATCTGTACCCATTCCGTTTCTTTTTTTTTTTTTTTACCTGAGTATATAGGTCACATTGTCTTGGTTTTTAAATTTTTAATCATTACTTTTATTCTTTAGCTCTCTCATTTTTAGACTATTCCTGTCACATTTCTGACTGTTCCGCTACTGGCTGCCCCCAGGCCAGCAGAGCTGTGTGTTTTCTCCATTTGTCTCTTGCTGAGTCTACTACTTTTATTGACAGTGTTCCAGGCCTGAATTTTCAGCTGCTGCTCGGAATTGAGTTGTCCTCCTCCAACAGCAGGACCCTTGGCTTTCATGGCCCTGGTAAAACTACTGTACTCACTGATCTGGAAGGAGAGTCTGGAGTAGCCACAGCAGGACAGCTGCAGATTCCTCTTCTTATCCAAATTTCTAGTTGTTTATAATGAACAAACTCTCTTCAACTTGTTGTGTAACTTTGGTTGATTTCCTGGGCCCTGAAATAACTGCTCATGACATTTTTATCCTGTTTATATTTCTCTTGGGGGAAAAGGATTTGCCAGCCTCCTCATGCCACCACAGCCAAAATTCCCATCCCCAGTATCGTTTCTAAGTTCATTGTAATCAGGGTAGATAGTATGTGTACTACCTAACCTTTGAACTTTAAAATTTATTTTATGGCCTAAAGAGTGGTCAGTTTTTATTAAGTTTCTACCTGTACTTAAAAGATGATATTTTATGATTTTGAGGTACAGAGTTCTCTGATTTGGCTATTAAATTAAGCTTGCTAATTATGTTGTTCAAATATTCTAAACATTTACTAATTTTTCATCTCTTTGATATGCCAATAATAAAAAGAGTCATGTTAAAACTTTCTACAATCATAGAGGAGTTATAATGTTTGCTACACAATTATATTTTTCCTTAATATTATCTTGGTCCTATTTATTAGGCTCATAAATGTAGAATTTTTGTTTTCTCCTAGTGAGTTAAACATTTCTAAATATATAATGACCTTCACCCTTAATTTTTTTATGTTTAAAGTCTGTTTTATCTTCTATTTTCATAGTGATATCAGCTTTCTTTTGATTTGAATTTATTTGGTGTATTTCTTTCTTATTGTTTTACTTCAGTCTTTCTGTATCCTTATATTTTAAATATCTCTTGCTAAACTAAGATGGATATCCTGTTCCTTAATCTGATTATCTATGATTTAACTGGTGATTTGGTCCATTAATATTTAGTGTGATTATAGATATGTTTGGGTTTGTTTCTATTGTTTTATTTTGTATTATTTATTTTTTTCACTTTTCCTATGCCTCTTAATTCTTTTTTGATTTTTTTATTGATCAAGATTTTGTCTTTTTTTTATTCCATTTGTTTCTTTCTATTGGTTTATAAGTTGTATCCTCTATTTATATTATTGAAATTTGACCATTCAGGCTTAAAGCTAATGTTAACCGGTATCTTAACACTTCTGCTAAATTACACAAGAATGTGAGACCACTTAAACTCTTGTTTTTGAGAGAAAGAGAGAGAGACAAAATGGGAGAGAGAGGGTGAGAAGTGTTAACTTGTAGTTGCTCTCACTCTAGTTGTGTATTGATCACTTCTGAAAGACGGAGGAGAAAGTGAGAAGAATCAACTTGTACTTGCTTGCACTTTAGTTGTACATTGAGCTTCTCCTATGTGCCAGTATCCCCTTGCTAAAGCCAGCAACCTTGGGCTTTTCATGCCAGCGACCTTTGGCCTCAAGCTGGTGAGCTTTGGGATTATGTGGATGATTCACCCACTCAAGCCAGCAAACCCATGCTGACAGGCCACACTCAGGGTTTCAAACCGGTGACCTCAACATTTGGGGTTGGCACTTTATACTGTACCATCACCCATCTGGCAAGACCACTTCAATTTCGATCACCCAGGGCATGTAATTCAGCCCCTAGTAATTATATAACTTTATACAAAATTTTACAAATTACATATTTTTATTGCATTCCAAGGTTTCTCAATCTTGGCACTATTGACATTTTAGGCCAATAAGATGTGGAGGGTGGGAGGACTATCTTGTACATTAAAAGATGATGAGCAGCCTCCCTGGCTTCTACCCACTAAGGTGTTAGCAGCATATTCCTTGCACAGTAGTAACCAGAATTTTCTTCAGACATTACCAAATGTCCCTGGGCAAAATTACTCACTGTTTATACACACAACCTTTTTTTTCCCCCTTAAGTGAGAAGTGGGGAGGCAGAGAGACAGACTTCTACATGTGGCCCTGACTGGGATCCACCCAACAAACCCCCTACTGGGCAATGCTCTGCCCATCTGGGGTTGTTATTCTGTTGCTTGGCAACTGAGCTATTTTAGCACCTGAGGTGAGGCCATGGAGCCATTCTCAGTGCCCAGGGCCAATTTGCTCCAACCAAGCCATGGCTGTGGGAGAAGAGAGAGAGAGAAAGAAAGAGAGAGAGAGAGAGAGAGAAAGAGAGAGAGAGGGGGGAAAGGGAGGGGGAGGGGGGAGAAGCAGATGGTCACTTCTTCTCTGTACCCTGACAGGGAATCAAACTTGGGATGTCCATACACCAGGCCCACGCTCTACCACTGTAGTTATTTTGCAACTAGCCAGGGCCTTTACACACAATCTTTATTTATATTTATCTATATATTTACCTATTTGTTTACTCACTTCTTGAAACTCATACCTCCTTTTTGCATCATTTTCTTTCTGGTATATTTCTTCTTTTGGTGAAAGATTATTGATAGTCAAGTCAGTTTCTTAGTCTTGAAGGATAGTTTTGTTGGGTACACAATTATAGTTTCATAATTATTTTCTCTCAGTACTTTTTTCATTGTGCTTTGACTGTCATTATTGCTATAGAGAAGTTTTCTGAAAACTCATCTGTAGTTATTTTGTAAAATGATTTTTTTGTGTTTTTTGTCTTTTTTCTCTGGCTGTATCCATATCTTCTCTATGTGTTTTGTTATACTTTATTACAGTGTGTAAAAAAGGACTGCATTTTGTTTTGGCTCATATTGCTTACTCACTGTATCTGGATTCATGTCTTCTATCTACCAGTTATAGAAAAATTTCAACCCAAATTTATGGAACATTGCCTTACCTTTATTCTCTTCATTTCTTCTCTCAACCATCTCATTACATGTATATTTGCTTTCTTATTCTATCCTGCTTATATTTTACTTTCTTTCATACTTTTAATTCTGTGCAACCGTTTAGGCAGTTTCTTCAGATGTATCTTCTGGTTCATAGGTACTTTCTTCAGATGAGTGATATGAAACTTAATTCATTCAGGAATTTTTAAACTTTAGCAATTACATTTTTCACTTTAAAGATTCTCTTTGGTTCTCTCTTAAATTTGTCTAGTCATTTTTATGTAGCCTATTAATCATTTTTAATTCTACTTTTAAAAAATAAGCCCTGGCCGGTTGGCTCAGCGGTAGAGCGTCGGCCTAGCGTGCGGAGGACCCGGGTTCGATTCCCGGCCAGGGCACACAGGAGAAGCGCCCATTTGCTTCTCCACCCCTCCGCCACGCTTTCCTCTCTGTCTCTCTCTTCCCCTCCCGCAGCCAAGGCTCCATTGGAGCAAAGATGGCCCGGGCGCTGGGGATGGCTCTGTGACCTCTGCCTCAGGCGCTAGAGTGGCTCTGGTCGCAACATGGCGACGCCCAGGATGGGCAGAGCATCGCCCCCTGGTGGGCAGAGCATCGCCCCTGGTGGGCGTGCCGGGTGGATCCCGGTCGGGCGCATGCGGGAGTCTGTCTGACTGTCTCTCCCTGTTTCCAGCTTCAGAAAAATGAAAAATGAAAAAAAAAATAATAATACATATATGCTTACTTTATAGTCTCTTAATATTTGAACTCCTTGGAGAGCTTTTGGGGGCTTCATTTGTTGTTTCATTTCTGTTGACTTTTACTATTATGGTTTGTTTCCTTGTGTGTTTGGTAATATTTGATTATGAGATTATAATTGGATGATTTTAATCTGTGGAAATCCTATGTGCCTCCTGACTTGTTATTACTTTAGCCTAGTGAATTTATTTCATTTATTATATTTTTTGTTATAGTTTTGTTCTTTATCTTTTATTTTTTATTCATATTGTCACCCATTTATGCCTCATGTTCCATTATTGGAACAGTAGTCATATGGGAGTTATTTACATCCTATTGCTCAAGGTCATTGCTGAGGTCTGAGTTTTCACACATCTGCCTCCTAAGAGTACATGTTATCATGTGGTGCACAGAATTAGTCACTGCTGCAGATATTGGCATGCTGGGAGCTTGTCAAAAAGTGATGTGAATTTTTGGAAAATTTTTTAAGAACTGAATTTCAAAAATTTCAACCTCCATCATAAAATGGGTTAAAGCACAGCTTTTACTTCTTATTATATATTAAACATTTTAAATATTATCTGATAACTCCAATATCAGAAATCTTTCTGGGTCTGATTCAAATGTCTTTTGTTTGTGCTGACTCTTACTCATAGTACCTTGTTTCATTTTGTGTTTAGTGGTTTTATTTTATTTATTCATTTTTAGCAAGAGAGAGATAGAGAGACAGGAAGGGAAAGAGATGAGAAGCATCAACTTGTATTGCAGCACTTTAGTTGTTCATTGATTGCTTTCTCACATGTGCCTTGACTGGTGGACTTCAGCCGAGCTAGTAACCCTTTGCTCAAGCCAACGACCTTGGGCTTCATGCCATTTGGCCTTTGGGCTCAAGCCAATGACCATGGGGTCTGTGATCCCACACTCAAGCTGGTGAACTCGTGCTTAAGCTGGTGAGCCTGTGCTTAAGCCAGCAACCTCAAGGTTTCAAACCTGGATTCTCAGTGTCCCAGGTCAACGCTTTATCCACTGTGCCACTGCCTGATCAGGTTGATGTTTAGTGAATTTTAAAATTATAATCTATTTGACTTCATTGAAAGGATATCTGGTAACATTCTTTGAGGTCTTATATAAAATTGGGTATTTATATTCTCAGGCACCTAGAGAGGTTAACAGTCTAGAACTTATTTAAAATAATTCAGAGCTTGAGGCTTTCTGGTCTAATTAGAGTGATTTTGGGCAGCGAATCCATATTATTGGTATTTGTAGCTGCATATTTTCTGGGAAATGTTCTACTTTTCCCTTTTCATTAAGCATTTTTTCCCAGCAATCCTGGAGGTGGGGGTAGGGGTTGAGGTTGCTTGGTGATATTTGATTCATTTTTAAAGAAAACCTTTTTATTTTGAAATAATTATAGTTACAGGAAGCTGCAACGGTAACACAGTGAGGTCCATTGTAGTGTTTACCCAATTTCCTGCAATGGCCACTATGTAAATGAAGTACAATATCAAAACCAAAATGTTGACATTGTGGTGTGTGTGTAGTTCTATGCCATTTTATTGCGTGTGTATATGTAACCACTACCACAATCAAGATACAGAATTACTTTATCACCACAAGATCCCCTTTGTACTACCTAACCTTCTACCTAAACTACAGCAACCAGTAATCTGTTCTTCTCTATAATTTTGTCTTTTGAGAGTGGTACTGTATATGACCTCTTGAAAATAGCTTCTTTTCACCCAGCATAATGCCCTTGTGATTTATCTTAGTACTTATATGTATCAAAATTATTTCCTTTTGACTGCTTAAAAGTAGTATACCACATTAAGGATATGATACTTAATCCATCCAGGGAGTTTTAAACTTTAGCAATTATATTTTTCATTTTTAAAGATTCTATTTGGTTCTCTTTTAAATCTGTCTAGTCATTTTAAGTAGTTTATTTAGATACAGTTTGTTTAAGAATTCACCTGTTGAAGGACATTTAGGTTTTTTCCAGTTTTTGGATATTACAAAAAAAGCATTTGTGAATATTTGTGAATAGGTTTTTATGTGAATATATGTTTTCATTTCTCTGAGATAAATGCCCAGAGTGTGATTGCTGGGTCATAAAGCAAGTGTATGTTCACAAATGTGTTTTTCAAAAAAATTTAAAACACATTTAATATGAAAATATTATTATAAGAGAACCTCATAGATTTTTAACTTCACTTGTGCAAACTTTATCTTTAAAACATCTCTCTGCTATCCTATCCAACACCATTTTTTTGAGATTGAAAAAATACTTACAGTCAGTCATTTACCATAGGCTTGAGCATAGTCTGACAGTTAATGACAGTCACCTTAAAAGACATAATGGGCCCTGGCTGGGTGGTTTAGTTGTAAAGTGTCCACTTGGCATGCCAGAGATTGTGGGTTCAGCCCTGGTCAGTTCACATAGCAGAAGCAATCAATGAGTACACAACTAAATGGAACAATTAGGTAAAACAAAGAGTTTTACCTAATGTTTCTTTCTCCCTCTCCCTTCCTCTCTTTCTCTCAAACCAATGGGGGAAAAAGATAAAGGGCACTTCATTAACAGTACTTATCGGGTCCTGGCTGGTTGGCTCAGTGGTAGAGCGTCGGCCTGGCGTGCAGAAATCCAGGGTTCGATTCCCGGCCAGGGCACACAGGAGAGGCGCCCATCTGCTTCTCCACCCCTCCCCCTCTCCTTCCTCTCTGTCTCTCTCTTCCCCTCCAGCAGCCGAGGCTCCACTGGAGCAAAAGACAGCCTGGGCGCTAGGGATGGTTCCTTGGCCTCTGCCCCAGGCGCTAGAGTGGCTCTGGTCACGACAGAGCCACGCCCCAGATGGGAAGAGCATCGCCCCCTGGTGGGCGTGCCGGGTGAATCCTGGTGGGGCACATGCAGGAGTCTGTCTGACTGCCTCCCCGTTTCCAACTTCAGGAAAAAACAAAAAACAGTACTTATCGTCCACTTGTTCATCTCAGCAGAAATGTCAAGATATGCTAAGCCCATTAATACATTGTTGCACATATCTATCAGTCCACTTGGTATTTGATAACATTTTGCAATTCTGTCTTCACATTTATGTTTTCTTTAAGTTTTTAAACTGAATTGATTGGGGTGGCATTGGTTAATAAAATTATATAGATCAGGGTATATTGTATGGTGTGCCCACCACTCCAGGTTAAGTCTCCTGCAGTCACCATTTATCCCCCTTTGCCCTCGCCTACCTCCCCCCAACCCCCTTTCCCTCTGGTAATCACCCTACTGTTGTGTAAGAGGCTTTTTTTTTCTTACTAATCCCTTAATGTTTATAACCCAGCCCTGCTATCCTCTCCCTTCTGACAGCTGTCAGTCTGTTCTCTGCACCTGAGTCTGTTTCTATTTTGTTAGGTTTTTTTGTTTATTAGATTCCACATATATGAAATCATATGGTACTTGTCTTTCTCTGCCTGGCTTAATTTATTTAGTATAATACTCTCCAGTTCATCCATGCTGGTGCAAAGGGTAGGATTTCCTTCTTATTTTATAGCTGAGTCATATTCCACTGTATAAATGTACCACAACACCTTTTTTTGGGGGGTGAGAGAGACAGGAAGGGAGAGAGATGAGAAGTAGCAACTTGTCACTTTAGTTGTTCACTGATTGCTTCTCATACGTGCCTTGACCAGAGGGCTCCAGCCGAGCCAATGAACCTTTGCTCAAGCCAGTGACTTGGGGCTTCATACCAATGACCTTTGGGCTTAAGCCAGCAGCCGTGGTATTATATCAATGATTTCATGCTCAAGCTGGCAACCCTGAGCTCAAGTTGGTGAGCCTGCACTCAAGCAAGCAACCTCAGGATTTTGAACCTGGGTCCTCAACTGTCCCAGGTTGACACTTTATCCACTGTGCCACCATCAGCCAGGAGTCCAACTTTTTCTTTCTCCAGGTTTCTTTGATTATTGGGTTCCACATTAATTTTATGATTATTTATTCTAGTTCTGTTAGAAATGCCAGTGGTATTTTGACAGGGATTGCACTGAATCTGAAGATTTGAGTAGTGTGGACATTTTAAATATGTTAATTCTTCCTATCCATGAGCACAGTGTATACTTCCATTTATTTGTATTAATATCTTCCCAATTTCTTTCTTCAATGTCTTATAATTTTCTGAGTATAGGTCTTCTTACCTCCTAGGTTAAATTTTTTAAAATAATTTTTATAAACTAGAATTCAACTGCAAAAAAGAGGGGGGAAACCCACAAAAATGTGGAAACTAAACAACATACTTCTAAAAAATGAATGGGTCAAAGAAGAAATAAGCGCAGAGATCAAAAGATATATACAGACAAATGAAAATGAAAATACGACATATCAGAATCTCTGGGATGCAGCAAAAGCAGTAATAAGAGGAAAGTTCATAAAATTGTGTTGTATTTTATCGCTTCAGGCCTATATGAACAAACAAGAGAGAGCCCAAGTAAACCACTTAACTTCACACCTTAAGGAACTAGAAAAAGAAGAACAAAGACAACCCAAAACCAGCCGAAGAAAGGAGATAATAAAAATCAGAGCAGAAATAAATGAAATAGAGAACAGAAAAACTATAGAAAAAATCAATAAAACAAGGAACTGGTTCTTTGAAAAGATCAACAAATTGACAAACTCTTGGCAAGACTCACCAAGGAAAAAAGGCACAGGACTCAAATAAATAAAATCCAAAATGAAAGAGGAGAGATCACCACAGACATCATAGATATACAAAGAATTATTGTAGAATACTATGAAAAACTATATGCCACCAAATACAACAATCTAGAAGAAATGGATAAATTCCTAGAACAATACAAACTTCCTAGACTGAGTCATGAAGAAGCAGAAAGCCTAAACAGACCAATCAGCAGGGAGGAAATAGAAAAAACTATTAAAAACCTCCCCAAAAATAAAAGTCCAGGCCCAGACGGTTATACTAGTGAATTCTATCAAACATTCAAAGAAGACTTGGTTCCTATTCTACTCAAAGTCTTCCAAAAAATTGAAGAAGAAGCAATACTTCCAAACACATTTTATGAGGCCAACATAACCCTCATACCAAAACCTGGCAAGGATGGCACAAAGAAAGAAAACTACAGACCAATATCTCTAATGAATACAGATGCTAAAATACTAAACAAAATACTGGCAAACCAAATACAACAACATATTAAAAAAATAATACATCATGATCAAGTGGGATTCATCCCAGAATCTCAAGGATGTTTCAACATACGTAAAACAGTTAATGTAATACACCATATCAACAAAACAAAGAACAAAAACCACATGATCTTATCAATAGATGCAGAAAAGGCTTTTGATAAAATACAACACAATTTTATGTTTAAGACTCTCAACAAAATGGGTATGGAAGGAAAATATCTCAACATGATAAAGGCCATATATGATAAACCATCAGCCAACATCATATTAAATGACATAAAACTGAGGACTTTCCACCTTAAATCAGGAACAAGACAGGGTTGTCCACTCTCTCCACTCTTATTTAACGTGGTGCTAGAAGTTCTGGCCAGAGCAATCAGACAAGACAAAGAAATAAAAGGCATCCATATCGGAAAAGAAGAAGTAAAGGTATCACTTTTTGCTGATGATATATGATCCTATACATCGAAAACCCAAAGGACTCCACAAAAAGATTATTAGAAACAATAAACCAATACAGTAAGGTCGCAGGATACAAAATTAACATACAAAAGTCCATAGCCTTTCTATATGCCAACAATGAAATATTAGAAAACAAACTCAAAAAAATAATCCCCTTCACGATTGCAACAAAAAAAATAAAATACCTAGGAATAAACATAACAAAGAATGTAAAGGACCTATATAAAGAAAACTAGAAGGCATTGTTAAGAGAAATAGAAAAAGACACAATGAGATGGAAAAATATTCCTTGTTCTTGGATAGGAAGAATAAATATAATTAAAATGGCCATATTACCCAAAGCAATATATAAATTTAATGCAATTCCCATCAAAATTCCTATGACATTTTTTAAAGAAATAGAACAAAAATCATCAGATCTATATGGAACTAAAAAAAACCCCGAATAGCCAAAGCAATCCTAAGGAAAAAGAATGAAGCTGGGGGCATTACAATACCTGACTTTAAATTATATTATAGGGCCACGATAATCAAAACAGCATGGTATTGGCAGAAAAATAGACACTCAGACCAATGGAACAGAATAGAAAGTCCAGAAATAAAACCACATATATATGGTCAAATAATCTTTGATAAAGGGGCCAACAACACACAATGGAGAAAAGAAAGCCTCTTCAACCAATGGCGTTGGGAAAACTGGAAAGCCACATGCAAAAGAATGAAACTCGACTACAGCCTGTCCCCGTGTACTAAAATTAATTCAAAATGGATCAAAGACCTAAATATAAGACCTGAAACAATAAAGTACATAGAAGAAGACATAGGTACTAAACTCATGGACCTGGGTTTTAAAGAACATTTTATGAACTTGACTCCAATGGCAAGAGAAGTGAAGGCAAAGATAAATGAATGGGACTACATCAGATTTAAAAGTTTTTGCTCAGCAAGAGAAACTGACATCAAAATAAACAGACAGCCAACTAAATGGGAAATGTTATTTTCAAACAACAGCTCAGATAAGGGCCTAATATCCAAAATTTACAAAGAACTCATAAAACTCAACAACAAACAATCCAATAAAAAAATGGGAAGAGGACATGAACAGACACTTCTCCCAGGAAGAAATACAAATGGCCAACAGATATATGAAAAGATGCTCAGCTTCATTAGTTATTAGAGAAATGCAAATCAAAACTACAATGAGATACCACCTCACCCCTGTTAGATTAGCTATTATCAACAAGACGGGTAATAGCAAGTGTTGGAGAGGCTGCGGAGAAAAGGGAACTCTCAACCACTGTTGGTGGGACTGTAAAGTAGTACAACCATTATGGAGGAAAGTATGGTGGTTCCTCAAAAAACTGAAAATAGAACTACCTTATGACCCAGCAATCCCTCTACTGGGTATATACCCCAAAACCTCAGAAACATTGATACGTAAAGACACATGTAGCCCCATGTTCATTGCAGCACTGTTCACAGTGGCCAAGACATGGAAACAACCAAAAAGCCCTTCAATAGAAGACTGGATAAAGAAGATGTGGCACATATACACTATGGAATACTACTCAGCCCTAAGAAATGATGACATCAGATCATTTACAGCAAAATGGTGGGATCTTGATAACATTATATGGAGTGAAATAAGTAAATCAGAAAAAAACAAGAACTACATGATTCCATACATTGGTGGAACATAAAAACGAGACTAAGAGACATGGACAAGAGTGTGGTGGTTACCAGGGGTGGGGGGAGGGAGGATGCAGGAGGGAGGGAGGGAGAGAGTTAGGGGGAGGGGGAGGGGCACAGAGAACTAGATAGAGGGTGACGGAGGACAATCTGACTCTGGGCGAGGGGTATGCAACATAATTTAATGACAAGATAACCTAGACATGTTTTCTTTGAATATATGTACCCTGATTTATTAATGTCACCCCATTAACATTAATAAAAATTTATTTAAAAAAAATAATAATTTTTATTTTTCAAGAGAGGGTGAGAAAGACAGGAAGGGAGAGAGAGTGAGAAGCAGCAGCTCATAGTTGCTTTCACTTTTGGTTATACTTTGATTGCCTCTCATACATGTGTTGATCCAGATTGTACCTTGGGCTCAAGCTGGCAAGCTTTGGTATAGTGTGGATGATCCCTCTGCTCAAGCCAATGACCTTGCACTGACGGGCCCCACTCAGAGCTAGCAATCTCGGGGCTTCAAATCGGGGATCTCAACGTTCCAGGTCAATGTTTTACCTACTGTACCACCACCTGTCAGGAGTTCTGGCTTAAATTTATTTATTGTTTTGAAGAATTGTAAATGCAATTGTTTTTTTAACGTCTTCGATAGTTTGTTGTTGATGTATAAAAATGCAATTCATTTCTGATTATTAATTTTATATTCTGCTACTTTACTGAATTCATTTACCAGTTCTAGTAGTTTTATGGTGGAATCTTTGGGGTTTTCTATATATAGTATCATGTCATCTGCAAATGATGACAGCTTTACTTCTTAGTTTCCAATTTAGATGCATTTTATTTCTTGTCTGATTGCTGTAGAGAGGACTTCTCATATTATGTTTAATAGAAGTAGTTCCTGATTTTACAGAAAACATCTTTAGATTTTTCCCATTATGATGTTAGCTGTGGTTTTGTCACATGTGCCTTTATTATGTTGAGGTATGTTCCCTCTATCCCCACTTTGCTGAGAGTTTTTATTATAAGTAGATGCTGGACTTTGTGAAAAACTTTTCTGCATCTATTATAATTATATGATTTTTATCCTTCACTTTGTTTATGTGGTGTATCATGTTAAGAGATTCGTGGATACTGAAACAATCTTGCACCCCAGGAATAAATACCAGTTGATCATGGTGTATGACTTTCATAATGTATTGTTGAATTAGGTTTGCTAACAATTCCAGTGCCATGCGGACTTTTCCTGTGGGGAACTTTCCTGGACTCCTGCTCCCTGTGGTGGCTCCTAACAGACTGAACTGTGGTTGGGTTGCATTTTTCGGGGATTTGGCATGGTGATGGGGCCAACTTGGACTTGGGGAACATGTTAAGGACACTACTCATTCATGGATTCTTGCTGTATTGGCCAAGAGTTTGCTTAAAGGCTGTTAATCACTGTAAAAAAAATAGAGGACTGGATAAAGAAGATGGGGCACATATAAAAAAAAATATATTGTGTTGAAGATTTTTGCATCTATGTTCATCAGGAATATTGACCTATAATTCTCTCTCTTTTTTTTTTTTTTTTTTTTTTTGTAGTATCCTTTTCTGGTTTTGGAATCAGGGTGATACTGACCTCATAAAAATAAGCTTGGGAGCCTTCCTTCCTCTTCAGTTTTTTTAAATAGTTTTAGTTTAAGAATGATAGATGTTCATTCCTTTTAAAATGTTTGCTAAAATTCACCTGTGAAGCCATGTGGTCCAGAACTTTTGTTTGATGGGAGTTTATTTTTTTTTAATATTTTATTTATTGATTTTAGAGGGAGAGAAGAGAGATAGAAAGCGGGGAGGGAGGAACCGTACGCATCAACCTGTAACAGTTGCTTCTCGTATGTGCCCTGACCAGGCAAGCCCAGGGTTTTGAACCAGCAAACTCAGCATTCCAGGTCGATGCTTTATCCACTGCGCCACCACAGGGCAGGCAGCTGTTGTTTTTTTTACTATTGCTTCAATTTTGTTAGTAGTTATGGGTCTATTCAGATTTTGTTTCTTTCTGATTTGTTCTTTAAAGGTTGTATGTTTCTAGGAATTTGTCTACTTCTAGGTTGTCCAACTTATTGGCATATAATTGTTCATAGTATTTCCTTAAAATGCTTTGTATTTCTGTGGTATCAGTTGTCACTGCTCCTCTTTTATTTCTGTACTTATTTATTTGGATCCTCTTTCTCTCTTTTTTGATGAATCTGATTAAAAGTTTATCAATTTTGTTTATCTTTTCAAAAAAAACGCTGCTCTTGGTATTGTTGCTTTTTCCTATTATTTTCTTTAAGACCCTTTTATTTCCATTCTCATCTTTATTATTTCCTTACTTCTACTTGTTTTGGGCTTTATTTGTTATTTTTCTAGTTCTTTAGATGACCAGAAGTTTATTCCAGCTTTCTTTTTGTAATTACTTTTTTTGTGTGACAGAGAGGGACAGATAGGGACAAACAGACAGGAATAGAGAGAGGAGAAGCATCAATTTTTCATGGCAGCACCTTAGTTGTTCATTGATTGCTTTCTCATATGTGCCTTGACTGGAGGGCTACAGCAGACCGAGTAACCCCTTGCTCAAGCCAGCGACCTTGGGCTCAAGCTGGTGAGCCTTGCTCAAACCAGATGAGCTCGTGCTCAAGCCTGTGACCTCAAGGTCTCAAACCTGGGTCCTCTGCATCCCAGTCCGACGCTCTATCCACTGTGCCACCACCTGGTCAGGTTATTCCAGTTTTCTTTTGATTCATATTGCCATAGTGTAGCTTTTCCCATCCTTCTGCTTTGAACATAACTCTATCATAGTTGAACTATGTATACATGAGCTATATGCTGGATCATAAGTCTGACTCATTCTTAGAATACAGTCCTGAAGCTCCAGTTTTATGGGAGTCTCCCCACATTACACTTGAGCAGGCTTTGTTCTTCAACCCTCTCAAGGCCCATGAAACTACAGAAATCAATATTCAATGTTACCAATTTGGTAAAGACCCTGAAGGTGAATGCCAACTTTGGTTATTCAAGTTTTTATCCTCACATTCGGTCCTTGACCTATGTATTTTATCCCCTTCCAATAGTTTTAAGTGAGAAGGTTGGTGGGTGCATCTAATCAATCATGTTACTAGAGAGCCAACTTAATCCTCAAAACAATTCTCTGATAGGTATTATTACTCTCTTCCTATAGATCATGATAATGTATGACATTGTGAGAGATGATATAAAATAGTAGAAACAAATGAGTTTTGAGACTGGCTGCCCTGGGCTTGAATTTTGACCCCTTACCTAGTTTGCTCTGTAATTTTGGGCAATTTATTATATCAACCTCTTTTTATTTTTGGAGTTTTGGGCATTTGCCAAATTCAGGCGATAGAATATCTGAATCTTAAATCCCTTGTATATACTGTATGCATCTATCCCAGAGGAAACAGAAAGTAATACCTGACAGGAAATGTTTTTCCACAGCTTCTCTATAAAATCATTACTTTTCTTCTTTTTATATTAGGATTTTATCTAAAGAGATCACTGACAAGAGACTGCTTTTCCATGTTGACTTTGCACCTCTATTTCCTGCCTTAACCAGTCTTCTAATTCTGTATTCTTTTCAAGCATGATGAGCAATTATATTTGATCCTCCAGTGATCTGAGGGAGTTTTCCTCTCCAGGAAGTGTGACCTTTCCCTATTTCTTGGAATTCTTTAGTCAACCATAATCATCACTTTCACTTGGTGCATTTCTGCAGGCAGAGATCTAAATTCAGTCAGTGACTCCTTCCTTGGCAGCATCTCACTCCTGAAGACTGTCATTGTTAGCAGATTCTTCTTTATGTGACCATTGTAATTCTTTCTTGAGATCATATTTCTTCCTACTTTTATTTCCTTGAAATATTTTGTTACTTCCTGGTATTGTTTCATCATTAAAAGGGCCATTTGTTTCTATATCCAATCTTGGCCTTTTTCTAATATTGCCATCTTTCTCTTGTTTTTGAATTTTCACTTCCATTTTTAACCCTGGTTTTGTATTCTTAAATAATTGTTCCAATACTTCATTTTTTAATTTTTTAATTATTTATTTAATTTTTTTAACGCGAGTTCTTTTTTTTAAATTTTTATTTATTTATTCATTTAAGAGAGGAGAGGGAGAGACAGAGAGAGAGAGAAGGGGGGGAGGAGCTGGAAGCATCAACTCCCATATGTGCCTTGACCAGGCAAGCCCAGGGTTTCGAACCGGCGACCTCAGTATTTCCAGGTCAACGCTTTATCCACTGCGCCACCACAGGTCAGACTTAATTTTTTTTTTTTTTTGTATTTTTCTGAAGTTGGAAACGGGGAGGCAGTCAGACAGACTGCCGCATGCACCCGACCAGGATCCACCCAGCATGCCCACCAGGGGGCGATGCTCTGCCCATCTGGGGCGTTGCTCTGTTGCAACCAGGGCCATTCTAGCACCTGAGGCAAAGGCCATAGAGCCATCCTCAGTGCCCGGGCCAACTTTGCTCCAAAGGAGCCTTGGCTGCGGGAGGAGAAGAGAAAGACAGAGAGAAAGGAGAGAAGGAGGGGTGGAAAAGCAGATGGGCGCCTCTCCTGTGTGCCCTGGCCAGGAATCGAACCCATGACTCCTGCACGCCAGGCCGACGCTCTACCACTGAGCCAACCGGCCAGGGTTTCTAATACTTCATTTTTTTATTGCTTTCTTTTTTTATTTAGAAAATTACATTTAACAGGGTAACATTGATGAGTAAGAGTACATAGGTTTCCGGTAAACATTTCTATAGCATTTGAACAGTTGATTATGTTGTATACCCATCACCCAAAGTCAAATCATTTTCTGTCACCTCATATTTGTCCCTCTTTATACCCTTCCTCTATCCCTCCCCCATGTCCTCCACCTTCTAGTAACCACTGCACTTTTATCTATGTCCATAAGTCTCAGTTTTATATCCCACCTGTGTATGAAATTATACAGTTCTTAGCCTTCTCTGATTTACTTATTACAGTATAATGTTCTCAGGGTCCATCCACGTTTGTCGTAAATGACACTATATTATCATTTCTTATGGCTGAGTAGTATTCCATTGTATACATGTACCACATCTTCTTTATCTAATCCTCTATAAAAAACACTTTGGTTGTTTCCATGTCTTGGCCACTGTGAAGAATGTTGCGATGAACATGGGGGTGCATGTGTCTTTACATACCAACGTTTTCTAGTTTTGAGGGTATATACCCAGTAGAGGGATTGCTGGGTCATGGGTCATATGCTAGTTCTATTTTTAAGAATAGGGCCTGAAACATGGTTAGTGCTCCCAAACAGTAGCTGTTGTTATTCCCAAAGTAATAGATTGTTATCTACTTTTTTTTTTTTATTCAGTGAGAGGAGAGGAGGCAGAGAGACAGACTCCTGCATGAGCCCTGACCAGGATCCACCCAGCAAACCCACTAGGGGGCAATGCTCTGCCCATCTGGAGCATTGCTCTGTTGCTCAGCAACTGAGCTCTTTTTAGCACCTGAGGTGGAGGCTATGGAGCCATCCTAAGCACCTGGACCAACTTGCTCCAAGCAAGCCATGGCTGTGGGAAGGGGTAGGGAGAGAGAGAGAGAAGCGAGAGGGGGTGGAGTGGAGAGGCAAATGGCCGCTTCTCCTGTGTGCTCTGGCCGGGAATCGAATCCATGACTTCCACATGCCGAGCAGACGTTCTACCACTGAGCCAACCAGCCAGGGCCTTGTTTTCTACGTTTTTAAATTTATCCCGCTAGTTTAGCCAGTGAACAATTGGTGCCCCTTTGTATACTAAAGAAGATACATGGCAGTCAACCTGTTTAATACTAAACAGGGCATTAAATTTAAAAGGACATAGCCTGACCAGGCAGTGGCGCAGTGGATAGAGCATCGGACTGGGATGCAGAGGACCCAGGTTCGAGACCCCGAGGTCGCCAGCTTAAGCGTGGGCTCATTTGGTTTGGGCAAAGCTCACCAGCTTGGACCCAAGTTCGCTGGCTTGAGCAAAGGGTTACTCGGTCTGCTGAAGGACCACAGTCAAGGCACACATGAGAAAGCAATCAATGAACAACGAAGGCGTCACAACGAAAAACTGATAATTGACGCTTCTCATCTCTCTCTGTTCCTGACTGTCCCTATCTATCCCTCTCTCTGTCTCTGTTAAAAAAAATTTTTTTAAAGGACATAAGTTGATTACCTACAGCCAGAAGCTTATTATTTAAGATAAGCAATTCTGTCACATAGCTGACCTTATTCCACATGAGTCTCAAAAATGACAGAGACACTTAGATCTGTCATGCTAAGGACGTCAAAAGGTTCGAGTATCTTGACATGTATAACCAGAGAAAGTCTCTGTTTCTGCTTTAGAAGATAATTTTGTCTCTTCTACAAAGGAGGAAAAAATACAGACAAGAAAAAAAGACATTTCCTTTTCACTGGTTTGTAAAGACCTCTTGTTCAAATCATAATACAAAGATATAAATAAATATTATAAAAGGGCTCCCTTCTCCAATAATTAGGGGAAAAAATGGTATCAATAAAATTCAAACTGTAATTACCTTCTTCTTCTGTTCTTCCCCAGCCACCTATAATGCACTTTGTGTTTCGATCCAGGTTTTGGGAAACATTAAAAGGTAGACAAATAGGTTGAATATAGTCATTATACCTCACTGCTTCTTTTAAATGAAAGAGTGCAATATCATTTTCGTAAGTTTCTAAATTGAAGTGTGGGTGGATGATGATTGCTTTAACTTTTATAATCTTGGTGTGTGGTTGCCTCCCAGCTATATTATTAGTTCCAAGCACAGCTCTCCACACTAAAGGTTGTCTGAAAGAAAGTAAATATTCTTATTATAAACACATTTATTTAAGTAAATATTCTTAATCTCCCATTACTTTTTGTTTTTCCCATGTTGATTAATAACCAAAAAAATTAATCCTAATATTATGTGACATAAAGTCACATCTAATAAAACCTAAATATCAAGATGTAAGAAAAAAGAAAAAGATCTATGGAACGGAAAGTCCAAACACAGACTCAAGTACATGAGAATTTATATGATTAAGGCAGTACTTCTTACTGGTGGGTGTAGTATGAATTAGTAAATGGTATTGGTATAACCAGCTAACTAGTTTGTAAAGTGAAATCTCTGAAAAACACTAAACACTAAAATAAACTCAAAAAGAATTAAATATATAAACACAAAAATATTTTTAATAAAACTATCTTTTAGAGATTCATAAAGTGTTGTGTCTGAGATTTACTTCAAAATAGTTGGAGAGGGGAGTTGGTAAGGATGAAGAAGAAACAAGATCAGGCATGAGTTGATAACTTGAAGCTGGGTGATTGGTATATGGGAATTCACTTAATTATTCCCTTTACTTGTGTAAAGTTTTGAAATTTTATAATGAAACTACTTGGATATTAAATTAGTATAAAAATTATAAAAATGAAATCTGCAAGAAAATATAGATGAATACATAACATTGAACTGAGGAAGGACTTTATAAAGCATGACACTAAATACAAAAACAAGAAGCAACTAATAGATCTTGACAGTCTTAAAAAGGAAAAAAGAAAAACCTAAACCAAACCAAAAGATGTTCTGTAGGTAAAAAATCAACAATTAATACCCAAGCATTTTATAGTTGTTAAAACTGTGATTGGATTGGAAGGACTTGTACTTTTTATGTAGTTGTTTACAAATGCTGAAATTCTTTTTCACCCTTCAAATTGGTAAAGTTTGTATATGGGTGTGTGTTGTGCACATGCATGTGAGAATGCATATTTGATGATAATGCTCACTACAGATAGGAGTCAGAATAACAAAGGGACTCCTATTCATTGTAGAAAGTATTAATAGATGAGCACTTGGGTAGCCTGTTTCAATAGCCTATAAGAATTGCATTGTATTTGACTCTTCAGTTTTATTTCCTAGAACTTATCCCAAGGAAATAGGACAGGGGTCTCCAAACTACGGCCTGCAGACCGCATGCGGCCCCCCGCCGCACTTCCTGAAGGAGCACCTCTTTCATTGGTGGTCAGTGAGAGGAGCATAGTTCTCATTGAAATACTGGTCAGTTTGTTGATTTAAATTTACTTGTTCTTTATTTTAAATATTGTATTTGTTCCTGTTTTGTTTTTTTACTTTAAAATAAGATATGTGCAGTGTGCATAGAGATTTGTTCGTAGTTTTTTTTTTATAGTCCTGCCCTCCAACGGTCTGAGGGACAGTGAACTGGCCCCCTGTGTAAAAAGTTTGGGGACCCCTGAAATAGAAGATGATTAACTCTCTTAAAAGTGGACTAGGCAAACTCTAAAAAGTCTGTAGTAAAGTTTTAAAGTTCTAGTGTTTTTTGTTTTTTTTAAATCACTGCTTTAAGCTACTTGGAAGTAATGATGTTTCTTTTCTTTTCCAAACTTAATTTATATAACTTAACTTGCTTCAACTTATATTCAGGCTATAAGATTTAAAAACAGGTTGTACACACTGTGAACTACAAAACATTGCTAATAGAAATTAAAGAATACATAAATGGAAAGACATCCCACATTAATGGGTTGGAAGACCTACTACTGTTAGGATAACAATAATACCCAAAGCGATCTATATGTTCAATTCCTATAAAAGTCCCATGATGTTTTTTTCCAAAGTAGAAAATTTAATTTGGAATATCAAGGGACCCCCACCCCCACCCCAAGTAACCAAAATAATCTTGCTAAAGAAGAATGAAGTTGGAGGACACACACTTACTGATTCCAAAGTTTACTACAAAGCTACAGTAATCTAAACAGTGTGGTGTTGGCATAAGGACAGGTATATATACTAATGGAAAAGAATAGAGAGCCCAGAAATATACCCTTGCTTATGTGGTCAAATGGTTTTCTTTCTTTCTTTTCTTTTCTTTTTTTTCTTTCTCTCTCTTTCTTTCTTTCATTGTTTCATTTTTTCCTTTCTTTTTATTGTAAGTTTTTTCCTTTCTCTTGATTTTATTGGGGTGACACTAGGTTATCAAGAGTACACAGAAAAAAAAAAGCCTGACCAGGAGGTGGCGCAGTAGATAGAGCGTCAGACTGGGATGCCGAGGACCCAGGTTCAAGACCCCAAGGTTGCCAGCTTGAGCGTGGGCTCATCTGGTTTGAGCGAAGCTCACCAGCTTGGCCCCAAGGTCGCTGGCTCGAGCAAGGGGTTACTCGGTCTGCTGAAGGCCCGCGGTCAAGGCACATATGAGAAAAGCAATCAATAAACAACTAAGATGTCACAACAAAAAACTAATGATTGATGCTTCTCATCTCTCTCTGTTCCCATCTGTCTGTCCCTATCTATCCCTCTCTCTGACTCTCTCTCTGTCTCTGTAAAAAAAATAAAATTAAAAAAAAATTTTTAAGTTAAAAAAAAAAAGAGTACACAGGTTTCAGGTGCACAATTCCACAACACAGCATATGTACACTGTATTGTGTGTTCATCACCCCAAGTCAAGTCTCCATCCATCACCATTTATCCCCCATGATACCCTCCTGTTCGTCTCCCCATCCTTCTCCCTCTGTGGTCAACTGATTTTCAATAAAAATGCCAAGACAATTCAATAGAAGAATGGACAGTCTTTTCAACAAATTGTGCTGAGAAAATTGGATATCTACATGCAAAAGAATGAAGTTGGATCATATGCACCATATGCATATGGACCTTATACCATATGTAAAACTTAACTCAAAATAGATAATGACTTAAATATAAGAGTAAAATTATAAAAACTCATAGAAGAAAACACAGGAGAAAACCTTCATGGTGTTGGATTTGGCAATGATTTCTTGGATCTGATCCCAAAAGCATAGGAACAACAACAACAAAAAGATAAATTGAACTTCATCAAAATTAAAAGCTTGTAAATAAAACAAACAAAACAGAAATAGACTCACAGATACAGGAAACAAACGCGTGGTTACCAGGGTGGAGAGAGGTTGGGGATGTAGGTGAAACAGGTAAAGGGGATAAGTGGTATAAACTCTACCATTGAGCTAGCTGGCCAGGGGCAATTTTTTAAAAATTTAAAAAATTTGTGCATCAAAGGACACTATCAAGAGAATAAAAAGACAACCCACAGAATAAGAGAAAACAGCTGCAAAACATATATTTAATAAGGGATTAATGGCCAGAATATATAAAACACTCCTACAACCTAACCCCCCCCCAACAGCCTAATTAAAAATTGGGCACAGGACTTGAAAAGGTATTTTTCCAAAGAAGATGGCCAGTAAGCACATGGAAAGATGTTTAGCATTACTAGTGATTAGTGCAAAGCAAAACCACAATGAGACACACACTTCACACTCATCAGGGTAGTTATCATAGTAATAGTGTAAGTGAAAGTAGTGCAAATGATGAGCTAAGGAAAAGGAGACTGATATTCTGGATCTACTTTTAATCAGTGGGGAGCTTTAGGGGACAGAAGAAACAAACTTTAGAGCTACTTCACAGAAAGAGCTAGCTCTCGGGAAGTGGAGCTATTGGTCATGCTGTTATCTGAGAGACAGAGGAAGGAAAGGATTAAACAAAACAGAAAAAATTCATTGTTGGCAACTAATGAATAAACAAGGAAAACAGACAAAAACTCATAGACACAGACCACAGTGTAATGGTTTCCAGAGAGGAAAGGGGTGGGAGATAGTAAAGGAGGTCAACTATATGGTGACAGAAGATTATTTGACTTTGGGTGGTGTGCACACAATGCAACATACAGATGATATAGCATAGGATTGTGCACATAAGAGCTGTATAATTTCTGGTCCTGGCCAGTTGGCTCAGCAGTAGAGCATCAGCCCGGCGTGTGGAAGTCCCGAGTTCAATTCCCAGCCAGGGCACACAGAAGAAGCACCCATCTCCTTCTCCACCCTTCCCCCTCTCTTTCCTCTCTATCTCTCTCTTCCTTTCCTGCAGCAAGGCACCTCTGGAGCAAAGCTGGCCCGGGTGCTGAGGATGGCTCCATGGCCTCCACCTCAGGTGCTAGAATGGCTCTGGCAGCAATGGAGCAACGCCCCAGATGGGCCGAGTGTCGCCCCTGGTGGGCATGCTGGGTAAATCCTGGTCGGGTGCATGTGGGAGTCTGTCTGACAACCCCCTGCCCCCCACCTCTCACTTCGGAAAAATACAAAAAAAAAGTGCTATATAATTTTTATTATTTTAATTTAGAAATTAAATTTAATGGGGTGACATTGGTCAGTAAGAATACATAGGTTTCAGGTAAACATCTCTATAGCATTTTTGAACTGTTGATTTTGCTATGCGCCCATAATCCAAAATCAAAGCATTTTCTGTCACTGTATATTTGTCCTTCTTTACTTCTCTCCCCTTCACCCACTCCCCCTGGTAACCACTTCACTTTTGTCTGTGTCCATGAGTCTCATTTTTATATCCTATATATGTGTGAAATAACATAGTTATTTAGTTTTTTCTGATTTAGTTATTTCACTTAGCATAATGTTCTCAAGATCCATTCGTGTTGTAAATGGCAATAGATCATCATTTCTTTTTCTTTTTCTTTTTAGATTTTATTTACTGATTTTACAGAGAGCAGAGAGTGGGTGGGGAGCAAGAAGTGTCAACTCATAGTTGCTTCACTTTAGTTTATTGCTTGCTTGTCATATGTGCCTTGACCGGGCAAGCCCAGGATTTTGAACCAGCAACCTCGGCATTCCAGGTTGATGCTCTATCCACTATGCCACCACATTTCTTATAGCTGAGTAGTATTCCACTCAGTATATATGTACCACATCTTCTTTATCCAATCCTCTATTGAGGGAAACTTTGGTTGTTTCCATGTCATGGCCACTGTGAATTAAGCTGTGATGAACATGGGGGTGAATGTGCCTTTGCGTACCAACGTTTTTCAGGTAGATATCCAGTAGAGGGCTTTGTTGGGTCATATGGTAGCTCTAGTCTTAATGTTTTGAGACACCATACTGTCTTCCATAATGTCTGTACCAGTTTACATTCCCACCAGCAGTGAGTGAGGGTTCCTTTTTCTCCACATCCTCTCTAACGCTTGTTATTACCTGTCTTGTTGACAGGTAATAGCTAATCTAACAGGTGTGAGGTGGTATCTCATTGTAGTTTTGATTTGCATTTTTCTAACAGCTAGTGAAATGAGCATCTTTTATATATCTGTTTGTTGTTTTTATGTCTTCATGAGAGAAGTGTCTGTTCAGGTCCTCTCCCCATTTTTTAATTGGATTGTTTGTTGTTAAGTTTTGTGAGTTCTCCATATATTTTAGATATTAACCCTTTGTCAGAGCTGTTTTTTGTGAATATCAACTCCTCTTTGGTTGGCTGGCTTTTCATTTTGTTATCAGTTTCTTTTGCTGTGCAGAAGTTTCTTAGTTTAATACAATCCCATTCATTTACTTTTGCCTTTACTTCCCTTGCCTTTGGGGTCAAATTCATATAATATTCTCCACAGCCAAAATCTAAAAGATTAGTACCTATGTCTTCTGTGTAATTTATTGTTTCAGACCTTAAATTTGGGTCTTTGATCCATTTTGAATTAATTTTTGTTCATGGGGACAAACTATAGTAATTTCATTCTTTTGTATGTACTTTCTAATTTTCCCAGCACCATTTATTGAAGAGGCTTTCTTTTCTCCATTGTATATTTCTGGCTCCTTTGTCAAAGATTATTTTCCCATATGTATGTGGTTTGATTTCTGGGCTCTTGATTCTGTTCCACTGGTCTGTATGTCTGTTTTTCTGCCAATGTCATGCTATTTTGATTATTGTGACTCTATAGTATAATTTGAAGTCAGGTAATGTGATACCTCTAGTTTCATTCTTTTTTCTCAGAATTGCTTTGACTATTTGAGGTCTTTTATGGTTCCATACAAATCTGGTGATTTTTTTGTTCTGTTTCTTTAAAAAATGACATTGGGGGTTGCATTAAATTTGTATATTGCTTTGGGTAATATGGCCATTTTAACTATGTGAATTCTTCTGATCTATGAACATGGAATATTGTTTCCTTTTATTGTGTCTTTTTCCATTTCTTTTAATAATACTTTGTAGTTTTCAGTATATAGGTCCTTCACATCCTTTATTAAGTTTATTCCTAGGTATTTTATTGGTGTATAGGAAAGCAATATTTATTTGTTTATTTATTTAGCAAGAGAGACAGAGAGAGGGACAGGGATAGATAAGAAGGGAGAGAGATGAAAAGTATCAATTCTTTGTTGCGGTATCTTAGTTGTTCATTGATTGCTTTCTCATATGTGCCTTGACCTAGGGACTACAGCAGAGCGAGTGACCCCTTGCTCAAGCCAGCGACCTTGTGCTCAAGCTAGTGACCTTGGGCTTCAAACCAGTGAACCTTGGGCTCAAGCTAGTGACCATGGGGTCATGTCCATGGTCCCACGCTCAAGCCAGCAAACTTCTCATGCTGGTGAGTCAGTGCTCAATCTGGTGACCTCAAAGTTTTGAACCTGGGTCCTCTGTGTCCCAGGCTGACACTGTATCCACTACACCACCACCTGGTCACGCAAAGTAATACACTTTTGCATATTGATATTTATCCTGTGACTTTACAGTATTTATTGTTTCTAATAGTTTTTTGGTGGAGTTTTTGGGGTTTCCTATATACAGGATCATTTTATCTGCAAAAATTGTTACCTTTACTTCATCTTTCCCGATATGAATGCCTTTTATTTCTTTCTCTTGCTTAACTGTGTTGGCTAAGAGTTTCAGTCCATGTTGAATAAGAGTGGAGACAGTAGGCATCCTTGTCTTGTTCCTGATTTTAGAGGAAAAGCTTTCCATTTTCCACTATTTAGTATGAAAATGGCTGTTTGTCATATATGGCCTTTATTATGTTGCAGTGCTTTGCTTCTATATCCATTTTATTGAGTTTTAAACATAAATGGATGCTGTATCTTATTGAATGCATTTTTCTTCATCTATTGATACATACACACACATATATATTTATTTATTTATTTATTTATTTATTTATTTATTTATTTTTTAGCAAGAGAGACAGATAGGGACAGACAGACAGGAAGGGAGAGATATGAGAAATAACTCATAGTTGTGGCACTTTAGTTGTTCATTGATTGCTTTCTCTTATGTACCTTGACCAGGGGGCTCAAGCTCAGCCAGTGACCCCTTGCTCAAGCCAGCAACTATGGGGTCAGGTCTATGAGCCCAGGTTCAAGCTGGTGAGCCTGCACTCAGGCCAGATGAGCCCACACTCAAGCTGGTGACCTAGTGATTTCAAAGCTGGGTCCTCAGTGTCCCAAGCCAGTGCTCTATCCAATGCACCACCACCTGCTCTGGCAGGGATCCTACCATTTTTATCCTTTGTTTTGTTGATGTGATGTATCATATTAATCGATTTGTGTATATTGAACCATCCTTGTGCTCCTGGAATGAATCCCACTTGATCATGGTGTTATTGTTTTGTTTTGTTTTGTTTTAATGTACTGTTGTATTCGATTTTCTAGTATTTTGTTTAGGATTTTTGCATCTGTATTCATTAGAAATATTGGTCTGTGTTGTCCTTGCCAGATTTCGGTATCAGGGTTATGTTACCCTCCTAAAATGTGTTAGGAAGTATTGCCTCTTCAATTTTTTGGAAACCTTTGTGAAGGATAAGTACCAAATTTCTTTGAATGTTTTGTAGAATTCACTAGTGTAACCATCTCGTCCTGGACTTCTATTTTTTGGGAGGTTTTTGATAGTTGTTTTTATTTCTTCACTGCTTATTGGTCTATTTAGTTTTTTTACTCTTTGTGACTCAGTCTAGGAATATTGTATTGTTCTAGGAACTTATTCATTTTTTCTAGATTATTGAATTTGGTGGCATGTAATTTTTCACAGTATTCTAGTATGATCCTTTGTATAGCTATGATGTCTGGTAATTTCTCCTCTTTCATTTTGGATTTTGTTGATATGAGTCATTTCTCTTTTTTCCTTAGTGAGTTTAACCAGGGGTTTGTTGACTTCATTGATTTTTTGTCAAAGCACCAGTTCTTGGTTGTATTAATTTTTTCTATAGTTGTTTTTATTCCCTATTTCATTTAGTTCTGCTCTGATTTTTATTATTTCCTTTCTTCTGCTGACTTTGGGTTGCCTTTCTTTTTCTTTTTCTAGTTCTTTAAGATTTAATGTTAGATTGTTTACTTGGGATCTCTCTTATTTCTTGATATAAGCCTGTAATAATATAAACTTCCCTCTTATTACTGTTTTTGCTGGATCCCAGAAGTTTTGATATGTCATATTGTCTTTCTCATTTGCCTGTATATGTCTTTTTTTATTATTATTGAGAGAAGGAAGGCAGAGAGACAGACTCCTGCATGTGCCCTGACTGAGATCTACCCAGCAAGCCCCCTAAGGGCAATTCTCTGCCCATCTGGGCTTCGATCTGTTGCTCAGCAACTGAGCTATTTTTAGGACCTGAGGTGAAGGTTACAGAGCCATTCTCAGTGCCTAGGGCCAACTGGCTTGAACCATTGAGCCATGGCTGCAGGACAGGAAGTGGGGTAGGGGTGGAGAAACAGATGATCATTTTCCTGTGTGCCCTGACTGGGAATTAAACCTGGGACATCTATACACCAGGCCGATGCTCTACCACTGACCCAACCAGCCAGGGCCTGTATGTATCTTTTGATCTCTGCTTTTATTTATTCTTTGACCCAGTCATTTTTTAAAAGTATGTTGTTTAATTTCCATATTTTTGTGGGTTTTTTTTAAAGTTAAATTTAATGCAGTGACATTGATAAATCAGGGTACATATGTTGAGAGAAAACATCTCCAGATTATTTTGACATTTGATTATGCTGTATACCCCTCACCCAAAGCCAAATTGTCTTCCGTCATCTTCTATCTGGTTTTCTTTGTGCCCCTCCCCTCCCCCTACCTCCTCTCTCCTTCCTTGCCCCATCCCCCCCATGGGTTTCTTTACTTCCTTTTGGCAGTTGGATTCTAATTTCAGAGCTTTTTTTTTTTTCCTGAAGTTGGAAACAGGGAAGCAGTCAGACTCCCGCATGCTCCCGACCAGGACCCACCCGGCATGCCCACCAGGGGGCTCTGTCCATCTGGGGCGTCGCTCTGTTGCAACCGGAGCCATTCTAGCGCCTGAGGCAAAGGCCACAGAGCCATCTTCAGTGCCTGGGCCAACTTTGCTCCAATGGAGCCTTGGCTGTGGGAAGGGAAGAGAGAGACAGAGAGGAAGGAGAGGGGGAGGGGTGGAGAAGCAGATGGGCACTTCTCCTGTGTGCCCTGGCTGGGAATTGAACCCGGGACTCCTGCACACCAGGCCGATGCTCTACCACTGAGCCAACCGGCCAGGGCCTAATTTCAGAGCTTTATGGTCAGAGAATATCTTTGGTATAATGTCAGTCTTCTTGAATTTGTTGAGCTCAGTTTTGTAGCCCAACATATGATCTATCCTTGAGAACGTTCCATGAACCCTGGAAAAGAACATATTATCTGATGTTTTGGGATGAAATATTCTATAAATATCAATTGGTTTAGTGTGTCATCTAAGGCCAATATTCTTTATTGATTCTCTCTTTGGATGATCTGTCTAAACTGTCAATGTTGAGTTGACATATCCAACTATGACTGTATTTTTGTCACTTCTTATTTTAGTTCCATTAGTAGTTGTTTTATATATTTTGGTGCTCCCTGATTTGGTGCATATATATCAAGGAGTGTTATGTCTTCTTGATATAGTATCCCCTTTATCATTATGAAATACCTATCTCTGTTTCTTGTTATGTTTGTTGTCTTGAAATTAGTATTGTCAGATATAAGTATGGCTACACCAGCTGCTTTTCTTTGTATATTATTTGCTTGGAGAATTGTTTTCCAACCTCTCACTTTGAGTCTACTTTTGTCCTCGCAGCTTAGATGTATCTCTTGGAAGCAGCATATGTTTGGGTTTTGTTTTTTGGGTTTTTTTGTTTGTTTGGTTGGTTTTTTTGCATTTCTCTGAAGCTGGAAACAGGGAGAGACAGTCAGACAGACTCCCGCATGCGCCCGACTGGGATCCACCCGGCACGCCCACCATGGGGCGAAGCTCTGCCCACCAGGGGGCGATGCTCTGCCCATCCTGGGTGTCGCCATGTTGTGACCAGAGCCACTCTAGCGCCTGAGGCAGAGGCCACAGAGCCATCCCCAGCGCCCGGGCCATCTTTGCTCCAATGGAGCCTTGGCTGCGGGAGGGGAAGAGAGAGACAGAGAGGAAGGCGTGGCGGAGGGGTGGAGAAGCAAATGGGCGCTTCTCCTGTGTGCCCTGGCCGGGAATCGAACCCGGGTCCTCCACACGCTAGGCCGACGCTCTACCGCTGAGCCAACCGGCCAGGGCTGGGTTTTGTTTTTTGATCCACTCTGCTACTGTGTGCCTCTTTATTGGTAAGTTCGGTCCATTTACATTTAGGGTAATTACTGATGCATGAGGATTTCTTATATCCATTTTATATTTTGTTTTCTCGTAGCTTTGTGTCTCCTTTGGTTTTTTCCCTCTGTGTTTCTGGCACTTGTTTTTGTTTGGTGGTGTTCCAAGTTTCTTTCTCCTATTTCCTCTTTTTTTAAGCTATGTATTTCAGTTTTGTTTTTTTTTGATGGGTGGTTACCATTAAGTTATTGAGAAAAATAGTTTCATATATATAGGAGTCCTTTGTTTTATGAGTACTTCTGTCCTCCATCCTCCCTTGCTACTTCAGACCTTTATCCTCTCCCCTTTTATGATTCTGTTGTCACAGATTATCCTTATTTACAGTGTAACCTTGTTGGAACTTTTACTTGTAGTTCTGTGTTGTTTTGTTCTTTGTATCTAGTAAAATAACCCCCTTGAGAATTTCCTGCAGTGGGAGTTTTCTGGTGATAAATTCCTTCAGCTACTGTATGTCTGAAAAAGTTTTAAATTCTCCTTCACATTTGAAGGATAGCTTTGATGGAGATAGTATTCTTGGCTGGTAATTCCTCTCTTTCAGTAGTTTGAATGTTTGGGTCCACTCTCCTCTTGCTTGTAGAGTTTCTGGAGAAGTCCAATGATAACTTGATGGGCCTTACATAGGTTATATTCTTCTTTTCCCTAGCTGCCTTGAGGATTCTTTCATCATTGATATTTTACTGTTTTATTACAACATGCCTTGGAGAAGGCCTGTTTGGGCTGAGGTAACTAGGTGTTCTGTTTGCTTCTTGAATTTGAGGATCTAACTATTTCTATAGGCTTGGGAAGTTTTCCTCAATTATTTGTTTAAATAGGCTATCCATTCCCTTCTCCTTCTCTTCTTCTGATATACCTATAATTCTTACACTGCTTTTTTTATGGAGTCAGACAATTCTCATAGAGCTCTATCATTTTCTTTCTTTCTTTTTCTTTAATTCTTGAGTGTCTCTCTTCTTCCCTCTGTATCATTTCTGCTTGCCTATCTTTGATGTCACTGATTTTATCCTCTATCTTGTCTGTTCTGTTAGGTAAACTTGCTAATTCAGTTTTCAATTCATGCATTGAGTTCCTTGGTTTGGTTCTGTTTTAAAGTTTAAATCTTTTTTGTTCATTAATTTGTTTTCTGAGGACATCGAATTGCCTACTAGTGTTTTCTTGCATCTCGTTGAGTATTTTCAGAACTTCATTTTTGAACTCTCTACTATTTAACTCCAAGGTTTCCATATGATTGAGGTTGCTTCCAGGAGATTTTTCTGTGGGACACTGCAAATTGAAAAAGCCCTTGCAGTTTAAGGCTTAGACCAGTGGTCGGCAAACTCATTAGTCAACAGAGCCAAACATCAACAGTACAATGATTGAAATTTCTTTTGAGAGCCAAATTTTTTAAACTTAAACTATATAGGTAGATACAGTCCTTATCAAGGTAGCGCGCACACGTGGTATTTTGTGGAAGAGCCACACTCAAGGGACCAAAGCCACATGTGGCTCGCGAGCTCAGTTTGATGACCAGGGGCTTAGACAAAGGCTAGGTTCCTCCCCCACACCTCCATATTGGCTATAAAGCTGAGTATCTGCACTCATCCCACCCCCTCACTTCACTTGCTTAAGTTACTAGAAGCAATTAACATGCCCTTCCTCTCACCCTTTGTTTGTTCTGATGTTGGTTGATTTCAGTTATGCAGAGTGGAAGGTTTCTGCACTTGGGAGAATTCTTGGGTTGCCTTGGAGATGTATGACTTTGTATTGGAGACTTCCTTATTTGCATATGGCTATATAATAAAGCAAATCGGGAGCTGTTTTGCTCTTGTAAGCTAAAGGCATTGCAAAGAGTCCTCCCAATCCCATCCTTATTTTTTCTCTTTAAGCTTCTTTTCTTCATTCCACACCGTTCCCACTCAGGACCTGTAATTACTAGCTGTGCTGGTTCACAGCATTTTTCATATTCTTTCTGAACTGCATCTCTTCCTTGGGCAACCATGAAATTATACTGCTCACAAAGATTAGGAGATATTTCTTTTTTTTTTTTTTATAATTTTATTTTTTTAATGGGGTGACATCAATAAATCAGGATACATATATTCAAAGATAACAAGTCCAGGTTATCTTGTCGTTCAATTATGTTGCATACCCACCACCCAAAGTCAGATTGTCCTCTGTCACCTTCTATCTTGTTTTCTTTGTGCCCCTCCCCACCCCCTATCCCTCTCCCATTTCCCCCTCCCCCCCGTAACCACCACACTCTTATCAATGTCTCTTAGTTTCACTATTATGTCCCACCTACGTATGGAATAATATAGTTCCTGTTTTTTTCTGATTTACTTATTTCGCTTCGTATCATGTTATCAAGATCCCACCATTTTGCTGTAAATGTTCCGATGTCATCATTTCTTATGGCTGAGTAGTATTCCATAGTGTATATAATTAGGAGATATTTCAAAATGAATATGAAGCTATAAAATATCCCAATTTTTGTGAGCAGTGTTTTATTTTTTTCTGTCTAGATGAATAATTTTATTAACCAACATTTCCCCAATAAGTTTAATTTAAAAGAAAGAATAAAATAAATAAAAACATAAAAATTTTTCATTTTTGGACTTGTGGAGAATGTGACTCCAATATATCTGTATATTAGGCAGCTGGATGGGAGTTGCTAGTATATGGTGATGGCAGAAACAAGCAATGAGATAGCTCTAGGAAAGAGTACAGATGATGAAGCCAGAGGATAGAAGGTAAAATATTACCATTTAAATGATAAAAAAAACTCATCAAGGAAGTGGAGAAAAAGGAAAAGAAGGTAGAGTGATGTCTTTCTTGGAAATTGAGAAAAAAGATAGCTACGAGAGCAGCAGTAAACTTTGTCAGATGTTATAGAAATCAAACAGAATGGGGACTGAATAAAGGTCATTGCATTTGGCATGGAGGTAGGGTGTTTTTTTTTTATTTGGAAAATTAAATTTAACAGGATGACATTGATCAATAAGAATGCATAGATTTCAGGTAAACATTTCTATAGCATTTGAACTGTTGATTCTGTTGTATACCCAAGGAGGTGGATTTTTAATACTGTGTTTTGGCCACAGAAATCAGATTGTAATTGGGATTTTTTTGTTTGTTTGTTTGTATTTTTTTCCTGAAGTTGGAAACGGGGAGGCAGTCAGACAGACTCCCGCATGCGCCCGACCGGGATCCACCTGGCATACCCACCAGGGGGCGATGCTCTGCCCTTCTGGGGCATCGTTCTGTTGCAACCAGAGCCATCCTAGCACCTGAGGCAGAGGCCTCAGAGCCATCCTCAGTGCCCGGGCAAACTGCTCCAATGGAGCCTCAGCTGTGGGAGGGGAAGAGAGAGACAGAGAGGAAGGAGAGGGGGAGGGGTGGAGAAGCAGGTGGGCGCTTCTCCTGTGTGCCCTGGCCGGGAATCGAACCTGGGACTCCTGCACGCCAGGCCAGCGCTCTACCACTGAGCCAACCGGCCAGGGCCGCAATTGGGATTTTATGAATCGTTGCAGATGAAGCAAAACAGAATCTCTCTTTCAAGGAGTCTAACAGTGAAGGGAAGAACAGAAACAACTAGGGTTTGTTTATAAATAACAATGATGTGACCCAAACATGTTTGAAGGCTGTAGGGAAGAAAGGAGTTAAGAGATTAAAAAGGACTAAAGAGACAATGAGATTTAATGAAACAGTGTAGTGTTTGAGACCTGGATTTAAACCAGTGGGCTGGCACTTAATGGCAATGTGATCTTGGGCAAGTTACCAAATCTCTCTGATCTCTGGATTCCTCAAGTGTAAAGTGGAGATAAAAATAGCTATATCAGAAGGTTAGGGGGAGGGCCTTTTAAATACAGAAGTATAACATCCTTAGTACCTAATCTCATAGCAGGTCTTTGATAAGTGGTTGTTATAAGAAGGAATACGGGATAATTGATGGTGCAAGGTTTAGGAAATAAGGGAGAACAGAAATAGAAGGTGGCAGATTTGGTCCTCTAAGACAGAAGAAAACTCCTAGAAAGTAAAGACTATGCCTCAGTAATGCCTACTTTCCTAGAACCTAGCCCAGTCCCTAGTATATAATATATAATATATTGAATATATATATTTTTCCCCCAGTAAATGTTTGTTGAGTAAATGGGTAAAAACATCAACGAGATTGAGTCTATGAAACTGTTAAGTGGAATATGAACATTATCTTCAAATGCCTGGAAGAGGAATTAGGTTTAATATATATGGTTTCAGAAGGCAGAATAAAAACCAAGACACTTAGTTCAGCATAAGGAAAAGCCTTCTAAGAATTAAAGCTTTCCAAAATTAAAATGAGAGTCTCCCACAGTAGCAGTTCATCACAGAAGGGTTTCACGTAGAGATCCATATGATATACTATAGTTACAGTTATGTGTGTGGGTTTTCATTCTGACAGATCTGGATTTGATGCCTGATTTTGTTGCTTTCCAGCTATTGAACCATGAGCAAGGTACTTATGCATGCTCAATTCTCAGGGCCTCCCTATAGCAGAGTGGTTGTAAAGTTAATGGAAATGATGTATGAAAAAAATGAGTGGCTCAGTACACTGAAGTGCCTTTTCTGTCAGACTAGAAACCCTTCACTTCAGTACTGTAAGAAGGATTCATATACAAAAGATTGAACTAGACATTTAAAGTGGCTCTTTGACTTCTAAGATTTTCTGACAGTATAACAGAGCTATATAATTTGACCAAGGACATATATCTAAGTAGGTTTTGGAACCTTACTTAAAGCCACTGTACCACCAAGTGTCAGGGAAGGACTAGGATTCAATTCTTCCCACTCCAAACTCATTGTGCTTCCCACTCTATCATAGGAACAGATCAGTAGAGGCATAATGTTAGGGTTTAGTAGGCAAAGAGAGCTTTTCCAAGAATTTTCAAGACTCTTCCTCCCTTGCCTTAAGATTTAAAAACTGGAGAAGAGCAGTTTTTAAAGATAGCATGTGAGGCCCTGGCCGGTTGGCTCAGTGGTAGAGCGTCGGCCTGGCGTGTGGGGGACCCGGGTTCGATTCCCGGCCAGGGCACATAGGAGAAGCGCCCATTTGCTTCTCCACCCCCCTTCCTCTCTGTCTCTCTCTTCCCCTCCTGCAGCCAAGGCTCCATTGGAGCAAGGATGGCCCAGACGCTGGGGATGGCTCCTTGGCCTCTGCCCCAGGCGCTAGAGTGGCTCTGGTCATGGCAGAGCGACCCCCCGGAGGGGCAGAGCATCGCCCCCTGATGGACAGAGCATCGCCCCTGGTGGGCGTGCCGGGTAGATCCCGGTCGGGCGCATGTGGGAGTCTGTCTGACTGTCTCTCCCCGTTTCCAGCTTCAGAAAAAATACAAAAAAAAAAAAAAAAGATAGCATGTGAGAGAACAGTTGTAAAACACCCATATCTGAAAGGACTGAACGGAATCCTAACTTTGAAACTTTTTCCTACATCTTTTTCTGTACCCTTGGTTTATACCTTAATTTCTCCCCATTTTTCTAATCTCTGTTCCTCAAAAGGCCAATTGATAGAACTGAAATCCATGTTTTAAAAATATAGTATTTTTTAAAAATTTAAAAATATAGTATAGTATTACTATATTTAAAAATATAGTATAGTACAGCCTGACCAGTAGTGGTACAGCCAGTTTCAAAACTCCAAGATCACTGGCTTGAGCGTGGGCTCACCAGCTTGCACACAGGATTATCAACACAGTCCCAAGGTTGCTAGCTTGAGCCCAACGTCGCTGGCTTGAGCAAGGGGTCACTGGCTCAGCTGGAGTCCCAGTCAGGGCATATTGGAGAAGCAATCAATGCACAACTAGAGGCACAATTTGGGTCTGTTGCCCTGTGTTAGCCATATGCAGCTGATATATTTAATAAATTTCCTCCTTTAATAAACTTTTCAAAAACTTATTTGGACTACGTGCCTTTACAAAACACCCGCGGATTTGTGGATTTAGTTACTTTACAACATTTGGCACCCACACCGGCCCTACAGTGTTTTACATCACTCTCTAGAGGCATCCTGAATCAGACGGACTCTATGGGGAGCTGCCCGGGGCCCGCTTGAGAGCTGAGGAGAGGCGCACCACCTGAGACTTACAGGGCTCCCGGTCTTCCTGTGGGGTTCGGGTAGTTCTCTGGTAGACACGCCCAGTTCCCTAATTTGACAATTTGGACTATTCGGCAGAGAAATAAAGGAGGAATCAGACCATTAAAAACTGTTTTCAGAGAGAGAAAAAAATGGCAGTGGAATAGGCGGACGCACAGATGCCCAGCTCTCACCACCAAACTGGAATACAAATCAATTTAGGAAAAATCAGCATGAAAAACCAACTCTGAACTGCAAGAACAGCTCTCAAAAACCAAGGAGCAAAGAAGAAGCCACAACAAACCTGGTAGGGAGTGCCTGAATCTCCCCTGCTTACAGGAACGGGGGAGGGGGTGAGGCTGAGAGCCCAAAGGGGATCTCACACAAAGGAAAAGATCAGAAACTACTGCTCACAGCCACTTGCCTGGCGACCAGGGAGTAAGGTGTGTTGAAAAGACCAGCTTATCTCCCAAGTGGAAAGGAAAGAGAGAGGGACAGACTGTGAGGGGCTAAGGAATGAAGGAGACGACCTAAAAAAGCTGACTCATCCATGCTGGAGGCGGCCATAGCTGGGGGAGGGACCGAACCTTTCACAAAACAGAGCTGAATTGCTTCCGGATCACAGATCTCCGGACATCTATCCAGCTCCAATCAGCGCAACAAGACACAGCTTAAAACAAGAAGTAGGGAGGAGGGGCAGTAACTCAGGTCTCCATGGAGATCTGAGATACACCTCCCCCTACTGAAGCTGAGAAAACACCCTGGCCCCAGTGAGATTAGCTGGCTAAAGAGGACTTCAGAGTCTCAGGTTACACCCATGGCATTCCTGGATACAGTTTCAAGGAAGCCCCCTGCTGAGATCAGTAAACAAGACTATCACCTGTTTAGAAAACAAACAAATCAAGACTTCAAAGCTGCCCAAATCCGAAAGTGGATTACAGATAACAGCGGATACCAACCCAAGAAGACCTAGAAATAACACAACTGAAAACTGGAGGCAGACAACACCAAGCCTAGACTCAACCAACTCTACAAACAAAACACCCACACAGACAATGAGAAGACAAAGGAGTGCAATCCAAATGAAACCACAAGAAAAACCTTCAGGAGATGAACTGAGTGATATGGAAATAATCAAACTTCCACATGCGGAGTTCAAAATAATGATTGTAAGGATGCTTAGGGATCTTAGAACAACAATGGATGGTCATTATGAACACCTAAATAAAGAAATAGCAAGTATAAAAAAGAATCAGTCAGAGATGACAAATACAATATCAGAAATAAAGACCACAATGGAAGGAATTAAAAACAGGATAGATAGAACTGAGGATCGAATCAGCGAGTTGGAGGACAACTGGAATGAAGGCATGAAAGCAGAGAAGAAAAGAGAAAAGAGACTCAAAAAGTCAGAGGAAACTCTTAGAGAGTTCTGTGACAACATGAAGAGAAATAACATCCGCATCATAGGGGTTCCTGAAGAAGAAGAAAAAGAACAAGAACAAGAACAAGGGATAGAGACTTTGTTCAATCATATCATAGCTGAAAACTTCCCTAACTTAATGTAAGAGAAACTCTCACAAGTCCAAGAAGCACAGAGGACTCCATTAAAGAGAAACCCAAAGAAACCTACACCAAGACACATCGTAATTAAAATACCAAAGCTAAGCGATAAAGAGAAAATATTAAAAGTTGCAAGAGAAAAAAAAGTTATCACCTACAAAGGAGCCCCCATAAGGATGACATCCGACTTCTCAACAGAAACACTTGAGGCCAGAAGGGAATGGCAAGAAATATTCAAAGCAATGCAGAATAAGAACCTACAACCAAGACTACTTTATCCAGCAAGGCTATTGTTTAAAATCGAAGGAGAAATAAAAAGCTTCCCAGACAAAAAACAACTCAAGGAATTCATTACAACCAAACCAATGCTGCGGGAAATGTTAAGGGGCCTGTTGTAAACAGATCAAAGTGGGAAAAGAATATAGCAAAAAAGGAATACACCTTTAAAGAAGAAAATGGCAATAAACAACTACATATCAATAATAACCTTAAATGTAAATGGATTAAATGATCCAATCAAAAGACATAGGGTAGCTGCATGGATAAGAAAACAGGACCTATACATATGCTGTCTACAAGAGACACACCTTAGAACAAAAGATACACATAGATTGAAGGTAAAAGGATGGAAAAAAACATTTCATGCAAATGGAAATGAAAAAAAAGCTGGGGTAGCAATACTTATATCAGACAAATTGGACTTCAAAACAAAGAATATAGTAAGAGATAAAGAAGGCCACTACATAATGATAAAGGGAGTAATCTAACAGGAAGTTATAACTATTATAAATATCTATGCACCTAATATAAGAGCACCCAAATATATAAAGCAGACTTTGATGGAGTTAAAGGGCGAGATCAACAGCAATACTATAATAGTAGGGGATTTCAATACCCCACTAACATCACTAGATAGATCCTCAAGAAAGAAAATTAACAAAGAAACAGCAGACTTATTGGAAACACTAGATCAACTCGACTTAATAGATATCTTCAGAACCTTTCACCCTAAAGCAGCAGAATATACATTCTTTTCAAGTGCTCATGGTCCATTCTCTAGGATAGACCACATGTTAGTGCACAAAAGTGCTCTCAACAAATTTAAGAAGACTGAAATCATATCAAGCACTTTCTCCGATCACAATGGCATGAAACTAGAAATGAACCACAACAGAAAAGCTCAAAAATTCTCAAACACATGGAAACTAAATAGCAGGTTGTTAAATAATGAATGGATTAAGAATGAGATCAAAGAAGAAATTTAAAAAATCCTAGAAATGAATGACAATGAGCATACAACAACTCAAAATTTATGGGACACAGTGAAAGCAGTACTGAAAGGGAAGTTCATAGCACTACAGGCACATTTTCAGAAGCTAGAAAAAGCTCAAATAAAGAACTTAACCCTGCATCTAAAAGAATTAGAAAAAGAACAGCAAGTAAAGCCCAAATGTAGAAAGAAGGAAATAATAAAGGTCAGAGCAGAAATAAATGACATAGAGGCTAAAGAAACAATACAGAGGATCAATGAAACTAGGAGCTGGTTCTTTGAAAAGTTAAACAAGATCGATGAACCTTTAACTAGACTCACCAAGAAAAAGAGAGAGAGGACTCAAATAAATAAAATCAGAAATGAGAGAGGAGAAATAACAACTGACACAACAGAAATACAAACTATTATAAGAAAATACTATGAAGAAATGTATGCCAAAAAACTAGACAACCTAGATGAAATGGACAAATTCCTTGAAACATACAATCTTCCAAAAATCAATCAGGAAGAATCAGAAAACCTAAACAGACCGATTACACCAAATGAGATCGAAACAGTTATCAAAAAACTACCAACAAAGAAAAGTCCAGGGCCCGATGGCTTCAAAAGTGAATTCTACCAAATATTCAAAGAAGAACTAACTCCTATCCTTCTCAAACTATTTCAAAAAATTCAAGAGGAAGGAAGACTTCCAAGCTCCTTTTATGAGGCGAGCATAATTCTGATTCCAAAACCAGGCAAAGACAACACAAAGAAAGAAAATTATAGGCCAATATCTCTGATAAATATAGATGCTAAAATCCTCAACAAAATATTAGCAAACTGGATCCAACAATATATGGAAAAAATCATACACCATGATCAAGTGGGATTTATTCTGGGGAGGCAAGGATGGTACAATATTCGTAAATCAATCAATGTGATTCATCACATAAACAAAAAGAAGGAGAAAAACCGTATGATAATTTCAATAGATGCAGAAAAAGCATTTGATAAAATCCAGCACCCATTCATGATCAAAACTCTCAGCAAAGTGAGAATACAGGGAACATACCTCAACATGATAAAAGCCATCTATGACAAACCCACAGCCAACATCATACTCAATGGACAAAAATTAAAAGCAAGACCCTTAAGATCAGGAACAAGGCACGGTGCCCCCTTTCACCACTCTTATTTAACATAGTCCTGGAAGTCCTACCCACAGCAATCAGACAAGAAGAAGAAATAAACGGCATTCAAGGTGGAAAAGAAGAAGTAAAACTATCATTATTTGCAGATGATATGATATTGTATATAGAAAACCCTAAAGTCTCAGTCAAAAAGCTACTGGACCTCATAAATGAATTCAGCAAAGTGGCAGGATATAAAATCAATACTCAGAAATCAGAGGCATTTTTATACACCAACAATGAACAGTCAGAAAGAGAAATTAAGGAAACAATCCCCTTCACCATTGCAACCAAAAAAATAAAGTACCTAGGAGTAAACTTACCCAAGGAGACTAAAGACTTGTACTCGGAAAATTACAAAGCATTGATAAAAGAAATCAAGGAAGATACAAACAAGTCGAAGCATATACCGTGCTCATGGTTAGAAAGAATAAACATCATTAAAATGTCTATATTACCCAAAGCAATCTATAAATTCAATGCAATACCAATTAAAATACCAATGACATACTTCAAAGATATAGACCACATATTCCAAAAATTTATATGGAACCAAAAAAGAACACGAATAGCCTCAGCAATCTTAAAAAAGAAGAATAAAGTGGGAGGTATCACACTTCCTGATATCAAGTTATACTACAAGGCCATTGTACTCAAAACAGCCTGGTACTGGCATAAGAACAGGCATATAGATCAATGGAACAGAACAGAGAACCCAGAAATAAACCCACAGTTTTATGGACAACTGATATTTGACAAAGGAGGTAAGGAAATACAATGGAGTAAAGACAGCCTCTTTAACAAATGGTGTTGGGAAAATTGGACAGCTACCTGCAAAAAAATGAAACTAGATCACCAGCTTACACCACTTACAAAAATAAACTCAAAATGGATAAAAGACTTAAATGTAGGCCGTGAAACCATAAGCATCTTAGAAGAAAACATAGGCAGTAAGCTCTCGGACATCTCTCGGAGCAATATATTTGCTGATTTATCTCCACGGGCAAGTGAAACAAAAGACAGGATAAACAAATGGGACTATATCAAACTAAAAAGCTTTTGCACAGCTAAAGACAACAAGAACAGAATAAAAAGACAAACTACACAATGGGAGAACATATTTGACAATATGTCTGAGAAGGGGTTAATAACCAAAATTTATAAAGAACTTTTAAATCTCAACACCAGGAAGACAAACAATCCAATCCAAAAATGGGCCAAAGAGATAAATAGACACTTCTCCAAAGAGGACATACAGATGGACAATAGGCTTATGAAAAAATGCTCAACATCACTAATCATTAGAGAAATGCAAATTAAAACCACAATGAGATAACACCTCACACCAGCCAGAATGGCGCTCATCAACAAAACAACACAGAATAAGTGCTGGAGAGGATGTGGAGAAAAGGGAACCCTCCTGCACTGCTGTTGGGAATGCAGACTGGTGCAGCCACTGTGGAAAACAGTATGGAGATTCCTCAAAAAACTGAAAATCAAACTGCCTTTTGACCCAGCTATCCCACTTTTAGGAATATACCCCGAGGACACCATAGAACGGCTCCAAAAGGAGAAATGCACCCCCATGTTTGTGGCAGCATTGTTCACAATAGCGAAGATCTGGAAACAGCCCAAGTGTCCGTCAGAGGACAAGTGGATTAAAAAGCGTTGGTACATATATACTATGAAATACTACTCAGCCATAAGAAATGATGACATCGGATCATTTACAATAACATGGATGGACCTTGATAACATTATACGGAGTGAAATAAATAAATCAGAAAAAACACTAAGAACTATATGAATCCATACATAGAAGGGACATAAAAATGAGACTCAGAGACATGAACAAGAATGTGATGGCAACAGGGGTGGGGGGTGGGGGGAGGGGGGAGGAGGCGAAGAAGGAGAGAGGGGTTGGGGGAGGGGAGGGGCACATAGAAAACCAGATAGAAGGTGACAGAAGACAATTTAACTTTGGGGGAGGGGTATACAGCACAATCAAATGTCAAAATAATCTAGAGATGTTTTCTCTCAACATATGTACCCTGATTTATCAATGTCACTGCATTAAATTTAATAAATTTTAAAAAATTGAACAAAAAAATGCACAACTAGAGTGATACAACTATGAGTTCATGCTTATCATCTCTCTCTTTTCCTCTCTCCCTCTCTCAAAAAAGAAATTCTAAAAAGTATATATATAGTATACATATTAAAATCTACCTAATCAGGCCAATTACTCTGAATTGAATTTTGAAGTTGCTAGCTCCTCTTAAAGACTTTTATGCTTCTCTAAGACAGCTGTTCTCTTAAAAATTAAAGACTAAAGGGAGACTATATGACAGGTACCACAGCTCTAAGATTTATCTTAGAGCTTCATATTAAATGGTTCTATTCTAACTGGTAAATCCTATTTCTCCAAGATTGACATCATCCATAGATTCAATAAATATTTTTTAGGTTTCTTATAAAGTAGGTCAAGTCCTATATTAGTTCCAGGAATACAAAATAAAACATGTATCCCTTACCTTCAAATAACTTATGATCTAATGTAAGAAAGACAAATACATGGTTACAATATAATAATTTTATTTTACTATTTTTTTAAAATTTTTATTTATTGATTTTAGAGAGAAAGGACGAGAGAGAGAGAGATAGGAACATGTGCCCTGACCAGGGAGCGAACCCACACCTTTGCTTATCAGGATGATGCTCCACCTAGCCAGGGCACAATATAATTTAAAAGCTAAAAGAAAGTTCCATTATTTAAAGGAAGATCTAACAAACTTCAATCCACAAGCCAAATCTGGCCTGTCTCCTATTTTGCACTTGTAAGTAGTTAGGGGAAAAAAAGCAAAATAACAAAATAGTATTTTGTATAAATTTCAGTTTATAAATAAAATGTTACTGGATCACAGCATACTCATTTAATTATGTATTGTCTATGACCACTTTGGTTCTACAGTGGCAGAGTTGAATAGTTGTGCAAAACCTAAAATACTTACAGGAAATGTCTTTACAGAAAACGTTTGTGGACATCTGACTTAAAGGATTCATTTCAAAAGATATTCAATGTAGTCTGGATAAGACATCATGGGCCCTTGCAAATATACAGCTTAACTGAACATGACTGAAGTCAAACATTCCTCCACCATTTTAAAATACTTTCTAAGCGAGTAAAATAGGAGTTGTGTTCTAAATACATACCTAGTGTAGTTAGTGCAGTGGGCAGCTGTGAGGACCCATCTGTTTTCCACTAAGCTTCCCCCACATACATGAATGAGAATTCTTCCGGACTGAATCTTCAGGCTCACTATCCACGGCCATGCGCCAGCGTGAGCATCTGTGCCCCCTGTTATCCGAGACCCTTTCAACATATCCCCAAGTGGTGCTCTTCCACAATCTAAAAATAAAAAAGATAATTGCTTAGACTGAACATCTAGTAACATGTATTACTTCCTTATCTTAACACGTTAATGTAATCTTTTAAATTCCTATTAAAAAATGATCAAACTGGACACTTAAGGCATGCCCATATTTTGAGGGAGAAAAAAAGTAGAGTTAAGGTAAACATGGCTTAATTGATTATTTATTTACAAATGGAAAGACACTAAATCAACACAATTCATTAATTTTAAAACTCTGTTCTCCAAAAGTATTTACGTGAGATGTTTCTCGGGCCAGGAGTTACGTTCTTCCCTGTGTGAAACGATTCAAGATCCTGGGACTGGTGGACCAAGAGCTGCAAGTTCTAATACTTGCCATTTACCTTTGTTGGGTTAATTTTTCTCAACTGGAGTATAAAAAGGTCATCTAATAGCCCCAATTCAACCCTGAATTCCAATGAATTATTAACCTGTAGAATGAGGATTACAAGCCCCAGCGTTTTGAGGCGCATATATAGCTGCCCTACGCAAACGTATGGTATTTTTACTGTTTCGGCCACTGCTGTAGTCGTCGTTGGGTTGCTTAGGGATGCACATTTTCAGTTAAAGGCAGTTGGGATGACGGAAAAGAAGGGGCCCCAAATCAAACACTACCGGAACGGGGGAAAGGCAAGGGAGACTGTCCGGTGAGAGGACTGAACAGATACTGCCCTCTGTGTCCGACCTTCCCTTTTTCCCGGCCGTGCGCCCCTTCGGCCGCAGGAGCCTCCCGCGCGGGGCCGCACGCCCCCCGGGACCCTCGGCCGGCTCCGGAGCCAGGCCGCGGCTGCCCCGTCCCGACAGCGAGTAATGTTCCCCAAACAAGAGAGAGCTGCCCACGAACAGCAGCGCGGCGCTCAGGAGCCTGGGCCCCATGGCGGACGCCTCGCTCGGCAAGATGGCAGCGGCCTTCCCGTCGCCTGAGGGCTCGTGCTGCAGCGTGGTGGGGCGGGCCGGGCTGCTGCGGAGCTGCGGCGTGGTGGGGCGGGGCCGGGATGCTGCGGGGCTGCGGCGTGGTGGGGCGGGGCCGGGATGCTGCGGGGCTGCGGCGTGGTGGGGCGGGCCAGGAGGCCAGCGGGGAGGAGTGTGCCGCGAAATAGTCGAGGTAGTGCCAGGGAGAAGAGGCCGCGGGAAAGGCCCGGGGAGAGTCCGGGAGGGAGGCCCGGGAGGCTGGCAGACTTGTCCCGCTGAGCCTGGCCTCCCGCAGGTGTTCTGGTTGATGTGCACTTACTGGACGGTTGTATACGGAGTGACCTGCTCTCAGCCAGGTTCTGCGGTTCGGTTTCGTTAATTAGACTTTCCTGGGACCAGAGCCAAACGCAGGTACAGTACAGTAGGACTACGGGGGTGGGAGGGGAGGTGCTGGGTCCCGGGTGCTACCCGCGCAGACTCGCAAGGCCAGGAAGGCTTCCAGAAGGGCTCCTACCAGGCCAGATGTTTCAGGGTGATATGGCTGTGGACCAAAGGGGCTTTTAAACGAAGGCGTCACGCTGGGGAAGGGAGAGGTAAAGCAGAAGGCAAAGCAAGTGTGGAGGTTGGGATTCCAGACGGGACAGCCATTGGAGGAACCCGATTTCTGTGGTACAGATTGATCTCATTGTTTTTTAGTAGTTTGTCTTTAGCTTATTTCAGGGTGAGCATATAAAATTTAAGGGCCTGCAAAGTTGAGGACTGAAAGTCACAGCCCCCACTTCGATCCCTACCCTGAAAGATGCATTATTCCTTGCCCTTTTCGGAACCCCTGAGATGCCCCCTTGATATTCTAAAAATGTGGAGATAAATAGCTCCAGTTAATGGATTAATTGAAACAGTAATTATAGTATTAACCTCACACTATATGCGGTACAGGGAAATAAGAATCATGTCATGGGAGATATATTAAGACCTGTCCATCTGACCCAGAGAACTTTATAACTTGGTTAGCAGAGAAATAAGGTCTAATTCATTTCGGGAACAAAGAAATAAGTAATCTATGACACCCAAACCTGGCACCAATTCAGACACAAGGGATTGGTGTGGCAGTCTGAGGAGGCTCCCTGCAGGAGGGGGGTGTTAGTTGGGCCTAGATTGTGGGGGAAGGTCAAGAAGAGAAAGATGTAGCGAAGACAGGCTAGTCTAATGCACAGTATAAGCAAAGGTTTGAAATTGTGAAAATTAATAAAGGAGACCTCAACCAAAACTGGAGTCTGGTGGCCTTTAGGGGGAACTCACACTCTACCACTCACCATTGGTTGCCCAGACAGGAAGAGATACACCTTGTATGGCCAACAGGAAGATGTTTTCAACTCGACTATCTCGGCAGGAGGAAGATTTTCTCCTTATTCAGCAGTGGTCCAACCAATGAGAGATTGTCACAACCCAGCCAATGAAAAGTCACTAGACTTTGGACTCCCAGTTTTCTCCAATGGACTGTATTTATAACAGCTTCTTCCACCTTCCCCTTTCTTCTCCTTTGTTCTCCAGAAATCACTATGGTTTTGTCATAGCTCACATATCTTGAATTGCAATTCTCTGCTATTTCTCAATAAATCCACTTTTGCTGTAAAATAACACTTATTTTTAAGATCAATAATGTGTATCCCTGCATGTGTCTCCAAAGAAATAGCATCAGTAGGATATATAGAGACATATGTGAGGACATTTATTGGCTCATTCAATTGTGGAACCTGGAAAGTCCCACGACATGCCATCTGCAAGATGAAGAACTAGGAAAACCAGTGGTATAATTAAGTCCCAGTGCAAAGACCTGAGAACCAGGAGGTCTGATGTCAAAGGATAGGAGGGGTGGATGTCTCAAGAAGAAAGGAAGAATTTGCCTCTTCACCATTTTTTTTTTATTTGAACCCTGATTGATTGGATTGGATGATACCTGCCCAACATTGTTGAGGATATACCTTTTTTACTCACTCTACTAATTCAAATGCTAATCTCTTCCAGAAATGAACTCACAGACACACCCAGAAATATTATTTTACCAGTTATCTGGACATCCCTTAGCCAGGTCAAGTTGACACATAAAATTGTCAAAGTAATAATAATGCAATGAGTGCCTGTATAATTTTATTATTATATTTTTATTTCAGTTGAGATACAATATATTAATTTCCAGTGTACAACATAATGATTAGACATTTATATACCTTATGAAGTCATCACCCACTATGTCTAGTATCCATCTGACAACATATACAGTTATTATATTATTATATTCCTTATGCCAGTGATGGGCAATCTTTTGAGCTTGGTGTGTCAAAATTCGCCAAAAAACCGAGCATAACTCAGGTGGTCTGTCACTTTGAGAAAAAAACCATAATTTTGTAATATTTATAGTTTAAATAACAAAAATGTATAATTGTAATATATATTTAATAAGCCAAAAACTAATTATTTAACTTACCTGCTTAGTGACTTCTTTGTTTATCTGTCAATCAGTTTCTTTTGTTGGTCTTGATATTATTTAACTTTTGTGGGTGCCATGAACTAAGATAAGTGAGGGGGAGGGGGAATTCTTTAACCTGCCTATTAGTGACTTTTTTGTTGCTGAATTTCATTGGCTAAATCTTCACTTGAAGGTTGGTATTTTGTACACTTCAAACCCAAGCAAGCACTACTACTAACTTCATCTGTCAATCTGTTTCTTTTGTTGGTTTTGATATTATTTAACGCTGAGAATAAGGTCTCACAAAAGTACATAGAGGGAAAAATTGTGAGTAAAGCTATTGCTATATTTTTCAGGGTGCTAAAAGTGTCTGGTAAACGGTTCCAGGCACTCCAAATTTCCTGTTCGTAGTGGCATTCCTCTTGATTCTCCAAGCAGCACCTTTCCAGATTCTCAAGCTTTGACCTCAAGTCGACAAACACCTGAGCCCAGATGCTGTCTTGAAATTCTGCAAGTTGCATCTTATGTAAATTAAGGTGGTTGCCGCTATTTCTAATGGCGGTAAACGGCACCTATAGCACAGGCCCTCGCCTCTCCTAGCCTCCCCCTCGCTTATCTCAGTAACGATGGTCAATTAGAAATCCACGACACCCCAGAACAGTAGATTGGATGATGGTTGCTGTGGTTATGTGGTTGCTGGTAATGGCGATCACAGGGCCCCCAGAGATTGGCCCCCTGCGGCATTCCACTGCTCCCTGCTCTGCTGGCCGGGAAGTGAGGTCAAAGATCCCCTAACAGCCTAACTGGAAGTCCCAGAACTAGAAGCTTTGTGCCAGAGTTCTGTTGTTTTGGCCTACAGACCTCCGGCACAGAGTGTCTACACTACAGCAAATGTTTTATCCTCGGCTACTGCACCTGGCCATGCAGGAACCGAGGATGAAACGTCCTTCTCGGCATGTGGCCCCATACTTCTCTGGTATGCAGCCGCATGCAGCCACGTGTCATCAAAAATGGCTATGTGTGTCAGTGCTGACACGCGTGTCATAGGTTCGCCGTCACGGCCCTATGCTGTATTTTACATTCCCATGACTATTTTTATAACTGGCAATTTGTACTTCTTAGCCCCTTTCACAGTTTTTTACCAATTCCCACAGACCTACTTCCAACTGGAAATCAATTGTTCTCTGTATCTATGAGTTTGTTTCTGGGTTGTTTTTTTGTTCATTTATTTTGTTTTTTAGATTCTACAAATAAGTTAGTCTTCTTTATCTACTCATATATGGATGGACATCGGTTGCTTCTATATCTTGGCTTATTGTAAATAATGCTGCAAAGAGGTACATATATTTTTTGAATTAAGATTTCTTCAAACTCAGAACTGGAATTTCTGGGTCATATGCTAGTTATATTTTAAATTTTTTGAGGAATCTTCATACTATTTTCCACAGTAGCTGCACCAGTCTGCATTCCCACCAGCAGTGCAGGAGGGTTCTCTTTTCTCCACCTCCTCACAAGCACGTATTGCTTTATTGATGATAGCCAGGTGTGACATGATATCTCACATGTGACATGATATCTCATTATGGTTTTAATTTGTATTTCCCTAATGATTAGTGATGTTGACCATTGGTCCTCTGTCCATTAAAAAAAATTTTTTTTTCTATTGATTTGAGAGAGAGGAAGGGAGAAGCATCAATTTGGTGTTCCACTTAGTTGTTTAATTTAGTTGTGTACTTATTGGTTGCTTCTCATATGTGCCCTGATTGAAGATTGAACCCACAACTCTGGCATGCTGGGACGATGCTCTATTCACTGAGCCCACCTGGCCAAGGCCTCTCCCCCCCACTTTTTTTAAGATTTTATTTATTTATTTTACAGATGGGGGAGGGAATGAGAAGTAGTTGCTTCACTCTAGCTGAACATTGGTTGCTGTATGTGCCTTGACCAGGCAAGCCCAGGGTGTCGAACCGGTGACCTCAGCATTCCAGGTCAGTTCTCTATCCACTGCACCACTGCAGGCCAAGCTAATCCCCTCTTTTGAAAAACAAATTAGTTTTTTTTTTTAGTTGTATGAGTTCCTTATATATTTTGGATATTAACCCCTTATTGAATGACTCATTGGCAAATATCTTCTTCCATTCAGTAGGTTGTCTTTTCATTTTGTTGACAGTCCTTCCCTGTGCAAAAACTTTTTAGTTTCGCCTGACTGGTAGTGATGCAGTGAACTGAGCATTGGCCCTGAATGCTGAAGGCTCCAGTTTGAAACTCTGAGGTCATCAGCTAGAGTTCAGGCTTCCCAGCTTGAGTGCAGGGTCGCTGGCTTGAGTGGGAGATCATCAACATGATCCCAATGTCGCTAGCTTGAGCCCAAAGGTTGTTGGCTTGAGCAAGGGGTTACTGGCTCGGCTCAAGCCCCCTACTCAAGGCACATAAAAGAAGCAATCAATAAACAATCTAAAGTGAAGCAACTAGGAGTTGATGCTTATCTCTCTCCTCCCCCCACTTCCTGTCTTTCTCTAAGAACAAAAAAACTTTTTTAGTTTGATGTAGTCCCATTTAAACGTTTACTTTTTTCTTTTATTTCCCTTGCCTGAGCAGACATATCCAAAAAGATACTGCTAAGAGTGAGGTCACAGAATTTTCTGCCTGGTTTTCTTCTAGTAGTTTTATGGGTTCAGGTCTTACATTTAAGTCTTTAACCCTTTGAGTAGTATAAACATTCGTGTACATCCTCGTGCCTCCTGACCATCCAGAGTATGGTTGTAACAAAAAGTTTTTATTTTAAAAATGTGTAAGGCAACATTAAAAAAAGGGAAATGTATGTTCTTCTTGTTTTCATAAATTGGTTATCAAACAAACATGTTTTAAGTTAATAAAACTGTAACTGGAACTAATTTCATTTTTGAAAAAAACTAACTCCCTGGGGTCAGCAAGCATGAAAAAAACTCACTACTCAAAGGGTTAATCCATTTATTTTTGTATGTGGTGTAGGAAAGTGGTCTAGTTTTCTTTCTTCTTCCTCCTCTTCTTCTTCTCCTTCTCCTTCTTCTTCATTTTTTGCAGGTATCTGTCCAGTTTGCCCAACACCATTAGTTTAAAAGATTATCTTTACTTCATTGTATATTTTTACCTCGTGTGTGGATTTATTTCTGGGCTCTCTGTTCTGCTGTATTAACCTATGTGTCTTATGCCAGTACCATGCTGCTTTGATTACAATAGCCTTGTATAGTTTGATATCAGGTAGCATGATACTTCCAACTTTGTTGTTCTTTCTCAATATTGCTTCTGCTATTCAGTTCTTTTGTGGTTCCATATAAATTTTAGACTTGTTTCTTCTAGTTATGTATAAAATGCCATTGGTATTTTGATAGGGATTGCACTGAACTTACAGATTGCTTAGGTAGTGTGGACATTTTAATGATGTTAATTCTTCCTGTCTTTGAGCATGGTGTATATTTCCACTTATTTGTATCTTCTTCAGTTGCTTTCCTCAGTATCTTATACTTTTCTGAGTACAGGTCTTACCTCCTTGGTTAAATTTATTTCTAGGTATTTTATTCTTTATGATGCAATTGTAAATGGGATAGTTTTCTTAATTTCTCTTTCTGAAAATTAATTATTAGTGTGTTAAAATGCAACCAATTTCTGTATATTAATTTTGTATCCTACTATTTTACTGAATTTATCAGTTCTAGTAGTTTTTAGGTGGAATTTTTTTTAATGTATTGATTTTTAGAGAGAAGGGGGAGAGAGAAATGAGAGTAGGTGTTTCTCCTATGTGCCTTGACCAGGCAAGCCCAGGGCCCTGAACTGGCGACCTCACCATTCCAGATCGCTGCTCCATCCACTGTGCCACCACAGGTCAGGCACAGGTGGAATTGTTTAGGGTTCTTTACATATAATATTATGTTATCTGCAAATAATGACAGTTTTCTTTTCCAATTTGGATGTGTTTTATTTCTTTTTCTTGTCTCATTGCTGTGGATTGGACTAATAACACTATGTTTAATAGAAGCAGTGAAAGTGGACATCCTTGTCTTGTTCCTGGTCTTTCTTTTCTTTTCTCTTCTTTTTTAATAAGAGGAGGGGAGATAGACAGACTCCCGCATACACTGTGACCGGGATCCACCTGCAAACCCCCATCTGGAGCTAATGTTCTGCCCACCTGGGGCCATGCTTGCAATTAAGCTTTTTCTAGCACCTGAGGCAGAGGCTCCACAGAGTCATCCTCAGCACCCAGGGCCAATGCACTCAAACCAATCGAGACATGGGTGCAGGAGGGTATAGGGGGGAGGGAGAAGGGGTGGAAAAGTAGATAGTTACTTCTCCTGAGTGCTCTGAGCAGGAATCGAACCCAGGACATCTACATGCCAGGCTGATGCTCTACCACTGAGCAAACTGGCCAGGGCCTTGTTCCTGATCTTAAATAAAAAGCTCAGCTTTTCATCATTAAGTATGATGTTAGCTGTGGGTTTTTTATACATGGCCTTTGTTATGTTGAGGTGCGTACCTTCTATCCATACTTTGCTGAGAATTTTATCATAAATGGTTGTTGGATTTTGTCAAATGCTTTATCTGCATCTATTGTTAGGATCATAATATTTTTATCCTTCATTTTGTTTCTGGGGTATATCACGTTAATTATTTGCAGATACTAAACCAGCCTTGCATCCCAGGAATAAATCTCACTTGAGCATGGTGTATGATGTTTTAACATATTGCTGAATTTATTTTGCTAATATTTTGTTGCAGATTTTTACATCTGTGTTTATGAGGGATATTGACCTATAATTGCATATTTTTCAGAGTGTCTTTGTCTGGTTTCAGTATCAGAGTAATGTTGGCCTCATAAAATAAACTTGGGAGCCTTCTCTCCTCTTAAATTTTTGGAATAGTTTAAAAAGAATAAGTACTAATTCTTTGAATTTTTGGTAAAATTCATCTATGAAGCTACTTGCCCAGTATTTTTTTTTCTCTTGGGAGTTTTTTTAATTACTGATTTTTGTTAGTAGTTATCAGTCTGTTCAGATTTTCTGCTTCTTCTTGAGTTAGTCTAAGAATATAGTATGTTTTAGGAGTTTGTTCATTTCTTCCAGGTTGTCCAACTTATTGGCATGTAATTGTATAGTATTTCCTTATTCTTTGTATTTCTGTGGTGTCAGATGTCACTTCTGCTTTTTCACATTTTAGAATTACTACAGTTTTTACTTAGGTTTATGTTTTTGTCAACATTATTTACTTTGTGTGTGTGAGTATCCCTTAATTTATTGTTATAATTACACATGATATTCATACTTTTGTCTTTTAACCTTTGTATTAACTTTATATTTGATTGATCCACTGCTTTTACTAAGTCTTTGCCTTTGTCAGTGAGAATTTTCTTCTTGCCTATATAGCTTATTCATATTTTTTGTCTTTTCTTTCCCATTTAACAAAGTCCCTTTAACATTTCTTACAATACTGGTTGAGTGGTGATGAATTTCTTTGGTGTTTTCTTGTCCAGGAAACCTTGTCTCTCCCTAGATTCTAAATGACATCTTGCTGGGTAGAGTAATCTTGGTTGCAGGTTTCTGCCTTTCATCACTGAGAATATTTTACTGTGTTTTCTTCCGGCCTGCAACGTTTCTCTTGAGAAATCAGCTGACCGTCTTATGGGAGCTCCCTCATAGGCATCTAACTGCTTTCCTCTAGCTATTTTTATGATTTTCTCTTTTTCTTTAACATTTCCCTTTTAATTATGATGTATCTTGATATGGGCCCCTTTTGGTTCATCTTGTTGGGACTCTGCACTTCTTGGAATTGTCTTTTTCCTTTGCCAGATTAGGGAAGGTATTATTTCTTCAAATAGGTTTACAATTCTTTTTTCTCTCTTTTCTCCTTCTGGTAACCCCTATGATGTGAATATTGGTATTTTTGGTATCCCAGAGGTCCCTTAAACTATTCTCATTCTTTAAAATTCTATTTCATTTTGCTGTTTTGATTAGGTGTTTTTGGCTACCTTGTCTTACAGATTGCTGATCTAATCTGCTGTTGATTCACTCTACTGTATTCTTCATTTCAGTTGTATTCTTTAATAACTTGTTCTGTTTTATGTGTTTGCTTTTGGCTTTTTTAAAAATTTATTTGTTAAAGTTCTCACTGAGTTCATCTATTCTTCCCCTAGGTTATCACCGAGGTTTTGAATTGCATATCTAGTAGGTTGCTTGCCTCCATTTCATTTAGTTCTTATTCTGGAATTTTGTCCTATTTCATTTGGGACATGTTTCTTTGTCTTCTCGTTTTACCAACTCCCTGTGTTTGTTTTTGTGTATTAGATAGATGTTACATCTCCTGATCTTGACAGAGTGGCCTATGTAGAAGATGTCCTATGTTGATCAGTGGCACATTCTCCCTGGTCACTTGAGCCAGTAGTTCCCTGTGTGGGTTGTGTGTGCCCTCCTGCTATAGTTGGGCCTCTACTGCTGTTGGCATGAATGAGTGGGGTTAACCCTCAGGCTGAATGGCTGTGAGGGATGGCTGTGACTACGGCAGATGAGCTCTTGTGCAAGTGCTTACCTCACAGAGTGGGAGTTGGGTTCTGGTGCCAGCCAAGTTACCCCTTCAGGTGTGTTGGTTGTGGAGCTGGTTGGGTTCTGTTCTGATATAATCTGAAGCCAGCCACTGAGTGTGTTGGTTCTGGAGCCTCTTGGTAATGGCTCCAATGCAGGCCAGGGTCAGCCACCATTTATTTTGGACTTGTAGCTGCTTGGTAGGAGCTACAAAGTGATCTGTGATTGGTTGCTGCTTGTGCTACCTATGTTCCAGGCCAAGAAAGTCTGTCACTTATGCCAGGCTCAGGGCCACCTGATGAGAATTACAATGCAGGTTGAGACTGATCACTGTTTGTGCAGGACTGGGACTGCTTAGCAAGAATTACAAGGCACACCAAGCTGGCTGTTGCTTGTTTCAGTTTGTGGACCTTTGAAAGACTTTAAGGCCCTGGCCGGTTGGCTCAGCGGTAGAGCGTCGGCCTGGCATGCGGGGGACCCGGGTTTGATTCCCGGCCAGGGCACATAGGAGAGGCACCTATTTGCTTCTCCACCCCCCTCCCCTCCTTCCTCTCTGTCTCTCTCTTCCCCTCCCACAGCCAAGGCTCCATTGGAGCAAAGATGGCCCGGGCGCTGGGGATGGCTCCTTGGCCTCTGCCCCAGGCGCTGGAGTGGCTCTGGTCGCGCCAGAGCGACGCCCCGGAGGGGCAGAGCATCGCCCCCTGGTGGGCAGAGCGTCGCCCCTGGTGGGCGTGCCGGGTGGATCCCAGTAGGGCGCATGCGGGAGTCTGTCTGACTGTCTCTCCCCGTTTCCGGCTTCAGAAAAGAAAAAACAAAAACAAAACAAAAAACAAAAAAAGAAAGACTTTGAAAAAATCTGCAGTGTGAGCCAAGGTAGTTCCTCTTGTAGCGGAGCTGCTATAAGAGGCTTGGGCCCAGTGAGCAAGCTGGGTGGGTAAGTTCTCAAGGTGTCACCGGGGTGGGGTGAATGGTGGTAGTTAGGTTAGTGGAGAACACAGATTTGGTGCCTGCCTGCACCAGGCCAGTTGAATGGGAGAAAAGTTTAACAAAGGGACAGTGGCACCTGTGAATACCTCTGTCCCTAAAAAGAGTTGAGAGTTGTCCCATTCCCTGTCCCTCCAGCCCTCACCCTGAAATTAGTTAATTTAGGTCCTCCCCTTATGTTCCTGGTGCTTTTGGAGCTGCTGCTTCTGCTGGAACTTAGAGCAAGTGAGTTTGTGAGTGAGTGAGCTGTGTGTGGGTCCTTTCAGAGCAGCCCTTTGGTCCCTAGCAGCACTTTGTCTTTCTTAGGTGCAATTCCTGCTGTTTTTCACAGCCGAATATTATGGGGAGTCCTATTCCCAGCATCGGTGTCCTGGGCTGGGAAGCCAGCTGTGGGGCTAGAACTCCTCGCTCCTCAGAGGTGACCATGCAATGAAAGGTTTCTCCCAACTCTCTTTTTTTTTAATTCAGTGGGAGGAAGGGAGGCAGAGACAGACTCCCGCATATGCCCTGACCAGGATCCAGCTGATTAGCCCACTAGGGGTCAGTGGTCTGCTCATCTGGGGCATTGCTCCATTGCTCAACAACTGAGCTGTTTCTAGCACCTGAGGCAAGGCCATGAAGCCATCCTCAGTGCCCAGGGCCAACTTGCTCCAACTGAGCCATGGCTGCAAGAGAAGAGAGAGACAGAGAGCAGTGAGAGGGAGAGGGGTGGAGAAGCAGATGGGAACTTCTCCTATGTGCCCTAACCAGGAATTGAACCCAGAATATCCACACCCCAGGCCAACGTTCTGCCACTGAGTCAACCAGCCAGGGCTGCATTTACTGTATTCACACACTTGTTTAGTCCCCCCTCCTTTACCATTAGCTGGATTTAGTTCCACACTTCCAGCAAATAGAAAAAATGACAGTTGATAGCCTGTTCCTTTCAATATTAAGTCATAAAAAGATTGTGACTTAGCTCTTGCTCTAAGGCAGGGGTCGGGAACCTATGGCTCGCGAGCTAGATGTGGCTCTTTTGATGGTTGCATCTGGCTCGCAGACAAATCTTTAATAAAAAATAATAATAACATTAAAAATATAAAACATTATCATGTATTACAGTCCAATCATTTCCTACTGCTCATGTTCATGGTTGAGGGTGGCTGGAGCCAATCACAGCTGTCCTTTGGGACACCACCACATTTTTATTGGATAATGCATAACATACACAGGTCGTTGTATGGCTCTCACAGAATTACATTTTAAAATATGTGGCATTCATGGCTCTCTCAGCCAAAAAGGTTCCCGACCCCTGCTCTAAGGGAAGCTGGCTGTCATGTTGTGAACTACCCTGTGGCCCTATGGAGTGGCCTCCAGCGGTAGCTAATAAGGAACTGAAGTCTTCAATCAATCCACAAAGAGCCAAATCATACAGCACTAAGTGAGTAAGTTGGGAACACTTCTTCCCCTGGTTCAGTGGTTGGCAAACTCAGTCAGCAGAGCCAATATCAACAGTACAGCGATTGAAATTTCTTTTGAGAGCCAAATTTTTTAAACTATATAGGTAGGTACATTGTTATTAACTTAATTAGGGTACTCCTAAGCTGGCCAAAGAGCCTCACACAAGAGGCCAAAAAGCCGCATGTGGCTCATGAGCCGCGGTTTGCTGACCACTGCCCTGGCTAAATCTTCAAATGAGAACACAGTTCTGGTGAGCACCCTATCTGCAATCTCATGGGAGACCGTAAGCCAGTCATTCCATTTAGCCACACTCAAGATTACTGACCCATAGAAACTAAAATAACACATTTTTGTTGTTTTAAGCCACTAAGTTTTGGAATAATTTGTTATGCAGCCACAAATAATACATATTGTTTCTACTACCATTGAAGGAGGGTGGAGCCTAGGGCTGGCTGGGTGCATGTGGAGGTAGGGACAAGGTTGACTGGATATGAAGTCCGCGAAGGTTTTATTCTTCCCTGCTCTACTTGGGACATGTCAGAGTTGGTGCTAAAATTTTTTTTTTATGTGAGAGGAGGGGAGACAGACTTCTATCAATACATGCTTCTGGACCAGAATCCACCCAACAACCTCTGTCTGGGGCCAATGCTCAAATCAACTGAGCTATCTACAGTGCCTAAGGCTGATGCTCAAATCTACTAAGCTATCCTCAGTGCCTGAGGCCAACACTTGAACTAACCAAACTATCCTCAGCACCCAAGGCCAACACTTGAACCAGTTCGAGCCACTGGCTACAAAAAGGGAAGAAAGAGAGAAGAGGTAAAGGGAAGGGAAGAGAAGCAGATGGTTGCTTTTCATGTGTGCCCTGATCAGGGACCAAACCTGGGACTTCCACATGCCAAGATGACACTCTAGCCACTGAGCCAACCGGCCAGGGCCTAGAAACCTTTTTAATAAAAATATTTTATTTTGTAGACTTGAAGTAAGAACAACACTATAAATATTCACATACCCACCGCTTCATTCTCTATTTTTTTTCATTAAATATTTAATCTATATAAAAGTATATTTATCCTTGTTTTCTGTAACCCTTCTGTAAACATTTATTCTAAGAGTTTCTTTATAGAATATTTTGGATTTTCTACATAGACTATTATGTCATTTATGAACAAAGACTCTGTATACCTTTTTTTTCTTTCCTTTTTTTAATTTTGAGAGAGAGTGTGAGAGAGAGACAGGAAGGGAGGGAGTGGGTGAGATGCATCATGCATGGGAGAAGGTGAGAAGCATCAACTCAGAGTTGCTTTCACTTTAGTTGTATATTGAGCTTTTTGTATGTGCCTTGATTGGGGCCATGCTGGTATCCTCTTGCTCAAGCTAGCAACCTTGGGCAACCTTTGGGCTCAAGCTGGGAAGCTTTGGGATCATGTAGACAATTACCCTACTCAAGCCAGTGACCCCACACTGCCAAGCCTGCGCTCAGAGCCAGCGACCTCAGGGTTTCACACTGGCAGCTTCTGCATTTAGGGCAGTGCTTTATCCACTGTGCCATCACCAGACAGTCTCCTTTTCTTGTCTTACTACATTATCTATGACTTATAATATGATGTTGAAAAGCAGTAACAAGAGGTTACATCCTCCCCTTTTTACTGATTTTAATGGGAAAGTTTTGAGTTTCTCACCAATATCTATGATATTTTTGTACATATTTATCAGGTTGAGGAAATTCCCCTCTATTTCTTGTTTACTGAGAGTTTTATAACATACATTTTTGTCAAGTGCTTTTTCATGCATCTATTTATATGATTATGTGATTTTTCTTCTTTAGCCTGTTGTGATGGGTTACATTGATTTTTGAATGTCAAACTAGCCTTGCATTCTTGGGATAAATCTCACTTGGTCATGGTATACCATTTTCATATACAGTATTGTTGAATTTGACTTGCTAATACTTTATTGAGGTCTTTGCATCTTTATTCATGAGAGATATCAGTCTGTTGTGCTCTTGTAATATCGTTGTCTGATTTTAGGTAATGCAAGCCTCATAGAATGACTTAGGAAATATTCCTTCTGTTTATACCTTCTGAAAGAGATTGTAGAGAATTGGTATAATTTCTTACTTAAATATTTTTTTGTTTTGTTTTTTTGGGTTTTTTAAATTTAATGTATTGGGTTTACATAGATTCTATTGTTGCCCTGAATGCTCCCCCCCACCCCGTATTCCCCTCAACATCTCCCTTGCCACCCTCCCAACAGCGCCCTCCCCCCTTCCCTTCAGGTTTATCCCATCCTATCATCCCCTTTCCCTCTGTCCTCTTTTCCTCTGGTCCCTTTGATCCCTCCTCTGTTTCAATTCCATTTCTCAGTTCACATTGTTCCTTGGATTCCTCAAATGAGTAAGGTCATATGATATTTTTCTTTCTCTGCCTGGCTTATTTCACTTAGCATAATATTTCACTTAGCATAATGTTGCAAAAGGTAATATTTCCTTCTTTTTCATGACCCCATAGTATTCCATTGTATATAAGTACCACAGCTTTTTAATCCACTTGTCTACTGATGGACACTTGGGCTGTTTCTAGATCTTCACTATTGTGAACAATGCTGCCATAAATATGGGGGTGCATTTCTTTTTTTGAATAAGTGATATGGTGATCTTGGGGTGTATTCCTAAAAGTAGGATGGCTGGGTCAAAAGGCATATCCATTTTTAATTTTTTGAGGAATCTTCATACTGTTTTCCACAGTGGCTGCACCAGTCTGCATTCCCACCAGCAGTACAGGAGGGTTCCCTTTTCTCCACATCCTTGCCAGCACTTATTCTGTGTTGTTTTGTTAATGAGTGCTGTTCTGACTGGTGTGAGGTGGTATCTCATTGTAGTTTTAATTTGCATTTCTCTAATGATTAGTGGTGTTGAACATTTTTTCATCTGTCTATTGGCCATCTGTGTGTCCTCTTTGGAGAAGTGTCTATTCATTTCTTTTGTCCATTTTTTGATTGGATCGTTTGTCTTCCTGTTGTTGAGTTTTACAAGTTCTTTATAAATTTTGGTTATTAACCCCTTATCAGACGTATAGTCGAATATGTTCTCCCATTGTGTGGTTTGTCTTTTTATTCTGTTCATATTGTATTTAGCTGTACAAACGCTTTTTAGTTTGATATAGTCCCATTTGTTTATCCTGTCTTTTATTTCACTTGCCCATGGAGATAAATCAGCAAATATATTGCTGAACAGAGAACCCAGAAATAAACCCACAGTTTTATGGACAACTGATATTTGACAAAGGAGGTAAGGAAATACAATGGAGTAAAGACAGTCTCTTTAACAAATGGTGTTGGGAAAATTGGACAGCTACCTGCAAAAAAAATAAAACTAGAGCACCAACTTACACCATTCACAAAAATAAACTCAAAATGGATAAAAGACTTAAATATAAGCCATGAAACCATGAGCATCTTAAAAGATAACGTAGGCAGTAAGCTCACCGACATCTCTCGCAGCAATATACAGTGTGTACGTAAAGTCATGGTGCACTTTTGACCGGTCACAGGAAAGCAACAAAAGATGATAGGAATGTGAAATCTGCACCAAATAAAAGGAAAACCCTCCCAGTTTCTGTAAGATGATGTGGCAGCATGTGCACATGCACAGATGATGACATAACACTGTGTATACAGCGGAGCAGCCCATGGCCATGCCAGTCTAGATATGGATGGTACAGAGGAAAGTTCAGTGTGTTCTGTGGCTCGATAAATTCAAATCCATGACCAAAGTGCAACGTGAATATCAGCGTGTTTATAGTGAAACGCAACCACATAGGAATAACATTACTCAGTGGAATAAGCAGTTGAAGGAAACCGGCAGTTTGGTGGAGAAACCCCGTTCTGGTAGGCCATCAGTCAGTGATGAGTCTATAGAGGCTATACAGGATAGCTACCTAAGGAGCCATAAAAATTCTGTGCATGAGCCCACATTGAACTGTACTGAATAGGTATGAAACTGGGAGAGTTTTCCTTTAATTTGGTGCAGATTTCACATTTCTATCATCTTTTGTTGCTTTCCTGTGACTGCTCAAAAGTGCACCATGACTTTACGTACACACTGAATATTGCTGCCAGAGATGTCGGTGAGCTTACTGCCTACGTTATCTTTTAAGATGCTCATGGTTTCATGGCTTATATTTAAGTCTTTTATCCATTTTGAGTTTATTTTTGTGAATGGTGTAAGTTGGTGCTCTAGTTTTATTTTTTTTGCAGGTAGCTGTCCAATTTTCCCAACACCATTTGTTCAAGAGACTGTCTTTACTCCATTGTATGCTCTTACCTCCTTTATCAAAAATCAATTGTCCGTAAATGTGTGGGTTTATTTCTGGGTTCCTTTGTTCTGTTCCATTGATCTATATGCCTGTTCTTATGCCAGTACCAAGCTGTTTTGAGTACAATGGCCTTGTAGTATAATTTGATATCAGAAAGTGTGATACCTCCCACTTTATTCTTCTTTTTCAAGATTGCTGAGGCTATTCATGTTCTTTTTGGTTCCATATAAATTTTATGTGTTCTATATCTTTGAAGTATGTCATTGGTATTTTAATTGGTATTGCATTGAATTTATAAATTGCTTTGAGTAATATAGACATTTTAATGATGTTTATTCTTCTTAACCATGAGCATGGTATATGCTTCCACTTGTTTGTATCTTTCTTGGTTTCTTAATGTTTTATAATTTTCTGGGTACAAGTCTTTAATCTCCTTGGTTAAATTTACTCTTAGATACTTTATTTATTTATTTATTTTTTGGTTGTAATAGTGAAGGGGATTGTTTCCTTAATTTCTCTTTCTGACAGTTCATTGTTAGTGTATAAAAATGCCTCTGATTTCTGAGTATTAATTTTATATCCTGCCACCTTGCTGAATTCATTTATCAGGTCCAGTAGTTTTTTGACTGAGACTATAGGGTTTTCTATATACAATATCATATCATCTGCAAATAATGGTAGTTTTACTTCTTCTTTTCCAATTTGGATGCCTTTTATTTCTTCTTCTTATCTGATGGCTGTGGCTAGGACTTCCAGAACTATGTTGAATAAGAGTAGTGAAAGGGGCACCCCTGCCTTGTTCCTGATCTTCAGCTTTTAATTTTTGCCCATTGAGTATGATGTTGGCTGTGGGTTTGTCATAGATGGCCTTTATTGTGTTGAGGTATGTTCCCTGTATTCCCACTTTGCTGAGAGTTTTGATCATGAATGGATGCTGGATTTTATCAGATGCTTTTTCTGCATCTATTGAAATTATCATGTGGTTTTTCTCCTTCCTTTTGTTTATGTGATGAATCACATTGATTGATTTACAAATATTGTACCATCCTTGCCTCCCCAGAATAAATCCCACTTGATCATAATGTATGATTTTTTTCATATATTGCTGGATCCAGTTTGCTAATATTTTGTTGATGATTTTAGCATCTAAATTCATCAAGGATAGCCTGACCTGTGGTGGCGCAGTGGATAAAGTGTCGACCTGGAAATGCTGAGGTCGCTGGTTTGAAACCGTGGGCTTGCCTGGTCAAGGCACATATGGGAGTTGATGCTTCCAGCTCCTCTCCCCTTCTCTCTCTCTGTCCTCTCTCTCTGTCTCTCCCTTTCCTCTCTAAAATGAATAAATAAAAAATAAATTAAAAATAAATAAATTAAATTCATTAAGGACATTGGCCTATAATTTTCTTTCTTTGTGTTGTGTTTGCCTGGTTTTGGAATCAGAATTATGCTCGCCTCATAAAAGGAGCTTGGAAGTCTTCCTTCCTCTTGAATTTTTTGAAATAGCTTGAGAAGGATAGGAGTTAGTTCTTCTTTGAATATGTGGTAGAATTCACTTGTGAAGCCATCAGGCCCAGGGCTTTTGTTTGTTGGTAGTTTTTTGATAACTGTTTCTATCTCATTTGTTGTAATTGGTCTGTTTAGGTTTTCTGAATCTTCCAGAATGATTTTTGAAATATTATATGTTTCAAGGAATTTTTCCATTTCACCTAGGTTGTCTAATTTTTTGGCATACAATTCTTCATAGTATTTTCTTACAATCCTTTGTATTTCTGTGGTGTCAGTTGTTACTTCTCCATCCTCATTTCTAATTTTATTTATTTGAGTCCTCTTTTTTTTTTTTTACAGGGACAGAGAAAGAATCAGAGAGAGGGATAGATAGGGACAGACAGACAGGAACGGAGAGAGATGAGAAGCATCAATCATCAGTTTTTTTCATTGCGATACCTTAGTTCAATGATTACTTTCTCATATGTGCCTTGACCATGGGCCTTCAGCAGACAGAGTAACCCCTTGCTTGAGCCAGTGACCTTGGGTCCAAGCTGGTGAGCTTTTTGCTTAAGCCAGATGAGCCCACGCTCAAGCTGGCGACATCGGGGTTACAAATCTGGTCCTCTGCATCCCAATCTGACTCTCTATCCACTGTGCCACCACCTGGTCAGGCTCTTTTTTCTCTTGATGAGTCTGGTTAAAGGTTCATCAATCTTGTTTACCTTTTCAAAAAACTAGCTCCTGGTTTCATTAATCCTCTGTATTGTTTCTTTAGCCTCTATGTCATTTATTTCCACTCTGATCTTTATTATTTCCTTCCTTCTTCTACCTCTGGACTTTACTTGCTGTTCTTTTTCTAGTTCTTTTAGATGCAGGGTTAAGTTGTTTATTTGAGCTTTTTCTAGCTTTTTTTTTTTTTTTGTATTTTTCTGAAGCTGGAAACAGGGAGAGACAGTCAGACAGACTGTCGCATACACCCGACCGGGATCTACCCGGCACGCCCACCAGAGGCCACGCTCTGCCCACCAGGGGGCGATGCTCTGCCCCTCTGGGGCGTCGCTCTGCCGCGACCAGAGCCACTCTAGCGCCTGGGACAGAGGCCAAGGAGCCATCCCCAGCACCTGGGCCATCTTTGCTCCAATGGAGCCTTGACTGCGGGAGGGGAAGAGAGAGACAGAGAGGAAGGAGGGGGGCTGGAGAAGCAAATGGGCGCTTCTCCTATGTGCCCTGGCCGGTAATCGAACCCGGGTCCCCCGCACAGCAGGCCGATGCTCTACCGCTGAGCTAACCGGCCAGGGCCTTTCTAGCTTTTTAAGGTATGCCTATAGCGCTATGAAATTCCTTCTCAGTACTTCTTTTGTTGTGTTCATAAATTTTGAGTTGTATGCTCATTATCATTTGTTTCTAGAAAAATTTTTATTTCTTCTTTGATCTCATTGTTAACCCATTTGTTATTTAATAACATGCTATTTTCATGAGTTTAAGTGTTTTTCAGTTTTTCTGTTGTGGTTGATTCTAGTTTCATGCCATTATGATCAGAGAAAATGCTTGATATGATTTCAGTCTTCTTTAATTTGTTGAGACCACTTTTGTGCCCTAACATGTGATCTGTCCTAGAGAATGTACAATGAGCACTTGAAAAGAATGTATATTCTGCTGCTTTAGGGTAAAAGGGTCTGAAGATATCTATTAAATCCAGTTGATCTAGTGTGTTCTTTAAGTCTGCAATTTCTTTGTTAATTTTCTTTGTTGAGGATTTATCTAGTGATGTTATTAGGGTATTGAAATCCCCTACTATTATAGTATTGCTGTTGATCTTGCCCTTTAACTCCATCAAAGTCTGCTTTATATATTTAGGTGCTCCTATATTAGGTGTGTACATATTTATAATGGTTGGATCTTCCTGTTGGATTGCTCCCTTTATCATTATGTAGTGACCTTTATCTCTTACTATAGCCTTTGTTTTAAAGTCCATTTTGTCTGATATAAGTTGAGGAGGAGATGCATTCAAGGAGAAACTAGAATCTATGTAAACACAATAAATAAATAAATAAATAAATAAATAAATAAATAAATAAATAAATAAATAAAATACACACACACAAAAAAATGTATTGCTATCCCAACTTCTTTTTCATTTCCATTTGCATGAAATACTTTTTTCCATTTTTTTACCTTCAGTCTATGTGTATCTTTTGTTTTGAGGTATGTCTCTTGTAGACTGTATATGTATGGGTCCTGTTTTCTAATCCATGCAGCTACCCTATGTCTTTTGATTGGATCATTTAATCCATTTATATTTAAGGTTATTATTGATATGTAGTTGTTTATTGCCATTTTAGTCTTTAAAGCCTTATTCCTCCTTTACTATATTCTTTCCCACCTTTGTTCTATTTACAAAAGACCCCTTAACATTCCTTGCAGCATTGGTTTGGTTGTAATGAATTCCTTGAGGGTTTTTTTTTTGTTTGTTTGTTTTTTGGTCTGGGAAGCTTTTTATTTCTCCTTCAATTTTAAATGATATTCTTGCTGGATAAAGAAGTCTTGGTTGTAGGCTCTTGTTCCGCATTACTTTGAAGATTTCTTGCCATTTCTTCTGGCCTCAAGTGTTTCTGTTGAGAAGTCAGATGTCATCTTTATGGGGGCTTCCTTTGAAGGTGATAACCTTTTTTTTCCTAGCAACTTTTAATATTTTCTCTTTATCTCTTAGCTTTGGTATTTTAATTATTTTGTGTCTTCGTGTAGATTTCTTTGAGTTTCTCTTTAATGGAATTCTCTGTGTTTCTTGAACTTGTGTGACTTTTTCCTGCATCAGTTTAGAGAAGTTTTCAGCTATGATTTCATTGAACAAGGTCTCTATCCCTTGTTCTTTCTCTTCTCCTTCAGGAACCCCTATGATACGGATGTTGTTGTTTTTTTAGGTTGTTACAGAACTCTCTTAGAGTTTCCTCAGATTATTTCAGCTTTTTTTTTTCTGCTCTGCTTCCGTGTTTTCATTTATCGTTTTCTAAATTGTTGATTCAATCCTCTGCTTCATTCAGCCTGCTTTTAATTGCTTCTAGTGTAGTCTTCATATCTGACATTGTATTTGTCATTTCTGACTGGTTCTTCTTTATTACTTCAATGTCCTTTTTGATGCTTGTTATCTCTTTATTTATGTGCTCATTGTGTTCATCCATTGTTGTTCTAAGATCTTTCAGCATTCTAATAATCATTATTTTAAACTCTGCATCTGGTAGTTTGTTTATTTTCATCTCAGTTCATTTTCTGAGTGTTTCTCTTGTTGATACATTTGGATTGCACTTCTCTGTCTTCTCATTTTGTCTGTGTATACCCTCTTGGTTTGGTTGTGTTGTTTGTAGAGCTGGCTAAGTCTAGGGTTGGTGTTGTCTGCCTCCAATTTTCAGTTGTGTTATTTCTAGGTCTTCTTGGGTTGGCATCAGCTGTTGTTTGTAATCCGCTGTGGGCTACTTATCTGCTATCATTGTTTTTTTTTCTGTGTGTGTCAGAGTTTTCTATGTCCTGGCTGGATCCAGTGTGAGGAGCCCTTCATTAAGCTTCTACTCTAACAGGGGTTGTTAAGTCCTGAACTGATGCTTTCTGTATCTGGCCACTGAGTGTGCCTTCCCTGCAACTCCCTGGCTGGGGCCTGGCACAGATCTATGGGGGTCATTGCCTATGACTGGTTCTTATCCACCTTTTGGGAGCTACAGGCTATCCAGATCTTGTGGCTGCCTCTGCTGGGTCCAGGTGCTGTTGTAAATCTTAACTTAAATGTTTTGTGGAATTCACTAGAAAACACATCTGGGCCCGGTGATTATGTTTTAGAAGATTACTCATTATTGTTTCAATTTCTTTAATAGTACAGATCTATTTAGATCGTCTGTTTCTTCTTGTATAAGTTTTGTTAGATTTCATCTTTCAAAGAATTGGTCCACTTCACCTAGATTGTTAAATTTGTTGCCATGAAGTTGTTCAAAATATTCCTTTTATGTCAATGGGATCTGTAATGGTATCCCCTCTTTCAGTTCTAATATTAGTTTGAATCCTCCCTCTTTTTTACTTAGCCTGGCTAGAGGATTAACAATTTTAATGATCTTTTCAAAGAACAAGCTTTTTAGTTTAACTGATTTTTCTCGATTGAGTTCTTGTTTTCAATTTCATTGATTTATGCTTAATTTTTACTATTTATTTTCTTCTGCTTACTTTACTTTTGATGACTAGAAATTCTGAATTTTAACATAACTGAATCTAGCAAAGTTTTCCTTTGTTTTGTACTCTTTTTTAATTTTTAATTATTATTTTTTATTCATTTTAGAAAGGAGAGAGAGAGGGAGAGAGAGAGAGGAGAGGGGGGGGAGGAGCAGGAAGCATCAACCCCCACATGTGCCCCGACCAGGCAAGCCCAGGGTCTCAAACTGGTGACCCCAGCATTTCCAGGTCGATGCTCTATTCGCTGCGCCACCACAGGTCAGGCTGTTTTGTACTTTTTGTGACTTGGTTAGGATGTGTTTTTTGTGACTTTTTAAGGAAACTGTTAGCCAACTTGAAGTCATAAAACTATTTCTTACATTATCTTCTAAAGATTTCATAGTTTTATAGCTTTTGTCTTTCATACTTAAGTTTTCAATCTACCTGGAATTGATTTTTGTATGTGGTATAAAGAAGGAATCCAATTTCCTTTAGTTCGTATGTGAATAACAAATAGTTTCAGAATCATTTATTTAGTTTTTAAACTTTTTGTATGAAAAATATCAGTATGTACAAAATAGAATAATAAATTCCATGTACCCATCACACAGCCTTGATAACTATCATTTCATAGCCAATCTTGCTACATTTATATGCCTATTTACTGTTTTGTACTCTCAAAAGTATTTTGAAGTAAATTCTAAGTATTATATAATTTTATCTATAAGCATTTTAATATTTATTTCAAAATATAAGGTATTCTAAAACACAGTTGCAACACTATTATTACACTTAAAATATGAATTATGATTCTATTTATTTAAAAAAAAATTTATTATTATTCTGGACAATTGGTTCAGTGGTAGAGCATCAGCCTGGTGTGTATAGGTCCTGGGTTTGATTCTCAGTCAGGGCACACAGGAGAAGCGACCATCTGCTTCTCCACCCTCCCCTTCTCTGTTTCTCTCTCTCTTCTCCTCCTGCAGCCATGGCTCAATTGGTTTGAGCAAGTTGGTGCCAGGTGCTGAGGATAGCTCCATGGCCTTGCCTCAGGTGCCAAAATAGCTCAATTGCTGAGCAATGGAACAATGGCCCCAGATGGGCAGAAGATTGCCCCATAGGGGGCTTGCCATGTAGATCCCAGCTGGGGCACATGCAGGAGTCTGTGTCTCTGCCTCCCTACCTCTCACTTAATAAAAAAATAATTTTTTGCCCTGGCTGGTTGGCTCAGTGCTAGAGCATCAGCCTAGCGTGTGGAGGACCCGGGTTCGATTCCCAGCCAGGGCACACAGGAGAAGCGCCCATTTGCTTCTCCACCCTTCCGCCGCGCCTTCCTCTCTGTCTCTCTCTTCCCCTCCCGCAGCCAAGGCTCCATTGGAGCAAAGATGGCCCGGGCACTGGGGATGGCTCTGTGGCCTTTGCCTCAGGCGCTAGAGTGGCTCTGGTCGCAACATGGCGACGCCCAGGATTGGCAGAGCATCGCCCCCTGGTGGGCAGAGCGTCGCCCCTGGAGGGCGTGCCGGGTGGATCCCGGTCGGGCGCATGCGGGAGTCTGTCTGACTGTCTCTCCCTGTTTCCAGCTTCAGAAAAATGCAAAAAAAAAAAATTTTTTTTATTGATTGATTTTTTTAGAGAGAAGAGAGAGGCAGAGTGAAAGGTGGCTGGGAGAAGTGGGAGCATCAACTCATTGTAGTTGCTTCTCATATGTATCTTGATGGGGCAAGCCTGGGATTTCAAAATGGTGACCTTAGCATTCCAGGCCCACACTTTATCCATTGTGCCACCACAGGTCAGGTGAAATATGATTCTTTAATTGCAACTCATTAAATGAAGCTAGCATTACCCTAATAACACAGACAAGGACATTATAAGAAGAGAAAACTTCAGAGGCCACCGAGGCTTGTACACTGAGCATGTGATCACAGCACCTCCCATGAAGGAGAGGCAGAAACCACAGCAACAGCTCCAGTGGGCTGGCACCGGCAACGCCCATACCCGAACGCCCTAGGCAGCAGCAGCAGAGGGGTTGGCGGACCTGCAGACAGACCACACCTAGGGAACACAGAGGCCACACTCAGTGGACTCCAGTGGCCAAAACCTTCTTTTACACAGACAAAATAAAAAGGCAGAGAAATGCAACACAAAGAATCAAGAGAAATCCCCAGAAAAGGATCAGAATGAGTCAGATATAACCAAATTACCAGATACAGAGTTTAAAATAATAATTGTTAGGATGCTCAAAGATCTTAGAACAACAATAGATGGTCATTATGAACACCTAAATAGATAGCAAATATAAAAAAGGACATTGAAATAATAAAAAGAATCAGTCAGACATGACAACTACAATTTCAGAAATAAAGAACACAATAGAAGGAATTAAATGCAGGATGGATGAGCCTGAGAATCGAATCAGCAAGTTAGACGACAAGATAAATGAAGGCACAGAAGCAGAGTAGAAAAAAGAAAAGAGACTCAAAAAGTCTGAGGAAACGCTAAGAGAGCTCTGTGACAACATGAAGAGAAATAACATTCGCATCATAGGGGTTTCTAAAGAAGAAGAGAAAGAACAAGGGATAGAGACTTTATTCAAACATATCATAGCTGAAAACATTTCTAAATTAAGACAGGAAAACGTCTCACAAATTCAAGAAGCACAGAGAACTCCATTAAAGAGAAACCCAAAGAAATCTACACGAAGATACATCATAATTAAAATACCAAAGCTAAGAGATAAAGAAAAAATATTAAAAGCTGCTAGAGAAAAAAAGACTATCACCTACAAAGGAGCCCTCATAAGGATGACTTCCGACTTCTCAACAGAAACACTTGAGGCCAGAAGGGAATGGCAAGAAATATTCAAAGTAATGCAGAACAAGAGCCTACAACCAAGACTTCTTTATCCAGCAAGAATATCATTTAAAGTTGAAGGAGAAATAAAAAGCTTTCCAGATAAAAAAACCCAAAAAACTCAAGGAATTCACTACAACCAAACCAATGCTGCAAGAAATGCTAAGGGGCCTGTTGTAAACAGATCAAAGGGGAAAAATAATATGGCATAAGAGGAATAGAGTTTTAAAGAATAAAATGGCAATAAACAACTACATATCAATAATAACCTTAAATGTAAATGGATTAAATGATCCAATCAAAAGACATAGGGTAGCTGTGTGGATAAGAAAACAGGACCCATACATGTGCTGTCTACAAGAGACACACCTTAAAACAAAAGATGCACATAGACTGAAGATAAAAGGATGTAAAAAATTATTTCAAACAAATGGAAATGAAAAAAAAAAAGCTGTGGTAGCAATAATTAGACAAAATGGACTTTAAAACAAAGGTAAGAGATAAAGAAGGTCACTACATAATGATAAAGAGAGCAATCCAACAGGAAGATATAACCATTATAAATATGTACACACCTAATATAGGAGCACCTAAATACATAAAGCAGACTTTGATGGATTTAAAGGGCAAGATCAACAACAATACTATAATAGGGGATTTCAATTCCCTACTAACATCACTAGATAGATCCTCAAGAAAGAAAATTAACAAAGAAATTGCAGATTTAAAGAACACACTAGATCAACTGGATTTAATAGATATCTTCAGAACCTTTCACCCCAAAGTAATAAAATATACATTCTTTTCAAGTGCTCATGGTACATTCTCTAGGATAGACCACATGTTAGGGCACAAAAGCGGTCTCAACAAATTTAAGAAGATTGAAATCATATCGAGCACTTTCTCTGATCACAATGGCATGAAACTAGAAATCAATCACAACAGAAAAACTGAAAAATACTCAAACACTTGAAAATGAAATAGCATGTTATTAAATAACAAATAGATTAACAATGAGATCAAAGAAGAAATAAAAAAATTCCTAGAAACACACGATAATGAGCATACATCAACTCAAAATTTATGGGACACAACAAACACAGTCCTGAGAGGGAAGTTCATAGCATTATAGGCATAACTTAAGAAGCTAGAAAAAGCTCAAATAAACAACTTGACCCTGCATCTAAAAGAAATAGAAAAAGAACACCAAGTAAAGCCCAGAAGTAGTAGAAGGAAGGAAATAATAAAGATCAGAGCAGAAATAAATGACATAGAGGCTAAAGAAACAATAGAGGATCAATGAACCCAGGAGCTGGTTCTTTAAAAAGGTAAACAAGATCAATGAACCTTTAACCAGACTCACCAAGAAAAAAAGAGAGAGGACTCAAATAAATAAAATTAGAAATGAGGGTGGAGAAATAACAACTGACACAACAGAAATACAAAATATTGTAAGAAAATACTATGAGGAACTGTATGCCAAAAAACTAGACAACATAGATGAAATGGACAAATTCTTGAAACATATAATCTTCCAAAAGTTAATCTGGAAGAATCAGAAAACCTAAACAGACCAATTACAACAAATGAGATCGAAACAGTTATCAAAAAACTACCAACAAACAAAAGTCCTGGGCCTGATGGCTTCACAAGTGAATTCTACCACATATTCAAAGAAGAACTAACTCCTATCCTTCTCAAGCTATTTCAAAAAATTCAAGAGGAAGGAAGACTTCCAAGCTCCTTTTATGAGGCGAGCATAATTCTGATTCCAAAACCAGGCAAACACAACACAAAGAAAGAAAATTATAGGCCAATATCCTTGATGAATTTAGATGCTAAAATCATCAACAAAATATTAGCAAACCGGATCCAGCAATATATGAAAAAAATCATACATCATGATCAAGTGGGATTTATTCTGGGGAGGCAAGGCTAGTACAGTTTTTGTAAATCAATCAATGTGATTCATCACATAAACAAAAGGAAGGAGAAAAACCACATGATAATTTCAATAGATGCAGAAAAAGCATCTTATAAAATCCAGCACCCATTCATGATCAAAACTCTCAGCAAAGTGGGAATACAGGGAACATACCTCAACACAATAAAGGCCATCTATGACAAACCCACAGCCAACATCATACTCAATGGGCAAAAATTAAAAGCAATGCCCTTAAGATCAGGAACAAGGCACGGTGCCCCCTTTCACCACTCTTATTCAACATAGTTCTGGAAGTCCTAGCCACAGCCATCAGACAAGAAGAGGAAATAAAAGGCATCCAAATTGGAAAAGAAGAAGTAAAACTACCATTATTTGCAGATGATATGATATTGTATATAGAAAACCCTATAGTCTCAGTCAAAAAACTACTGGACCTGATAAATGAATTCAGCAAGGTGGCAGGATATAAAATTAATACTCAGAAATCAGAGGCATTTTTATACACTATCAATGAACTGTCAGAAAGAGAAATTAAGGAAGCAATCCCCTTCACCATTGCAACCAAAAAAATAAAGTACCTAGGAATAAATTTAACCAGGGAGATTAAAGATTTGTACTTGGAAAATTATAAAACATTGATAAATAAATCAGGGAAGATACAAACAAGTGGAAGCATATACCATGTTCATGGTTAGGAAGAATAAACATCATTAAAAATGTCTATATTATCCAAAGCAATTTATAAACTCAATGCAACACCGATTAAAATACCAATGACTTACTTCAAAGATATAGAACATATATTTCAAAAATTTATATGGAACCAAAAGAGAACACGAATAGCCTCAGCAATCTTGAAAAGAAATAATAAGGTGGGAGCTATCACACTTCCAGATATCAAGTTATACTACAAGGCCATTGTACTCAAAACAGCCTCATACTGGCATAAGAACAGGCATATAGATCAATGGAACAGAACAGAGAACGCAGAAATAAACCCACAGCTCTATGGACAACTGATATTTGACAAAGGAAGTAAGGGCATACAATGGAGTAAAGACAGCCTCTTTAATAAATTGTATTGGGAAAATTGGACAGCTACCTGCAAAAAAATGAAACTAGAGCATCAACTTACACTATTCACAAAAAAAACTCAAAATGGATGAAAGACTTAAATGTAAGCCATGAAACCATAAGCATCTTAGAAGAAAACGTAGGCAGTAAGCTCTCCGACATCTCTCGCAGCAATATATTTGCTGATTTATCTCCACGGGCAAGTGAAATAAAAGAATAAACAAATGGGGCCCTGGCCAGTTGGCTCAGTGGTAGAGCGTCGGCCTGGCGTGCAGAAGTCCTGGGTTCGATTCCCAGCCAGGGCACACAGGAAAAGTGCCCATCTGCTTCTGCACCCCTCCTCCTCTCCTTCCTCTCTGTCTCTCTTTTCCCCTCCTGCAGTGAGGCTCCATTGGAGCAAAGATGGCCCTGGTGCTGGGGATGGCTCCTTGGCCTCTGCCCCAGGTGCTAGAGTGGCTCTGGTCGCGACAGAGCGACGCCCCGGAGGGGCAGAGCATTGCCCCATGGTGGGCAGAGTGTCACCCCCTGGTGGGCGTGCCGGGTGGATCCCAGTCGGGCACATGCGGGAGTCTGTCTGACTCTATCCCAGTTTCCAGCTTCAGAAAAATACAAAAAAAAAAAAAAAAAGAATAAACAAATGGGACTATATCAAACTAAAAAGCTTTTGCACAGCTAGACAACAAGAACAGAATAAAAAGACAAACTACACAATGGGAGAACATATTTGACAATACATCTGATAAGGGGTTAATAACCAAAATTTATAAAGAACTTGTAAATATCAACACCAGGAAGACAATCCAATCCAAAAATGGGCAAAAGAAATTAATAGACACTTCTCCAAAGAGGACATACAGATGGCCAACAGGCATATGAAAAAATGCTCAACATCACTAATCATTAGAGAAATGCAAATTAAAACCACAATGAGATATCACCTCACACCAGTCAGTATTGCGCTCATCAACAAAACAACACGGAATAAGTGCTGGAGAGGATGTGGAGAAAAGGGAACCCTCCTGCACTGCTGTTGGGAATGCAGACTGGTGCAGCCACTGTGGAAAATAGTATGGAGATTTCTCAAGAAATTAAAAATCGAACTGCCTTTTGACCCAGCTATCCTACTTTTAGGAATATACCCCAAGAACACCATAGCACTGTTTCAAAAGAAGAAATGCACATCCATGTTTATGGGGGCATTATTTACAATAGTGAAGATCTGGAAACAGCCCAAGTGTCTGTCAGTGGACGAGTGGATTAAAAAGCTTTGGTACATATACACTACGGAATACTACTCAGCCATAAGAAATGATGACATCGGATCATTTACAATAACATGGATGGACCTTGACAACATTATACTGAGCAAAATAAGTAAATCAGAAAAAACTAAGAACTATATGATTCCATACATATGTGGGACATAAAAATGAGACTCAGAGACATGGACAAGAGTGTGGGGGGTTACGGGGTGGGGAGGAGGAGAGGGAGGAGATGGGGTGAGGGTAGGGGCACAAAGAAAACCAGTTAGAAGGTGATGGAGAACAACTGGACTTTGGGTGATGGGAATGCAGCATAATCAAATGTCAAAATAACCTAGAGATGTTTTCTCTGAACATATGTACCCTGATTTATCAATGTCACCCCATTAAAATTAATTTTTTTTAAATTCTCTAAAAAAAGAGAGAGAAAACTTCAGACTAGCCCTGGCCCAATAATTTAGCTGTCTAGACCATCATCCTGATACAAAGACATTGTAGGTTTGATTCCTGGTCAGGGCACATACAGGAACAGATTGATGTTTCTATCTCTCCCTTCCTGTCTCTCTAAAATCAATAAATAAGTTAAAAAAGAAAAAGAAACTCCAGGCCAGTATGAACAGAGACACAAAAATCTTCAATAAAAAGATGGCCGACTTGGAGGATCGGGTGTCGGATGAGGAGAAGATGATTCTGGATTGCCTGTAGCTCCAAGAAGGTTGCTGAGGGCCAGTCAAAAGCGGTGACTCCCACTGGTCTTTGCCAGTTTCCGGCCTGTGAGTTCCAGGCCGGTACATCCAGCGGCCAGATACAGAGCATCAGCTCAAGACCTAACAACCATAGTTAGAGTGGTATCTTAAGGAAAGGCTCCTCACACCTGACCCAGCTAAGGCAAAGAAAACGTTGTCACAGACAAGTAGCCCACAGCAGATTACAAACAGCTGAAGCCATCCCAGGAAGATTTAGAAATTACAAAACTGAAAGCTGGAGTCAGACAACACCAACCATATACTCAACTACACAAACAACATATTTGAAGGAGCAGTCTATATTGAGACAAAATGGGAAGACAGGGAAGTGCAATTCAAATGAATCAACTGGAGGAATTCCCAGAAAAAGAATTGAATGAAATGGAAATAACTAAAATGCCAGATGCAGAGTTTAGAATAATGATTGTGAGGATGCTCAAGGATCTTGGAGGAACCATAGATAGACAACATGAGTACCTAAACAATGAGATATCTGGCATCAAAAAGGACATTGAAATTATAAAAAAAGATCAGACAGAAATGATAAACACAATATCAGAAATGAAGACTACACTACAAGGAATGAAAAGCAGGCGGTATGAAAAAGAGGATCGAATCAGCAATTTAGAGGACAAGATAAGCAAAAGCACGGAAGCAGAACAGCAAAAGAAAAAGAGGATCAAAATGTCTGAGAAAACTCGAAGAGAGTTCTGTTACAATAGGAAGAGAAACAACATCTGCATCATAGGGGTTCCTGAAGGAGAAGAGAAAGAACAAGGGATAGAGAACCTGATTGAAGAAATCATAGCTGAAAATGTCCCGGAATTGATGCAGGAAAAAGTCACACAAGTTCAAGAAGCACAGAGAATCCCATTAAAAAGGAACCCAAATAAACCTAAACGAAGACACATCATAATTAAAAAACCAAAGCTAAGAAATAAAGAAAGAATACTAAAAGCTGCAAGAGAAAAGCAGTCAATCACCTACAAAGGAGACCCCAAAAGGATGACATCCGACTTCTCAACAAAAACACTTGAGGCAAGAAGGGAATGGCAAGAGATATTCAAATTAATGCAGAACAGTTTCCTACAACCAAGATTTCTTTATCCATCAAGGCTATCTTTTAAAATAGAAGGAGAAATAAAAAGCTTCCCGTACAAAAATAAAAAAAAAATCCTCAAGGAATTTATTACAACCAAACCAATGATGTAAGAAGTGTTAACCGTCCTGTTGTAAACAGAACAAGGGTAAAGAGGACTGTAGATTTAAGATTTTAGAAATGCATCCAAATTGAAAAAGAAGAAGTAAAACTATCATTATTTGCTGATGATATGATATTGTACATAGAAAACCCTAAAGTCTCAGGAAGATAACTACAGGACCTAATAAATGAATTCAGCAAGGTGGCAGGATATAAAATTAATATTCAAAAACCAGTGGCGTTGTTTGTTTCTTCTATCTTTTTGCCTTTATTTCCTCCACCTCGGTCCTTCTATTCTCTGCCCATCTTATGCTTCCCCTTTCTTGAACTACACTACTCATGAGTGTTGCATTTTATTTTTCTTCTTCATCCTCACCCTCCTTTAAGGTTATACTCCAAAACACTTAACTCTCACTCTCTCCTCTTTTGTTTTTGTTTTCTTTGTCTTGCTTTATTTTGTTTTTTTCTCTTCCTATTTTATTTCTTCCTTCGTTTTTCTCTTTTTCTTATTTTTTCCTTTCTATTCGTTTTTTCTTTTCTCATTTTACTTTCCTCCCATATAATCCTCAATCACAAACAAATTAGTTAATTTGGGACTCAAGGCTTTTTTTTGGCTTTATTTCTCTTTTTTGCTTTTGTTTTTTTTTTTTCTTGTTTGTTTATTTTTGTGGCATTTTGGGTCCTCCCAACCCAAGGTCTCCATTGTATTTAGTCTTCGCTCCACTTAATACAACAGATTTTTACTTATTATTTTTATTTTTTCTTCTTTATTATTCTTTTTTGGTCCTTTTTTCTGGTTCCCTCTTATTCCTCTCATTATATCTCTTAGTTGACCTTCACTTACAAGCAAATCATCTTATGCTTGTCTAAGATTTTCTTCCCTTTTTTTTTTTTTTTTTTTTTTTGCATTTAGTAGGTCCCTACTCCCTTTTTTTTTGCCCCTTGAACTCTTCACCCCAAATCAGGCCCTCCATTATAGGCACGATATTTCCCTGAGGAGGGGAGAGGAGGGAAAGAGAAGAGAGAAAAAAAGGGGGAAATAATAAATTATTACTGTTTTTTTTTTTGTGGGGTGTTTTACCCTTTTTTTTTTTTTTTTTTTTACTTTTTACTCTTTATTAATTCTAATTAGTGCTATCAATAAGACCACCCTCAGATGCCGATAAGAAAGAGGAAATAGAATATTATGGATACAAAAGAAAGAGAGGTAACACAAATAGATGTGGAAAAATCTATGGAGAAAAGACTTAACATATTGGAAGCCTTGGAGCTAAATGACAGAGATTTTAAAATAGAAATCTTAAAAATACTCAGAGATATACAAGAAAACACAGAAAGGCAATACAGGGAGATCAGAAAACAACTCAATGAACACAAAGAATATATTACCAAGGAAGTTGAAACTATAAAAACAAATCAAACAGAAATGAAAAACTCAATTCACGAGCTGAAAAACGAGGTAACAAGCTTAGCTAACAGAACAGCCCAGATTGAAGATAGGATTAGTGAAATAGAAGACAAACAACTTGAGGCACAACAGAGAGAAGAAGAAAGAGACTCAAAAATAATAAAAAACGAGAAAGCCCTACAGGAATTGTCTGACTCCATCAGAAAGAATAACATAAGAATAATAGGTATATCAGAGGGAGAAGAGAAAGAAAATGGAATGGAGAATATACTCAAACAAATAATAGACGAGAACTTCCCAAGCCTGTGGAAGGAACTAAAGCCTCAAATTCAAGAAGCAAACAGAACACCAAGTTTTCTTAACCCCAACAAACCCACTCCAAGGCACATCATAATAAAGATGACACAAACCAATGACAAAGAAAAAATTCTCAAGGCAGCCAGGGAAAAGAAGAGTACAACATATAAAGGAAGGCCTATTAGATTATCATCAGATTTCTCAGCAGAAACTCTACAAGCTAGAAGAGAGTGGACCCCAATATTTAAAGCCCTGAAAGAGAGGAACTTTCAGCCAAGAATACTATACCCATCAAAGCTATCCTTCAAGTATGAAGGAGATATAAAAACATTCACAAATACAGAAAAGATGAGAGAATTTATCAACAGAAAGCCCCCACTCCAGGAAATACTAAAGGCGGTTTTCCAACCAGATTCAAAGAACAAAAGAAAACAACACCACAAGTAACAGCTCCACCAAGAACACAATAAAACCAAATTTAAACTGTGACAACAAAGGAAAAAAAGGGGGGGAGAGGATGGAGATTAACAGTAGCAAAGGATGATGAAGTGCAGAAATACTTATAAGATAGGGTACTACAATGAATATGGTAGGTACCCTTTTCATTACTTAATGGTAACCACCCTTAAAAAAACCACCACAAAAACACTTGACTTAAAAAAGGTAGCAACAGAGGAAAGAAGTATGGAACACAAACAAACAAAAACAAATGATAGAAAAACAAAAGAGAAGAATCAAACTAGATACAAAACTAACAGAAAGCAATTTATAAAATGGCAGTAGGGAACCCACAAGTGTCAATAATTACACTAAGGCCCTGGCCGGTTGGCTCAGCGGTAGAGCGTCGGCCTAGCGTGCGGAGGACCTGGGTTCAATTCCCGGCCAGGGCACATAGGAGAAGCGCCCATTTGCTTCTCCACCCCTCCGCCGCGCTTTCCTCTCTGTCTCTCTCTTCCCCTCCCGCAGCCAAGGCTCCATTGGAGCAAAGATGGCCCGGGCGTTGGGGATGGCTCTGTGGCCTCTGCCTCAGGCGCTAGAGTGGCTCTGGTCGCAATATGGCGACGCCCAGGATGGGCAGAGCATCGCCCCTGGTGGGCGTGCCGGGTGGATCCCGGTCGGGCACATGCGGGAGTCTGTCTGACTGTCTCTCCCTGTTTCCAGCTTCAGAAAAATGAAAAAAAAAAAAAATTAAAAAAAAAAATAATTACACTAAATGTAAATGGATTAAACTTACCAATAAAAAGACACATGGTAGCAGAATGGATTAAAAAAGAAAATCCAACTATATGCTGCCTACAAGAAACACATCTAAGCAACAAGGATAAAAACAAATTCAAAGTGAAAGGCTGGAAAACAATACTCCAAGCAAACAACACCCAAAAAAAAGCAGGCGTAGCAATACTCATATCTAATAATGCTGACTACAAGACAGAAAAAGTACTCAGAGACAAAAATGGTCATTTCATAATGATTAAGGGGAAGTTGAATCAAGAAGACATAACAATCCTTAATATATATGCACCAAACCAAGGAGCACCAAAATATATAAGACAGCTACTTATTGACCTTAAAACAAAAACTAACAAAAATACAATCATACTTGGAGACCTCAATACACCGCTGACGGCTCTAGATCGGTCATCCAAACAGAGAATCAATAAAGATATAGTGGCCTTAAACGAAATACTAGAACACCTGGATATGATAGACATCTACAGGACACTTCATCCCAAAGCGACAGAGTATACATTTTTTCTCTAGTGTACATGGAACATTCTCAAGAATTGACCATATGTTGGGCCACAAAGACAATATCAGCAAATTTAGAAAAATTGAAATTGTACCAAGCATATTTTCTGATCATAAAGCCTTGAAACTAGAATTCAACTGCAAAAAAGAGGGGGAAAAACCCACAAAAATGTGGAAACTAAACAACATACTTCTAAAAAATGAATGGGTCAAAGAAGAAATAAGCGCAGAAATCAAAAGATATATACAGACAAATGAAAATGAAAATACGACATATCAGAATCTCTGGGATTCAGCAAAAGCAGTAATAAGAGGAAAGTTCATATCACTTCAGGCCTATATGAACAAACAAGAGAGAGCCGAAGTAAACCACTTAACTTCACACCTTAAGGAACTAGAAAAAGAAGAACAAAGACAACCCAAAACCAGCCGAAGAAAGGAGATAATAAAAATCAGAGCAGAAATAAATGAAATAGAGAACAGAAAAACTATAGAAAAAATCAATAAAACAAGGAGCTGGTTCTTTGAAAAGATCAACAAAATTGACAAACCCTTGGCAAGACTCACCAAGGAAAAAAGACACAGGACTCAAATAAATAAAATCCAAAATGAAAGAGGAGAGATCACCACAGACATCATAGAAATACAAAGAATTATTGTAGAATACTATGAAAAATTATATGCCACTAAATACAACAATCTAGAAGAAATGGATAAATTCCTAGAACAATACAACCTTCCTAGACTGAGTCATGAAGAAGCAGAAAGCCTAAACAGATCAATCAGCAGGGAGGAAATAGAAAAAACTATTAAAAACCTCCCCAAAAATAAAAGTCCAGGCCCAGACGGTTATACTAGTGAATTCTATCAAACATTCAAAGAAGACTTGGTTCTTATTCTACTCAAAGTCTTCCAAAAAATTGAAGAAGAAGCAATACTTCCAAACACATTTTATGAGGCCAACATAACCCTCATACCAAAACCTGGCAAGGATGGCACAAAGAAAGAAAACTACAGACCAATATCTCTAATGAATACAGATGCTAAAATACTAAACAAAATACTGGCAAACCGAATACAACAACATATTAAAAAAATAATACATCATGATCAAGTGGGATTCATCCCAGAATCTCAAGGATGGTTCAACATACGCAAAACAGTTAACGTAATACACCATATCAACAAAACAAAGAACAAAAACCACATGATCTTATCAATAGATGCAGAAAAGGCTTTTGATAAAATACAACACAATTTTATGTTTAAGACTCTCAACAAAATGGGTATAGAAGGAAAATATCTCAACATGATAAAGGCCATATATGATAAACCATCAGCCAACATCCTATTAAACGGCATAAAACTGAGGACTTTCTACCTTAAATCAGGAACAAGACAGGGTTGTCCACTCTCTCCACTCTTATTCAACGTGGTGCTAGAAGTTCTGGCCAGAGCAATCAGACAAGACAAAGAAATAAAAGGCATCCATATCGGAAAAGAAGAAGTAAAGCTATCACTTTTTGCTGATGATATGATCCTATACATCGAAAACCCGAAGGACTCCACAAAAAGATTATTAGAAACAATAAACCAATACAGTAAGGTCGCAGGATACAAAATTAACATACAAAAGTCCATAGCCTTTCTATATGCCAACAATGAAATATTAGAAAACGAACTCAAAAAAATAATCCCCTTCACGATTGCAACAAAAAAAATAAAATACCTAGGAATAAACATAACAAAGAACGTAAAGGACCTATATAATGAAAATTACAAAGCATTGTTAAGGGAAATCGAAAAAGATACAATGAGATGGAAAAATATTCCTTGTTCTTGGATAGGAAGAATAAATATAATCAAAATGGCCATATTACCCAAAGCAATATACAAATTTAATGCAATTCCCATCAAAATCCCTATGAGATTTTTTAAAGAAATGGAACAAAAAATCATCAGATTTATATGGAACTATAAAAAACCCCGAATAGCCAAAACAATCCTAAGGAAAAAGAATGAAGCTGGGGGCATTACAATACCTGACTTTATATTATAGGGCCACGATAATCAAAACAGCATGGTATTGGCAGAAAAATAGACACTCAGACCAATGGAACAGAATAGAAAGCCCAGAAATAAAACCACATATATATGGTCAAATAATCTTTGATAAAGGGGCCAACAACACACAATGGAGAAAAGAAAGCCTCTTCAACAAATGGTGTTGGGAAAACTGGAAAGCCACATGCAAAAGAATGAAACTCGACTACAGCCTGTCCCCGTGTACTAAAATTAATTCAAAATGGATCAAAGACCTAAATATAAGACCTGAAACAATAAAGTACACAGAAGAAGACATAGGTACTAAAATCATGGACCTGGGTTTTAAAGAACATTTTATGAACTTGACTCCAATGGCAAGAGAAGTGAAGGCAAAGATAAATGAATGGGACTACATCAGAATTTAAAGTTTTTGCTCAGCAAGAGAAACTGACATCAAAATAAACAGACAGCCAACTATATGGGAACTGATATTTTCAAACAACAGCTCAGATAAGGGCCTAATATCCAAAATTTACAAAGAACTCATAAAACTCAACAACAAACAAACAATCCAATAAAAAAATGGGAAGAGGACATGAACAGACACTTCTCCCAGGAAGAGATACAAATGGCCAACAGATATATGAAAAGATGCTCAGCTTCATTAGTTATTAGAGAAATGCAAATCAAAACTACAATGAGATACCACCTCACTCCTGTTAGATTAGCTATTATCAACAAGACGGGTAATAGCAAATGTTGGAGAGGCTGTGGAGAAAAAGGAACCCTCATTCACTGTTGGTGGGACTGTAAAGTAGTACAACCATTATGGAGGAAAGTATGGTGGTTCCTCAAAAAACTGCAAATAGAACTACCTTATGACCCAGCAATCCCTCTACTGGGTATATACCCCAAACCTCAGAAACATTGATACGTGAAGACACATGTAGCTCCATGTTCATTGCAGCACTGTTCACAGTGGCCAAGACATGGAAACAACCAAAAAGCCCTTCAATAGAAGACTGGATAAAGAAGATGTGGCACATATACACTATGGAATACTACTCAGCCCTAAGAAATGATGACATCAGATCATTTACAGCAAAATGGTGGGATATTGATAACATTATAAGGAGTGAAATAAGTAAATCAGAAAAAAACAAGAACTACATGATTCCATACATTGGTGGAACATAAAAATGAGACTAAGAGACATGGACAAGAGTGTGGTGGTTACCAAGGGTGGGGGGGGGAGGGAGGACATGGGAGGGAGGGAGGGAGAGAGTTAGGGGGAGGGGGAGGGGCACAGAGAACTAGATAGAGGGTGACGGAGGAAATCTGACTTTGGGCGAGGGGTTTGCAACATAATTTGATGACAAAATAACCTAGACATGTTTTCTTTGAATATATGTACCCTGATTTATTAATGTCATCCCATTACCATTAATAAAGGTTTATTAAAAAAAAAAAAAACCAGTGGCATTTTTATACACCAACAATAAACTGTCCAAAAGAGAAATTAAGAAAACAATCCCCTTCACTACTGCAACAACAACAAAGAAAGTACCTAGCTGTAAATTTATCCAAGGAGGTTAAAGACTTGTACTCAGAAAATTATAAAACATTGATAAGAGAAATCAAGGAACATAATCAAATCAAAAATGGACAAAAGAAATGAATAAACACTTCAAAGAGGACATTCAGATGGCCAATAGGCAAAAGAAAAATTGTTCAACATCACTAATCATTAGAGAAATACAAATTAAAACCACAATGAGATATCACCTCACACCAGTCAGAATGACACATTAACAAAACAATAAGTGCTGGTGAGGATGTGGAGTAAAGGGAATCCTCCTGCACTGCTGGTGGGAATGCAGACTGGTGCAACCACTGTGGAAAATGGTATGGAGATTCCTCAAAAAATTAAAAATGGAACTGCCTTTTGACCCAGCCATCCCACTTTTATTATAGGAATATATCCCAAGGACACCAAATCACTGGTTCAAAAGAAGAAATGCATCCCCATGTTTATGGCAGCATTGTTTACAATAATGAAGATCTGGATACAGCCCAAGTGTCCTTCAGTGGACGAGTGGATTAAAAAGCTGTACTACATATACACATGGAGTACTATGGGGCCATGAAAAAGAAGAACATACCTTTTGCAACAACAGGGATGGACCTGGAAACTATTATGTTAAGTGACATAAGCCAGACAAGAAATACAAATATTATATGACTTCACTCATATGAGGAATCCAATGAACAATGTGAACTGAGGAACAGAATAGAGGCAGAGGAGGGATCAAAGGGACCAGTGGGCAAGCGGACAGAGGGAAAGGGGATGAGAGGATGAGATCAGAGAAGGGAAAGAGCTTGGTGAAATTATATATACATAACAGCATTATAGAGAGCAGAAGAGCAAATCCTGGAGGAAAGCGGGGAGGGTTTTGGGGGAGGGGGCAAGAAGAATGTTGAGGGGAATTCGGGGGTGTGGGAGGATGTATTCGGTGGGACACTTGAATCTATGTAAACAATAAATTTAAATCAATAAAAAAAATAAGAAATCAAAAAAAAATCTTCAATAAAATATTAACAGATCAAGTCCAGATTTATATTTAAAAGATTATGTATCATAACCAAGTGGCAGCTACCATAACAATGCAAGACTGGCTCAACATTAGGAAACCAATAAAGAAAATCTACCATATAAACAGAATAATGAAGAAAAGGCACACGATCGTATCCATGGATGTAGAAAAAACATTTGATAAAATTTAACATCTATTCTTGATTTTAAAAAATGGTCTCATGAACTAAGAATAGAAGGAAAGGCCCTGGCCGGTTGGCTCAGTGGTAGAGCGTCGGCCTGGTGTGTGGGGGACCCGGGTTCGATTCCCGGCCAGGGCACATAGGAGAAGCGCCCATTTGCTTCTCCACCCCCACCCCCTCCTTCCTCTCTGTCTCTCTCTTCCCCTCCCGCAGCCAAGGCTCCATTGGAGCAAAGATGGCCCGGGCGCTGGGGATGGCTCCTTGGCCTCTGCCCCAGGCGCTGGAGTGGCTCTGGTCGCAGCGGAGTGACGCCCCGGAGGAGCAGAGCATCGCCCCCTGGTGGGCAGAGCGTGGCCCCTGGTGGGCGTGCCGGGTGGATCTCGGTCGGGCGCATGCGGGAGTCTGTCTGACTGTCTCTCCCCATTTCCAGCTTCAGAAAAATACAAAAAAAAGAAAGAAAGAAAGAATAGAAGGAAACTGCGCTAAACTGAGAAAGGGGTTCTGTAAAAATTAAAATTAAAAGTAATTTTAAACCCTAATATTATACTTAATGTTAAAAGACTGGGAACAAGTTAAGAAAGTCCACTTTTACCAACCCTATTTAACATTATACTAGAAATTCTAGGCAGTATAATAAAGCAAGATAAAGGCATATGGATTTTAATTTTTTTTAATTTATTGATTTCAGAAAGAGAGGAAGGGAGAGAAAGAGAGAAACATCAATTTGTTGTTCTGCTTATTCATGCATTCATTGGTTGATTCTTGTATGTGCCGTGACCGGGGACCATGCTCTGACTGAGCTAACTGGCCAGGGCTTCAAGGACTTTTTCTGTATACTAGCCAGGAACAATTGAAAACTGAAATTTAAACATTTAAAATAGATATAAGAAAAAAGAGAAAGAAAATAGTAATTAGTAGGTATAGATATAACAAAATACATGCACAGTCCCTATGCCAAAAAATAGAACACACTAAAGAAAAATATCAAAGACCTTAATAAATAGAAAACATATCATATTTATGGATTAGAAGATATATTATTTTTAAGATGTCAATTCTCTTCTCCTATTTGATCTCTATTTAGGTTTAACACAACCCCCATCGAACTCCCAGCAGGACATTTTTTTTGTAGATGCAAACAAGCTGATTCTAAAATTTATATAGAAAGACAAAGGAACTAAAGTAGAAAAAACAATTTTGGGGGGAAAAAATGATAGTCAAACTTGAGTTCTTATTACCTGATTTTAAGACATACTACTATAAAGCCACTTCCTATGTGAATAACTAATAATTCCAACATCACTTAGTTTTTAAACATTTTTGTATGAAAATGTCAACATATGCAAACTAGAAGAGAATAATAAATCCCATGTACCCATCACACAGTGTAAATAAAGAGTGTGGTTCTGGTGAATGTATAGACACATAGAGATCAATGGAGCATAGTCTGTATGAAACCAGTTCTTTGAAAATCAGTTGAGATTTTCTTTATTGTCCAGTATATGATTCTGTTTTCATAAATATGTGTTTGTTTGTTTGTTTTTATTTCTCTGAAGTTGGAAACGGGGAGGCAGGCAGACAGATTCCCACATACGCCCGACCGGGATCCACCCGGCACGCTCACCAGTGGGCGATGCTCTGCCCATCTTGGGGCGTCGCTCTGTTGCAACCAGAGCCACTCTAGTGCCTGAGGCAAAGGCCACAGAGCCATCCTCAGCGCCCGGGCAAACGCTGCTCCAATGGAGCCTTGGCTGAGAGAGGGGAAGAGAGAGACAGAGAGGAAGGAGAGGGGGAGGGGTGGAGAAGCAGATGGGCACTTCTCCTGTGTGAAGAAGAGAAGTGTGCCCTGGCCGGGAATCGAACCCGGGACTCCTGCACGCCAGGCCGATGCTCCACCACTGAGCCAACCGGCCAGGGCCATAAATACATGTTTGAAAAGAACAATTGCTAGTTGTATATTCTACATAAAATTTCATTTTAGAAGATGCACATTTTTCACAGTAAGTATCTCTGAAATCAGTATGCATCTGGCCCTCCATGGCATTCCATAGTTTAACTGGCAGTGGTTTTTCCTACTGGTTCTTGAGAATATAGTGTACCTTACAATTAGTGGTTGCTTACAGTGATGAAAGTCCATAGATTGGGTCAGGTATTTTAATTGTTCAGATCTATGTCTTCAATGACTACTTTCTTGCTTTTTGTATCCATTATGAGAGAAGTATATTAAAAATCTGTTGAGAAGGGAGCTGTGGGGAAAAGAGTAAAGAAGGACAAATATTCAGTGAGGGGAAATGATTTGACTTCGGGTGATGGACACACAACACAATCAACAGTTCAAATGTTATAGAGACATTCACCTGAAACCTGTGTACTCTTATTGATCAATGTCACCCCATTAGATTTAACTTTCTAAATAAAATCTTAGAAAATCTAAGATTGAGAATTTTTTCTCTTTTTTTTTTTGGTGAGGAGGGGGGAGGAAGGGAGGGAGGAAGGGAGAGAGATTAGAAGCATCAACTCGTAGTTGCATCGCTTTAGTTGTTCATGCCTTGACTGGGGGACTCAAGGCAGTGACCTTGGGCTCAAGCCAGAGACCATGGGGTCATATCTATGATTCCATGCTCAAGCCAGCGACCTTGGGCTTTCGAACCTGGGACCTCAGTGTCCCAGGTCGACATTCTATTCATTGCACCACAACTGATCATGCTTTCTCATTTTATTTGTGTTTTGCTTAGCATCCTGACCTTGTATTATTTGGTGCAGTCAACTTTAGATGTGTTTTGTCTTCCAGGTGAATTGCTTCTTTTTATCATTTTATAGTGACTGTCTTTGTCCCAAGTATTTTGCTTAATATAAATATAGTTTTGTTCAATGTAAATATAGCTATGCCAACAAATTCTTTTAACTAGTATTGGACTGGTACTGGTTTTCCATGCTTTTATTTTCAACCTTATGATATCCTTATATTTTCAATTTACCAGACAACATATAGCTAGACTTTGTTTCCTGATTCAACATGATACTCTTTGACATTTAACTGAAAAGCCCAGAGCCTTTACATTTATTATTACTTATACATATAGATTGCTACCACTTTATTTTGGGCAATTTGTGCTACCTCTTTTCTCTCCTTTCTTGTCTTATTTTGGATTGCAGAGTTTTTTTATTGAGTGTAGAATCCTAGATATTTTACTATAAAAGTAGAGGGTTCTTTTGTTTGCTTTTATTTGGCATTTCCCCAAGTAGTCTGAGCTTGTGAAAGACCATGTTTCATGTTATTTGGTGTCATTCACTGGGTATTGGGCGAAGAAGTGATGTAACCTTTTCCTTTTTCCTTTTTTAAAATTGTTATAAAGTTTAAGTCATTGCCCTGGCCTGTTGGCTCAGTGGATAGAGTGTTGGCCAGGTGTGTGGTCATGCAGACATCCTGGGTTCGATCCCTGGTCAGGGTACACATGAGAAACGACCATCTGCTTCTCTTTCGCTCTGTCTTCCCTTATTTCCCTCTTTCCCTCTTGTAGCCAGTGGCTCTATTGGTTCAAGTGTCAGCCCCAGATGCTGAGGATAGCTTGGTTAGTCTGAGCATCAGCCTCAGGCACTGAGGATAGCTTGGTTGATTCAAACATCGGCCTCAGATGGGGGTTGCCAGGTGGATCCTGGTTGGGCCACATGCAGAGTCTGTCTCTCTCCTCCTTTCACTTCAAAACAAACAAACAAAAAAAACAAAACAACTCTAAGTCAGTTTCTGTTTAGTGTTTTGTAAACTTAGTATGAATGTTATTTCTAAATTAGAAAATGTTTTTCACAAACATTTTTTCCAAATGTGACATTAAATTCTAAAAGTTGTCAGAAAAATGCTTTAATGATCAGGTGTTTTTTTTTCTAAAACAAAGTATAAACGACCATAGCTAATATCCTGTGTTCTTTGGTCTACTTGACTTTCATATAGAGAATGGTATATTATTAAGGGATCATTTATGAACTAATACCGTGATGGAGAACCTTTTTATAAAAACCGCCCACTTTTGCAGTGCTGGTCAACCTGGTCCCTCCCGCCCACTAGTGGGCGTTCCAGCTTTCATGGTGGCCAATCGCGGTGCCATTGGGTTGAATGGTTAGAGATCAAATTTAAATCCCAGATCCCTAGTTATTATTTTTTAATTCATTCAGTGTTTTGTTTTATCGATTGATTTTTAGAGAGACAGAGAAGGAGGAAGGAAGAGAAGCATTCATTTGTTGTTCCACTTATTTGTACATTCATTAGATGCTTCCTGTATGTGCCCTGACTGGGGATTGAACCTGCAACCTTGATGTTTCCAGATGTTGCTGTAACCAACTAAGCTACTGGCCAGGGCCTACATCCAATATTATTTTATTTTAGGTTCAGGTGCACAGCATAGTGGTTAGATAATCAAATATCTTACAAAGTGTTCCCATGAATATTTCCAGTACCCACTGGCCATACAGTTTTTATAGTATTATTGACTATATTCCCTATGCTTTACTTTAAATCCCTGTGACTGTTTTGTAACTACCAATTTGTACTTTTTTTTTTATTTTATACTTTTTTTTTGATTTATTGATTTTAGTGAGAGAGGAAGGGAAGAGAGATAGGAACATTGATCTGTTCCTGTGTGTGCCCTGATTAGAGATCAAACTGGCAACCTCTGTGCTTTGGACAATGCTCTAACCAACTGAGCTATTCAGCCGGGGCCGATTTGCATTTCTTCATCTTCCCCTTTTCCACCCCTCCTTCCCTGTACCACCTCTCCTCTGGCAGCCATCAGTCTGTTCTCTGTATCTACAAGTCTGCTTCAATTTTGTTTGTTTATTTTGTTCTTTAGATTCCACATATAAATGAAATCAAATGGTATTTATCTTTCTCTGACTGACTTATTTCACTTAGCATAATACACCCTAGGTCCATCCATATTGTTGATGATCTTATTCTTTTGTATGGCCAAGTAATATTCCATTGTATATAAATACCAAAGCCTTTTTATTCACTTGTCTCTACTGATGGGCACTTGGGTTGCTTCCATATGTTGGTTACTATAAATAACATTGCAATGAACATAGGGGCACATATATTCTTTTGAATTAGTGGTTTGTGTCCCTTCAGCTATATACCCAGAAGTGGAACCCCTAGGTCATAAGGCAGTTCCATTTTTAATTTTTTGAGGACCCTCCATATTGTTTTCCACAGTGGCTGCACCGATCTGTGTTCCTACCAACAGTGCACTAGGGTTCCCTTTCTCCACATTCTTGCCAACACTTGTTTGTTGATTTATTGATGATAGCCATTCTGATGGCTATGAAGTGATATCTCGATGTAGTTTTAATTTGGATTTTTCTGATGATTAGTGAACTTGAGCATCTTTTCATATATGTCTGGGCTATCTGTATGCCCTCTTTGGAAAAGTGTCTATTCAAGTCCTTTATTTATTTGTTTGTTTGTTTGTTTGTTTGTTTGGACACACATGGGCATGAGAAAGAGCGACAGAGAGACAGAAAGGGAGAGAGATGAAAAGCATCAACTCGTAGTTGCAACACCTTTAGCTGTTCACTGATTGCTTTCTCACATGTATCTTGACTGAGGTGGGGGGGGGGGCCTCCGGCTGAGCCAGCAACGACCCCTTGCTCAAGTCAGCAATCCTGGGCTGAAGCCAGAGACCATGGTGTTATGTCTATGTTCCCATGCTCAAGTCAGCAACCCCGCACTCAAGCTGGATGAGCTCTCGTTTAAGCCAGTGATCTCAGGGTCTCAAACCTGGGTCCTCAGCATCCCAGTTTGATGTTCCATCCACTGTGCCACCACCTGGTCATGTATGCCTATTTTTTAAGTCAATTGTGTGGTGTGTTTTTTGTTTGTTTTTTTGGTGTTGTGTCTTATGAGTATATATATTAATCCCTTGTCAGCTGTCTCATTGGCGAATATCTTATCCCATTAAGTAAGATGTTTTTTCATTTTGTTTTTTTTGTTGTTGGTTTATTTTTGTTTTTATTCACATCAGACAGGTAATGTGCCAATGCTGTAACAAGGTTTGAGGGAAGCACATGTCACACAAAAGTGTGAACACCCATCATCACACTTATGAACCACAAAAGGATCAGTTGTCTTTATTTTGTTGATGGTTTCCTTTGCTGTGCAAAACTTTCCAGTTTGATGTAGTCCCATTAGTTTATTTTTTCTTTTTGTCTCCATTGCCTGAGGAGATATAGCAGAAAAATATTGCTAAGTGTTAGATTTTATCGTTCCCAGTCTTATATTTAAGTGTTTAATCTATTGAGTTTATTCTTGTATATAATAAAATAAGGTGGTCTAGTTTCATTTTTTGCATGTATTTGTCCAGTTTTCCCAACATTTATTGATTAGACTGTCTTTATCCCATTGTATATATATTCTTGCCTCTTTTGTCAAATATTGACCATATAGATGTGTGTTTATTTCTGGGCTCTGAATTTTGTTCCATTTGTCTATATGCCTGGGGTGTTGTTTTTTACATGATGATGTAAAAAAATTTTAATTTATTGATTTGAGAGAGAAACATCAATTTGTTGTTCCACTTATTTCTGCATTCATTGATTGATTTTTGTATGTACCCTGACCAGGGATTGAAGATGCAATGTTGGTGTATCTGGATGATTCTCTAACCATCTGAGCTACTCTGCCAGGGCTCTGTATGTCTGTTTTTATGCTAGTATTATGCTGATTGCTATAGACCTGTAGAGTGGTTTGATATCAGGTAGCATGATACCACCTACTTTGTTCATTCTCAAGATTGCTGTGGCTACTTGAGCTTTTTTGTGGTTCCATACAAATTGTGGATTATTTGTTCTAGTTTTGTGGAAAATACCATTGGAAATTTGATAGGATTTACATTGAATCTATAGATTGCTTTTGACAGTATGGACATTTTAATGATGTTAATTCTGCCTATCCATGAGCATGGTATATGCTTCCATTTATTTGTATTTTCTTTAGTTTCTTTCTTTAGTGTCATATAATTTTGAGTACAGATCTTTTACCTTCTTGGTTAAATTTATTCCTAGGTTTTGTGGGTTTGTTTCTGAGGGATTTCCTTATTCATTATTGGTGTATAATCCTCTAATTCATTATTGGTGTATAAAAATGCAACAAATTTCTGAATATTTATTTTGCATCCTGCTACTTTACTGAATTCATTGATCCGTAGTTTTTTGGAGGAATCTTTAAAGCTCTCTATATACAGTATTATGTCATCTGCAAATAATGATTTTACTTCTTCCTTTCCAATTTGGATGCCTTTTATTTCTTTTTTCTTTTTTTTTTTTTTTGTCTGATTGCTGTGGCTAGGACTTCCAGTACTAGGCTGAGTAAGAGTAGTGAAAGTGAACACCCTTGCTTTGTTCCTGATCTTGAAAAAAACACTTTTAGTTTTTCCCTGTGAGTATGATGTTGGCTATGGGGTGTTATTCATACGTAGCCTTTATCATGTTGAGGTATGCTCCCTCTATTCCCACTGTGCTGAGAATTTTTATCATAAATAGGTACTGGATTTTCTCAAATGCTTTTCCTGCATTTATTGATATAGTTATATGATTTTTATCCTTTGGTTCATGCCGTATATCACATTGATTTGCAGATATTGTACCGAACTTGCATCCCAGGAATAACTCTCACTTGATCATGGTGTATGATGCTTTTAATGTATTGCTGAATTCAGTTTGCTAATATATATATTTTCTTAAGTGAGAGGAGGGTAGATGGTGAGACACACTCCCACATTTGCCCTGATTGACACCCACCCAGCAACCCCATTTGGGGCTGATGTTTGAATCAACTGAGCTATCCCCAGCACCTGGGATTAACACTTGAAACAATTGAACTACTGGCAGCAGAGATGGAAGAGAGAGTGAAGGGGAGAGAGAAAGGGGAAGAGAAGCAGATAGTTGCTTCTCTTGTGAGCCTGGACCAGGAATCAAACCCAGGACATCAATATGCCGGGCCAACATTCTATCCACTGAGCCAACTGGCCAGGGCCCAATTTGCTAATATTTTGTTGAGGATTTTTGCACTTATGCTCATCAGGGATACTGGCCCATTATTTTCTTTCTTTGTAGTGTCTTTATCTGCTTTTGGGATTAGGATAATGCTAACCTGATGAAATAAGCTTGAGAGTCTTCCCACCTCTTGAATTTTTTGGAACAATTTGAGAAGAATAGGTGTTATTACTTCTTTGAATGTTTGGCTAAAATTCACCTGTAAAGCCATCTGGTCCAGAACTTCTGTTTGTAGGGAGTTTTTTTTTTTTTAATGGCTTTTTGTTGGTTGTAATTGGTCTTTTAAGATTCTCTGTTTCTGCCTGACCAGGCAGTGGCACAGTGGATAGAGAATCGGACTGGTATGTGGAGGACACGGGTTCGAGACCCCGAGGCACCAATTTGAGCGCCGGCTCATCGGGTTTGAGCAAGGCTCACCAGCTTGGACCCAAAGTTGCTGGCTTGAGCAAGGGGTCACTCGGTCTGCTGTGCACCCCCCCCCTAGTCAAGGCACATATGAGAAAGCAGTCAATGAACAAACTAAGGAGCTGCAACGAAGAATTGATTTTTCTCATCTCTCTCCCTTCCTGTCTGTTCCTATCTGTCCCGCTCTCTGTCTTTGCCATTAAAAAAAAAAAAAAAAAAAGATTCTCTGTTTCTTCTTGATTTTGTTTTGGAAGATTTTATGTTCCCAGGAACTTATCCAGCTCCTCCAGATTGTCCAATTTGTTGGCACATAGTTGTTTGTAATATTTTCTTATAATCCTTTGTATTTTTGTAGTGTCAATTGTTACTTCTCTTTCATTTCTGACTTTATTTGGGTCCTCTCTCTTTTTTTCTTGATGAATCTGGTTAAAGGTTTTTCAATCTTGCTTATAAAGAACCAGCCTTGGTTTCATTGATTGTGTGTGTGTGTGTGTGTGTGTGTGTGTGTGTTTTAAGTGAGAGGTGGGGAGGCAGAGACAGACTCTCACATGCACCCTGACCAGGATTCATCTGGTGAGCCCCCTATGGGTTCAGCAACCAAGCTACTTTAGCGCCTGAGGCGAGACCATGGTGCCATCCTCAGCACCCAGGGCCAATTTACTCAAGTGAGCCATGGCTGTTGGGGAAGGGGAAAGATAGAGAAGCAGATGGTCACTTCTCCTGTTTTTCCTGACCAGGAATTGAACCCGGGAATTGCACACGCTTGGTCAGTGCTCTACCACTGAGCCAGCTGGCCAAGGCCAATCTTTCATACATTTTTAAGGCTCTATTTCACTTAGTTCTGTTCTGATCTGTTTTCTTCTTTCTATGCACTTTGGGTTTTGTTGTTTTTCTAGTTCCTTTAGGTGTAAGGTTAGTTTTTTCTTTTTTTGAGATGTTTCTTGAGATAGGTAGGCCTGTATTGCTGAATTTCCCTCTTAGAACTACTTTTGTTGTATACCAAAGGTTTGGGGGTTGTTGTGTTTCAATTTTCATTTGTCTCAAGGTATATTTTGATTCTAACTTGATCTGTTAACCTGTTCATTGTTTAGTAACATATTATTTAGCCTACATGTATTTGTGGGGGGTTTTCCCCTTAATTGTTTCTTGTTTCATATCATTGTGGTCAGAGAAGATGTTTGATACAGGATTTTAGTCTTAAATTTATTGAGACTTAGCCAGACTAGGAGGTGGCGCAGGCGCAGTGGAAGAGCGTTGGACTGGGATGTGGAGGACCCAGGTTCAAAACCCCGAGGTTGCGGCCTGACCTGTGGTGGCGCAGTGGATAAAGCGTCAACCTGGAAACACTGAGGTTGCCGGTTCAAAACCCTGGGCTTACCTGGTCAAGGCACATATGGGAGTTGATGCTTCCTGCTCCTCCCCCCTTCTTTCTCTCTCTCTCTCTCTCTCTCTCCTCTCTATAATGAATAAATAAAATCTTAAAAAAAAAAAAAAAACCCCAAGGTCGCTGGTTTGAGCACGGGCTCATCGGGTTTGAGCAAGGCTCACCAGCTTGAGCCCAAAGTCACTGGCTCAAGCAAGGGGTCACTCGGTCTGCTGTAGCCCCCCTGGTCAAGGCACATATGAGAAAGCGATTAATGAACTAAGGTGCCGCAACGAAGAATTGATGCTTCTCATCTCTCTTCCTTCCTGTCCATCCCTATCTGTCCCTCTCTCTGTCTCTGTCACATACACAAAAAAGTTTATTGAGACTTGTTTAGTGTCCTAAAATGTGGTCTGTCCTGGAAAATGTTCTGGGCCTTGATCAGGTAACTCAGTTGGTTAGAGCATCATCCCAATACACCAAGGTTGCAGGTCTCATCCCAGATCAGGGCACATATCAATGAATGCATAAGTGGAGCAACAAATGAACATTTCTCTGAAATCAATAAAAATAAAAAAAATAGAACTTAAAATATTCTATTAGCACTTTAAAAGAATGTATATTCTGGCCTGACCAGGCGGTAGCACAGTGAATAGAGTGTTGGACTGGGGTGCAGAGGACCCAGATTCAAAACCCCGAGGTCACCAGCTTGAGTGTGGGGTCATCCGGCTTGAGCGAGGGGTCACTGGCTTGAGTGTGGGATCATAGACATGACCCCATGTTCGCTGGTTTGAGCCCAAAGGTCACTGGCTTGAGCCTAAGGGCTCTGGCTTGAGCAAGGGGTTACTCACTCTGCTGTAGCCCCCAGGTCAAGGCACATATGAGAAAGCAATCAGTGAATAACTAAGATGCTGTAATGAAGACTTGATGCCTCTCATCTCTCTCCCTTCCTGTCTGTCTCTGTCTCTCTGTCTCTATTGGAAAAAAAAAGTGTATATTCTGCTGCTTTGGGGTGAAATACTCTGAAAATATCAATGTATGTCATTCATGTAAGGTGAGGCCACTATTTTCTGGTTGATTTTTTTGGGGGGGGGGTTATTTTCCGAAGTTAGAAGCAGGGAAGTAGTCAAAACTCCTGCATGTGCCTGAACAAGATCCACCCGGCATGCCCACCAGGGGGCGACACTCAGCCTTCTGGGGAATTGCTCCACTGCAGTCGGAGCCATTCTAGCGCCTGAAGTGGAGGCCATGGAGCCATCCTCAGTGCACGGTCAACTTTGCTCCAATCGAGCCAGGAAAGAGAGAGAGAGAGAGGAAGGAGAGGGGGAAGAATGGAGAAGCAGATGGGTGCCTCTCCTGTGTGCCCTGATCAGGAATCGAACCTTGGACTTCCACACATGGGGCCTGCGCTCTACCGTTAAGCCAACCGGCCAGGGCCTTGTTTTTTGTCTGGAAGCTCTATCCATTGATGTCAGGTGATGTTAAAATCCCTAGTATGACTGTATTAATGTCAGTCTCTTTATATCCATCAATATTTGCTTTATATTTTTAGGTGATCCTATGTTGGAAGCATAAATGTTTATAAGGGTTATAACCTATTGTTGGATTGCCAGGTCCCTAGTTATTAATGCTCACATAACTTTAGGCAACTACCAAGCTCACCAGAATGACATTAAGTTCCACAGAGCAGTAATACTGCCTTGTTCATCAATCTTTTCCTAGTAATGCTTAGCATACAAAAGGCCTTTAATAAATAATATTCATAACTTACCAGTTGAAAACTGTTATCTATACTATGAAAGGCAGCAAACTACTATATGATATCCTGTCACTTTTGAGGAAAAGGATCTCAAACATAAAATGGCAAAGACTTGATAAGACATGTTTACTGCAAAAAAATTTACACTGATGAAAGGGAATGGAATTATCAGAATCTGTCCGTCTCTCCTCTCTCTCTCTCTCTCTCTTTTTTTTTTTTTTTTGGCTTATAAACTACAGAAATTTATTTCTCAGAGTTTCGGAGGCTGAAAGTCCAAGATCAGAATGCCAACATGGTGAGATTCTGGTGAAAACCCTTTTCTAGGTTGCAGACTTTTGTGTCCCTCACATGGTGGATTAAGCTTGGGAGTCTGTGTGTGTGTGGGGGGGTTCTTTTATTAGAACAGAATTCCAGTTTGTGAGGGCTTTATCCAGAATCTTTAAAAAAAAAACAACCCAAAAACCCAGTTAATTGGCCTGAATCTCCTCCAAATGACTATTCCTTAAACATTCCAGCCAAACTTTTTGTAGAGTGGGCTTCTGAATTCTACAACCTTGATTTGAGTGTTCCTTCATTTTGCCTTATAGTAAAAACAAGCAGTATTTAGTAAGACTGAAAACCTACTTTTATGAGTAAATGTTAGATGATTAGTATCATACAACTATATTTTGAGGTACTTTGACATTGTTTTGTTTCACAAGAACTTTCCTTTGAATTAGCTATAAAGCCGTTGGTCAAATTTCACTCACTTTATTTACACCATCTTTCCTGGGAATGTGAACTGCCATTATGACAGCTAATTCTAAGCCATAATACATTATTTTTATGTCTTCCCTATGTGCATATATTTTAACTGGAGAAGCACAGGCTTAACCAGCCAACTTCAATATGATTGCTAAATGAATAAATTATAATATAGAAAGATTTCCATAGCTCTAACACATTCTTCATGCTCTGGTCAATAAAATTAAAGGGATATCTTATATACTCAAGATGTGTTCACGGGCAATGTATTTTCATCAATATAATGTATAACTTAATAAATGGATAAAGTTATGTAAGAGCAAATCAAGCTAAGAAAGCAATTGCACTGGTCAGCTGAATTATTTTTTGTGTGTGCAAGAGAGATAGAGACAGGAAGAGAGATGAGAAGCATCAACTCGTTTGTGGCACTTTAGTTTTTCATTGATTGCTTCACATTCATGCCTTGACTGGGGGGCTCCAGCTGAGCCAGTGACCACTTGCTCAAGCCAGCAACTTTGGGCTTAAACAAGCCAGTGACCATGGGATCATGTCGATGATCTCACACTCAAGCTGGTAACTGCTCTCAAGCTGATAGCCTGTGCTCAAGCCGGCGACCCCAGGGTTTCAAACCTGGATCCTCCATGTCCCAGGTTGACACTCTACCCACTATGCCATCACTGCCCAAGCTGGTCCGTTGAATTTTTGAAGTCTAATTCAGTTTTGGATTATAATCAGCTTTAAAATTCCATAAACCTGACACTGGATTCAAATTAGAAAAACATCTAGAAATAATGTGGTATGCATGAAACAAAATCATCAGCGACTTGCCCATGTCTTGACAGAACAAAATTAGGTAATGTGACTGTGGGAGCAAGGCTGTCCCTACCCCAGAAGTCTACAGGCAGTGGAGAGTTTACAAATATCTGTGGCTGTCCAGCTGCTAAGGCACTAAAGGCTATACTATATTGCAGCCAAGCATGACATGTACCTAATATATTATCTTTTTAGAAAAACTCTTGATATAATCCAGTGACCCTTTATCTCCTCCTATCCTTCAGGCTAATGGGCCACTAGTTGAAGACTCTGGCTTTATGATATAAATAATTCCATTGGTGATCAAACTTTTTTTTTCTTCTTATATGCTGCCGCCAAAGTAAATGGAGTCCTATTTTAAAAGACCCTATTAATAAAATATTTTATTAGGATGAATCACAAATTTAGCAATTGGGTTAAGATTTCTATGTAATAGGCTCCTTAACCATGTCCTAAACACTTGTAGGACAAAAAATTTCACTGTGTTTTATTGTAATAGGTTCTAAATTAAAACATACAAGCATATGCCCTTTAAAATAGGTTATGTAGACTAGAATGTAAACTTATCCTCGTTTTAAAACTAGAATTGCATTATACTTAGTGTAATTAACAGAAGGTTGTCATTTATATATCAAGCAATATATCTTACATTCAGCAGTTAATTTTCTCAAATGTCCTTTAATTTCATAGATGACAATATGATACATATTGTATTAATGCAGAATAGTTTTGCAGTACAATTTCAAAGTGTATAGAAATTGGAATACAGAAGTTAAACACTGGTGTACTGACAGCATTTGTGAACTCTGATAAAACTGCATACAAAACTTATAAAGTTTCATATTAGCCAATATGAAACTTTAGTTCCTAATAATATAAAAATGATACTTTGAGATGCAAAATATTCTTTAACTAAACAAACTATATAAACATTTAAAATAATCATTCAAAACTCAACTTTAGAATTTATAAAGATTAGCTATAAAAATATATTGGCAGTCACTTTTATAAATGTACCATTAACTACATTACAAAATAGTCTCTAACATAAAATTGCTTTAATAACTACAATTTCAGAATCTGATAAATCTTACATTAAATTGATTATAAAATCCTCTTGAAAAACTTTGGTATGTGTCTTCAGAAGGTTTTAAAAAAATATTCTAATATCACCTCAAGGGCCTGTAAACATTCCATTCTATTAAAGCACAACAGCATAATGTATATTCAACTGCATATAGCATATAGAATCAAAAACAACTTGTGATATAGTTGAAGAAAATCACCATTCCCAGAATAGCCCCAAAACAAATTATTTAGAAGCATCAAACCTTTAAACCGTTTTTTTTCCCATTCTGATAAAAAATGTTACAAAAACACCACACTCCATTCATGTACCTTAGATGCCTATTAGGATAAGGCCTCAAAAATAGTTTAACCAAGTCTTCAAAATGCTCTCAAGTCCAATAAACAAACTAAAAGACGTATTTAAAAGACTTGACAATAGAACAAGTATATGTAATCAGAACACATAATTATTTATATTATATCTTAACTTTTATATTTGTAATTTAGATTTTACTGGCAGAAATAAAGCACACGCATGCACACAATTGAAAAAAGTAAGTTTTAGGAAACAGTAAGAAATGAAAACCTATAGAGTAAATTCATTTATTTTTAAGAATTTACCAAATTTCGCCTTATCTGCACTTTTAGATTATTGACAACTATGGTTATTTAGAAAATTCAGATTGGTGAAAATTCAATTCCTGCTTCTTGAGCGAGTTTGATTTCCACAGAACTTCCAGTTGTGCCAGGGTCGTTCTTGAGGTCGTTTTCCACTCTATCCTCTGTCACCAGATCTCTTGTATAAGGTATTTATCTTGAGTTGAAAAAACCTAAATAAAACTTCATTTTTGACCTTTTAATTTATAAAACTCCACTAAAATGAAAAAAATCTATCTGAGTTTTAGGCAAGTCCAAAAATATTTTTTCTTAAGAATCAAACACTTTTATGGGAATAAAGATCCTTCAAAGTTTTTAACTCTTCTATTAGAGTTTTATTTTGATTTTCCAGGACTGCAACTCGATTTTCCAGGCATTTCACATATTCTTTCTTCTTTCTGCGACATTCTCGAGCAGCTTCTCTAAATGTAAGCATTAAAAAAACAATGTCAGAATTCTTTTTTTAAAATTCAGTGAGAGGAGGGGAGGCAGAGACAGACCCCTGAATGCGCCCTGACCTGGATCCACCCAGCAAGCCCAGTAGGGGGCATGCTCTGCCCATGTAGGGCATTGCTCAGCAATCAAGCTCTTCTAAATGCTTGAGGCAGAGGCCATGGAGCCATCCTTAACACCCTGGGCCAACTTGCTCTAATCCAGCCATGGCTACAGGAGGGGAAGAGAGAGAGAGAAAAAGAGAGAAGCAAGAGGGGGAGGGGTAGAGAAGCAGATGGGTGCTTCTTCTGTGTGCCCTGATCAGGAATTGAACCTAAGACATCCACATGTTAGGCTGACAATCTACCATTGAGCTAACCAGCCATGGCTAGAATTCACCTTCTTTAAGTGATAAAAATTTTCCTGCTCATCATTTTTTCTTATTTAAAAAAATTAAGGTATCATCTATATACAGTGAAATACAGATCTTAAGTATAGACTTCAGTTTTAGCAGAAGTATATAGCTGTATAACCCACACACCTATCAAGACAGAAATTTTTATTGCCCCAGAATGTTCTCTCATGCCTGTTCCTGGTCAGTCCTGTTCCCTAGCAACCACTATTCTGTCTTTATCACCATAGATGAAATTTTTCCTAACCTAGAACTTCATATAACAGTTATACAATATATACACTTGTATGTGGCCTCATTCATTCAGTATACATATATTTTTTCTAAAGATTTTATTTACTGCTATTTTAGAAAGAGGGTAGAGAGAAAGAGAAAAGGGGGGAAGAGAAAAGAGAATCTGAATGTAGTATTCCCATTATTTTCAAGATGGTAATTCATAGTTTAAAAAAACCACCTTACTAAATTTCCTTATAAATTGTTGTGGTTTAAAATAATTTTGTGAAGTAGTACACACAAAAGATTGTATGTGGTGTATAGATATACGTTATGAAGCATAATAAAATGAACATAGCCTGACCAGGCAGTGGCACAGTGGACAGAACATCGGATTGGGACACGGAGGACCCAGGTTTGAAACCCTGAGGGGACTAGCTTGAGCGAGGGCTCACCAGCTTGAGCGCGGGGGTCACTGGCTTGAGCATGGGATCATAGACATGACCCCATGGTCACTGGCTTAAAGCCCAAGGTTGCTGGGTTGCGCAAGGGGTTACTCATTCTGCTGGAGCCCCCAGGTCAAGGCACATATGAGAAAGCAGTCAATGAACAACTAAAACTAAGGAGCTGCATCCAAGAATTGATGCTTCTCGTCTCTCTCCGTTCCTGTCTGTCTGTCCTTATCTGTCCCTCTCTCTGACTCTGTGTCAAAAAAAAAAAAAAAAAGTAAAAATAAACACGTATAAACCCAATACCCAGCTTACTATGAGAAAATATTACCCATACTGTTGAAGGGCTCTCTCTCTGTGCTACTATTCCGATTCCATCCATATCCCTGCCTCCTACCCAGAAGCAATTACTAGCTTCAATCTTTTGCTTATTTTTATAGTTTTGGTACATATATGTATGCCCCTAAATTATGTATGATTTATTTTCTAAAATTTATTATAAAATATCACTTTATGTATGCTGTTGAAGCTTTTTTTTTTCAAATTTATATTTCTAATATTCATGTTGTGATCATTCATACAATCATTACAAATAACAGTATTACTTTGTATAAATTGAACCGCAATTTATGTACCCATTCTGTTACATGGTCTGGTTAATATAAATATTTGGGATGTTTCTCAGTTTCTGCTGCTATAACATTCTTATGCATACTTCCTACAAAAGTCTCTCTCAGTCACATACACAGTAAAACAGCTGAGTCACAGAGCATTTCCAGGTCAAACTGTACAAGGTTAAGAGTCAATTAATTTCGAAAGTGGCTGTACCAGTTTATACTCCCATAATCAATATGTGAGTTCCATTTTTCAAATCCTTGTCAGCTCCTGACTAGAGTTTAAGATTTTTGCTGCTGGCCTTGGCCAGTTGGATCAGTGGTAGAGCATTAGCCTGGCATGTGGATGTCCTGGGTTTGGTTCCCCGTCAGGACACACAAAAGAAGCACCCATCTGCTTTTCTACCCCTCCCCCTCTTGCTTCTCTTTCTCTCTCTCTGTTCCCCTCCTTCAGCCATGGCTGGATTGGAGCAAGTTAGCCCTGGACATTGAGGATGATTCCATGGCCTCTACCTCAGGTGCTAAGAAGAGCTTGGTTGCAGATCAACAGAGCAATGTCCCAAATGGGTAGAGCATCTACCCTTAGGGGTCTTGCCAGGTGGACCCCGGTCGGGGCATATGCAGGAGTCTTTGCCTTCCTTCCTCTCACTGAAAAAAAGGAGAGGGAAAAAAAATTTTTGCTACTTGAATGGGGATAAATGTTACCTACATATGTGGTATCACTTTGCATTTCCTTGACTACTGGTAAGGGTGAGCAATCCTTTATAGGATTATTAATCATTTGTGTTTTCTGAGAAATGCCTATCTATATATTTTGCCAACTTCCTTTTTTGTCAGTTTGTACTTACTAATTTAGAGATATTCTATTTTTTTTCCAAATCTTTATTTGGTTATTTATCTTACAAATATCTTCTATAGATTTGAAGCTTATATTTTCACTTGCTTTTATGTTGTCTTTTAACGAACAGAAGTTATTCATTTTAATGAAGATTCATTAATCTTTTATGTTAATGTTTGTGTGTGATGTTTCATTTAAGGGATCATTTCCTATACCTGAAACCATGAGATTCTGTATTTTCACCTAAAAGTTTTAAAATTTCGCCTTTTATTTTTACGCTTTTAATCCATCTGCAGTGATTTTTGTGTATGGTTTGAGGAAGAAACCTAGTATTTTTTCACATATAAATAACATCATTCTAGCACCATTTATTGAAAAGTTCCTCTTTCCCCCATAATCTACCTTGTCTGTCATATCATGATCTCATGTGTTTATGGATCTGTTTCTGAGCTATCTTGTTGGTCATTTTGTTTATCTCAATGTCAGTATCACACTATTTAATTACCACAGTTTAGATAAACTTAGTTATCTCCTCACCTTATTCTTGTCTGGAATATTTTGGCTGTTCTTGGCCCTTTACTCTTCTATAAATTTTAGTGTCAACTGGTCAAGATCTTCAAACCTGTTTGGGTTTTGATTGGAACTGCATTGAATCTATGAATCAACTGGGGGGAAAACAGTCATCTTTACATACTGAGTTTCCATAGCTTGTGGACATAATATACTTTTCCATTTATTTAGATCTTCCTTAATGTCTTTCAAAAGTATTTTACAGTATTTTCCATAAATGTCCTGGACATCTTATATTAATTTTATTTTCAGGCATTTCGTTTGTTAACATAAATGACGCTTTTTAAATAATTTACCAAACTCCTTATTGTTGCTGTAAAGAAATGCAATTGATTTCTGACAACTGATTTTATATCTAGCAACCTTAAAAACTCCTTACTTCTAATAATTTTTCTGTAAGTACAACTGGGTTTTTCTTTATAAGCAATTATGTAAAAAATAATAATAGTTTTACTTCTTTTTCTTCCTTTTTTCCTGTTTACTAAACTGGCAAGTATTCCCAGTCTAAACTGATTCTTATTCCAGCTTTCAAATAAGTACTTTGTAGATGATTCTCCTGGGATATCCTAAGCAGATGAATATATCTTAGCTAATAACAGTTTTATTTTGCTTTTCCAATTTGTTTGTTTGTTTTTGTATGTTTCCAAAGTGAGAAGCGGGGCAGGGGGAGGGGAAGCAGGCAGACAGACTCCCGCATGTGCCGACTGGGAAGAGAGAGAGAGAGAGAGAGAGAGAGAGAGAGAGAGAGAGAGAGAAAGGAGAGGGGGAAGGGTGGAGAAGCAGATGGGTGCTTCTCCTGTGTGCCCTGGCCAGGAATTGAACCCGGGACTTCCACACGCCAGGCTGACGCTCTACCACTGAGCCAACCGGCCAGGGCTGCTTTTCCAATTTTTAAAATTATTTTATGGTCTCTTGATCTTTGATGATTTTTCAAGGACATCCCTTTTAAAAATATATATACTTTCCTTTTCTCTATCAGATAACTGAAGATTTTATAAAACTCATTCTGTTGTCTGCTTTTCCTGCTAATTCTTGCTCCTGAAAGGCAGTGCAGTATTATCTAAAACTCTGAACTCTGAAACCTAGACCCATGAGTTTAAATCCAACTTCTACCACTTACTAAGCAATGTAAACTTGGGCAAGTAGGCCTGTTTCCTCATCTCAAAAGAGGGGGTGGTGGTGGAGTTATTATTTACACTACAAAGAGTGCTGTGAAAATACATAAAGGCTTGGCTCATACTGTATAATGATGGAGCCTAACTCCTTGGGTAGTCTGATTTTCAACTTGTATTTGTTAGAACTGAATGTATGGGAATTCATTAAAGCCTGTGTTGAGACTGCTTTTTTCCAAGCAACTGGGGCACTTATGGACCTGGACTTGTTTTAAAATTATATTTCTCAGCTATGGGTGTAGCATTTCTTAGACCTTGACCTCTTGAAGAATGTGCCATAGCCCCAGCTTGCACAGACAGGCCCGAGCTCCTGTCCCTGGCTTCCTCTGCTCACTAAAGCTGTACCCATCACAGAGATCTAAATTTATCTCCAGGGTATACAGGGACTGCTTTGTGCTTATTAACCTCACAGTCTTGCGCTTCTGGTTCATTCCTAACCTCAAAAGAATTTTCTTACTTTTCTGCAGGCTTATCCAATCATTTTAAAAGACAGTTTTTTATATCTCATCAAGCTTTAAAGATATTATGTAGCCAAACTCATGTATTCAGAAAGAGAAGACTCATTCCAATAACTTTTAACATCTTGGGTTGCCTGGGTATACAGTTATATCATAAGCAAAGAAATAAAAATTTTCAATTCTGATATTTACAGAACTTCATTTCCTTATCTTACTGCATTTGTTGGAAAATCTAAAACACCAGTCCTTACCCTGGTAACAAGTTCATTTATAGTGATGCTTGCTTTTCGTTTATAGTAAAGAAAAATTTTATCTTCAATTCAATGCATCCATCTGGTCCTCTTATGGTAATTTTCATCGCGCTAGAAAATCATTCTTTTATCCTAATTTTCTACTTTATTAGGAGCTGGAAGAAAATCCTATTGTAATTTTAAAAATCTGTTATATCTGTATTTATCCATTTTTGTTCCTAATATGGTTTATTGGTGTCTTTTCTTCTCTCTTCTTTGAACACACTGCAGAGGCTACCCATTATATTCTTTTTCTCAAAGAACCAGTGGTTTTTTATGCCTATTACATATAGTTTATTTAGGAATGTTTAAAATACATTGAAAAGAAATGTTTCTGGGAGTTAAATTACTAATCTATTTTCATGATCAAAATTCATTTTTGAGAGCACTTCAGTAAATAAACTAGGTATCAGGCAGACTCCTACTAACTCTTCTTGCTGTGGCCAGCAGCAGATTATTATTTTTATTTATTTATTTATTTTTAGCAGATTATTATTTTCACATAACTTTATCAGCCCAACAAGAACAAAATATATTGTTTGAAAAACTTTGCTTAACCAGTACTATTCAAAGGATACAGTAACAACAAAAGAGCTCTAGGTCATATATTAAATAAAGAGTGAGCAATGGGACTCACTTATCCATTGGAAAGAAACTAGACAATCATATACTTAGTAAAAAAGCTGAAAAAACCTCTCTCATTTCTAATATACAATTCCAGCTAACATCTGGTTTTGTTTTTTTTTGTACCTTTCTGAAGCTGGAAACGGGGAGAGACAGTCAGACAGACTCCCGCATGCGCCCGACCGGGATCCACCCGGCACGCCCACCAGGGGCGAAGCTCTGCCCACCAGGGGGCGATGCTCTGCCCCTCTGGGGTGTCGCTCTGCCGCGACCAGAGCCACTCTAGCGCCTGGGGCAGAGGCCAAGGAGCCATCCCCAGCGCCTGGGCCATCCTTGCTCCAATGGAGCCTCGGCTGCGGGAGGGGAAGAGAGAGACAGAGAGGAAGGGGGGGGGTGGAGAAGCAAATGGGCGCTTCTCCTATGTGCCCTGGCCGGGAATCGAACCCAGGTCCCCCGCACGCCAGGCAGACGCTCCACCGCTGAGCCAACTGGCCAGGGCCTGGTTATGTTTTAAAATTTACAAAAACTACAATTCTGCAGTATAATTTACTACCCACCTGTTTTTCATCAACCTTATTTCTCTTTTTAATTGGGGGTCATCTGTCTTAGTTGTCTGAGATGTAAGAGTCACAGGAGATGTCATCACCACAGTTTGTGGCAGCGAAGTAGCTGAAGGTGTGGTACGGATCTGATATGTCTGCATATCTCCTGATGCAGCTGTGTGGTCAAAACAATGAATTAATTCCTGAGTGCCTTTAAAAGAACTTTGGGATGCTGTCCATAGACACTGGAACATACTTACTTTGTACAACCACCTGGTTGCTGGGCACAAGTATTTGCTGTCCGTCAGAGGTCTGTGCATACTGGAGAATTGTTGTGCCTTGCTGAGTGCTGCCTGAATTTGTCATGGTTAGTGTCTGAAGTCCCTGTACTCCATCTGTGCTTGGGCTGGCCAGCTGTAAGGCTCCATTTGGGGCAATGGCAACTTCAACCAAAGAAAGAACATAAGGCTATATAATACACTAATTACAAAGGATTTATTTAAAAAAAAAAATTATTAAAACAGGCTTGAAGGCAGTTCCACTTGAAAACTATTGACCATTCTGGGTGAACTATGTAAAAGAAATAAAATGGCATTTCTTTTAAAAATTTTATTGTTCAGGTGCATTAATCTTAATCTCAAAATTCTATAATACAACTGGTCAAACGCATTCTGGGCTCTGTGGACCACTCCGTGCCGACTGCTCGTGTTGTCACAGCAGTTCTGGAGCACTAAAGGGGACAATGACTAAGGTATAAAGGAAAAAGAAGTAGAGGGAAACATTAATATAGTTTGTAATTTTTTTCAAAAGAAGCATAAAAAAGATTATAACAAAAATATTTTTAATAGATAAATGTGCCCAAAGGAAAAATTCAAATAGGATAAAAAGTCACATAATAAAAAATCTTCATACTCTTGTTTCTTAGTGCTCTACTCTCTAGTGGTAACTGCTATTAGACATAATAAATGTTATTGATATTTTAAAAATGTAATCTGTTCAGTTACCTCCAAGCAAAAATCACTAAGGAAGTTGTCATTAGAAAGCCACTATATAGATCACATTACTAAGCTCTAGCATTTCTCACTGAATTATATTTATGTTAATACTTTACCCTGGAACCTGAACTGAAATGCCCATAAATGCATGACCAAATAGAAACCATTTTAGCATTACAGAATTCCCATATAATAAATCCCCTTCAGAATCTAATGCCTCAGCTCTATACCTGTTTTTCAGATTGTAATTATGTAATATTTACCCCCTTTTACACTCTGCCTACCATGAAGCCAAAATACAGTTGTCTGTATTTTAATTAAAAATGTTTCAGGAGTTTCTCCCCACTACCACACAACAAATGTGAGAAACATTTTAATTTATGTAACTTCAGATGAGATTAAAATTGCTTACATGCAGAGATTTGTTTCTAAACTTATATTAGCAATTACTTTCAGTCTACTTCCCTGCAACATACATTATACCTCTCCCACATATATAGTTGTATAAATATATAACTACACAGTAAATGTCTGTTATCTATCCCTGTTTACTCCACTGGCCACCCCTTACTCCCAACCTGAGGTAAGCATTCTTTTTTTTGCACATCCTTCCTAAGCTCACATAGGAGAAGATACAATTGACCCTTAGAAAACACAGGTTTGGACTATGCAGGCCCACTTATATGCAGGGTTTTTTTCAATAAGTATATACAATACTGTAAATGTATTTTCTCTTCCTTATGATTTTCCTAATAGCATTTTCTTTTCTCTAGCTCAGTTCATTGTAAGAATACAGTATATATATAATGTAAATGATATACAAAATGCATTGATAGTTTATGTTACCAGTGTTGCTTCTGGTCACCCTGTGTGGCTATTATTTACTAGTAATTAAGTTTTGGTGGGAGTCAAAAGTTATATGCAGATTTTTGATTGTATGATGGATCAGCACCCCAAACCCCATTGTTCAAGGATCAGATGTATTAATATGTATCAAAATATGTAACATTATACTCACAAATATATAGGTATACATCTTCTGTTGATAAATGTGTGATAATACAAAATTGCCTTCATTTTTGCAATATATCCTTCAATCTTGTTTAACATATATATTTACCTGGTTGAATTTACTATAACTCTGCACTGTACCATACAGTAGCCATTAGCCACATGTGGCTACTTAAAGTAACTAAAATTAAAATAAAAAATTCAGTTCCTCAGTCTCACCAGCCATATTTCAAGTGCTCAATAGTCAAACACAGCTTAGCGGCTACTGTAATGGACAATACAGATCTAGAACATTTCCATCATTAAGGAAGGTCTATTGATCAAGCTGCCCTAAACACTAGTTTACTGTATGTACATGAAAAAATAGTGTTGATAGGGGTTGGTACTATCTGTGGGGGCACACAGTGGGGGTCTTGGAATGGATCCCCTGTAGACAAGGTATAGGGATGGGGGGTGACTGCTTCATGATTTTTAACTTGCTAATATATTGCTTTAAAAAACTTTGGGGAGGTCTGACCTGTAGTGGTGCAGTGGATAAAGTATTGACCTGGAACGCTGAGGTCACCAGTTCGAAACCCTGGGCTTGCCTGGTCAAGGCATATATGGGAGTTGATGCATCCTGCTCCTTCCTCCCTTCTCTTTCCTCTCTAAAATGAATAAATAAAAATCTAAAAAAAAATCGGGGGGGGGGGGGGGAGAAGCAGGGAACAAACTGATGGTTGTCAGAGGGAAAGGGGGTTGGGGGACTGGGTTAAAACGTGAAGGGATTAAGAAGTATGTATAACTTGGTAGTTACAAAACAGTCATGGGGGTGTAAAGTTCAGCATATGGAAAGTAGTCAATAATATTGTAATAACTATGTATGGTGCCAGGTGGGTATTTGAATTATTGGGGGATCACTTTGTAAATTATATAATTGTCTAATCACTATGCTATACACATGACACTAATATAAAATAATATTGAATGTCAACTGTAGTTGAAAACCACAATTAGAAAATTTAAGGAGTATAATAATAAATATATTATGGTTAAAATAAGAGATTTCAGCCCTAGCTGGATGGCTCAGTGGTAGAGCACTGGCCCAGCGTGTGAAAGTCCTGGGTTCGATTCCTAGCCAGGGCACAGAGAAGCGCCCATCTGCTTCTCCACCCCTCCCCCTCTCCTTTCTGTCTCTCTCTTCCCCTCCCGCAGCCAAGGCTCCATGGAGCAAAAGTTGGCCTGGGCGCTGAGGATGGCTCCATGGCCTCAGCCTCAGGTGTAGAATCGCTCTGGCTGTAGCGGAGCAACGCCCCAGATGGGCAGGGCATTGCCCCTCGTGGGCATGCCAGGTGGATCCTGGTAGGGCGCATGCAGGAGTCTGACTGCCTCCCTGCTTCTAACTTCAGAAAAATACAAAAAAATTTTTTTTAGTTTTGTTTAAAATCAGAGTGAACTTCCCAACTATCTCTGACCTCAGCACCCTAGTTTCTTTCCTTGCAACAATTATTTCCGGTTCCTTATGTATCTGTCCTCAAGAAGGTATTCTATTTTTATTCTTTAAATCATTTATTCATAACAGACTTTGCTAAAAGCCTATTATGTGCCAGGCTCTATATGCCAAGAATACAGCCATGACCAAGACAAAGTTCTTTCCTCAAGGAACTTAGATTAGCTCATAAATAAGCTAATTAATAATTATATACAATCTACAATTGAACTGTGTACTTTTTAATAATTAAATATAAATGCTATAAAAATATTAGAAAATAAAACAAAGGGGAGGAAAAGTGCATAGTTGTCTCTTTAAGAAGGTAACACTTAGAGCAGGAGTGAGGATACAAGTCACCTGAGGATTTGGGAGAAGAATGTGCCAGGCAGTGGGGATGACAACTCCAAAGAGCCTGAGGGAGAAATAAGTTTCTTATACTGAAGGAACAGCAAGAAAGTCTGTGTGGCCAGAATACCACTAAGTGGCAAGAGATGATGAGATCAGAGTGATAGGCAAGGTCAGATCCTGAATGTCATGCCTTATAGCAATGGTCCCCAACCTTTTTTGGGCCACGGACCAGTTTAATGTCAGAAAATATTTTCACGAACCGGCCTTTAGGGTGGAACGGATAAATGTATCACGTGACCGAGACAAGCGTCAAGAGTGAGTCTTAGATGGATGTAACAGAGGGAATCTGGTCATTTTTTAAAAACAAAACATTGTTCAGACTTAAATATAAATAAAACGGAAATAATGTAAGTTATTTATTCTTTCTCTGCGGACCAGTACCACATGGCACACGGACTGGTACCGGTCCGCGGCCCGGGGGCTGGGGACCACTGCCTTATAGGACTTATTCTAAGTGTGATGGAACTTCATTGGAGGATCCTGAGCAAGAGTGGTGTGGTCTAATTGACATTTTAAATGAATCACTTTGGCTGCAATATGGAACACTATCAGAACAAGAATGGAAGCAAGCCTGACCAGGCGGTGGCGCAGTGGATAGAGTGCAGGTCTGGGATGCTGAGGACCCAGGTTCGAGACCCTGAAGTCGCCAGCTTAAGCGTGGAATCATAGACATGACCCCATGGTCACTTGCTTGAGTCCTAAGGTTGCTGGCTTAAGCAAGGGATCACTGGCTCGGCTGTAGCCCCTGGTCAAGGCACATATGAGAAAGCAATCAGTGAACAATCAAGGTGCCACAACTATGAGTTGATGCTTCTTATCTCTCTCTTCTTGTTTGTCCCTCTCTCTCACTAAACAAAACAAAAGAATGGAAACACAATAACCAAGTGGATGCCTACTGCAGTAATTCAGATGAATGTAGACCAAAGTGGTAGTAGAGACTGGAAACAGAGAGAGGTGGTCTGATGGAACACATATTTTGTGGCAAGAGTAAATCAGACTTGAAGAACAGGGGTCTGAAGTAGAGGGAGAGATTTCCTACAAATGGATAGCCCAAGGGAATTTCTTGAGGTGATGGACTTTTATCTTGATTGTGGTCGTGGGGGTTAATTAAATGCATTTGTCAAAATTCACAGACTTTTACCCCAAACTGTGTCATTTATAAGTTGTGTGAACTGAGAGACATTATCTAACTCCATAAGAGACATTATCTAACTCAGTTCCCTCATAATGTGTAACTGCCTACTTCACAAAGTTGCAAGGAGTGAAATAATGCTGAAAAAGTACTTTGTATTATTTCTGGCTCAAAATGTTATCTGTTAATAATCATCACTATTGAAGGATGACAGTCTTTCTACACACCCCTTCTTTATATGGAAAGGTTAGTTTTTATGTGTCTATCAGGTGGGAATTTCTCCTATACGTACTGTACTGTCCGGTGCTAGTCTGATAGATGGAAGTTGGAACAGACATAGAAGTGACAGCAGAAACTCCAGGGTTTTCTCCGTCTCCTTTTCTGCCCCGTGTATCTTCAGAAGACAGATCTTTCAAAATTTTTCTGTGAAAAATAGAACTCTATTAATGTTGATAATGTGGATGGCTTTATAGAAAAGAAATTGCTAAAATAAACCTTTTTCAATCTCTGGTTAAAAGTACAATAATCTAGATACCTAAAATGTGTCAAGGAATCCTTTGGTCTAGCAAATACTTTTGCTAAAATGTATTGTAGGCTAGTTATATTTTAGTTCATGACTATCTGTAAAAGAGACATTGAATAAATACTCAGACAGAGTGCCCTTCAAGATGCAAAGGCCTTGTAGAAGCATAAAATGTCCTTTTCCCTACAAGAGAGATGGCTCCACTGGGAGGGATTTCATTAATTAACATTTTTTAAAGTGTCAGTGACCTTCTTTTATAAAGATCAAATTTAATTTTTCAATCTTCAACTCCATAGTGGAAGAGAAGCCCAAAGTTCTCAAAAAGAAACAAGATTAGAATAGTGATAAAGTTGCTTATTTTAATAAGAAGAGGTAAATAAGATTTCTCAGACTTGGTAAAATGGAATTTGTGACAAGAATAAGGGGGTGTAAGAGATTCCTTACTGAAAACAAAGGTCTTCCAAAACACAATTGGGGGAGGAGGCAGAAATAAGCATTATTTATTTCTAGGAAAAATAAAATAAAATGTTTACTCAAGAATTTCATGTTCACTGTAGAAAAATCAGCAAGCTGAAATGTACTTGTGTGAAAACAATAACAAGAATAAAAAAAGAAAAACCCTTAGCATTAAAGGGCTCTTTCATATTATCTATACCAACTTTCCCATCCATGAAAAAATTCTCTCTCCATTCTTAACAGCTAGGAATAAGGCATGTACAACTATCAAAAAGTAAACCTTTCAATTATTGAACAGTTAGAGCCCTTATTATATCCAAAACTGGTTCCCAGTGAAGACAGAGAAATTTAAGTGTCACTTTAATTCTACATTCATGCCCTACTTTACACTATTTGACGACTGTTACAGATCTTGTTTATTCAAGGCCAAATTATTTTGATTCCTTCAGCTGTTCTTCCCCCTAACTCCCCACCCCCCCACCCAAGCTGTTCTTATTTAACATATTGAAGATCATTCTCCAGCTTGGTTTTACTCTGGACAGTCTTCCCACCAAGAGGTAATGCAATCGTAGACTCGTAGACTATTAACAGACACTCCTCACAGAAAACAAGGAGATGGCAGTTCTAGAGGACTCTGTTAGGCATTTGTAGAATAGTCACAGTAGTTCCTAAACCTGCTTATGTATCAGAATCAACTGGAGTTTTATTGAATCCAGATTTCCTTCTAGCACCCCTAATGATTGAGTGCGTGGGCAGAATAGAACTTCAGAATCATTTAACAAGCTGCCTGCATGGTCTTATGTAGCCAGCCTAGCATGAGACTGGGGAATATTGTGCCCATTTCTTTTTCATTTTAAATTATTAGACATTTTGCCTGACCAGGTGGTGGCGCAGTGGATAGAGCGTTGGACTGGCACACGGAGGACCCGGGTTCGAGACACCGAGGTTGCCAGTTTGAGCACAGGCTCATCGAGTTTGAGCAAGGCTCACCAGCTTGAGCCTAAGGTCGCTGACTCCAGCAAGGGGTCACTCGGTCTGCTGTAGCCCCTTGGTCAAGTCACATATGAGAAATCAATCAATGGACAACTAAGGAACCGCAACAAAGAATTGATATTTCTCATCTCTCTCCCTTCCTGTCTGTCCCTCTCTCTGACTTCCTCTGTCTCTGACACACATACACACACACACACACACACACACACACACACACAATATATATATATATTAAACATTTTAAGCATAAAGAATATAATAGATAATAAAACACCTATGTACCACATACCAAGAATAAATAGATGCTAATATTTTGCCATATTTGCTTAAGATCTTTTTTTTGCTTAAGATTTTATTTTTAATAGGAATTAAGTTACCGATATATCAGTGTCACCACCAAGCTCTTTCCCTTCTCTTCTCTTCCATCAAAGAATATCTTTATTTATTCATTCATTTTTTTAAGTGAGAGGAAGAAAGACAGACTCCTGCATGTGCCCCACCAGGATCCACCCAGCAAACTTCCTGTGTGGGGCTGATGCTTGAATCAACTGAGCCATCCTCAGCACCGAGGGCCAACACTCAAACCAATCAAGCCACTGGCTACAAAAAGGGAAGAGAGAGAGAAGAGGGAGGGAAAGAGAGGCAGATGGTGGCTTCTCACGTGTGCTCTGACCAGGCATTGAACCTGGTACATCTGCAGGCCGGGTCAGTGCTCTATCCACTGAACCAACTAGCCAGGGCCAAGAATACCATTATTTAAATTATTGTGTATCATTCTCATATATATTACAGGTATTCATCGACTTACGATCTATGCAACTTACGACCATTCGACTATACAACCACAATCACTAGCCATGACTGCTCCGCGTCTGGCAGAGTGAGCGTTGCCCAGCTGGGCGTACGACAGTGCGGACCACCTTGAGGCAGCACTACCATCTCCGCGTGCACCATTTCAACTGTTATCCCAGACTAGGTACAGCAATTTGTGTTTTGTGTCTTGGATATTTTTCATCAAACCCCTCCCAAGATGTCTACCAAGAGGAAATTGTCTTTGTCTGCGCCTCAGCCTGTCAAGAAGAAAAGAAAGGCCATTGATCTCGACACGAAAATGAGGATAAGTAGTACGAAGGAGGAAAGAAAGTGAATGTGACTGCACGTGATATGAAGTTATCATACTCGACTGTGTCGATGATTTTGAAAGATAAAGAATTCGTGAAGCTGTGAAAGGTTCTGCACTCATGCGATCAACAGTTATAACAAAGCAACAAAGCGGGCCCATCCACGGAATGGAGAAATTGCTATATATTTGGATGGGAGATCAAATTCAAAAACAGACACCATTAAGTCTTTTTACTGTGCAGATGAAGGCGAGAAGTCTATTTCAGACTCTGAAGGAGCATGCTGGAGAAGATTACAGTCAAGAATTTGTAGCAAGCACTGGCTGGTTCCAGCGATTCAAGAAAAGATTCCAAATGCATACTGTTCGAGTGGCTGGAAAAGCATGAGTATGAATGAGGAAGGAGCACGTAAGTTTGTTGATCGTCTGGATGAATTAATTACAGATGAGGGATATCTAGCAGAACAGATTTTCACTGTTGATGAAACTGGATTATTTTGGAAATGGATGTCAGCACGCACTTATATTCACAAAGAGGCCAAAAGCATGCCGGGATTTAAAGCATTTAAGGATAGGCTAACTCTGCTGCTTGGCGGGAACATCGCAAGGTTTAAGCTGAAGCCGTTCTTAATTTATCACTCATACAAACTGCATGCGTTCAAGAATGTTAACAAGCATACACTGCCCGTCTACTTTCATTCTCAATGTAAAGCATAGATGACAAAGGATTGTTTGAAGACTGGTTTATGAACTGTTTTATTCCTGAAGTTCGAGAATATTGTTTGGAGAAAGATATTCCTTTCAAGATTTTATTGCTACTCGATAATGCGCCTGGACACCCACCACATCTAGGCGATCTCTATCCAGATGTAAAATTTGTTTTTCTTCCGCCTAACATGACTCCACTCATCCAGCCTATGGACCAAGGTTCGATTGCTACATTAAAGGCCAATTATCTCCGAACCACCTTCGCTCAAGCAATATCCACTATAGATGCTGACTCAGAACTAACATTGCAAAATTTTTGGAAACACTACAACACTTTGATGTGTATCAAGAATATCGCTACCGCCTGGGAGGCTGTGATGACAAAGTGCATGAATGGCATCTGGAAAAATTATGTTAAGCACTATGTTAATGATTTTGACGGATTTGACAGTGAACATGAACTTGAAACGATTCGGGAAAAAATCGTAAAACTCGCTAAAGACCTTTCTTTGGAGTGTGAAATGGAAGATGTTGAAGAGTTGCTAGACAAAGAATCCAGAGAACTTACAAATGAAGAGCTAATCGAACTGAAAGAAGAAAGAGTGGCGGAAGAAGAAAGAAGAGAAGCAGAGAAAGAAGCAAAGAAACCAGAAAGAAAGTTCACCACTAAGGGATTATCAGAAGGTTTATCTTTACTGAATAAACTTCTTATACATTTCGAAGCAATGGACCCAAACATCAAACGATTTGCAAGGATTGAACAGATGGCAAATGATGTGTTTCATCCGTATTGTGAAATTTATGAAGGAAAAAAGAAACATACAATTCAGACAAAGCTCACCATGTTTATGAAAAAGCCAACTCCAGTAACCCCAACTGCTGCCTCAGATGACAACTTCAACGATCCGCAGCCAAGCACCAGCGGCCAATAATATGTTTCGTACATGTTTATATATTTTTATGTTTTGCAATTGGGAAAATGTTTCCCATGGTATTTTTTACACCTGTATTTTGTAATTTTGTATGTTTTGCAAATATTAAACCAGTTGTACTGGTAATGCAGTGTTTTACTTAAACCTGACGAATGTAAAAATAAGAAACAAAATGGTGTAGAGATGATACAAATGGCATAAAATGAACAAAGAAAATTATGATATATAACAATAATGAAAGAAAATTATGATAAAATATGACTTAAAGATTTTTATAACATCATTTCAAAGTACTATACATATAGCCTATTCAACTTACAACCAACTCGTGTTACGACTGGTCTGTCGGAACCAATCATGGTCGTAAGTCAAGCACTAGCTGTACTTTATTTTTTTACTATGTAGCATTTAGAAAAATCATTTGCCATTGTTTTGTATTCTTCTCCATTGTCTTAGGCAGCAGTCTTCTGGATGACTTCTCTGTATTTTTTCTGGTGTATTCAAGTCCTATTGGCTTGAATACCTTATGTAGACTGATGATCCTTCAAATGGTACTTCCTCATCCTCTCCCTAACTCCAGATGCCTATATCCAACTATGTATTAAGTATTTAGGCACCTTAAACTTGACACACCCAAAATCTAATCTAATGTTAGATATTCTTCTATCCCTGTAGTCTTCCCACTTCAGTAAATATCAACTCTATTCTCCATAAATTCTGGAGTCATCCTTTCTCTTTTCTCGCAACCTGTATCAAATTCATAAGCAAATTCCATTGTCTCTTTCTTAAAAATACATCCAGACTCTTACCCCCCATCACCACCTCCACTGCTGTACGCAGTCCATGCTACCACCACCACTTGACTAGATAGTCACAACAGCCTCTACACGTCTTCCTTTTAGTCTCCCCTTCCCTTGCTACAGTCTATTTTCTACACAGCAACCAGTCATTTTTTTAAAATGTCAGTCAGCTCAGTTTTCCCAGTATGCAAAGGTTGCTGGTTCGATCCCAGGTCAGTACACATACAGAAACAAATCAATGTTTCTGTCTCTCCCACTTCCTCTCTCTAAAATTAAAAAGTCAGCTCAAGTAACTCATCTGCAGTGACTTCCTGTCTCAGAATAAATGACATGACCTAGAAGGTCATTACCTGTCCCCTATAACCTCTCCAACCTCTCACCCCTTTATATTCTATCACCTCCCCAACCCCTACTACAGGATTATTAGTTTTATTGATTTTTTTCAAACAACCAGCTTTGTTATATGATGTCTGTAAGTTTTCTCTTTTCAAGTTCACTGATTTCTGCTCTTAATCTCTATTATTTCCTTTCTCTTGCTTGCTTTGCATTTATTACCCAGCCCAGTTTCAAAAAATGGAAACTTATATTACTGATTTACTTTCCTTCTTTTATAATATAAGCATTTAATTCTATAAATTTTCCTCTAATCCCCACTTGGTTATATCCCACAAATTTTGATATTTTGTATTTTCATTTTTTTTAAAGATTTTATTTATTGATTTTAGATTTTATGTATTCACTTTAGAGAAGAGAGAGAGATTGAGAGAGAGAGAGAGAAGGAGGGAAGACCTCAGCTTTCCAGATCGACACTCTATCCACTGCATCAACACAGGCCAGGCTTTGCTGAACTTTTTCATTAATTGCCTGAGTACAATGTTAAACAGAATTAGTGACCACAGCCTGACCAGGCGGTGGCGCAGTGGATAGAGCATCGGCCTGGGATGTGGAAGACCCAGGTTCGAGACCCCAAGGTTGCCAGCTTGAGTGCGAGCTCATCTGGCTTGAGCAAAAAAAGCTCACCAGCTTGGACCCAAGGTTGCTGGCTTGAGCAAGGGGTTACTCTGTCTGCTGAAGGCCCACGGTCAAGGCACATATGAGAAAGCAATCAATAAACAACTAAGGTGTCAAAACGAATAACTGATGATTGATGCTTCTCATCTCTCTCTGTTCCTGTCTGTCCCTATCTATCCCTCTCTCTGACTCTCTGTCTCTGTAAAAAATAATAATAATAAAATAAAATAAAATAAAGTACTGACCACAGACATCCATAGCCTTTTTTGTTCCTGATCATACAAGGGAAACATTCAGTCTTTTACCATTAAACTATATTAGCTATAGGCTTTTGCAGATGCTTTTAATCAGGTTGAGGAAACTCCCTTCTATTTTTTTTAATAAGTGTTTTTTATCATTGAGAAAGGGTATTGAATTGTTAGGTGATTTTCTGTGTCTGTTGAGATGATCAAGTTTTTTGTGTTCTATGACTATATATATATATTCAGATGTTAAACTAATCTTACATTCCTAGGATAAATTCTGCTTGATCATGGTGTATAATACCTTTTATATGTTGTTGGATTCAGTTTATCATTTTTTGAAGATTCTGTGTCTAGATTTATGAGGAATATTAGTTTATAGTTTTATAATCAGTATAAGCCATATCGTCTTAATTATTAATATTGGTTGTCTATCATTTTATTATTTGCTTTCTGATTAAGTTCTTCTACATTCTTTTAGGTTATTTTGAATCCATTTTAATTTATCTATTGTGTATTTGACCAAATCTCTTTTGAGATTTTTTTTTTTATTCATTTGAAAGAGGAAGGAGAGAGAAGGGGGTAGAGGAGCAGGAAGCATTCTGTAGTCATTCACATAGTTCCCACATTTTTCTCTGGATGCACACAAGATTTTTGTCTTTAGTTTTCAGCAATCTGATCATGATATGTCTGGGCAGGAATATATTTGTATTTATCTTTAGGGTTTGCTGAGCTTTTTGAACCTGTAGATTTCACTGTGTTTAGTAACATTTCAGCCATTATTTCTTCAAATATTTTTTTCTGCAACATACTATTTCCTCTTCTATGACTCAAATGTTAGATCTTTTGGTATTGTCTCAAAAGTCCCTGTTAATTTGTTAATTTTAACAATCTCTATTGTTCAAATTGGTAATTTCCACTGAACTATCTTTGAAGTCGACTACCTTCTTATCTCTATTCTTCTATTTAATCCACACAGGTTTTATTGCTGTTACTTTATTTCTTAGCTTTAAAATTTCTAGGCCCTGGATGGTTGGCTCAGTGGTAGAGTATCAGCCCAGCATGTGGAAGTCCTGGGTTTAATTTCCAGCGAGGGCACACAGGAAAAGCACCCATCTTCTTCTCCACCCTTACCTCTCTCCTTCCTCTCTGTCTCTCTCTTCCCCTCTCATAGCCAAGGCTCCACTAGAGCAAAGCTGGCCCGGATGCTGAGGATGGCTCCATGGCCTCTGCCTCAGGCGCTGGAATGGCTCTGGTTGCCACAGAGCGTTGCCCCCTGGTGGGCATGCCAGGTGGATCCCGGTCGGGTGCATGTGGGAGTCTGACTGCCCCCCTGTTTCCAACTTCAGAAAAATACAGAGAAGGAAAACAAACAAACAAACAAACAAAACACAGCATGGAGGTTCCTAAAAAATTAAAAGTGAAACCGCCTTATGACCTAGAGATTCTACTGCTGATTACATATCCAAAGAAACCCATAAGCTGGATCTGGGCAATTAAATGTTCTTCATCCCCTCCCCTGTCCTTGGAATATACACTCTGCCTACTGTTCTCACAGTGGGAACTGTTCCAAGGACATAGCCTTGAGAGACTAAGGGAGAGACCATCTAGATAGTATGAACTGAGGGGTTTGGAGAGTTTCTAGGTGAGCGAAGTAGAACACTTCCACGTGCCACAGGGAGAGGCCGCGAACTCCATGAAGACAGACACTTCTTAGTTCACAACCGAGTTGCCCTATGTCTCTTCAGCTGGCTGTTGGCTTTATCCTAGAAAGCATCTGTGTGACCCTGAAGGAAGGAACATTTGGAAAGTCAACAGTGATGTATGAGTCTAACGGCAGTGGTGCTAAGCAAAGAATAGAAAGGACCTGAAGATGGCAGCGGAGTAGGCAGGTGCACAGACACCCAGCTCTCACCACCAAACTGGAATACAAATCAATCTAGGAAAAATCATCGTGAAAAACCAAGTCTGGACTACAAGAACAGCTCTCAAAAACCAAGGAGCAAAGAAGCCACAACAAACCTGGTAGGGAGTGCCTGAATCTCCCCTGCTTATAGGAACGGGGGGGGGGGGGGGGGCTGAGGCTGAGAGCCCAGAGGGGATCTCACTCTAGGGAAAAGAGCAGAAAATACTGTTCACAGCCACTTGCCTGGCAACCAGGGAGCGAGGTGTGTTGAAAAGACCAGCTTATCTCCCAAGTGGAAAGGAAAGAGAGAGGGACAGACTGTGAGGGGCTAAGGAATGCAGGATACAACCTTAAAAAAGCTGACTCATCCTTGCTGGAGGCAGCCATAACTGGGGGAGGGACTGATCCTTCCCACAAAACAGTACTGAATTGCTTCCGAATCAGAGATCTCCAGACATCTCTCTAACTCCAATCAGTACAACAAGACACAGCTGAAAACAAGAAGTGGGGAGGAGGGGCAGTAACTCAGGTCTCCATGGAGATCTGAGATACACTTCCCCCTACTGAAGCTGAGAAAACACCCTGCCCCCAGAGAGATTAGATGGTGGAAGAGGCCTTCAAAATCTCAGGTTACACCCACAGGCATTCCGGGATACAGTTTCAAGGAAGCCCCCTGCTGAGATCAGTAAACAAGACTATCACCTGTTAAGGAAACAAACAAATCAAGACTTCAAAGCTGCCTAAATCCGAAAGTGGATTACAAATAATAGCTGATACCAACCCAAGAAGACCTAGAAATAACACAACTGAAAACTGGAGGCAGACAACACCAAGCCTAGACTCAACCAACTCTACAAACAAAACACCCACACAGACAATGAGAAGACAAAAAAGTGCAATCCAAATGAAACCACAAGAGAAACCTTCAGGAGATGAACTGAGTGATATGGAAGTAATCAAACTTCCAGATGCGGAGTTCAAAATAATGATTGTAAGGATGCTTAGGGATCTTAGAACAACAATGGATGGTCATCATGAACACCTAAATAAACAGCAAGTATAAAAAAGAATCCGTCGGAGATGACAAATACAATATCAGAAATAAAGACCACAATGGAAGGAATTAAAAACAAGATAGATAGAGATGAAGATCGAATCAGCGAGTTGGAGGACAACTGGAATGAAGGCATGAAAGCAGAGAAGAAAAAAGAAAAGAGACTCAAAAAGTCTGAGGAAACTCTTAGAGAATTCTATGACAACATGAAGAGAAATAACATCCACATCATAGGGGTTCCTGAAGAAGAAGAAAAAGAACAAGAACAAGGGATAGAGACTTTGTTCAATCATATCATAGCTGAAAACTTCCCTAAATTAATGCAAGAGAAACTCTCACAAGTCCAAGAAGCACAGAGGACTCCATTAAAGAGAAACCCAAAGAAACCTACACCAAGGCACATCATAATTAGATAGTATGAACCTAGTTAACTTTTAAGATTCTGGCCGTGGGGCAGAGATCTGCTCATCATGCGGCCACCCAAAACAAGGCTTATAAGTAAGTTCCCTTGCTTATTATGCCTGCCATCTGCCACCTGTCAATCTGGAGTGGTCTGCCCCTCCAGACACTGTCTTTGATCTCCTCTTTTCCTCTGTGTACATGGGCCAGCGTGTGAACAAACAATCGGCAAGTCAACCAGGAGACTGAAGAAATGAGTCTAGTGAAAGAGGCATCTGGGGGAGGGGTAATCCCAAACTAGCCATCAACCTTTATTTGGGAAGGGGTGGTCTGTATGTTAGATGCTTATGGACCACTAAGTGAGCATGGGGACACACTGAAAACGCTTGCTTCTTTAATGCTTTGAAAAAATTGAACATAGTGTACTGTGGCAAAGAGAAACAAATGGCTACCACAGGGGTTGCCTCAACTGTGGGCTGTTTGGCTGGCCACCCTGCCAACTAGAGGCTAAAGCTTGGGTTGGAAAGTGGAAGAAGGGTTGAAAAAAAAGAAGGATGTGCAGGTATTCACTATTCTGCTAGCTTTGGGACTAGCATGCAAGGTAGGAGAGCAGAATAGTAAGTTAGAGACCACTGTATGCCATTTTGTAGAGCTAAGGGGTCACAAGCCATCATGGATTAAGATCCGAGTGCTAAGACAAAGCCTGATTAGGATGCTAAGAGGTAAAATCTCTGGGAAAGTGAGGAGAGTTGCCCTGGCCGGTTGGCTCAGCGGTAGAGCGTCGGCCTAGCATGCGGAGGACCCGGGTTCGATTCCCGGCCAGGGCACACAGGAGAAGCGCCCATTTGCTTCTCCACCCCTCCGCCGCGCTTTCCTCTCTGTCTCTCTCTTCCCCTCCCGCAGCCAAGGCTCCATTGGAGCAGAGATGGCCCGGGCGCTGGGGATGGCTCTGTGGCCTCTGCCTCAGGCGCTAGAGTGGCTCTGGTTGCAACATGGCGACGCCCAGGATGGGCAGAGCATCGCCCCCTGGTGGGCAGAGCGTCGCCCCTGGTGGGCGTGCCGGGTGGTTCCCGGTCGGGCGCATGCGGGAGTCTGTCTGACTGTCTCTCCCTGTTTCCAGCTTCAGAAAAATGAAAAAAAAAAAAAAATTATTTCCTGGCCCTGGCCGGTTGGCTCAGTGGTAGAGCGTCGGTCTGGCGTGCGGGGGACCCGGGTTCAATTCCCGGCCAGGGCACTTGGGAGAGGCGCCCATTTGCTTCTCCACCCCACCCCCCTCCTTTCTCTCTGTCTCTCTCTTCCCCTCCCGCAGCCAAGGCTCCATTGGAACAAAGATGGCCCGGGCGCTGGGGATGGCTCCTTGGCCGCTGCCCCAGGTGCTAGAGTGGCTCTGGTCACGGCAGAGCAACGCCCTGGAGGGGCAGAGCATCGCCCCCTGGTGGGCAGAGCTTTGCCCCTGGTGGGCATGCCAGGTGGATCCCAGTCGGGCGCATGCGGGAGTCTGACTGACTGTCTCTCCCCGTTTCCAGCTTCAGAAAAAACTTAAAAAAAAAAAAAAAAAATATTTCCTGTGGTTCACGTTGTCCTTATCAGGTCTTTGATTACTTTAAAAAACTGAGTCTTCTCTATTAAAAGAGTTAAGGTTTTTTATAACTATGTTATTTTGCCTTTGAAGTCTTTTGCACTTTGGTTAAACATATTATTTCACAATAACCTAAGATCCTATTTAATCAAGTGTTTTAAAACCTTTAGATATTTTTGACAAACTTCTCAAGAATCAGTATCTAAATGAAGTCTGTTGATCTTTTTTTTTTTTTTTTTTTTGGTGACAGAGACAGAGAGGGACAGACAGGGACAGACAAACAGAAAGGGAGAGAAATGAGAAGTATCAATTCTTAGTTATGGCACCTTAGTTGTTTATTGATTGCTTTCTCATGTGTGCCTTGACCAGGGGGCTACAGCAGACTGAGTGACCCCTTGCTCAAGCCAGTGACCTTGGGCTCAAGCTGGTGAGCCTTGCTCAAACCAGATGAGCTTGTGTTCAAGCTGGCGACCTTGGGGTTTCAAACCTGGGTCCTCTGTGTCCCAATCCAACGCTCTATTCACTACTATGCCACTGCCTAGTCAGGCAACATCTTGTTGATCTTGAACTAACTTTGGGATTTTTCAGAGGGTCCCTGAAAATCTCTCCTTATAAGAGCTGTTAAACTAATTAAGCTTATTTGATATGTTAAATTACACAGGAAGCACTGTCAAATAAGAGATGATGCTAAACTTCTTTAGGGTATATTTCTATTATATTCTTAAAATTCTGATAAATTCTGGTATTATGCCATCAGTCATAATTTTAAAATGTGTATCACAGAAATAACTGAAGTTCCTTATCAACTGCATTATATGATTGCTCAGTAAGATCTTTAACCATGACCATTTTTAAGTCTTTTGTCATTTACAATTATTGCTTTATTCTGAAGCTTTTGCAAAAGTGCTTCATCTTTGAGGAAATTCATGGAAAAAACTGCCAAGTACAAGTTTCTGATAACTAAGATCAATCAATTTGCCTTCACATGAAAGGGGCAATAATGGACTTTCCAAGGACTTACTCAAGGCTTCTTGCCCAGCCCCACAGTGTCATGGATGGTGGCTCAAGATCTGTGCCTGTTCTTCTTCACATAAGTAAAATGGGCCTGTTACTTGATGACATAATGTTAACATGTGAAGAAGACTTGCCTCTGCTGCAGACCTTGCTGGAACATCTGTGAGAGAGAGAATGGGCAGTGAACCTGCAGAAAGTTCAAGGCCCAGGTACCCTCTGTAAAGCTTTTGGGAGTTTTTTGGTTGGGCAAGATGTGTATTGTCCCAGAAGCTGGGATCGATAAGGTAGAACACTATTCAACTCCTAAGAACTAGAAAGAGATTCAAGCCTTTGTAGGGATTTGGGGGTTATGAGGACTTTTATTCCGACCTATCACAGTCTCTCTCTCCCTTATACAGCCTGGTGAGGAAAGGGCACATATAGGAATGGGAATCTGAGCAGTAGGCCACCTTTGAGAAGGGAAAAGTTCTACTGAAGCAATTTAAAGCTCTGTGCATCTCCCAAGCAGGGCTACCATTTGAGTTAGACGTGTCTGTAACTCTTGAAGGTTATGGGTTTGAGCCCTGTGGCAGAGACAAGATAGAGTACCCTAGGATTTTGGTCCCAGATCTGGAAGGGGACAGAAATCCAGTGTGGCCCCATGGATCAACAGCTCCTAGCAGTATATACAGCTCTCCTCCAGGTAGAACCTCTCACAAAGGACTAACATATCACAGTAAGAATTTCCTATCAAGGGCTGGGTTTTGAGAACAACTCACCTCAGCCATGGCTCAAACCCCACTCTAAGGAGCATATTTATTTGCAGCAGAGGAGTCTCTAAAAATGCAGGTGCTACTAGAGTATGTACATACTCCAAAGGCTCCTGCCCCTGTTCTTGTGGCAGCCTCCAAGGCCTGTAGAGAGGGAATGAGGGAAACTCCTGCTGATGCCTGGAGAAAGGGACAAACTGCAGCAGCCACAGCTGAACTCAAGAGTGGTTTGGCTGGTGATCACTCATAAGTAATGGTATAAGTGGCCCTGACCAGTTGGCTCTGTGGTAGAGCATTGGCCTGGCGTGTGGATGTCCTGGGTTCGATTCCCAGTCAGGGCACACAGAAGCGACCATCTGCTTCTCCACCCCTCCCCTCCCCCTGCTCTCCCTCTATCTCCCCTCCTCTCACTTGGAAAAGAAGAAGAAAAAGTAATGGTATAAGTGACTGAACCTAGGTAAGTCCCCTATAAAACTTTTTTTTTTTTAACAGAGAAAGAGGGAGAGTCAGAGAGCGGGATAGACAGAAAGGGAGAGAGGTGAGAAGCATCAATTCTTTGTTGCATCTCTTTAGTTGTTCATTGATTGCTTTCTCATATGTACCTTGACAGGGCGGGAGGGGGAGCTACAGCAGAGCAAGTGACCCCTTGCTCAAGCCAGCGACCTTGGGCTTCAAGCCAGCAACCTTTGGGCTCAAGCCAGTGACCATGGGTCATGTCTATGATACCACGCTCAAGCCGGATGAGTCCGTACTCAAGCCAGTGACCTCTGGGTTTTGAACCTGGTCCTCCACGTCCCAGTGCAATGCTCTATCTACTGTGCCACTGCCTGGTCAGGCTAAACTTTTAAGATTCTGATGGGCAAGAGATCCACTCATTGTGCAGTCACTTAAGAAAAGCCTCTTAAGTAAGTTTCCTTGCCTCTTAGACCTGCCACTTACCAATCTGGAGTGACTTTGCCTCCTTCTTTAGTCTTTCCTCACCCTCTGTATACAGGGGCCAATTTGCAAACTAACAGACCATTCCTACTGATATGTTTCTACCTCATATATATATATTTTTGTAACAACCTTCTTTAATCTGGCTCCTATCTATCTTTTCTTGATAAACCTATCCTTCCTCTTATATCTTCAATTCCCAATTCCCAGAATAGGCCAATCTCTTTCTTATAATACAATCTACCTTTGATTACACCAGGGGTCCCCAAACTTTTTACACAGGGGGCCAGTTCACTGTCCCTCAGACCATTGGAGGGCCGGACTATAAAAAAACCTATGAACAAATCCCTATGCACACTACACATATCTTATTTTAAAGTAAAAAAACAAAACGGGAACAAATACAATATTTAAAATAAAGAACAAGTAAATTTAAATCAACAAACTGACCAGTATTTCAATGGGAACTATGCTCCTCTCACTGACCACCAATGAAAGAGGTACCTCTTCTGGAAGTGCGGTGGGGGCCGGATAAATGGCCTCAGGGGGCTGCAGTTTGGGGACCCCTGGATCACACTGTTCCCTCAGCCTAAGCAACTCTTTTCCTGCCTTACAAAACTCTTCCCTGCCCCTACCTCACAAAATCTGTTGGATTGGTACTGATCTAAATCACATCTTTCATGAAGTCTTTCCCACTCTACCAGGCAGAAATGACTGTACTGCAGATGTAGTTCTCTCATAACATCAAAATTCTTTCTGTATTTGTTTATATACTTCAGAGACAGGGTTTCATCCTTTCTGTCTTCCATTTTTCCTACCATCTATCTAGTCATCAGACTTGTCAATTCTACCATAGAAGCGTCTCAAACCCATCCACTCCAAAGCTACTCCACTATCCATATGAAACCACCCAGATTATTTCAACAGCTTTCTGTCAATTAGTTGTACTAATTCCAGCTCTCCATTCATTCAGTAATTATTGATACTAATCTTATAGGGTCACTTCAACTAGGCCCTTGGATCACAAAAATTAATACATGGGCTATGACCTTAAAGAAACTGGATTTCCAACAGGATGAGATAAATACTATAAGAGGGATCAGTAAAAGGATGCCAGAGAAGAAAGACGTGAGTTGGTCTTAGGAGAGTTGGAGAGAAGGTAATCAGAGAATGCTTCCAGGAGGAAGGGAGGCCTCAAGTATATGTAGGAGTTATGTAGAATATAGAACAAAGTGTTTCAGCAAAGGGACACATAAGAAACAAAGGCTTAGAGTTAGGAAGTTAAGAAAGGAAATACAAAGTAATTTATTTCCTAAAATCTAAAGTCCTTTCATATTGCTATTAAAGTTAAATATCTAAAGATAAATTTGGAAATCTAATACTTTGCCAAAAAATAAGTCTAAATTTCTCTTTAGCACAGCAACCTGGGCCCTTCATAATCTGGCTCGAATCTGTCTTTAACAATCCCCTTCCTATACAAACACAAGCTCTCTCTTTATCTAGTTTGCTTTGACATAACACCATCTGAAATCATCTGGTAGTATAGCACAGCAGGGTCTGCTAGGACAGTACTCACCGGTAAGATGGGCGCCGTGCTAAGATCCCGTGCGCTTTCTGTGAGGAGCCTATACTATCAGATGAGTCCTGAGATTCTTCACTTTCTGATAAAGATGATACCTAAAAAACAGAAATAGTTTCACTATGATGAACAATGAAAGTGGAAATGAAGTTAATTTTTACTTTCAAAAAAATGACCTGTCTCCTACCCCCAAATTCACGTACTTGTCATTAAATCAAAGGTCTAAAAGAAAAGAAACAAAAGGAAATAGAAAAAGGAGAGTTTATTTCAGGAGCCTAAACTAATTAAGGGAACATACAACTGGCTCAGAAGTATGAAGAAATTCTATTCCCAAAATAAAGCAATACTATTTCACTAGAGCTATAAAAACCAATCTCTGATCTCCACCCTATTGTTATACTGATTCACCTTACTCAGAGTTTTTCTTTAATCATTAATGCTATCTAACTTTGAAATATGATTAGATATCCAACTAATATCTCATTATTAAGTATATTAATAACATTGAAGAGACTGCTGAATATGCAAGCCTGTAAATCTGGGAAAAAGTCTGGGATACATATACATTTGCAAGTCACAGCTCTTTAGATGGTCCTTAAAGGTAGACTCTAGAGCAGGGGTCCCCAAACTTTTTACACAGGGGGCCAGTTCACTGTCCCTCAGACCGTTGGAGGGCCAGACTATAAAAAAAACTATGAACAAATCCCTATGCACACTGCACATATCTTATTTTAAAGTAAAAAAACAAAACGGGAACAAATACAGTATTTAAAATAAAGAACAAGTAAATTTAAATCAACAAACTGACCAGTATTTCAATGGGAACTATGGGTTTGCTTTTGGCTAATGAGATGGTCAATGTGCTCCTCTCAATGACCACCAATGAAAGAGGTGCTTCTTCCAGAAGTGCGGCGGGGGCCGGATAAATGGCCTCAGGGGGCTGCATGCGGCCCATGGGCCGTAGTTTGGGGACCCCTGCTTTACTTATTTACTTTTTTAGATTTTTTATTTATTTATTCATTTTTATTAGAGAGAGAGGGAGAGATAGAGAGAGAACAGGGGGGAGGAGCAGGAAGCATCAACTCCCATATGTGCCTTGACCAGGCAAGCCCAGGGTTTTGAACCTGCGACCTCAGCATTCCAGGTCGACACTTTATCCACTGCGCCACCACAGGTCAGGCGGGACCCCTGCTTTAGATAGTCATTAAGACTGGACCAAGAACAAAACCCAGGAACATTCTAAACATTAAGAGGTTGAGAAAAAGGGGAGGAACCAGCAAATGAAACTTGAGACCAAGCCACCAGTAAGGCAAGAAGAATACTAAATGAGTGAAATGTCCTTGGAAAAGTAGAGAAGACAAGTATATTGAGGAGAAAGAATGATTAACCATTTCAAATGATGCTGACAGGTGAAGTAAAACAAGCCCTGGCCAGTTTGTTCAGTGGTAGAGCATTGGCCCAGCATGTGGATGTCCTGGGTTCAATTCCCAGTCAGGGCTCACAGGAGAAGTACCCATCTGCTTCTCTACCCCTCCCCCTCTCATTTCTCTCTCTTTCTCTCTCTCTCTCTCTCTCTTCTCCTCCCCTCCTGCAGCCATGGCTTTATAAGAGTGAGTTGGCCCCAGGTGCTGAGGATGGCTCCATAGCCTCCGCCTCAGGTGCTAAAAATGGCTCAAGATGCAACTGAGCAAGGGCCCTAGATGCGCAGAGCATCAGCCCCTAGTGGGCTTGCTGAGTGGATCCTGGTTGGGGCGCATGAGGGGATTTGTCTCTGCCTCCCCTCCTCTCACTAAATTAAAAAAAAAAAAATCCAGATCATTCAATTTAGCAAGGTAGAGGTCACTGACAAGGGCAGGTATAAACATATGCTACTTATAAATCTGTAATAGCTTTATCTCACTTCACAATTAAATGAGATAAGACATGTAAAGCACTTAACGCATGGCACACAGTAAATACACATTAAATGTAACTATTATTGCCGGTGACTCAGTGAATAAAGCACTGGCCCAGCGTATGGATATCCCAGATTCAATTCCTGGTCAGGGCACACAGGAGAAGTGACCATCTGCTTCTCCCTCCATCCCCCTCCCCCTTCATCCCTCTTCTCCTCCTGCAGCCATTGGCTTGATTGGTTCAAGTGTGGCCCCAGATGCTGAGGATAACTCCTTTAGAGTGCATCAGTGTCAGGTACTAAAAATAGCTCAGGACTCAAGCACTGGCCCTAGATGGAGTTGCCGAGTTGATCCCAGTCCAGGTGCATGCAGGAGTCTGCCTCACTATTTCCCCTCCTCTCACCTTAAAAAAAACCCATTACTCATAACAAACCCTTTAAAACTATGTCAATACAGTAACCATATGCAAGGTTTTAAGTTATAATACTATCTTACAATTGAGAAAACAAGTAATTTTAAACTTTTAAAATGTATTAAATTTGTGCAAATTTGCATTGTTACACCTGACTTCACCTTCATTTTAAAAAATAAAATAATCCAAACAGGCTTCTAGAAAGGACATAAATTAATTCTCTACATTACAACTACTATCTATAGAAAGTTTTCCTCTAAATTATTTAGACTTCAATCTTAAATTTCCAGAGAAGCTTCTTTTACATTCTATAATCTTCAAAAACAAGTTTTAGGCCCTGGATGGGTTTGATCTCCAGTCAGGGCACATATAAGGGTCAACCAATGAATGCATAAATAAGTGGAACAACAAGTGAATGTTTCTCTTTCCCTCAAATCAATAAATTTTTAAAAATTTAAAGAAAACAAGTTGTAATGTACAACTACTTATTTATATCTTACATTAAATCTTATTTTTTGGATAGAAAAGAATCTATAATAATTAAGAAATAAGTAACAAATAATGACAAAATAATAAAAAAAATTTGTCACTTTCATGTTTCCTTAAGCTTTAATAATATATATTTTTAAAGATTTTTACAATTTATTTACTGATTTTAGAGAGGAAGGAGAGAGAGAGACTGAGAGAGAGGCCAGGAGAGAGACAAGGGAAACACCAATTCAGAGTTGCTTCTCGTATGTCCCTCAACCAGGTTTTGAACCAGCAACCTCAGCATTCCAGGCTGACGCTTTACCCACTGCGCCACCACGGGCCAGGCAGTGTTGATTTATAAGAATATTTATAAGAATAGGTATAAGAGGCCCTGGCCGTTGGCTCAGCGGTAAAGCATCGGCCTGGCGTGCGGGGGACCCGGGTTTGATTCCCGGCCAGGGCACATAGGAGAAGCGCCCATTTGCTTCTCCACCCCCCCCCCCACTCCTTCCTCTCTGTCTCTCTCTTCCCCTCCCGCAGCCGAGGCTCCATTGGAGCAAGGATGGCCCGGGCGCTGGGGATGGCTCCTTGGCCTCTGCCCCAGGCGCTAGAGTGGCTCTGGTCGCAGCAGAGTGATGCCCCAGAGGGGCAGAGCATCGCCCCCTGGTGGGCAGAGCGTGGCCCCTGGTGGGCGTGCCGGGTGGATCCCGGTCGGGCGCATGCGGGAGTCTGTCTGGCTGTCTCTCCCCATTTCCAGCTTCAGAAAAATACAAAAAAAAAAAAAAAAAAAAAAGAATATGTATAAGAATAAAATCTTCATACAAAAACTCAAACATCCATGTAGCAGCCACCTTTCATACAGGAAAACCACATAAAACTGCAACTCGAGATTTGACAACACTGCTAGACACTATATTCAGGAGGAAAAATGGAATACACAGCTTTTTCTCTAGGATAGCTGCTTCTAAAAATGAGAGATGACCAAAGGCATTATGAGACTGACAGGAACCAGAAAATAAAATGAGGAGAAAGATTAGGAAGAAAAGGAACCCAGGATGGCTCTTTCCTTCCTTTGTGTTGGCAGGTGTTAAAATGAATAAATATAAATGAGAACTTTACTATGAGAGCTTTCTTTGATTTGACCTCCATAAAATGTAAGATAGGTAATTTCTTATTTTGCTAAGATGCTGACAATATCACCCTTGCTTCTGAATTCTCTTTTTGAAGAAGAATAGGTACCCCTGTCATATAAAAAAATAGAAAGAAAAATGCTTTCCCTTAAGAAAGCATTTTCTTAAGTTCTAAGTAGTAATTCCCCCCCAAATTTTCTGTTTTCACTGGGTATTGTATATATGAAACTAGAAATTCTAAAATTTTTCTATTTGCCTCATCTGTTCTATAGTCTAATTTGTATCACAACTTTATTATTATCCTGATTTATACTATAGATACTATAGTAACTACAGCAATTTCAATGAAGACTCGGTATAGAAGTACCCTCTCTCAACCACTAAGTCTTTGAATTTCTGTACCGTTTGCACTTGTGGTGGATGAATTACAGAAGACTGAGCTGTCTGGATGACCCCCTGAACCTGTACTTCCTCTCCAGGAAGAGGTACAATTGTCACTGGTGCAGATCCTCTTAATGATATCTAAAAATAAAAATTCATTAACAAAATATATACTGTATCTATGCACATAAGATAGCCGAGTTCTTAACACTGGAGGACACATTTCATAGCTTATTATATTTAATGACATCTATTAACCAAACATTAGGTATCTTCTGTGGGCCAGGGACTGCACTATGGGGTTAAGAGTACAAACTAATTACAACAGAGTAAGGGCTACAACATAAGAGGAAAAGTACAGAGTACTGTACTGTGGGAGCAAAGTAAGAGTGCTACTTCAGCTGGATCTTGAAAGATAATTCCCTGAAAGTGTGTACTGCTGAGCGGGTTGGAAGGTATTTTGAGCAGAGGAATCGACTGTGCAAAAAAAACACAGAGGCTACATTAGCACAAGTTATTCTAAAGAGATCTGGATGAAAACCAATCAGGAGTCAAAATGTGAGAGAAATACCAACTTTGAGCAGTGTCTTTAAGGAAAGATAAATTATTTCAAGTAAATAATTAAATCACAAGGTCATCATTTATTTCTGGGGAAATCAAATGGGGTTTCATGGAAATACTACAATAAAATGCTAAACCAAAAAAAGCTCACCTATCATCCTGTAAGGCTTTCTTAGGTAAATTCTTCTTTCAAGAAGCTTTTTCCTGCCCTAGCTGGACAGATAGCTCAGTTTGTTCAAGTGTTGTCCCAATAAATCAAGGTTGGGGGTTCCATCCCCGGGGTCAGGGAACATACAAGAATCAACCAATGAAATCTTAAATGGAACAACAAATTGATATTTTCCTACCTCTCTCTCCAAAATCAACAAATTAAGAGAGAAAGAGAAAAAAAAGAAGCTTTCTCAGATATTTTCAGGTAATAGATTTCTCGCCTTTCCTCTGGACTACTATGGTTCATACCACTCATCTTGGACTTGAATCACAAAAAATCCAAGTTGCTTCTCAGGTCACCTTCCTAACTTACATTAAAGGTTCTTTTCCCCTTCCTAAGATTGCATTAAATTCCAGTCTATCATTCTCCAAAAATGCCCAAGTCATGAACTTTTATATATAAAATTTTAACCAGCTACTGAGAAATATAAGTTCTCAGCACAAATGACTCCATCTAACCTCCCCCCCACCCCCACAATAGGAACGTGACCAAATTTAACACAACTTCTATCAGCTCAAGGCCATGTCTCTAGGATAACCCTAACCCCTTTAAAATGCCTGCCTGAAAAAGAAAGTTCAATGCTACCAAAATAATTTACTGTTTTTTCCAGCCCAAACCTGACTATAGGTGCCCTGGCTGGGTAGCTAAGCTGGTCAGAGTATCCTCTCTATACACCAAGGCTGCAGGTTCAATTCTGGGTCAGGGCACAGATAAGAATCAAACAATGAGGAGCCCTGGTTGGTTGCTCAGCAGTAGAGCGTCGGCCCAGCATGTAGAAGTCCTGGGTTTGATTTGTGGCCAGGGCACACAGGAGAAGCACCCATCTGCTTCTCCACCCCTCCCCCTCTCCTTCCTCTCTATCTCTCTCTTTCCCTCCTGCAGCCAAGGCTCCATTGGAGCAGAGTTGGCCTGGGCGCTGAGGACAGCTCTGTGGTCTCTGCCTCAGGCACTTGAATGGCTCTGGTTGCAACAGAGCAATGCCTCAGATGGGCAGAGCATCGCCCCCTGGTGAGCTTGCCAGGTGGATCCCAGTCGGGCACATGCGGGAGTGTGTCTCTCTGCCTCCCTGCTTCCCACTTCAGAAAAAATACAAAAACCCCCCAAAAAACCAAAAAACCAATGAATGCATAAATAAGTGGAACAACAAATCAATGTTTCTCCCCTCCTCTAAGACAATAAATAATAAAAACAAACAAACCTGACTATAGGCCCCCAACCTCATTTTTCTTAGAACATTTACTTTAGAAAACTTGCAGTTGTAAATCCTTTCTTTGACCCTTAAGATATAATTCTCTTACAACCAGAAATGTCTTTCTCAAAACTTGGGAACCATCCCTTGAAATGTAATCAGCAAGATAGGGTTCTGTCTCTGGGAGGGTAGGAGCTGAACTTTGATAAGCATCAATTAGCAAAAACAGCTGGCTTAATCACAATGACCAACCTTCCTACCTAACAACATTAGTACTTTTCTTTAGCATAGCCCAGTGCTCCCACCTTTGATTCAGCAGTGTTGAGCTCAATTCTCTTCCCTACTACACTAGTTTGAATGGAATCCATCTTGCCATCTTTACCGAGTGTCCAGCTTTGTTTCTCTTTGACAACAGCTCAATACAGAGATGTAGAAATTAAAGGGTAAAACTAGACTGAGAATTCACAAATCTAAAGAGTCCAGATCTGGAGTTACCATGACACTCAGAAAATAAATGAAAAGTCCCCTTACCTTTCAGATTCCAACTTAAGCCAATTACGTAACTAAAGTGAAAAGCCTTAATAGGATTGACTTGCATTTCTAAAACAATAAAAGCAATCATTGCACAAACTGGACCTGACAAGCATAAAGGAATAAAAGCACCAAATTTTATTTTAGCTTGTAGTTGTCCCTCTCCTTTATTATCACTGTTCTAACCTCACAAAATAATAAAATGCTCATTATTCAAGCTCCCAAAGCCTGGTGTCTTCCCACCCCCACTCTCAACCTTGATCATCTAAACCAGGGGTAGGCAACCCTTTTTATTCCTACCGCCCACTTTTGTATCTCTGTTGGTAGTAAAATTTTCTAACCGCCCACCGGTTCCACAGTAATGGTGATTTATAAAGTAGGGAAGTAACTTTACTTTATAAAATTTATAAAGCAGAGTTACAGCAAGTTAAAGCATATAATAATAATTACTTACCAGGTACTTTATGTCGGATTTTTGCTAAATTTAGCAGAATAAAATCTTTATAAAATAACTTACTATAGTTAAATCTATCTTTTTATTTATACTTTGGTTGCTCTGCTACTGCCCACCATGAAAGCTGGAACGCCCACTAGTGGGTGGTAGGGACCAGGATGACTACCACTGGAACCCTGAGATCTCTCTCAAAGGAGGAAAAGAGCAAGTTAGTCCTCCAGTTTTAACCTGGGGCTGAAATATAGATGACTACCTCCACTTACTACTTTTCAGCACTAACAGAGCCTTCTGTAATGATGAAAATGTTCTATATCTGTACTATCCAACAAGCTAGTCAATAGCACATGTGTGTATCAAGCATTGTAAATGTAGCTAGTGTGACTGAGGGACAGATTTAAATTTTATTTGATTTTTAAATTTTTATTTATTCATTTCAGAGAGGAGAGAGAGAGAGAGAGAGAGAGAGAGAGAGAAGGTGGGGAGGAGTAGGAAGCATCAACTCCCATATGTGACCAGGCAAGGCCAGGGTTTCAAACCGGTGACCTCAGCATTCCAGGTTGAGGATTTATCTACTGCACCACCACAAGTCAGGCTTAAATTTTATTTGATTTTATTTTAAATTAAAATTGAAATATCTACCTGTGGTTAGTAGCTGCCACACTGAATAGTGCAGTTCTAGATCTTAGAGATGTAGAACCTGCTAGTACACTAGGGCTCCAAACTCAGAACCCCTCTTAGGAGTTAAATTGGGAGCTAACCCCATAGGGTTAGTTGAGCTTAAAGCTCCTCTTATGTGAGTGGGCAAAAAATTAGCACACTCCTTAACTATCTAATTGGGGGGTTCCTGGACTGTGAACAGTTGAGTGAGAGAGGGTGAAGAGTTAGTAGAGTGGTGTATGGCCAGTAGCCACAGCCACCATCACAGCCGCCTGGCCTGTGCAGGTTCCCATTAGATTCAGACAGATGGTAATGAAACAACGGAGCCAAGAACTGGTGGGCCATTACCTTTAATCCTAGGTCGCACCCAGCAGGTGAGAAATACACACAGTGGGAAAACACTTCCCTTTCCATTCAGGGCTCCCAAAGCCACTGACTCATCCGAGTTTCTAGAATCAAAGGTTTCTACCTCACCAGCCTTATTCACCTCTGTTCCCCATCTCCTTCTCTCCACACAAACTGGCTTCTCCTTCAGCATTCCGCCATCTTGGCTGCTTCTCCTCTGCAATGCTAATAGCAGGAAAAGAGAAAGAGAGAGAGAGAGAGAGAGAGAGAGAGCCCCCCCCATCTGCCCCATTTTATACTGTAGAAATCAAAACCTTTAATCCAATATACAAACAAAGAAGTCTCTGATACAAAGTCACTTCTCTGAGGCATAATGGGATTCCTCATGAGAGTGCACCACCCCACATCATGCAACAGTCAAGGGCAGGGGTCCCCAAACTATGGCCTGCGGGCCACATGCAGCCCCCTGAGGCCATTTATCCAGCCCCCACTGCACTTCCGGAAGGGGCACCTCTTTCATTGGTGGTCAGTGAGAGGAGCACATTGACCATCTCATTAGCCAAAAGCAGGCCCATAGTTCCCATTGAAACACTGGTCAGTTTGTTGATTTAAATTTACTTGTTCTTTATTTTAAATATTGTATTTGTTCCCGTTTTGGTTTTTTACTTTAAAATAAGATATGTGCAGTGTGCATAGGGATTTGTTCATAGTTTTTTTTATAGTCTGGCCCTCCAATGGTCTGAGGGATAGTGAACTGGCCCCTGTGTAAAAAGTTTGGGGACCCCTGGTCAAGGGTGTGGGGAAAAGTTTTGAAAAGATCTTAGTAATAAAAGAGTGGGAAAGGCACAGTCGAAGAGGGGCCATCAGGAGAAGGCTTAAAAACTAACAAAGGTGAGGCTCAAACCCTTACCCCAACAATGCAGGAGCCTGCTCTCCTGAAACAGTGGCCTTCATCCACTGTTCAGGGCAACAGAAGAGGGGGACTCCCTAGAAACTCAAGAAAAACCAAGCAGCTGATAATACTACCAATAAGGTAGCCCTAAAACCAGTGGGGTTTTTAGGAAATTTTAATGACTTTACTAGAACCTTGTTGCCAAAGGTTTATTCGCAACCAATTAGAAAAAGGTTTTGCTAGCAGGAAAGGGATAATTAAAAAAAGCCAGACTTAGCCTGACCTGTGGTGGCACAGTAGATAAAGTGTCTATCTGGAAATGCTGAGATTGCCAGTTCGAAACCCTGGGCTTCCCTGGTCAAGGCACATATGGGAGTTGATGCTTCCTGCTCCTCCCTCTCCTTCTCTCTTTCTCTCTATCCCTCTCTCTCCTAAAATTAATTAATTAATTAAAAATAAATAAATAAAAATTAAAAAGCCAGAGTTAGAATCTATTTCAGAAGGCATAATGTCTGAATGTTTAGTTTGTGCCCAAATAAATACTAAGCAAGGTAAAAAAAATTATAAAAAAAAACAAAAACAGGGAGAGAGGAACTTTCCCAGGTAAACATTTAGAAATAAATTTCACTAAAGTAATTGACAAGTAGATAGAAGCTTTTCCTACTAGCAATGAGACCACAATAACAGCTGTTAAGAAATTACTATATGGCCTGACCAGGCAGTGGCGCAGTGGATAGAGCGTTGGACTGGGACGCAGAGGACCCGGGTTCAAGACCCCGAGCCAGCTTGAGTGCAGGCTCAGGCTCATCGGGTTTGAGCAAGGCTCTCCAGCTTAATTAAGCCCAAGGTCACTGGCTCGAGCAAAGGGTCACTCGGTCTGCTGTAGCCCCCCTGGTCAAGGCACATATGAGAAATCAATCAATGGACAACTAAGGAATCCGCAACAAAGAACTGATGTTTCTCATCTCTCTCCCTTCCTGTCTGTCTGTCCCGCTCTCTGACTCTGTCTCTGCCACAAAAAAAAAAAAAGTTACTATATGAAATTCTTTCCAGATTAAGCTTGCCCATTAATATGGGGTCTAATAATGGGCCAGCATTTATATCCAAGGTCTCACAGCCAGTAGGAAAGGCACTCAATATTAATTAGAAACTAATTAAAAATTACATTATGCCTATAGGCACCCAAAGTTCAGGGCAGATAGAACGCATGAATCGAATAGTGAGGGAAACTTTAACCAAATTTGTTTTTGAAACTGGTGAAAACTGGCCAACCTTACTCCCACTGGCCCTCCTTAGGGCAAGGTGTACCCCCTATAGAGAAGGATTTATGCCTTTTGAAATAATGTCTGGAAGACCCCCTCCCTTACTACCAAAACTCAAAGAAGAGATAAAAGCTGAGTGAAGTAACCACTCCTTCCTTAAGTACCTATAGGATCTGCAGATTACTCAGCAGGCTGTTCAAAAAACTGTCCGAGAGGTTGTTGGTCAAATAAGTTTGTAAATATGATATATATGTTTGCTCGCTTTTAGTTTGCATTGGGTGTGGGGGACAGGCTGTAAACTGGCAGGGTCATTATAGCCTAAGGCTAAGTTTTAAGACTAAGCCTTTCCCTATACCCTTGACTACTGCAATGATAGGGGGTGGTGCACTCTCATGAGGAATCCCATTATGCCTCAGATAAGTGACTTTGTATCAGAGACTTCCTTGTTTATATATTGGATTAAAGGTTTTGATTTCTACACTATACAATGGGGCAGAGGAGCCCATGCTAGAAGAGGGCAGAAAAAGGCCACGTGGAGGAGAGGAGAGGCAGCAAAGATGGCAGAGTGCTGAAGGAGAAGCCAGTTTGTGCAAAGAAAAGGAGATGGGGAACAGAGGTGAATAAGGCTGGTGAGGTAGAAACCTTTGATTCTAGAAACTCGGATGAGTCAGTGGCTTTGGGAGCCCTGAATGGAAAGGGAAGTGTTTTCCCACTGTGTGTATTTTTTGCCCGCTGGGTGCAACCTAGGATTAAAGATGATGGCCCACCAGTTCTTGGCTCCGTTGTTTCATTACCATCTGTCTGAATCTAATGGGAACCTGCACAGGCCAGGCGGCTGTGATGGTGGCTGTTGCTACTGGATTTACAGAGGCGCTTCCAGCACTGCCAGGAGATCTGGTACATCCTTTTCAACCTGGGGACTCAGTCTGGGTAAAGAAATATATCACCCAAGGACTGACTCCCACGTGAACGAGTCCACACACCGTGATCCTGACAACTCCCACTGCTGCTGTTGGGCAGATAAAATATATTATGTTCACTTTTTTAAAGATGACGTTGCCCATGTGAGGCCATCGCCCAGGTGATATTAATGTGTGTTGAGAATCCTTGTAGCCTGGGGCTTGGTTTTGGGATTAAGCCTTTCCCACCCTTTTTGATGTAGGCGGTACAATCCAATCATGCCTCAGAGAAGTGTTTGTATTAGAGACTTCCCTACTTTGTATATTGAATTAGAGGTTGTGAAGCTACAGTATAAAGTGGGGGCAAAACGGGAGTTTGGACTCTTGGTTCCTGAGATTATCATTAGAAGAGAGAGCAGAGGAGAGCAGAGGAGAGCAGAGAAAGGCCACGTGGAGTAGGCCAGGAGAAGCAGCCAAGATGGTGGAGTGCTGAGTGAGATGCCAGTTTGTGTAGAGTTTGTATTTGGGATAAGGAAGGAGATGGGGAACAGAGGTGAATAAGTCTGGTGAGCTAGAAACCTTTGATTCTAGGAAACTCGGATAAGTCAGTGGCTTTGTGAGCACTGAATGTGACTGGGTTTTGGAGCCCAGTGTATGTTTTTACTTGCCCGCCGGGTGCAAGCTAGAATTAAAGACTATGGCCCATCAGTTTTTGGCTCCACTGTTTCTTTACCGACTGTCCGAATCCAATGCGAACCTAAATAGGCCAAGAGGCTGCTTTGATAGTAGTGACCCTGGCCATGGCTTCTGGCTTTACAGCTGCCAAGGTAGAAGACATGCCCACCTGGGTCCACCACAGCCGGCTAAAGCCTGCAGTCCCAGCAAAGACACCCTCGTGGACAACGGAGACTGACCCCACCAACCCTTGTAAGTTAAACCTAAGAAGGACAGCAGCATGCCCTGCTCCAGCCACAAACAGGAAGCTGGTTGGTCTACGTATGGCTAATGCATGAAGAAACTCACTGAGGAACTCCTTTTAATCAGACTTTGAAGGAGAAGGGAAACTGGAGTAAAAGGAAAGCCAGCTTAATTGTCATTACAGGTTAAGATATTTTTTAAGAATTCTGACTAAAAGGAATTGTATAGTTTTAATAATAAAAGGTATATTGCAGTGGATAAAGCATCAACCTGGAATGCTGAGGTCGCCGGTTCAATACCCTGCACTTGCCTGGTCTAAGGCACATATGGGAGTTGAAGCTTCCTGCTCCTCCCCCCTTTCTCTCTCTCCTCTCAAAATGAATAAAAAAAATTTTTTTAAATAAATAATAATAATAAAAGGTACAGATTATGGAAATACTTTTGAAAGTGAAAAGAAAGTAAGTTGTTATAAAAGCCAGTTATTTCTGAATACTTAAGGAAGTTTATAAAAATTAAGAATTGCCTCATACACCTTGTTAAAATGAGTCAAGGATTTGACTCAGAATATAAAACCAGTGGGGAATGTGGTAAGGTACAAAAGAATTGCAAAAATTAATATTAGTATTTTAGAAGAAAAAGTCAGGCTCTTGCCCTGTCCTTCTTCAGAGAATGGAGGGAGAAGGATATGGGAGTTTCCTGGCTTGCAAGGACAACTGGGTCATTTAGTTTAACTATAGTTCTCTGAAAGGATTAAGGTTATCTGAAGAACTTCCTTTCCCTTTCAATAAGAGACAAATTTACATACCCTACACTGATTTTAACTCTCCCTCCCTTCCTGGAGTCCTGAGAGTAACATATACCTCTAGACAAAGGAGGAGAGATAGACATTAAAAGATTTATGAATGTCTTTGATATGTAAAATGACATCACTATTGTGTTACCTTGAAAGTTTTAACATTGTTTATAGATGCTCTAGACAAATGTTATAAGCTTGTTAATGATTGTGCCATGATGTCATGCCCCCCCAACCTGTACGTAGTCAAGGGTATATAACCAGCCTCTGAGTTATATTTGAAATTGCACAATTTGGGTCAGCTATACCCCATATTTGTCATATGCGGCTGGCCTAATCAATAAAACTCCTCAAAAATTCATTTGGACATGGTGTCCCTACAAAAACCTGCAGAAGTAAGATTGGTACTTTACAACACCCAGGGTCTATGCTCGAACCAAGGGAGCCACTGGCTGTGGGAGGGGAAGAGGGAGAAAAGCAGATGGTCACTTCCCCGTGTGCTCTGACTGGGAATTGAACCCAGGACATCCACACTTCAGTCCAATGCTCTATCTACTGAGTAAACTGACCAGAGCCAAACAGATTTTCTATAAATATATAATACTTGAAATTTTAAAAATCGTAGTTCAGCCTGGCCAGGTGGTGGCACAGTGGATGGAGTGTTGGACTGGGACGCAGAGGACCCAGGTTCAAAGCCCCGAAGATGTCGACCTAAGCGCAGGCTCATCTGGTTTGAGCACAGCTCACCAGCTTGAACGCAGGGTATTGGGCAGATAAAATATATTATGCTCATTTTGTTAAAGATGGCACTGCCCACATGGAAGCCCGTCGCCCAGGTGATATTAATGTGTGTTGGGGGCGGGCTGTGGGCAGGCAGGATCCTTGTAGCCTGGGGCTTGGTTTTAGGACTAAGCCTTTCCCACCCTTTTTGATGTGGGGTGGTATAATCCCATCATGCCTCAGATAAGTGACTTTGTATTAGAGACTTCCCTATTTTGTATATTGGATTAAAAGTTTTGATTTCTACACTATAAAATGGGGGCAGAACGGGAGCTTGCTCTCTCGGTTCCTGAGATTAGCATTAGAGAAGAGAGCAGAGCAGAGAAAGGCCATGTGGAGGAGGCCAGGAGAAGCAGCCAAGATGGTGGAGTGTTGAGTGATGTAAAGCCAGTAGCCAGGGCCACCATCACAGCCGCCTGGCCCATGCAGGTTCGCATTGGATTCAGACAGTCGGTAAAGAAACAACGGAGCCAAAAACTGATGGGCCATTATCTTTAATCCTAGCTTGCACCCGGCGGGCAAGTAAAAACACACACTGGGCTCCAAAACCCAGTCACATTCAGTGCTCACAAAGCTACTGACTTATCCGAGTTTCCTTGAATCAAAGGTTTCTAGCTCACCAGACTTATTCACCTCTGTTCCCCATCTCCTTCCTTCTCCCTGCACAAACTCTGCACAAACTGGCTTCTCACTCAACACTCCGCCATCTTGGCTGCTTCTCCTGGCCTCCTCCACGTGGCCTTTCTCTGCTCTCCCCTCTAATGATAATCTCAAAAACCAAGAGCGCAAGCTCCTGTTCTGCCCCCATTTTATAGTGTAGATTCATAACCTTTAATCCAATATACAAAATAGGGAAGTTTCTAATACAAAGTCACTTATCTGGGGCATAATGGGATTGTACCACCCCACATCAAAACGGGTGGGAAAAGCTTAATCCTAAAACCAAGCCCCAGGCTACAAGGATCCTGCCTGCCCACAGCCCACAGAGACACACATTAATATCACCTGGGCAACGGCCTCCACGTAGGCAGCATCATCTTTAACAAAGTGAGCATAATACATTTTATCTGCCCAACAAGTGAGAAGCCAGTTAGTGCAGAGTTTGTGCAGGGAGAAGGAAGGAGATGGGGAACAGAGGTGAATAAGTCTGGTGAGCTAGAAACCTTTGATTCTAGGAAACTCGAATAAGTCAGTAGCTTTGTGAGCACTGAATGAGTGGGTTTTGGAGCCCAGTGTGTTTTTACTTGCTCACTGGGTGCAAGCTAGGATTAAAGATAATGGCCCATCAGTTTTTGGCTCCGTTGGCAGGGGTCCCCAAACTACGGCCCGAGGCCATTTATCTGGCCCCCGCCACACTTCCGGAAGGGGCACCTCTTTCATTGGTGGTCAGTGAATACTTCCTGGAGTACTGTATGTAGCAGCCCCGCAAGCCCAGCGTCACTCACGTACACTACTACTTCCGGTGACGCGGGATGCACACGTCGGCTCTGGAAGCACATCATATCACTTGTTACGGCTAGCAGTGACTAATATGGAACCAGACATTGACTTTAGCCAAAAGCAGGCCCATAGTTCCCATTGAAACACTGGTCAGTTTGTTGATTTAAATTTACTTGTTCTTTATTTTAAATATTGTATTTGTTCCCGTTTTGTTTTTTTACTTTAAAATAAGATATGTGCAGTGTGCATAGGGATTTGTTCATAGTTTTTTTTTTATAGTCGGCCCTCCAACGGTCTGAGGGACAGTGATCTGGCCCCTGTGTAAAAAGTTTGGGGACCCCTGTGCTAAGGTCTGACATCCCTAGTTTGAAACCCCCAGCTTGCTTGGTCAAGATACATATGTAAAAAAACTACTACAAGTTGATGCTTCCCACTCTTACCCCACCTTTCATTCTTTCTCTTCTCTCTAAAATCAATAAATAAAATCTTTAAAAAAAAAAGAAAGAAGGTTCTAAGGTCAGTGGATTATCTGAGAGGACTATAACAGTTCTGATTACCTTTACACTTTACTAAGTAGGCATGCTGTAATTGGGATAACCACTAAAAAAAGTAGTAATCTAGTTTATGTACAGTCTAAATTGATACAAGTGATGGTGGGATAAAATGAGAATACTTCAAAAGAAGACATGAAAGGAGAGAACAGCCTGACCAGGCGGTGGTGCAGTGGATAGAGCGTTGGACTGGGATGAGGAAGACCCAGGTTCGAGACCTCGAGGTCGCCAGCTTGAGCGCGGGCTCATCTGGTTTGAGCAAAGCTCATCAGCTTGGACCCAAGGTCGCTGGCTTGAGCAAGGGGTTACTCGGTCTGCTGTAGGCACCGGTCAAGGCACGTATGAGAAAGCAATCAATGAACAACTAAGGTGTCGCAATGAAAAACTGATGATTGATGCTTCTCATCTCTCTCTGTTCCTGTCTGTCTGATCCTATCTGTCCCTCTCTCTGACTTTGTAAAAAAAAAAAAAAAAAGAAAGGAAAGAACATGTGGGCCAAAAAGTATAAAATAAGATGGTAGGTTTAAACCAGTAATTATGTTAAATATACACAGACTAAAAGGTCTGCAAAGTCTAGAAGACTACAAAGGAATACTATTTAGCCACAAAAAAGAATAAAATCCTGCCATCTGTGAAACAATGGATGAACCTTGAGAGCATTATGCTAAGTGAAATAAGTCATAGAAAGAGAAATAGCATATAATTTAATTTATATGTGGAATTAAAACAAACAAACAGAAAAGAAGCTCATAGATACACAAAACAGACTGCTAGTTACCAGTTCTGATTACCTTTACACTTTACTCCACTTTACAAGTGGAGGTTTGGGGGGGAGCAAAATGAGCGAAAGGAGTCCATAGGTACAAACTTCCAGTTATAAAATAAATAAATCAGGGGGACATAATGTACAGTGTGGTGACTATAGTTAATAATACTGTGTTATATATTTGAAAGTTGCTAGAAGAGTAAAACTTAGAAGTCCTCACCATAAGAAAAAGAATTTTTAACTAGGTATAGAGACAGATGCTAACTATAGACTTTACTGTAATGATCATTTCACAATGTATACAAATGTCGAATGGCTATGTTGTACACCTGAAACTAATGTCAAGTTATACCACCATAAAACAAATAAAACAAAAAACCACAATGAGCTACTGTTACATACCTGACAGAATGGTTATAAGTTAAAGAAACAATACCAATTTTGGGCATTTAAATGGATCAACAGTGCTCTCATAACCTCTCATGGTGGTGTAAATTGGTACAAATTTGTAAAACCGTTGGCACTATCTTTTATAACTAAACATTTGCAAACTCTATGACCAAGCAATTCATGTGCAGCATAGATATGTACAAGAGTATTCATTAAGCACACACAATACACAATTATCTAAAACCTGGGTGGGGGATGTCTAGGAGGCTAGATTAAAAATATATTGTAAAGCCAGGAGCCAAGACCAGGGCCACTATCAGAGGAGCCCAGCCCATGCAGGTTCGCATTGGATTCGGACAGTCGGTAAAGAAACCATGGAGCCAAAAACTGGTGGGCCATAGTCTTTAATCTAGCTTGCACCCGGCGGGCAAGTAAAAATACACACTGGGCTCCAAAACCCAGTCACATTCAGTGCTCACAAAGCTACTGATTTATCCGAGTTTCCTAGAATCAAAGGTTTCTAGCTCAACAGCCTTATTCTCCTCAGTTCCCCATTTCCTTCCTTATCCCAGATACAAACTCTGTACAAACTGGCATCTCACTCAGTACTCCGCCATCTTGGCTGCTTTTCCTGGCCTTCTCCACGTGGCCTCCTCCCGCTGCTGGCTCTATTCTCTCTGCTCTCTCATGCTAACCTCAGGAACCAAGAGCGCAAACTCCCGCTCCGTTCCCATTTTATAGTGTAGAAATCCAAACCCTTAATCCAATATACATAATGGGGAAGTCTCTAATACAAAATCACTTCTATGAGGCATGATAGGATTGTACCACCTCACACCAAAAAGGGTGGGACAGGCTTAATCCCAAAACCAAGCCTCAGGCTACAACAATTCTCAACACACATTAATATCACCTGGGCAACGGCCTCTTTAACAAAGTGAGCATAATACATTTTATCTGCCCAACATATATATATACTTATATACTTTTAACAAGAGATATACCTAGCCCTGGCTCAATAATAGAGTGTTGGCCTGGTGTGTAGATGTCCTTGGTTTGATTCCTGGTCAGGGGACATAGGAAAAGTGAGCATCTGCTTCTCCACGCCTCTACCCACCCATCTCTTCCCCTCCAGCAGCCATGGCTTGACTGGTTGGAGCACACAGACCCCAGGTGCTGAGGATGGCTCTGTGGAGCATTCACCTCAGTTGCTAAAAACAGCTCGGTTGCAAGCATGGCCCCAGGTAAAAACACAAAGTCTGAAAGTAAAAGTGCAGGGAAAAAGATACCATTAAGATACTATCAAATTAGCCAGACCAGGCAGTTGCACAGTGGATAGAGAATTGGCTTGGGACACTGAGGACCCAGGTTCGAAAACACTGAGGACCAAGGTTCGAAACCCTGAAGTCGGCAGCGTGAGCTTGGGATCATCAGGCTTGGCTGGAGGACCTCCCTCAGCTAAAAAAAAAAAAAAAAGAAAAGATACTACCAAATTAAACCCAAACTAGTTATCTAATTAGACTTTAAGGTAAAAGCATTTCTAGAAATAAAGACACAGCCTGGCGTGTGGAAGTCCTGGGTTAAATTTCCGGTCAGGGCACACAGGAGAAGCACCCATATGCTTCTCCACCCTTCTCCCTCTCCTTTCTATTTCTTTCTTCCCCTCCCACAGCCAAGGCTCCATTGGAGCAAAGCTGGCCTGCACGCTGAGGACGGCTCCATGGCTTCTGCCTCAGGCACTAGAATGGCTCTGGCCAAAACATAGCAATGCCCCAGATGGCCAGAGCATCACCCCCTAGTGGGCATGCCAAGTGGATCCCAGTCAGGCGCATATGGCAGTCTGTCTCTCTGCCTCCCCACTTCTAACTGCGGAAAAATACCAAAAAAAAAAAAAAAAAAAAAAAAGACCAAAGATAAAAGGAACAATTCTCCAGGAATATGCAATAATTTGAAAATCTACCTTCAAATACTACTCAGCCATAAGAAAAGATAAAATTCTACCATTTGCAACAACATGGATGGACCTTGAGAATATTATGCTAAACGAAATGAGACAGTCAGAAAAATCTTAAAATTATGTCATTTTACTCATATGTGGAATGTAAAAGTTAAACTCTTAGACACAGACAACAGTATGATGGTTAGCAGTGGAAAGGATGTGAGGGTTTGAGGAGGTAAAAGGGGCCAAATACATGGTGATAGATGACGGTGTGACTTTGGTGGTAGGCATAAAATGCAATATACAGATCCTGTATCACAGAAATGTACACTTGAACCCTAAATGATCCTATTAAACAATGTTACCCCAATAGTTTTAATTTTAAAAAATTCACCTTCATTTTATAACACATAGTAACACACCATAAACTGAAGAATAAAAGAAGTTAAGTCCTCAATTATAATGGAAGATTAATACATTTCTCTCAGTTAGTCATAGAACAAGTAGACAAAAAAGCAATAGATACAAATTTAAATAACCCAACTAACAAAGCTGATTTAGTAAATATACAGATAAAACTATGCATCCAATCAATATCATTAATCATCAGAGAAATGCAAATTAAAACCACAATGAGATGATACCACCTCACACCTGTCAGAATAGTGCTCATAAACAAATCAACACACAATGAGTGCTGGCCAGGGTGTGGAGAAAAGGGAACCCTCCTGCACTGCTGGTGGGAATGCAGACTGGTGCAGCCACTGTGGAAAACAGTATGGAGTTTCCTCAAAAAATTAAAAATGGAACTGCCTTTTGACCCACCTATTCCACTTTAAGAAATATATCTTAAGAATACCAAATCACTGATTCAAAAGAAGATATGCACCCCCATGTTTATTGCAACATTATTTACAATAGCCAAGAGCTGGAAACAGCCCAAGTGTCTGTCAGAGGACAAGTGGATTAAAAAGCTGTGGCACATATACACAGTGGAATACTACATGGCTGTGAAAAAGAAGGGAATCTTACCTTTTGCGATGGCATGGATGGAGATTATTAAACTAAGTGAAATAAACCAGGCAAAGAAAGACATATATTATCTCACTTCTATGTGGAATGTAACAAACAAAGTGAACCGAGGAACAGAATAGAAGCAGGGCAGGGTAATGGGGAGCAGAAGGACACTGAGGGAAGGGGGATGAGGGGATGGCATCAGAGAAGGTGAAGGGATTAGTGAAATTATATATACATATGTATACATAACACAGAGATAGGGATAACAAGATAGCAAATCCCAAAGGGAAAGTGGGGGCGGACAATGGGGGACAAGGCAGTGGGGGTGAGAGAATTATACTGAGTGGGACACTTGAATTCATGTTAACACAATAAATTAAAATTAATAAAAAATTTTAAAAAAACTATGCATCTAAGAGTTACAGAATATACCTTCTTTTTGAGTGCACACTAAACATCTTTTTTTAGATTTTATTTATTCACTTTCAGAGAAAGAGGGAGAGGGAGGGGGAGAGGGGAAAGAGCAAGAAGCATCAACTCCCATATGTGTCTTAACCAGGTAAGCCCTGGGCTCTGAACCAGCAACCTCAGCATTCCAGGTTGACACTCTATCCACTGTGCCACCACAGGTCAGGCTGAGTGCATACTAAACTTTTTTAAAATTTTACTATAGATTCCATGAGAGCATAGTTGTATTACAAAGTAGTTCCTGACATAAATTTTGTGACCAAAACCATACACATTCTATAACTTCATGGTAAAAGATATAAAAGAACTACAAAATATTTTCTCAAGTAAAACAAGTACTCATAATTATATCATTTAGAAAATGCACTGAATATGAAAAGTTTGAGATACAAACTCAGTATTTTTAAGTGATTTCAACAAAGCTGAATTTTTTTTTTTTTAATTAAATAAGAGGCAGGGAGGCAGAGACAGACTCCCAAATGCATCCTGACCAGTATCCACCCAGCAAGCCCCCGACCAGGCTCTTCCCATCTGGGGCCACTGCTCTGCTGCGCAGCAACCAAGCAAAATATTTTAGTGCCTGAGGTGAGGCCCGTGGAGCCATCCTCAGCACCCAGCGCCAACTTGCTCCAAGCAAGCAGTGGCTGCAGGAGGAGGAAAGAGGGAGGGAGAGAGAGGGAGGGACGGAAGGAAAAGAAGGAGAGAGAGAGAAGGGGAGGGGGAAGGGTGGAAAACCAGATGGTCACTTCTCCTGTGTGCCCTGACTGGAAATTGAACCCAGGATTTCCACCCACTGGGCCAACACTCTATCACTGAAACAACCAGTCAGGGCCACAAAGTTGAACTCTTAACCTGAAGAACTGAAACTTGCTGTTCATGGTTCTTCTGAATAGTTGTTAAGTGACACATTGTACTATATTTCCTTCTAAGGTACAATTGTTCTTAGTCCTATAACCACAAAAGCTTCTTTTATCAACAGAGAATGCTACTGTGTATACTCATATTACCTTTGAAAAAACTCATATATACTCAAGACCTTTTGAGTTTCTAACAGCCAGACATTTTCAGTAACCTCACTAACACTATTATATTATTTTGCTAATACTACATTTCAGGTGCAGAGTATAACATTCACTCTATATTTTCGGGAACATTCATCTCTTATCTAATGTCAAGACAAATCATCTCATGTTAAATTCCTCCATATACACTGGTTAATTTAAATTACCATATTTTTCGCTCCACAAGATGCACCCCCCCAAAAAAAAGTGGAGGGGGAAATGCTCGTGCGTCTTATGGAGCGAAAAATACGGTATTTTATTAAATATTTTCACACACCATTTGGTTCAGAATATTTTCTTTCTTATTTTCCTCCTTAATACCCTAGGTGTGTCTTATGGTCAGGTGCATCTTGTGGAGTGAAAAATACGGTATGTACCTTTTTGGTTGATTAGTTCAGTCATGTAATTTGAGGGCTGCAGTTTAACAGTTTTATGGGGCAAGTCCAGAATATTAAAACACTATAGACACAGTTATTAGATGATGTATCAAAATTATCCTAAAGTGTATACTATAGGAAAAATTTTATTTTAGCATATTTGTAAATCTACTCACAGATCTCACAGAAGAAATTAGATATTCCTTATAAATACATTTTCTCATACTTGCCTAAGCCAAGAAACAGTCTATTCAACAAAACTTCTCATTTCACACTATCTACAAAATAAGTAGATGATGAAAAAATCTGAGCTCTTCATAACTCTCGAATTAATGTTTCCAAAATGAAAAAAAAAACCTTTTCAACCACCCACAGAATATCCACCAAGATACCCTATCCTAAATAATAAACCTTAACAAATTTAAAAGAACTGTAAGTATAGAGTATGTTTTCTGACCATAATGGAATCAAAGTAACAAATAGAAGCATCTTTAAACTAAACAATACACTCTTAATTAACACAACTGGTCAAAGAGGAAGTCTCAAAAGAAATAAAATACACACAGAAATGAATGAATATGAAAACAATAAATCAAAACCCGTGAAGCCTGACTGGGTAGCTCAGTTGGTTAGAGCATCATCCCAATATGTCAACGTTGTAGGTCTGATCTCTGGTCAGGGCACATACAAGAAATCAACCAATGAATACATAAATAAGTAGAACAACAAATGAATGTTTCTGTCTCTCTTTAAAATCCCTAACTAAATTAAAAAACAAAACCACTTTCGGAAGCATCTAAAAGTGCTGAGAGGATAAAAGAGCTCAAATGAATAATATAAATTCCTTCCTTAAGAAACTAGAAAAAGATAAATTCAAAGACAGCAGAAGGGAGGTAATAATAAATATAAGAGCAGAAATAAAAGAATTAAAAACAGGTAAACACTAGAAAAAAAGTAGTAAAACAATTGGTTTCTTTCTTTTCTTTTTTTTTTGACAAACTCTCTTATTTATTTACTTTTTTAGATTTTATTTATTCATTTTTATTAGAGAGAGAGAGGGGAGAGAGAGAGAGGGAGAGATAGAGAGAGAACAGGGGGAGGAGCAGGAAGCATCAACTCCCATATGTGCCTTGACCAGGCAAGCCCACGGTTTTGAACCGGCGACCTCAGTATTCCAGGTCAACGCTTTATCCACTGCGCCACCACAGGTCAGGCCTCTTTTTTTTTTTATTCTTATTTGAGATTAGGAGAGGCAGACCAACTCCTGCATGTGCCCCGACTGGGATTCACCCAGAAAGCCCTCTAGGGGGCGATGCTCTGCCCATCTGGGGCATTGTTCCACTGCTCAACAACTGAAATCTTAGTGTCTGAAGCAGAGGCCATGGAGCCATTTTCAGCACCCGGGGCCAACTCGTTCCAATCAAGCCATGCTGCAAGAGGGGAAGAGAGAGAGAGAGAGAGAGAGAGAGAAGAGGGGGAGGGGTGGAGAAGCAGATGGCACTTCTCCTGTGTGCCCTTTCCGGGAATTGAACCCAGGACATTCACATGCCAAGCCAACATTCTACCACTGAGCAAACCGGCCAGGGCCAAAAGTTAGTTCTTTGGAGAAAAAAACATCATTAAAATCTATAAACCTCTGGCGATAACTGATAAAAAAAAAAAAAAAAAAAGAGAAGACACAAATCACCAACATAACAAAATAAGCAGAAAACATCATATCATGATAGACCCCACAACCATTAAATGAGTAACGAAGTAACACGCCTGACCAGGCGGTGGTGCAATGGATAGAGCGTCAGACTGGGAAGCAGAGGACCCAGGTTCGAGACCCCAAGGTCGCAAGTTTGGGCACAGGCTCATCTGGTTTGAGCAAAAGCTCACCAGCTTGGACCCAAGGTCGCTGGCTTGAGCAAGGGGTTACTTGGTCTGCTGAAGGCCCAAGGTCAAGGCACATATGAGAAAGCAATCAATGAACAACTAAGGTGTTGCAACTGATGATTGATGCTTCTCATCTCTCTCCGTTCCTGTCTGTCTGTCCCTATCTATCCCTCTCTCTGACTCTGTCTCTGTCTCTGTAAAAAATAAAAATAAAAAAGAGTAATGAAGTAACACAACAAACTACTCTAATTTAACAACACTTAAGAAATACAATGATTTTTTGAAAACCACAAACTACCAAAACTCAGCCATGATGAAATATACTGAATAACCCTCCCAAAAAAGAATTTCCAGACACAGGTTTCACTGGAGAGTTTGACCAACATTTAAAGAGAATTAGCCCTAGCTAGATACCTAGGTTGGTTAGTGCGTTGTCCTTCTCAGCAAAGGTTGCCAGTTCGATTCCTGGTCAGGGCACATACAGAAACAGACTGACATTCCTGTCTCTCTCTCTCTCCCCCTTCTTATCTCTCTAAAAATCAATCAATAAATTTTAAAAAGAAGAATTAATACTGATTTTGTACAATCTCTTCAAGAAAAAAAAGAAAGTAATACTTCCCAACTCATTTTATGAGGCCAAGATGTTACAAAATAAGAAAACAACAGATTGTTATTTATTATGAATGTAGATGCAAAAATCCTCAACAAAATATTAAACAACAAATAAAGATTCTAGCAACAAATAAAAAGAATGTAACACCATAACCAAATGCTATTTCAGGTATGTAAAGCTGGTTTAACATCTGAAAATCAACCAATGTAATCCACTTTAACAGGCCAAAGAAGAAAAAATCTTATGATCACACCAACAGATGCAGAAAAAGCATCTGACAAATCTAACATCATTTCATACGAGGGGGGAGGGACAACCCTTTCCTGAAAATAGGAATAAATAGGAACTTACTCAAGCTTAAAACAAACATCTATAAAAACAAACAAACAAAAAACCCTACAGTTAACATCAGACTTGATGAAAGAATAAATGCTTTCCTTTTAAAATTGGGAAAACAAAAAAAAGATGTTCACTCTTATCACTCTATTCAACATAGTTCTAGCCACAGTAATAAGGCAAGAAAAAGAAATAATATGCATATAAGTTGGACCAGATAAAATAAAACCATCTCTATTTGCAGATGACATTATTTGTCTACATAGAAAATTACATGGAATATTAAAAAAAAAAAATCATCCCTCCGAGAATAAGTGCAAGGTACAAGATCAATAAACAAAAATCAACTGCCTTTCTAAAAACTAACAACAAACCAATGAAGTCCAAAATCAGTACAGTACCATTTACAATAGATCCAAAGAAATATGCAATATTATGCCTTGGCCTACTAGCTCAGTAGGTTAGAGAACTGTTCCTATACACCAAGGTTGAGGGTTCCTGATAGGCCAAGGTTCTGGATCCAATACCCAGGCAAGGCACACACAAAAATCAACCAATGAATGCATAAATAAGTGAACAAATCAATGTTTCTTTCCCTCTCTCTCAAGTAAAAAATTTTAATTGTAATGCAATATTATTTACAATTACTCCAAAGAAAATGAAATACTTAGGTATAAGTCTAACAAAACATATACAGGATCTGTATGATGAAAATTACAAAATGCTATATAGAGAAATCAAAGGATATTAAATAACTAGAGAAATTTACTGTGTTCAAAGACTGGAAGATTCAACAAGTGAAGATGTCACTTCTCCCCAAATTGATCTATAGGTTTTGTAGACATAAACAAGCTTAGTATTATTATTTTTCTAATTTTTCTGAAGTGAGAAGTTGGGAAGCAGAGAGACAGACTCCCACATGCACCTGACTGGGATCCACCAGCATGCCCATCAGGGAGCAATGCTCTGCCCATCTGGGGCACTGCTCTGTTGCAACCAGAGCCATTCTAGCACCTGAGGCAGAGGCTGTAGAGCCATCTTCAGCCAACTTTACTCCAATGGAGCCTTGGCTGTGGGAGGGAAAAAGAGAGATAGAGAGAAAAGAGATGGGGAAGGGTGGAGAAGCAGATGGGTGCTTTTCCTGTGTGCCCTGGCTGGGAATTGAACCTGGGACTTCCACATGCTGGGCCAACCGGCCAGGGCCCATAGACAAGCTTAATTCCAAAATTTATATGGAAAAGGGAAGGCTCTAAAAGAACCAAAACAATTTTGAAAAAGAAAAAAAATGGGCCGTGCTGGATAGCTCGATTGGTCAGAGCACTGATCAGAAGCTCAGAGGTTGCTGGTTCAATCTTGGTTAGGACACATACAGGAACAGATCAATGTTCCTGTCTCTCTTTCTCCCCCTTTCTCTTGAACCTATAAAATAAACATTTGGCCCTGGCCGGTTGGTTCAGTGGTAGAGCGTCGGCCTGGAGTGCAGGAGTCCCGGGTTCAATTCCCGGCCAGGGCACACAGGAGAAGCACCCATCTGCTTCTCCACCCCTCCCCCTCTCCTTCCTCTCTGTCTCTCTCTTCCCCTCCTGCAGCCAAGACTCCACTGGAGCAAGGTTGGCCGGGGTGCTGAGGATGGCTCCATGGCCTCCACCTCAAGCGCTAGAATGGCTCTGGTTGCAACAAAGCAACGCCCCAGATGGGCAGAGCATCGCCCCCTGGTGGGCATGCCGGGTGGATCCTGGTGAGGCGCATGCGGGAGTCTGTCTGACTACCTCCCTGTTTCCAACTTCAGAAAAATACAAAAAACAAACAAACAAACAAAAACCAGGATGGCCAATGGCACTGTATTGTAAATGCAGAGGGGAAGGAGAGTTGGATTCTCTGACCTCCTCCCCACACCTGTGAGGAAGCAAGTGAATAGCTAAGCCAGGTTCAGGAAGAGAAAAGATTAAATTAAACCTTTTCTTATATTAATGGGCCATTTACAGGCATTTGTCCCCATGGAAACTACCCCTCCCCTCCTGAAAGCACATAGTTAATGTATGTATCTCTGGACAAAGGATTAGCTAATGAACACTAGAAAATATAAGAATGTCTTTTAATATGTAGAGTGACATTTTTACTATTGTGTTACCTTGTAAGTTTTAATGTGTAGAAATGTTTTTTATGAATCCTATAGACAAATGTTATAAACTTGCTAGTGAATTATATCCCATCCCCCCCATCCTTTTTCCAAACTTGTATAGGTAAAAACAAAGGTTATAAGCTTATGCCGTGATGTCAGGCTTTTTCCCCGCCCATGTATAATTAAGGGTATATGACCAGCCCCTAGACTATTATAGACCTGTGATGGCAAACCTTTTTTTTTTTTCCTGTATTTTTCTGAAGCCAGAAACGGGGAGAGACAGTCAGACAGACTCCCGCATGCACCCGACCGGGATCCACCCGGCACACCCACCAGGGGGCGATGCTCTTCCCACCAGGGGGCGATGCTCTGCCCCTCTGGGGCGTCGCTCTGTTGAGACCAAAGCCACTCTAGCGCCTGGGGCAGAGGCTGAGGAGCCATCCCCAGCGCCCGGGCCATCTTTGCTCCAATGGAGCCTTGGCTGTGGGAGGGGAAGAGAGAGACAGAGAGGAAGGAGAGGGGGAGGGATGGAGAAGCAGATGGGCGCTTCTCCTGTGTGCCCTGGCCGGGAATCAAACCCGGGACTTCTGCACGCCAGGCCGACGCTCTACCACTGAGCCAACCGGCCAGGGCCATGGCGAACCTTTTTATAAAAACTGCCCACTTTTGCAGTGCTGGTCAACCTGGTCCTCCTGCCCACTAATGGGCATTCCAGTTTTCATGGTGGGCAGAGCAGAGCAACCAAATAGTGCCGCGATTGGCCCACCATGAAAGCTGGAACACCCACAACCAAGCGTGCCAAAAGAAACTTCCCAGGAGCCCTTTGGAAAACAGCGACAGTCTGCCAGCCAGTGAGATTTCACCATTTCATATTAGCTCAACCACCCTAGGGACCCTTTAAATATCTCCCACATGGTCACCACTTGCGACTTTCCTGGCCTCCATCTTTTCTCAGGGCCAGGGAACCTCGTCGGATGGGAGGCGCACTCTGTACTCAATAAAGCCTTTTATTATTACACACTTCGTGGTTCCGGCCCCCTTCCTTCCTTCTCAGTGGGGAAAAATACCTTACAGCGAGAAGTATCAACTCATAGTTGCTTCACTTTAGTTGTTTACTGGGGAAGCCCAGGTTTTGAACTGTTGACTGTGGAGTGGTCGGCAATGGGGGAAGGTCACGTGGGGAACTCAGGCCCACAACCAAGCATACCAAAAGAAACTTCCCAGGAGCCCTTTGGAAAACAGCGACCATCTGCCAGCCAGTGAGATTTCACCACATCATATTAGCTTGACCACCCTAGGGACCCTTTAACTATCTCTCACGCAGGTCACCCCTTATGACTTCCCTGGCCTCCATGTCTCCTTGGGGCCAGCGAACCTCAGAGAGGAAGCACTCTGTACTCAATAAAGCCTTTTATTATTCCATATTTCGTGGCTCCAGCCCCTTCCTTCCTTCTCAGCAGGGGAAAAATACTTACAGTGACCTCAGTGTTTCAGGTCGTTTTATCCACTGCACCACCACAGGTCAGACAAACTCAATCTGTTTTAAAAGTGTTTTGGGGCCCTGGCCAGTTGGCTCAGTGGTAGAGCGTTGGCCTGGCATGCGGGAGTCCCAGGTTCGATTCCCGGCCAGGGCACACAGGAGAAGCACCCATCTGCTTCTCCACCCCTCACCCTCTCCTTCCTCTCTGTCTCTCTCTTCCCCTCCCGCAGCCAAGTCTCCATTGGAGCAAAACCCTTTATTTTTTTTTTGTATTTTTCTGAAGCTGGAAATGGGGAGGCAGTCAGACTCCCGCATGCGCCCGACCGGGATCCACCCGGCATGCCCACCAGGGGTGTCGCTCTGCCACGATCAGACTCTAGCGCCTGAGGCAGAGGCCACGGAGCCATCCCCAGCACCCAGGCCAACTTTGCTCCAATGGAGCCTTGGCTGCAGGAGGGGAAGAGAGAGACAGAGAGGAAGGAGAGGGGGAGGGGTGGAGAAGCAGATGGGCGCTTCTCCTGTGTGCCCTGGCTGGGAATCGAACCCGGGATTCCAGCACGCCAGGCCGACACTCTACCACTGAGCCAACTGGCCAGGGCTGGAGCCAATCTTATCTGTAATTTCTTTGAACTACTCTCATTTATCTTCATCTGATGGGACTGAAAGCCAACAGGGTCTTTGCAGTTTAGATTTTTGGGGGACAGAGGTGTGGGGAACTGGCAGTAAACTAACAATCTGCCCAACCCCTCACCTTACTTTTTCTGTGAAGTTGCTAAAGGCTATTTTGCTATAGTGCTGGATTGTTTATACTCATCCTACCCCCCATGTCTCTTGGAAAGACTGGAGGCCAATTTCTTTTATCCTTTGTCTTGTGAAGTTAAGATGTTATATATGATGGGGGTTTTCTGCACTTGGGATTGGAATGTCTTGTAAATGTGACTTTGCTTTAATGATCTCTTTGATTTGCTAATAGCCTTACTTTGCCTTATAAATAAAGCAGGTTGGGGAATGGACCTTTGCTTTTTGCAAGCTATCTCTTGCATTGCAAAGAGACCTCTCAAACCCATCCTTTTTCTCTTTTAAGCCTATTTTCTTAATTCCCACCGTTTCCACTCAGGACTTGGAATTACTAGCTGCGAACCAGCACAGCATTCATCCTCTGCCTGGAGGAAACAAAACTGTGGCAATTTCAGACTCTGGAGTTGTAGAAGACACTATGATGCCTCTCCCAGATCCCCTTTCACTAATAAAAGACTGGAGAACAGCTGCTGGCAGTGTTCAGTTGTTAGTTCTCTTTAGAACTGTTGTGGTTGATGAGAGTCACCTTGCTCAAGGTTGCACAAACCCCTCCCCCAAGATCCAATGACTGCTGCATACAGGAATACAAAGGTCTGGCTGGCCCCTTTCCTCAATTCTTAAGAACCATCTCAGCTACAAAGCTCTCTCTGAGGTTGGTTGAGGCCCTCATTGAGACTGAATCACAGTTCAAATTCTCCCTCTGCTCAACCCTGCTTCCTTCTCTTCCTTTCCTTCCCTTCCATTTATCCCAAAAGGATCCTGTAATAAATCTTCAGCATGCTAATCCCCATCTCATAGTCTGCTTCCTGGAAAATCCAAACTGTGAGAGAAGTCAAACTGCTGGAATTCAAATTATGTCTCTAACCTTACTGGTTGTGTGGACCTCGAAAATGGGAATTATAAAAGCAAGATAGGGAGCTTGAGATGATATCTGAAGGCATTAAAACATAAAATGCTTAGAAATGCACCTGGCATAGAATGGACACAATAAATGTTAGCTGTTACTGTCACCATTGTTTTCCCAATTCACATAGTTAAAGTATACAAATTTCTCTACAATATGAGAATTACTGAAAGTTATGAGCTGGAGAAGACCTTCGAGTTTACCAAATCTGATACCCTTAATTTCCAAATGATGAACATCAAGTGTAAGTTATGTGACTTAGTTATTACATAAGTGACAAAAGCAGTATTCAGACCATGTCTGACTACATCCATTGTTCTTTTCACAAAGGAAGACTGCCTCTTTTTTTTTTCTTTTTTTTTTTTTGTATTTTTCTTAAGTTGGAAAACAGGGAGGCAGTCAGACAGACTCCGCATGTGCCCCACCAGGATCCACCCAGCATGCCCACCAGGGGGCGATGCTCTGCCCATCTTGGGGCGTTGCTCTGTTGCAACCAGAGCCATTCTAGCACCTGAGGCAGAGGCCACAGAGCCATCCTCAGCACCCAGGCCAACCTTGCTCCAATGGAGCCTTGGCTGCATGTAAAGCCAGAAGCCAGGGCCACTATCACAGCAGCCCGGCCCATGCAGGTTCGCATTGGATTCGGACAGTCGGCAAAGAAACAATGGAGCCAAAAACTGATGGGCCATCATCTTTAATTCTAGCTTGCACCCGGCGGGCAAGTAAAAATACACACTGGGCTCCAAAACCCACTCACATTCAGTGCTCACAAAGCCACTGACTTATCCGAGTTTCCTAGAATCAAAGGTTTCTAGCTCACCAGCCTTATTCTCCTCAGTTCCCCATCTCCTTCCTTATCCCAGATACAAATTCTGCACAAACTGGCATCTCACTCAGCACTCCACCATCTTGGCTGCTTCTCCTGGCCACATTGGCCTCTTTCTGCTCTCTGCTCTGCTCCCTCTGCTCTCTCATGCTAATCATCCCAGGAACCAAGAGCGCAAGCTCTCGTTCTGCCCCCACGTTATATTGTAGCTTCACAACCTCTAATCCAATATACAAAATAAGGAAGTCTCTACTACAAAGTCACTTCTCTGAGGCATGATTGGATTGTACCACCCCACATCAAAAAGAGTAGGAAAGGCTTAATCCCAAAACCAAGCCCCAGACTACAAGGATTCTGCCTGCCTTTAGCCCACCCGCAACACACATTAATATCACCTGGGCGACGGCCTCCTCGTGGGCAGCGTCATCTTTAACAAAGTGAGCATAATACATTTTATCTGCCCAACACTGCGGGAAGGGAAGAGAGAGACAGAGAGGAAGGAGAGGGGGAGGGGTGGAGAAACAGATGGGCGCCTCTCCTGTGTGCCCTGGCCGGGAATCGAACCCAGGACTCCTCACTCCAGGCCGACACTCTACCACTGAGCCAACCAGCCAGGGCCAAGACTGCCTCTTAATCTACATACACATTGTAATTAAATGAAATTTAACAAGTGTTGGGCAGATAAAACATATTATGCTCATTTTGTTAAGGATGGCGCTGCCCAAGTGGAGGCCGTCGCCCAGGTGATATTAATGTGTGTTGGGGGCGGGCTGTGGGCAGGCAGAATCCTTGTAGTCTGGGGCTTGGTTTTGGGATTAAGCCTTTCCCACCCTTTTTGATGTGGGGTGGTACAATCCAATCATGCCTCAGAGAAGTGACTTTGTATTAGAGACTTCCCTATTTTGTATATTGGATTAAAGGTTTGGATTTCTACACTATAAAATAGGGGCAGAACGGGAGCTTGCTCTCTTGGTTCCTGAGATTAGCATTAGAGAGCGGAGAAAGGCCATGTGGAGGAGGCCAGGAGAAGCAGCCAATATGGCGGAGTGTTGAGTGAGAAGTCAGTTTGTGCTGAGTTTGTGCAGGGAGAAGGAAGGAGATGGGGAACAGAGGTGAATAAGGCTGGTGAGGTACAAACCTCTGATTCTAGGAAACTCGGATAAGTCAGTAGCTTTGTGAGCACTGAATGTGAGTGGGTTTTGAAGCCCAGTGTGTGTTTTTACTTGCCCGCCGGGTGCAAGCTAGGATTAAAGGTAATGGCTCACCAGTTCTTGGGTCCGTTGTTTCTTTACCGACTGTCCGAATCTAATGTGAACCTGCATGGGCCGGGCGGCTGTAGTAGTGGCCATGAATACTGGCTTTACAACAAGTATTGAGTTAGTGGCTTAAAACAACACGCATCTGTGCTCACTTCGGCAGCACATATACTAAAATTGGAACACACATCTACTCTGTGACAATCCTGGAGGCCAGAATTACAAAATGGATCTTGCTGAGCTAGAATCAAGGTGTTGAAAAAACTGTGATCCTTCTGGAGAATCTGGGGGAGAATATGTCTCTGTGCCTCTAGAGACCTCCTACCGTCCTTGGTTAGTGGTCCCATCCTCAATCTTCAGAACAAGCAGTATAACTTCTCCAGTGTCTCTAACATTGACTACATTGGGCTTTCCTGGAGAAATCAGGATGATCTCCGCATCTCATACCCTTAACTTAATCACATCTGCAAGTCCCTTATCCCATCTAAGGCAACATACATGTTTTGGGATTTGGGAAGCAGACATCTTTGGGAACAATTATTCAGCCTATGAGAGGGCCTTTAGAGAGAACAGGGGTCACCTTCTTGCCATAATTGAACCTCAGCTCTTTTCTGAAAATCACTGCCTCCCCTATAACTCTCTACTGTGCTTCTCTACCATGACCCTTCAGATAGAGTGGATGTCTCCTTTGCTCTTCATTGCTACTTCCAGAACACTGTCCATTCAAATTCCTTCCAGAAAACTCCAAATGTTGAGATTAATAGTAGCAGACTGTCTGTGTGGCTGTCATGTGCCCTCATTTCTTTAAGACATTAACATCGTTGCCTGACCAGGCGGTGGCGCAGTGGATAGAGCGTCGGACTGGGATGCAGAGGACCCAGGTTCGAGACCCCGAGGTCACCAGCTTGAGCGCAGGCTCATCTGGTTTGAGCAAAAGCCCACCAGCTTGAACCCAAGGTCGCTGGCTCCAGCAAGGGGTTACTCGGTCTGCTGAAGGCCTGCGGTCAAGGCACATATGAGAAAGCAATCAATGAACAACTAAGGTGTTGCAACGCGCAATGAAAAGCTAATGATTGATGCTTCTCATCTCTCTCCGTTCCTGTCTGTCTGTCCCTGTCTATCCCTCTCTCTCACTCCGTCTCTGTAAAAAATAAATAAATAATTAATTAAAAAAAAAAAGACATTAGCATCCCAATCACTATTTCTCTCCAATCCTACACCTGATACAATTTATGGCAATTTCAATACGCAACAGCCAGTATCCTTCCATTCTTGAGCCTCTATTTTTGAATCCTCTCCTCCAAAGCCATCTTCTACTTTCCTCAGCCACCCACTCCCACTGTCATACCTTGTACACAAACATTTCCCAAATGTCTGTTTAGAAACAACTCTTCCATATGCAGGAATATCCTACTCAATGCAAAACATTTACCATCTCTGGTCTCTGCCCATGGAATGCCAGGGCAACCTCCCCCCACCACTACAAATGTCTGTACATCTTAGTGGGGGCAGGGTAATACCACTCCAGTTGAGAACCACTTATTCAAACGTTATCATTACCAATAAATGCAACTCTCCATTATCTCAAATTCAAGCATCCCTCTCTCTGAGTACCACTTACTTTCAACTCATTACCTCTACTGTTTGGACTGTCAATAACTCTTAGACTCCACAGGAACTTATAATCTTTTGAGCCTACTATCTTTTCCTTGCTCTTGACCTCATCAAGTCCCCACATCCTTCCTATATAGCTTAAATTTGACGGTCCAGCATTATATTTCATATACCTCCAGTGTCCTTGTTTTTTCCTGCTTCACTGTAGTCCTCTGACTACATACAACAACCCTGTTACCTCACATACTCTATGCTTGTAACCAGTATGCAAGTACCTGAACCTGACTGGAGAAAAAAAAAACTAAATTTAATGGTCTCACTTTAAATCCATGATCAGTAACCTCAAGTGGACTGTTAACACTCTCTAACAATCCTACTCCATAACCCTAGTCCACTGACGTCTCTTACTGTCCTAGCAGACTATTTCATCCTTTCTCCCTCCTCAAGCATTTTATTCCACAGAAAAACAAAAGAAAACGTTAGGGTTTCTCATCTCAAATCTACCTAATGTGTATTTATCTTCTTTATTTCTATGATGTACCTGTGCTCATATAAAATACATTTTTCTACTTGTAGACTAATTCTCATGTCCTTCCCTACTCAAGGACATCATCGAAGAATTGTGCTCTTTCTCCTTCAAATTTTCCCCTTCTATTTTATCATTCCCATTGGTATACAAACAGCCTGTTAATTCTTCCCATCTTAAAAAGTAATAATAAAAATAAAACTTCCATAACCTACAACCCTCTCCAGCAATTTCACTTCTTAGCTTCATTTTGCAGCACAACTTCTCAAAGGAGCTATCTATCTACTTTGTGGTCAGTGATTTATCTATTCCTTTTATTTTTAATTTAATTAATTGTGTTTACATAGTTTCTAGTGTCGCCCCGAATGCATCCTATCTCCTATATTCTCCTCAACATCTCCCTTGCTCCCTCCCAACAGCGCCCTCCCCCCTTCCCTTCAGGTTTATCCCATCCTATCATCCCCTTTCCCTCTGTCCTCTTTTCCTCTGTTCCCTTTGATCCCCTCTTTTTTCATGCTCTCTTAGATCAAATTAGATTTTTATCCCCACTCCCACTGAAATAGTTCTTGTCAAGATTATCAATTAATTCCATGTTGCTAAATAGAGTCCATTCTTGTTATCTGCAGTTATGTTCCATAAAGTTACCTTGTACACTGAACTAAACTTCTGAACCACTCCAAAGAAATATAGGGTCTGAAGGTCCTGCAAATCTCTGGGCTCATTTTCATCAATTGATCAATATATAACTTGTTTTTTGTGTATTTCTGTTTAAAGGCACCTTATTTAAATACTGTACATACATTGTTAATTCATTAACACTGAACTCAAGGTCAACAGACCTACAACTCATGCCTGAATGAAACTTATTTAACACACGTATTTTCTACATAAGGTACATTATAGTCTTTTTTGCACTTAGATATCTAACACTTTGGCTCTATGCTATGGGAGGCCATTTTAAACAGCAAAATCACCAAGAAAAATGCAAAAATCTTGGCTCTAACTAGAACACAGAAAGGAGAGTTGTTTACAGAATGAGAGTCCAAACAGGACAGAGCATTGTCTTTTCAACCTCAGCAAGTGATTCAAACTTCACTACTCTGTGCATCTTCCAGTAGTAATAATCAAAAAAGTGCTGTATTGACTTTGGGGTTACAAATAATTCTATCAAGTAGGCGAACCTGCAAATACAGAATCCTTGAATAATGAGGATAGACTGTGCAATAGTTAAGTTTTACTCCTAATTTGACCTATCAGCATTTTACACAATTGATCATCACCTCATTCTTAATTTCCAATTCCCAATTTCTCTTGATTTTCCTCTAACCTCACTGACTATCCCCATTTAATGTCCTCAAACTTCAAACGTGGAGAGCCCAGAGTGAAATCCATTGACCTCCTGCCTGACTATACTCACCCCATAGTAATCTCATCCAGTCCCATGACTTTTATTTCACTTACGTGAAATAGATATTGTCCCACAGCTCTTAGATGCTCTGTTGTTCTCCCCACTTTTTTTCCCTTTATGTTTTAAGTTTGGATAAGTTCTACTGACCCATCTTCAAGTTCACCAATTCTTCCTTTGACTGTGTCAAGTCTACTAATCACCTTCCAAACATACTCCATCTATGTCACAATTTTTTTTTATTTGGAGACAGAGAGACAGAGAGAGGGATAGACAGAAACAAAAAGACAGGAATGGAGAGGGATGAGAAGCAACAAGTCTTCACTGTGGCACCTTAGTTGCTCATTGATTGCTCTCATATGTGCCTTGGCTGGGGGGCTCCAGCAGAGCAAGTGACCCCTTTCTCAAGCCAGTGACTTGAGCTCAAGCCAGTGACCTTTGGTTTAAAGCCAGTGACCTTTGGGCTCAAGCCAGAGACAATGGGCCACGTCTATGATCCCACACTCATGACAGCAATCCTGTGTTCAAGCTGGTGAGCCTGCACTCAAGCCAGATGAGTCTGTACCCAAGCTGGCGACCTCAGGGTTTCAAACCTAGGTCCTTTGAGTCCAAGTCTGACGTTCTATCTACTGCGCCATCGCCTGGTTGGGCCACAATTTTTATTTCTAGCATTTCCATTTCATTTTCATATGGCTTCCATTCCTCTGCTAAAATTCTCTATCTGTTCATATATATTGTCAATCTTTTCCACTTACAACCTTTAATATGTTACTCATTATTATTTTAAATTCACTCTCCGATAGTTCTAACAATTGGGTCATCCTGAGTTTATTGATATATATATATATATTTTTTTTTTTTTGGTGACAGACAGAGAGAGGAACATGGGGCCTTGACAGAGATGGAAGGGAGAGAAATGAGAAGCATCAATTCTTTGTTGTGGCACCTTAGTTTCTCAGTGATTGCTTTCTCATATGTGCCTTGACCAGGCGGCTACAGCGGACCAAGTGACCCCTTGCTCAAGCTAGCGACCTTGGGTTTAAGCTGATGAGCCTTGCTCAAACCAGATGAACCTCAGGGTTTTGAACCTGGGTCCTCCACGTCCCAGTCTGATGCTCTATCCACTGTGCCACCGCCTGGTCAGGCTTTTCTTATTTTTGACAATGGATATTTGTTTTTTTGTATGTTTCATAATTTTTGCATGAGTGATGATTAATTAACACTGTTTAAGCGAATACAGACTAAAGAAACAGTATTTAGCTGACTGGTGATAATGCAGTGAATAGAGCATTGACCTGGAATGCTGAGGTCCCAAGCTTGAAACCCTGAGGTCGCCAGCTTGAGTGTAGGATCATTGACATGATCCAGTTGTCACTGGCTTCAGCCAAAAGGTCACTGGCTTAAAACCCAACGTGGCTAGCTTGAGCAAGGGGTGACTGGCTTGGCTGGAGCCCCCCGTCAAGGCACATATGAGAAGTGATCAACAAACAACTGAGTGATGCCTCTCATCTCTCTTCCTTCCCATGTCTGTCTTTCTCTCTCTCTTGCACAAGTATGTGCTATAAAAAAAATAAAGAACAAAATAACTGAGATATGTAAGTAAGTTGACGGAATTAAAACATTTCTGTGAAGGGCTCTAATAACAGAAAGGTAAACAAAAGACTCCATCATTGTTTTTCCAGCACCATCTGTAGAAGATATTGTTATTCTTCACAGATACAGCCAAATAATAAGAGAAGGATGTATCCAGCTTGAAAGATTAACCCATTAGGTCCTTATTCTCAAATGTTTTTGGTCTCAAGACTCTTTTACACTCTAATTATTTTTTTTATTTTTTTATTTTTTGCATTTTTCTGAAGCTGGAAACAGGGAGAGACAGTCAGACAGACTCCCGCATGCGCCCGACCGGGATCCACCCGGCACGCCCACCAGGGGCGACGCTCTGCCCACCAGGGGGCAATGCTCTGCCCATCCTGGGCGTCACCATGTTGCGACCAGAGCCACTCTAGCGCCTGAGGCAGAGGCCACAGAGCCATCCCCAGCGCCCGGGCCATCTTTGCTCCAATGGAGTCTTGGCTGCAGGAGGGGAAGAGAGAGACAGAGAGGAAAGCGCGGCGGAGGGGTGGAGAAGCAAATGGGCGCTTCTCCTGTGTGCCCTGGCCGGGAATCAAACCCCGGATCTCTGCACGCTAGGCTGACGCTCTACTATTTATGTGAGTTTTTATCTACTAATGCTTACATTTAAAATTAAAACAAATTTAGAAAAACATTTAACAGTTTATTTTAAAACAACCATAATCCATTATAAGTTAACATAAACAACACATTTTCATTAGTATAACTAAGTCTCTCCCAAAAATATTAATGAGAGAAATGGCATTTTCTCATATTTCTGCAAATCTCCTTAATGTTTGAGTTAACAGAAAATGGCTGAATTCTCTTACTGCTTCTACATTAAATATGTTGCTATATGCTGTTCTGGTTGAGGGGGAGGCATGTTTTAATAGCCTTTTCAGATAATTGTGGATATTCTTCTCTGATGCCACATCAAACCTCAACAGTCTACAGTTTCTTAAAGTTTTCTGCAATGTATAATCTGAACTTTGTGTACTGCTAACATTAAAATCCACTGGTCTATCTTACACACTGAATGGATCTTATGTACATAAATGACTCTGTGACACATTTTTGTAATTAAAAAGTCTGTAATTATTGGGAAGCTGTAAAGTTCATAATGGTAAATAAAAGTTTTCCCAAATCCTACTTTTTGCTTGAAAGTTCTTATCTTACCACTACAACAAATCCTGCCCATTGTTTTCCTTGAACTGTGAGGTGCATGGATCAGACAAGTTGAAATTTTAAAAATATTATCAGTTCTGCAATATGCATGCTTGTTAATTTAAATTTTTTAATGAATATGCCTATTTTCCAGTTTAACAAAAATATTTTCTACATATCCACAATAAACTGACTGAATTGAAAATGAAACTATTAGTCTGTTTTAATCAGCACAATAAGCCAAATCACTTTTCACTTTTCTTATGCAGCAACAAAATTAGTCTGAGAAAAATATCTATATAAGCATGCGTCACATAAACCAAGTCAGGGCACACACAAGAAGCAATCGATGAGTGTACAACTAAGAGGAACAATGAATTGATACTTCTCTATCTCTCTCTACTTTACCCCTTTCAAATGAATGAAAAAAAATTTTTTTTTTAAGATTTTACTTATTGGGTTTTAGAGAGTGGAGAGAGAGAGAGAGAGAAAGAGGCAGGGGGTAAGGGGAAGAGCAGGAGGCAATCACTCATTGTTGCTTCTCATGTGCTTTGACCGAGCAAGCCCATACTTTTGAACTTGAGTTCTCAGCATTCCAGGTTGAGGCTTTATCCACAGGTCAGGCAGAAAAAATTAAAAAAAAACTCACAACACTAAATATACTTTGTATAAAAGAAAATAAAACTGAATGATCTTGATGAGATATTTAAATAAATTTACCTTCCATGTATTTCAGCATTTTTTTTTATTGGTTCTTTTAAAAAAATAATAATTAGAGATCTGAAACAACTGACTGAACTGTGTGTAATAGAATATATTTCTTACTGGCTCAATATTTTGGCTGATCTGTCTTACCTGTTGAGCAATATGAGAAACATGAGCTCCTTGAACAGTTGAACCAGGCTGAGGTGCTGTCTCTGGAGTGTTGTTCTTGTGGGAATCTTCCATAATCAACTGTAAGGGGGAAAAAGTCAGTTAAAAGATGCTTTCTAACCATTTTCAAAAAATCTGAAGACATATTTTCTTAACATGCATATTTTTTCAGAGGAACAAGACAAAGCTTTTCTATACTATGGGCTGAACTCAATTTAATCAGACTCAACATGTTCCCACAATTCCGCTCTGAGTATATAGCAATCTTAACTATAAGATCTTAAAAATGATAAATAAAAAGTAACATAGAATATGTATAGTAAGTACATTGCCTAGTTGTATAAAAATAACTTCATTGCCTGCATTCAAAAGAACTGGGGTGCAGCTCTGTCACTGGAACCCACCAGCAGCTTTCCTTCCTCTTTTCTTCCCCCCAGGCGTATACCTTTGCTATTTCTTAAGCTCCAAGGGCCCTTCTTTTTTGCCTTTGTAATTTTTTTCCTGAGCCCACACAGCCCAGCTGGCTCACTTCTTCCACAGCTCACTTTTCTACCTCAGTGACTTTCTAAATGAACTTCATTTAAAAAAAGAAGACAGCTTGACCAGGTGGTGGCGCAGTGGATACAGCGTCAGACTCGGATGCAGAGGACCCAGGTTCGAGACCCTGAGGGCTCGCCAGCTTGAGCGCAGGTTCATCTGGTTTGAGCAAAGCTCACCAGCTTAGACCCAAGGTCACTGGCTTGAGCAAGGGGTTACTTGATCTGCTGTAGCCCCATGGTCAAGGCACATATGAGAAGGCAATCAATGAACAACTAAAGTGCCAAAATGAAGAATTGATGCTTCTCATCTCTCTGCCTTCTTTTTTTTTTTTTTATTCATTTTTTTTTTTTTTTTTTTAGAGAGGAGAGAGAGAGGGAGAGAGAGAGAGAAAGAGAGACAGAGAGAAGGGGGGAGGAGCTGGAAGCATCAACTCCCATATGTGCCTTGACTAGGCAAGCCCAGGGTTTCGAACCGGTGACCTCAGCATTCCAGGTCGACGCTTTATCCACTGCGCCACCACAGGTCAGGCTTCTCTGCCTTCTTGTCTGTCTTTCCCTATCTGTCCCTCTCTCTGATTCTGTCTCTATAAATAAAAAAATTAAAAAAATTAAAAAAGAGAATTTGCCGCTATAGTACAGAAAAGAGACTTTTCCTTGCATATTCTTATTTTAAAATTTTATTTATTGATTGACTTTAGAGAGAGAGAAAGGAAGAGAGACAAAGGAAAACACTGATTTGTTGTTCCACTTATTTATGCATTCATTGGTTGATTTTTGTATGTGCCCTGACCAGGGCTCAAACATGCAACCTTGGTATATCTGGGACTATACTCTAAACCAGGGGCCCCCAAACTACGGCCCACGGGCCACATGCAGCTCCTTGAGGCCATTTATCCGGCCCCCGCCGCACTTTTGGAAGGGCACCTCTTTCATTGGTGGTCAGTGAGAGGAGCATAGTTCCCATTGAAATATTGGTCAGTTTGTTGATTTAAATTTACTTGTTCTTTATTTTAAATATTGTATTTGTTCCCGTTTTTTTTTTGTTTGTTTGTTTGTTTGTTTTGTTTTTTTTAAAGATTTTATTTATTCATTTGAGAGAGGAGAGAGAGAGAAAGAAGGGAGACACGAGGGGAAAAGAGCAGGAAGCATCAACTCCCATATGTGCCTTGACCGGGCAAGCCCAGGGCCTTGAACAGGCAACCTCAGCATTTTCAGGTCGATGCTCCATCCACTGCACCACCACAGGCCAGGCCCGTTTTGTTTTTTTTATTTTAAAATAAGATATGTGCAGTGTGCATAGGAATTTGTTCATAGTTTTTTTTATAGTCCGGCCCTCCAACGGTCTGAGGGACAGTGAACTGGCCCCGTGTAAAAAGTTTAGGGACCCCTGGTCTAAACTGTGCTACCTGGCCAGGATTCCTTGCATATTCTTTTAAATATTTTGAATTTTGACCCATATAAACATGTTTAAATTTAATTAATGGCACATATATAAATCAATTATTGGGACTAAATTTTCAAATGTTATCTCACTCAAGAAGTTATGAGAGTCTTTCTGTCCTTGGACACAGCATTCCCCTTCTCTAGCCTAGGTAACAGTTTCTAATTGCCCAAATAGTTTTTTATAGAGAATTTGAGTAAAAGTTGAACTAACTAAATAAATAAAACTATACCTAAGGATATTTAGATAATCTAAATCATGAACTGCAGGATATGTAAACTGGATAAGAATGAGAATAAATGGATTATATGAAATGGAATACATCAAATGGAGGAGAACCACTTAGAAAGAGACTGGTAAAAAGAACTGGGTAGAATTTAAGGTTTTTATGGTTATGTGCAAAAACATAACAAAAAACAAAAAGAGAGAGGGAAAGAGAGAGGGCCTTGGCCGGATAGCTCAGTTGGTTGCAGGGGTCCCCAAACTTTTTACAAAGGGGGCCAGTTCACTGTCCCTCAGACCATTAGAGGGCCGCCACATACAGTGCTCCTCTCACTGACCACCAATGAAAGAGGTGCCCCTTCCGGAATTGCGGTGGGGGCCGGATAAATGGCCTCAGGGGGCCGCATGTGGCCCGCGGGCCTGTAGTTTGGGGACGCCTGGTAGAGCATTGTCCCAACAGAAGGTTGACAGTTTGATCCTCAGTCAGGACATAGAGAAACGGATCAACATTTCTGTCTGTCTCTCTCTCCCCCTTTCTTTCTAAAATTAATAAATATTTTTAATTAGAAAAAAAAACTAATAAAGAGTTACCATATGACTTAGCAATCCTTTTCTGGGTATCTACCCAAAAAACTTGAAAATATTTATTCGCAAAGATATATTATGCACCCTTATGTTTACTGCAGCATTATTCACAATGGCTGTGATACACCCAAAGTGACCTTTGACAGATGACTGGGTAAAGAAGATGTGGTACAGCCTGACCGGGCGGTGGCGCAGTGGATAGAGTGTTGGACTGGGATGCAGAAGGACCCAGGTTCGAGACCCCAAGATCACCAGTTTGAGCACGGGCTCATCTGGTTTGAGCAAAAAGCTCATCAGTTTGGACCCAAGGTTGCTGGCTTGAGCAAGGGGTTACTAGGTCTGCTGAAGGCCCACGGTCGAGGCACATATGAGAAAGCAATCAATGAACAACTAAGGTGTCTCGCAATGTGCAACGAAAAACTAATGATTGATGCTTCTCATCTCTCCGTTCCTGTCTGTCTGTCCCTGTCTATCCCTCTCTCTGACTCTCTCTCTCTTGTTTAAAAAAAAGAAAAGAAAAGAAAACTGGCCCTGCCTGGGGGAGCTCAGTTGGTTAGAGCATGGTCCTGATATGTCAAGGTTGCTGGTTTGATCCCTGATCAGAACACATGTAAGAATCAACCAAGGAATGCATAAATAAGTGGGATGACAAATTGATGTTTCTCTCGCTCTCTAAAAACCAACTAAAAAAAAGAATTTGCCTGATCTGTTGTGGTGCAGTGAACAGTGATGACCTGGAATGCTGAGGTCACCAATTCAAAACCCCTGGCTTGCCTGGTGAAGACACATACAAGAAGCAACTACACCTGACCAGGTGGTGGTGCACTGTGTAGAGCATTGGCCTGGGATGCTGAGGACATAGGTTTGAAACCCCAAGGTCACTGGCTTAAGCAAAGGGTCATTGGCTAGGCATGAGCCCTATGGCCAAGGCATGTATAAGAAGCAATCAATACACAGCTAAAGTGAAGCAACGAGTTGAAGCTTCACATCTCTCTCCTCCACCCCTCTTGTCCCCTTTCTGTCTCTAATGAAAAAAAAAATGTTTTTTTAATGCCCTGGCCGGGTTGCTCAGTGGATAGTGTCATCCCAGCATGCTAAGGTAGCAGACTGGATCCTTGGTCAGGGCATATACATGATAAGCAACCAATGAGAACACAACTAAATAGAACTAAGTGCAACAATAAGTTGATGCTTCTCTCTACCAAATCAATGGAAAAGTTCTTTTAAAAATTAAAACTTAAAAGATAAATAAACAAACATAGTTAGACCACCTGACAAACCTCCACAGGCTGGCCCTCAGGCTGCACTGGCGGAGTATCTCTTAGAAAGGCTCATCTTCAATCACAACTAGGAGCCTTTGGAGCCCAGAGGCTGTTGAGAGGCCCCTCTGCACCCCTGGTGTCCGGCTTTTGCCTGAGCCTCTCCCTGACTAGGGATCCTTTTCACCACCCTGCAGCCCTCTCCCATACACTGGACCAAAAGGAAACAATAAAGCTTTCTGCAGAAAATAAGTAAATATATTTAAAGGCTACAAAATATTGCATCCAGTGAATGTACATAATTCTTCTTTTGTTTTAACTTATTGATTTCAGAGAGAAAAAAGGGGAGAGAGAAAGACAAGAACATCGATCTGTTCCTGTATGTGCCCTAACCTGGGATCAAACCAGCAACCTCTCTGTACTCAGGCTGACACTCTAACTACCTGAGTTTCTGGCCAGGGCCTTTTTTTTTTTAACCAAACAAACTAATACTATAATTAATATCTTTGGCACATAAAGCTTTTTCTGTAATTAAAATGATTTCCATAGAATATATTCTCCCCCAAAATTCACTTGATCAAGGAGTATGAATATTTAAGTTTTTCTAAAGAATTACAGTCCATCAGAAGCACATGAGAAAGCAATGACAATTTTTTAAAAAGTCATTACTAACCTGATAGATGAAAATGGTATATTGTTTTACATTTTTTAATTCTCCACTAGTTTTGTGAGCTATTTATTCATATTACTTGTCCATCCAGCTACCAGAACTTAGTGCTTTTCTTATTAGCCTATGGAAATCATTTTAATTACAGAAAAAGCTTTATGTGCCAAAGATATTAATTATAGTATTTGTTTGGTTAAAAAAAAAAAAAAAAAGGCCCTGGCCAGAAACTCAGGTAGTTAAGTGTCAGCCTGAGCACAGAGAGGTTGCTGGTTTGATCCCAGGTTAGGGCACATACAGGAACAGATCGATGTTCTTGTCTTTCTCTCTCCCCTTTTTTCTCTCTGAAATCAATGTTAAAACAAAAGAAGAATTAAGTACATTCACTGGATACAATAATTTATTATTTCTTCAATAAATTTTATTTCTATGATACTGATACAAAGTTTTCCAATATGACTTAACTTTTAATTTTGACAAATTTATTTAGTGTTCCTTTGTTCTTTCTTCAACTGTTTTTAAGCCTACATAATAGTCCCTTCTTCAGGAAGAGTACAGTGATTTTTTCATCCAAATGAATACAAGTATAATCCCAAAAAGAAAACATACAGACAGCAACCAAGATGGAATTACATATTTTCTGCATATTATCTCTAGTGAAATAGCCTTTTAAACACTCCATTTCAAAAAACTTAAGTTAGACTATAGAACAGAGAAGAAAAAAAGGATGTAGTGCTAAAGCACTGAAACTAGAAAAGATTTTTTAAAATCTTGTTAAATTACTGGAAATGATACTCTTCTGTTCCACTGTGACTCACTGATTTTTCCCCCTATAACAACATCATTAAGAAATCCTACTGTATATCTAATGGAAACTAACATGATCAACAGAACACACATTTCCTAGTAAAGGCTGCTACAGGCAGCAAATAACATTTTGGACAATTATTACAACTGTGGAAAGAAAGATAATCTATTCTCTATGATTTTTAAAAGAGGAATCTTTTTTTTTCCAAAATGAAAACAACTTTATAATTTCAACTCATTATAAACAATATATACTCTGTATTTTTAATAATGTTATTGTTAGGTTGGGTCCAGGGCTCCTTTAGATTAAAGGCCCCTTTAAAAGTCAAATTTGTCTCACCCAACTTCCCATTAAGGCAACTTCTTCATTAAGGCATGCCCCATTAGGGCATCTCTCTCACTCAACCTCCCCCCCCCCCACCCCCAGGGATGGTTATGGGAAGAGTCCTTGGGACAAGGCCACTGGGAGGGACCTGAAGGTTGTAAAAAAAAAAAAAAAAAAAAAAAAAAAAGGAGACAGTCTGTGACCAAGGCCACAAACCAGGATATGCTAATCTGAGCAGGTCCAGGTGCACCAACCCCATGCCAGCAAATGCCTGCAGCAACCCCTTTATCAGACACCCCTTCCTGCAGCTCTCTGATGATGCCGCTAGGGTCTCAGTCTGTCTGTTTTGCAGATGCAAAAATAAACTGCTTATAAAACTCATCAAGCCTTGTGTGTCCCTCCTTCAGCCAACCTAACAGTTAACCAGAATATAACCTTTATTTGTTCACTTACCTTTATCTATTATTCCTAAAACTGAAGATAAACAAGCTTTAGAAAACTTGCTCAACACAGAATAAATTTTGTGTACAAAGGCACTTAAGTAAAGTAAGCCCTGGGCAGCAGCTGGAAGCTTAACATGACACAACCCCAAGTTGGGCAGAATCACAAGAACACTGAAACAGCTTCAAAAGTGCCATAAATTTGGGGAGCTGAGAAACAGCAGCAGGCTGTGATCTTACTGATGACATAGTGAGAAACATAAGTAAAGGCATGGTACTTTTTCTTTAATTTTTTATTTATTCATTTTTAGAGAGGAGAGAGACAGACAGAAAGGGAGAGAGAGAGGAGAGAGAGAGACAGAGAGAGAGAAGGGGGGAGGAACTGGAAGCATCAACTCCCATATGTGCCTTGACCAGGCAAGCCCAGGGTTTCGAACCAGCGACCTCAGCATTTCCAGGTCGACGCTTTATCTACTGCGCCACCACAGGTCAGGCAAGGCATGATACTTTTGAGAAAACTTTCAGAGAAATGAACATTATGTACTAGACACTAAGAGCTTTCATATATATACATATATATATATATATATATATATATATAATCTCTTAGAATCCCTAAACTGAAGATCAAAGAAACTGTCATTTACTGTGGATCTCACAGTAAAATGTGAATGCAAGATCTGAAGCCAGAACTGTTTTAATCTTATGTCCATGTTCTTTTACTTTGCATTGCCCCTCTTCCAGGAATACCCTCACATTCCCAACTTGTCCACCTGGCAAACTTCTACTGTTAAGTTACATCCCAAACATTGAGTTCCCAATGATACAGGTCCCTTCTTTCTTAATGCTTCCACTGTGCCTTGCAGATATTTCTGAGGTTACTTAACATTTTGAACTGTGTTTATTGGCATATGTTTCCCTTAAGTCTTAAGGCACCCACAGACAGGTTTTATGTCATGTGAATGTATGCTTTGTGCCCAGCAGAGACCCTCCCGTATAAATAGTAAACATCAACAAATACAGTGCAGTATTCTCATCTGATGAATGAAGATGATCTTAGGTTTCCTCACCTACAGAAGATGAACTATGGTAAGCTTGAAGGCAAGCCATCTTCTGCTCAGCATTTCGTTTTATTTTTTATTTTTTTCAGAGACAGAGTCAGAAAGAGGGATAGATAGGGACAGATAGGAATGGAGAGATGAGAAGCATCAATCATTAGTTTTTCTTTTTTTTTTTTTTCATTTTTCTGAAGCTGGAAACAGGGAGAGACAGTCAGACAGACTCCCGCATGCGCCCGGCCGGGATCCACCCGGCACGCCCACCAGGGGCGACGCTCTGCCCACCAGGGGGCAATGCTCTGCCCATCCTGGGAGTCGCCATGTTGCGACCAGAGCCACTCTAGCGCCTGAGGCAGAGGCCACAGAGCCATCCCCAGCGCCCGGGCCATCTTTGCTCCAATGGAGCCTTGGCTGCGGGAGGGGAAGAGAGAGACAGAGAGGAAAGCGCAGCGGAGGGGTGGAGAAGCAAATGGGCGCTTCTCCTGTGTGCCCTGGCCGGGAATCAAACCCGGGTTCTCCGCACGCTAGGCCGACCGGCCAGGGATCAATCATTAGTTTTTCATTGCGACACCTTACTCGTTCAGATTGCTTTCTCATGTGTGCTTTGACTGTGGGCCTTCAGCAGACCGAGTAACCCCTTGCTCAAGCCAGCGACCCTGGGCTCAAGCTGGTCAGCCTTGCTCAAAGCAGATGAGCCCGTGTTCAAGCCAGCGACCTCAGGGTTATGAACCTGGGTCCTCCAAGTCCCAGTCCGATGCTCTATCCACTGCGCCACCACCTGGTCAGGCTCCTGCTCACCAGTTCCACAAATGAATTCATGATCTCCCCTTAAAACTGCTCCTATTAGTCATATTGAATTTTTGAGACATTCAAATGTGCCTGCCTTGCTTCCTCTCACCTTCAGGCTTTCACATTCTATTTCCTCTGCCAGAAACACTATTCCCCTCCTCTTCATGTGGCCTATTCCTATGAGTTATTCTGCAGGGCGAACTTTCATAACTGCCCTAGACTGGTCTAGAAGCTCTGGCAATATACAAACCCACAGCACATGTTTCTCCTCTCTTCATGGCACTTATTACAGTATTGTAATTGCCTCCTTTCTGTTCCCACCAGATCGCAGGCTCCAGGGAGTCAAACACCACTTCCTGCTCCCAGTATAGCACTAATACCTGACATATTTATTACTCCTGAATAAATCAATGCATTTACTTAGGTTTACTACTTGAAACTGATAGAAATAATGGTTAAAGAAATATATTTAAACAATTACTTCGACCCAACTTTAGAAACAGAATCATTCAGGCACAAGAAAACACTACTTTGGAGTTGGAAATTCATTATAGATAAATGGGATGACATGGGGGGGGGGGGGGGCATTTTTAGACGGGACTACCGCCTACTGGTGATATAGCAGTACTGCAAGATGCATTGCAAACCAAACATCTGTATCTTAAACGGTCACTACACTCTCTATATCTGTCTCTCTTCTTTAGAATGAATAAAATAAAATAAATTTAAACTTTTGTAGTAGCTTTAAAAAAAAAAAGGGTAACTACAAATAATACAGTTAACACATTAAGCTTTAGGGCAACAGAACTGACTCTTATTGAGACAGACATAAATGCACATTATAAAGCCTGTAAGGAAAAAAGCATTTTAATAAAACTGTATATTTCTGTTGGTAACAGAATTCTCAGGATAAAATGCATTTTGCAAATACAGTGTACAAACTCGTATCACAAACGAGGCCAGTTTGACAAAGATGTTTGCCAAACCTATGCTGAAAAAGCCTCAGAAGCGTAAACTCTCAATGAATTAGTCCACTGCTCCTCAAAAGCTAACTAAATAGACATCATCTAATGTCAACAATAATTTTAAAGAGATTATTCTGTATGCTCCACGGCGTAGCTGAAGCTGTGAAATAGCATGCTGAATTTTATGATACCGGGTGGGGGGGTGGAAATCAAAGAGTCTCTTCGGTTTGATTGTCTGTCCAGAGGTAAACAAACGAGCTTCTGTCACTCCACACCCTCCTTCGTCGCTGATCTGCTGCACTTTCCGTTACTGTTTCATGTTTTTGTGTGGTTATTTTACAGTCTCCTCACTCGACTGTAAGCTCCATGAAAGAACTGTTTCTACCCTGCAAAGCGGGCCGGCCCGGGGCCTGGCACCCCAAGGGCGCACGGTGAACTCCCGGGAGGAGATAACCGGTCCCGGGTCCTGCTCCGCGGACAACGCGCGGTCGCCAAGGCCACACCGCCCCTCCCCGCCCCCACCAGACGGTCAACCTTGCGCACTCGCCTAGAGCCGCAGAAGGGCAGTTTCAGAGGCGAAAGCCACCCTGCGGCGGGAGGTCTCCGGTTTTATTTTGATTAGGGGACAAGAGGAGAGAGCGAGGAGGACACCCACGGCTACAGGGGAACAGCACGGCCCAGGCGCGAACACCGGAAGCGCTCTCGGCCGGGGGACCGCGGGCAAGCCCTCCCCCTTCCGCCGCGCGCCCTCCGCGCCCCTCCCCCACCGATGCGCCCGCGCGCGACCCCCAGCCGGCGCGCTGTCCGCTCTGCGTCCCCGCGGCGCCGCGTCCCCGCACCCGCACCCGCCCCTGCCCGAGGACTCGGGAGCACGCCCCACCCCCGTTCCCCGCTTACCTGTGGCTGTCGCCTTGCCTCTCTCCTGGGCGGGAACTTCCACTCCCCCCTCCAGGTGAATCCGAATTTACTACCTATTTCCCCACCCCGTCACGCAGCGGCGAGCGTGCCTCTTTCTCAAGCGTCAGGAGGGGCGGGGAGAATCCGTGTCATTTAACAGCCAACTGTCCTAGGTTACCGTTTTCTCGGCAGTCAGGGCCGCCACTGGAGGCATGATCTACGCCAGGCCAGGGCAGGGAAGGGAGGGGGTCAAAACTGAGTGAGCGTGGGGCTGAGGTTAAGGCGGTGCCTCCGTGCTGCCGTCCTACGTCACCACGTTATTCACGTCACGCGCCGCCATCTTGTGCCGGGTTTCCTCGGAATGGCAATTGGCACCTCCTGAAGGTGATACGCTGGTGAAAGGTGGGAAGTGCAAGGTGCGTGCGATTCCTTTTCGCTTTCGGAGCACTGTCCGCACTTCTTACCCACGTCTGTTTTCGGAAGCCATCACCAGTTTGGTGCTGTCAGGGTGTCGCTCCTTGTGGGGCAGTTGCTTGGTGACGTTGTTCTCAGCTCAGCTCCAACTTGATCCCTGTTGGGTGGTCAGGCCCAGAGCTGTGCCCTTGGCTTTGACCCACTCTGACCGGTCCACTACCTGCAGAGAAGTGACTGGAAGCATGGAGGCTTGTCCTCTTCAGCTCTTGGTTCACCCAGACGTTTTTTTTCACACTAACTGAATTGTGTGACACTGGTTAACGTAATTATACAGGTTTCAGGTGCACAGTCCTACAACACAGCTCTGTACTCTGTATCATGTTCACCGCCCCCCAGGTCAAGGCTTTGTCTCACCCAGACCTTTTTTTAAAGTTTTATTTATTGATTTAAAAATATATATTGATTTTATATATTTTACCAGGGAGATAGATATATATATAGAGAGAGGAACATTGAGTTACTCCTGTATGTGGCCTGACTGGAGATGGAACCAGCAACCTCTACACTTCAGAACGATGCTGTAAGCAACCGTATCCAGCCCGGCATTTTATTTATTGATTTGAGAGAGAGAGAGGGAGAGAGAGGGAAGGGGGGAGGAGCAGGAAGCATCAACTCGCAGCAGTTGCTTCTAGTATGTAAGCCTTAACCCAGCAAGCCAGGGGTTTGAACCCAGGACCTCAGCATTCCGGGTGAAGGCCTCATCCACACTTTTTAACCCCATAAAACTGTGTTAACAGTTCTATTGTTTATCCCATATGAAAGGATTTTCTACAAAGACTGATTTTTTTAAAAAGCAAAAAAACATAAGGTTTTGGTAGAGTGTGTCACATTGAAGCACAGATTTACCCCAGCTATTAAACTATTTAGAAAAAAAGTTACATACTGTGGAGTGTCATATAAAATGTTACACCACCAGCCCTGGCCGATAGCTTGTTTGGTTAGAGCAGTGGTCCCCAACCCCGGGGCAGCACACCAGTACCGGTCCGTGGGCCATTTGGTACCAGTCCGCAGAGATAGAATAAATAACTTACATTATTTCCGTTTTATTTATATTTAAGTCTGAATGATGTTTTCTTTTTTCTTTTTTTTTTTAATTTTTTTATTTATTCATTTTAGAGAGGAGAGGGGGAGAGAGAGAGAGAGAGAGAGAGAGAGGAGAGGAGAGACAGAGAGAGAGAAGGGGGGGAGGAGATGGAAGCATCAACTCCCATATGTGCCTTGACCAGGCAAGCCCAGGGTTTTGAACCAGCGACCTTAGCATTTCCAGGTCGACACTTTATCCACTGCGCCACCACAGGTCAGGCTGAATGATGTTTTATTTTTAAAAAATGATCAGATTCCCTCTGTTACATCCGTCCAAGACTCACTCTTGACGCTTGTCTTGGTCACGTGATACATTTATCCGTCCCACCCTAAAGGCCAGTCCGTGAAAATCTTTTCTGACATTGAACTGGTCCGTGGCCCAAAAAAGGTTGGGGATCACTGGGTTAGAGCATCATCCTGATACTCAGGTTGCCAGTTCCATCCCGAGTCAGGGCACATACAGGAGCAGATTGATGTTTGTCTCCCTCTGCTCTCTCTGAAATCAGTAAATAAAAATATTAAACTGTTACACCATCATTTTATCAATAATACATTACAAAAACTTTAAAAAGTATTTTTAATGGCTGACTGGGTGGTGGCTCAGTGGATAGAGCGTCGGACTGGGATGCAGAAGACCCAGGTTTGAGACCCCAAGGTCACCAGCTTGAACGAGGGCTCATCTGGTTTGAGCAAAAACTCACCAGCTTGAGCCCAAGGTCGCTGGCTCAAGCAAGGGGTTATTCGGTCTGCTGAAGGCCCACAGTCAAGGCACGTATGAGAAGGCAATCAATGAACAATTAAAGTGTGGCAATGCGCAATGAAAAACTAATGATTGATGCTTCTCATCTCTCCGTTCCTGTCTGACTCTCTCTGTGTCTCTGTAAAAAAAATAAAAAATAAAAAAATAAAAGTATTTTTAATGTTTCTTTCTGGAGATGTTATGAATTATTCTGAACGCATTTTTTTCTTTTTATCTATTTCCTTGAAAAATGTTTTATGGCTTTGTAGTAATAATAAATGATAAACCTTTTAATATGCTCTTGACAGAATGTTCCAGAATATTTCTAAAATTTTTACCAGTTTTAACTTTTCAATGAGAGAAACGGATTTAGTAAATAGAGGCCTTTCCTGGTTTTAACCTTTAAGTTTAACCTTTAGGGCCAGATAAATGTGACTTAAAGCTCAAGCATTACTGTGTGCCAAACACTCCTAAGAACTCACAACATTTAGCTATGGTCATTCAGCAAACATTCACTACCTATTAAAAGCTAAAACAGACATATGGGAGTTGATGCTTCCAGCTCCCCCCCCCCCCCCCCCCGTCTCTCTCTCTCCTCTCTCTCTCTCTCTTTCTCTCTCCTCTCTAAAATGAATAAATAAATAAATAATTAAAAGCTAAAACAAATTGACTGCCCTATTTTAGATTTTTCTTTTTTTCTTTTTTTTTCATTTTTCTGAAGCTGGAAACAGGGAGAGACAGTCAGACAGACTCCCGCATGCGCCCGACGGGGATCCACCCGGCACGCCCACCAGGGGGCGATGCTCTGCCCATCCTGGGCGTCGCCATGTTGCGACCAGAGCCACTATAGCGCCTGAGGCAGAGGCCACAGAGCCATCCCCAGCGCCCGGGCCATCTTTGCTCCAATGGAGCCTTGGCTGCGGGAGGGGAAGAGAGAGACAGAGAGGAAAGCGCAGCGGAGGGGTGGAGAAGCAAATGGGCGCTTCTCCGGTGTGCCCTGGCCGGGAATCGAACCCGGGTCCTCCGCACGCTAGACCGACGCTCTACCGCTGAGCCAACCGGCCAGGGCTCTTTTTTCTTTTTAATTGAAAACATTTTTTTTTTTTTTTTTTTTTTTTTTTTTTCATTTTTCTGAAGCTGGAAACAGGGAGAGACAGTCAGACAGACTCCCGCATGCGCCCGACCGGGATCCACCCGGCACGCCCACCAGGGGCGACGCTCTGCCCACCAGGGGGCGATGCTCTGCCCATCCTGGGCGTCGCCATGTTGCGACCAGAGCCACTCTAGCGCCTGAGGCAGAGGCCACAGAGCCATCCCCAGCGCCCGGGCCATCTTTGCTCCAATGGAGCCTGGGCTGCGGGAGGGGAGGAGAGAGACAGAGAGGAAAGCGCTGCGGAGGGGTGGAGAAGCAAATGGGCGCTTCTTCTGTGTGCCCTGGCCGGAATCGAACCCGGGTCCTCCGCACGCTAGGCCGACGCTCTACCGCTGAGCCAACCGGCCAGGGCGAAAACATTTTTTTGAGAGAGAGAGAGAACGGGGCAGAGGGGCGGGAATCTATGTTTGTGCCTTGACCGGGCAAGCCCTGGGTTTCAAACCAGCGACCTCAGCATTCCAGATCAATATTCTATTCACTGTGCCACCACAACACAGGTCAGGCTTATCTTTTTATTTCAGAGTTTTTTGTTTTTGTTTTTAGCAAAAGAGATAGGAAGGGAGATGAATGAGAAGCATCAACTTGTAGTGTCATTATAGTTGTTTATTGATTGCTTTTCATAGGTGCCTTGGCTGGGAGGGCTCCAGCTGAGCTACTAACCCCTTGCCCAAGCTAACAGCCTTGGGCTTTAAACCAGCGACCCTTGGGCTCAAGCCAGTGACCATGGAATCATATCGATGATCCCATGCTCAAGCCAGCGACCCTGCATTCAAGCTGAGTGAGCCCGCACTCAAGCCAATTACCTTGGGGTTTCAAACCTGGGACCTCAGAATCCCAGGTCGACAATCCACTGTGCCACCACTGGTCAAGCTGTTTATTCTTTTTTTTTGTTTTGTTTGGTTTTTGGTTTTTTTTTTGCATTTTTCTGAAGCTGGAAACAGGGAGAGACAGTCAGTCAGAATCCCGCATGCCCACCAGGGGGCGACGCTCTGCCCACCAGGGGGCAATGCTCTGCCCATCCTGGGCATCGCCATGTTGCGACCAGAGCCACTCCAGCGCCTGAGGCAGAGGCCACAGAGCCATCCCCAGCGCCCGGGCCGTCTTTGCTCCAATGGAGCCTTGGCTGCGGGAGGGGAAGAGAGAGACAGAGTGGAAGGCGTGGCGGAGGGGTGAAGCAAATGGGCGCTTCTCCTGTGTGCCCTGGCCGGGAATCGAACCCGGGTCCTCCGTGTTTATTCTTTTGTGATGTTTCTTCCTTGGAATCCAGAATGCTCAACAGATGTTAATCAGGAAAACAGGGTTGGGAAACTGAAAAATGTTAACATCAAAAGAAACTAAATTTTACTGAAACCTTCTCAATGTGCACGGATTGCTCCCTTTTTAGCTCCTCTTCTATTTGTAAAATGTCTTGTCTAAATCAGCTATTATACAGTGCAACACTGTTACTCACAAATATTCCCACTGTCCTCTTTTCTTTCTCATGGCACAAGAGGTACCTATCATTCTATCTGAATAGTAACAGTTTTATAAACCAGATGGATAGGTCTTTGACTTTAGAAATGAGGAAGTAGCCTGACCAGGCGGTAGCACAGTGGATAGAGCGTCGGACTGGGATGCTGAGGACCCAGGTTCGAGACCCCAAGGTCGCCAGCTTGAGTGTGGACTCATCTGGTTTGAGCAAAATCTCACCAGCTTGGACCCAAGGTCGCTGGCTCGAGCAAGGCATTACTCGGTCTGCTGAAGGCCCGCGGTCAAGGCACATCTGAGAAAGCAATCAATGAACAAACTAAAGTGTCGCAACGAAAAACTAATGATTGATGCTTCTCATCTCTCTCCGTTCCTGTCTGTCCCTATATATCCCTCTCTCTGACTCTCTCTCTGTCTCTGAAAAAAAAAAAAAGGAGAAAAAAATAGAAATGAGGAAATAAAGAGAAAGAAACAAATCTAACTTTCAAATGCCAAAGGTAGTTGTTTTAAAATATACCAGTCAAGCCAGAGGTGGCACCTCTTTGGCTTCCTTATCTAATAAGAAGAGAAACATTATAATGAAATTATTTAATAATATGACCTATTCCATGAAGTTTTGTGAATTGAATGAGTTTAATACATGTAAGTTAGAACCATGCCCAGCCGACAGCACTAAATTAATATTCTTTATCTTTATAAACCACGAATGGAGGTTCAGAGAAGTGAATAAGATCATCAGCTAGGCCTCTACCAACTACTTGCTATGTGTTAGGACCTTGCCTCTCCTCAGTTTTATTTGGGGGAAAAATGTGCTTCCTTGCTTCAAAGAGTAATCCTTCCACCTGTTCTCTGATCCCCACCCCTCCTGCTTCAGTGACCTTGTTTTGTCAATTATCTCTTATCACTATATTTGGAAACTTTTCTTCTTTATTGGCTCTTTCCCCAACACAAGAGTATTTTATTCCTTCCATTTTTGAACAGCCTCTCTCAAATTTTTTACTTATTTATTTTATTTTATTTTTTTGTGTGTGTGACAGATGGACAAACAGGAAGGGAGATGAGAAGCATCAATTCTTCATTGCAGCTCCTTAGTCTCCTTAGTTGTTCATTGATTGCTTTCTCATATGTGCCTTGATGAGGAGGGAAGGCTACAGCAGAATGAGTGACCCATTGCTCAAGCCAGCAACCTTGGGCTCAAGGCAGTGACCTCGGGGTTTTGAACTTGGGTCTACTGTGCCACTGCCTGGTCAGGCTGATTGATTTCTTTTAATTTTTTTATTTATTCATTTTAGAGAAGTGAAAGATGGGGAGGAGCAGAAAGCATCAACTCCTGTATGTGCCTTGATCAGACAAGGTCAGGGTTTTGAACTGGTGACCTCAGCATTCCAGGTCAACACTGAACCACTGCAACCACCACAGGTCAGGCTCTTGATTTTTTTTTTTTTTTTAATTTTAGAGAGAAGAAGGGAGAAAGAAACAGGAAGAGAGAGAGAGATGAGAAGCATCAACTCATAGTTGGGTCACTTTAGTTGTTCATTGATTGCTTCTCAAATGTGCCTTGACCAGGGGGCTCAAAACAAGACCCCTGGTGCTTCAAGCCCACTAATGACCTTTGGGCTCAAGTCAGCATGATCCCACACTCAAGCCAACAACTCTGCAGTCAATCAAGCTGGATGAGCCCAGGGTTTTAAACTTGGGTCCTTAGCGTCCCATGCTCTCTCCACTGTGCCACCACCAGTCAAGCATGAAGCACTTCCTGTACTTCCTGTGCCCGTGCTTTCTCTTGTTTTTGCTCCTGTCTCTCTAGTTTTTCCTTCTCCCTTTTGTGGACTCTTCCCTCACCAGCCTTTAAATGCTGCTGCTGTTCCCACATGGCTCCCATTATTGGTCCTTTTCTCACTTCACATGATCTTTCTTGGTATTATCTACCACTCCCATGACTTCAACTACCACTTTTAAAAGGATGTCTCCCAAATATCTAGTTCTTGACCAGAGCTGTCCTAAGGCAGAGACCTAAATAGTCAGCTGCCTGTTGTACCTCTTCAATCGCATGTTCCATACCACTTCATGTGAACACAACCAAAATGGAACACAGCATCTTCTTTCCAAAATCTGTTCTTCTTTTGTTCCGTCTTGGTAAATTACCCCATATCTATTCTAATTCCTCAAGTCAGAAACCTAAGAGTATTTATTAATAATTTTTTTTATTCATTTTTTTTTTAGAGAGGAGAGACAGAGAGAGAGAAGGGGGGAGGAGCTGGAAGCATCAACTCCCATATGTGCCTTGACCAGGTAAGCTCAGGGTTTTGAACCGGCAACCTCAACATTTCCAGGTTGACGCTTTGTCCACTGCGCCACCACAGGTCAGGCCAAGATTATTTATTTATTTATTTATTTATTGAGAGACAGGTAGGGAAAGAGAGGGGGAGGAGATGAGAAGCATCCACTCATAGTTACTTCACTTTAGTTATTCTTTTTATTTTATTTTATTTTTTATTATTATTATTTTTTGTATCTTTCTGAAGCTGGAAACGGGGAGAGACAGATAGACTCCCGCATGCGCCCGACCGGGATCCACCCGGCACGCCCACCAGGGGCGACACTCTGCCCACCAGGGGGCGATGCTCTGCCCCTCCGGGGTGTCGCTCTGCTGCGACCAGAGTCACTCTAGCGCCTGGGGCAGAGGCCAAGGAGCCATCCCCAGCGCCCGGGCCATCTCTGCTCCAATGGAGCCCCAGCTGCGGGAGGGGAAGAGAGAGACAGAGAGGAAGGAGGGGGTGGTGGAGAAGCAAATGGGCACCTCTCCTATGTGCCCTGGCCGGGAATCGAACCCGGGTCCCCTGCACACCAGGCCGACGCTCTACCACTGAGCCAACCAGCCAGGGCCAGTTATTGATTCTCATACATGCCTTGACGGGTGGTGGGGGGGGGTGCAGGGGGCTCAAGTAGAGCCAGTGACCTTTTGCTTAAGCCAGCGACCTTGGGATCATGTTGATGATCCCATGATCAAGCTGGCAACCACAGAGGTTTCGAACTGGGGCCCTTAGAGTCCTGGGTCAATGCTCTATCTACTGTGCCCACCACCAGTCAGGCTTGATTGATTTTAGAGAGAGGAAAGGAGGAAGAGAAACATCCATTTGTTGTTCTACTTAATTATGCAATCATTGGCTGATTTTTGTATGTGCCCCAACTGGGATCAAACCTGCATGCAACCTTGGTGTATAGGGAGGATGCTCTGACCAACTGAGCTCCCTGGCCAGGGCAGAAACCTAGGTGTTATTTTGAATTCCTCCTTCCTTACCATGAATACTCACCTAGTAGTTGAAATCCTACTGTTCCCCAAGCTGGACACATTGCCTCTCCATCCTCTCACTGCCTTGGTTGAAGTACTCTTGCTTTATCTCTGCTGTTATTGCAAAGGTCTCCCTACCTCAGATTTTACCTTCCACATCAAACAATTTTTTTTCTTTTTTCAGGTGAGATAGTGAGACTCCAGCATGCACCCTGACAGGGATCCACCTGGCCACCCTGTCTGGGTGGATGTTCGAATACCAAACTATTTTTATTTGTTTTTTTGTGAGAGAGGGATAGATAGGGACAGACAGACAGGAAAGGAGAGAGATGAGACTATCAATTCTTTGTGGCACCACAGTTGTTCATTGATTGTTTTCTCATATATGTGGCTCACAGTAGACTGAGTGACCCCATGCTCAAGCCAGCGACCTTGGGCTCAAGCTGATGAGCCCATGCTCAAACCAGATGAGCCTGTGCTTAAGCTGGCAACCTTGGGGTTTTGAACCTTGGTCCTCCGCATCCCAGTCTGACGTTCTATCCACTACGCCACTGCCTAGTCAGGCAGTACCAGACTATTTTTAGTGCCTGAGGCTGACACACTTGGACAACTGAGCTATCCTCAGTGGTTGGGGCCATGCTTGAACCAATCAAGCCACTGGCTGTGTAAGGGGAAGAGGGAGGGGAGGGAGATAAAGGAGAGAGGAAGGGGGAGAGAAGCAGATGGTCGCTTCTCTTGTCTGTCCTGACTGAGAATCGAACCAGGGACGTCCATACGGTTGGCCAATACTTTATCCACTGAGCACTGGCCAGGGCCCAATCCATTTTTTATATGACTACCAGAATAATCTTCTATGTTGCAAATCTGATTTATTCCCTTCCTATAAATCTCTCTTGAATTCTCTTTGGCCTACTGGATAAAAGTACAAAATTCTTAGCATGACATACAAGGCCCTTAGTGATCTGTCCTTAGCTCAAGTCTCTGACTTTGACTTTTCTCCCTTCAAATCCTATATACCTTAATAATAAATTGCAGTCCCAGAACATGCAACTCTGCTTTCCCCCTTGTCGTCTTGATCTTATATATGGCTGTCTCATCCTTCAAAACTCAGTTCAGGCCCTGGCCGGTTGGCTCAGCGGTGGAGCGTCGGCCTGGCGTGCGGGGGACCCGGGTTCGATTCCCGGCCAGGGCACATGGAAGAAGCGCCCATTTGCTTCTCCACCCCCACCCCCTCCTTCCTCTCTGTCTCTCTCTTCCCCTCCCGCAGCCAAGGCTCCATTGGAGCAAGGATGGCCCGGGCACTGGGGATGGCTCCTTGGCCTCTGCCCCAGGTGCTGGAGTGGCTCTGGTCGCGGCAGAGCAATGCCCCGGAGGGGCAGAGCGTCGCCCCCTGGTGGGCAGAGCGTTGCCCCTGGTGGGCATGCCGGGTGGATCCCGGTCGGGCGCATGCGGGAGTCTGTCTCTCCCCGTTTCCAACTTCAGAAAAATACAAAACAAACAAACAAACAAAAAAACCCAAAAAACTCAATTCAGATGTTTCCTTTTCCAGCATGTATTCCTCCCTATTCTCCCTCATCGATGAACTGGATGCCTATTCTACCTGCTCCCATAGTCCACCTCTACTTGTAACCCTTAACTATACTGTATTGTTTTCCTGTATTTACTTGAGGGCAGTGACTTGATATTTTCCTCCCTAGCTTCAGTTCTAATTATAGAACTTCATGGGTAGGCATTCTGTAAACATATGTTAAATGACAAAGAATGTTCTCAGCTGCCTAAATATCTCGGACCATAATTCAAGGGCCAGTTTAAGTGTCTGGAAACATGCACAATTTGATTGGCTTCCATCAAGTTTCTTGAAACCAGGAAATGGAAGAGTGAATTAGTACTTTAGGGAAAGCTGAAATTCAGCCCAATTACACATTAGAAAAAAATTAAAATTCATAATCATAAGTTTAAAACTAGCAAATGCCACATGGGTAGGAGGATAACAAAGATATCACTGTTACAGACAAAAGGCTTCTTAGTTTTCAAAATGACTCTATTCCATTTCTTTTTCTTTTCTATCTAACTTCCTTTATTTTTAGAGGGGGGGAGGGAAAGAGAGACAATAATTTAATGTTCCACTTATTGATGCATTCCTTGGTACTTCTTGTATGTGCCCTGACTGGGGATCGAACCTGCAAATTTGACATATCAGGACAACACTCTAACCAACTGAGCTACCCAGCCAAGGGCTCTACTCTTTCTTGATCTGTCCTCCTTTTATATGTGCTGTGATCTGGGTTCATGTTCTTTGACCACTCTAGCTATCTTTGGGTATTACCACCTGAAGTTACATTTAAAATTTATAAGTTAAATTTATCAATTTTTCCAATATGTGAAGCATTAAACACAATCAAGCATCAATATTTATTAACACAAGACAAAACACATTCAATGAGTTAATAGAACACTGTCCAGCCAGATGTTAAATTTAAAAATGTATATCTAATCTAATTTCAAATAAATAAAAAACTTTTATACATAATTACACAGTACTATAGTTTGAATTTGACACTGGTAAATATCTTGACAAAAAGTAAACAAAACAGCATTTAGGACTAAAAAATTATTCTTATATCTTTACATTCTCTTCCTCTGGACAAAAAGCATGACCCATCTACATATACCTAAACCAGAAATGTATGAATGATAAAAGGCCTATTGTGTATTTGGAGTACTGCAGCTTTTGCTCCAAATATTTTTGCTTTTACATCAAAGCAGACAACAAAAACAACACTAAGGCAATAGATCATGTTGGAGTTTGAGGGTGAGGTGGTAACTCCTCATTGCTTTAGTCTAAAAAATTCCTGGATATTCAAGGAAAGTAATTTATTTGGCCAAGATATTGAGCACCATGCCTGGGGCAGAGACCTGAATGTAAAAAAAAAAAAAAGAAAAAAAAGCTAAGGCCTCAGGCCCTTTGTTGATTCAATAAAAGCACTAAGCAAGCATTGCCCGGGGACTAAAAGTTAAGGAAACACATTCACATTACCTATAGATAAGCAACGGTCCCTAAACAGCCTGCAGCAGCACAGCTTCTTAAGGAAAGGACGTGGTACTGGGGTAACTGGGGCCCTTTATGAGGCAGGAAGTAGACTGGGTTTATGGAAGCTCATTAGCATGCTGGTCTTTCCCAGGGTCTCACTGATGCAGGAGATGGCATTCTTACAGCTTGAAGAATCCCTAGAGCCTAGGATTTTTCCTGAGGCACCCCTTTTCCTGATCTACCTTCAGTTACTTCTGTGGGAGAGGCAGAAAGAGGGTTGACAACTTTGAGATGAATAGATTTCTCTTAACTGAAACTAGGGGCTTGCTGTTCATTTATGTAGTTTCATTTTCCACAGGCATAAAAATCCAGACAGAATGTATTCCAGAGTGTTGGCAGAGCTCGATCAATAATGGCCTTTTGGGCCTATCTTAAGAGTCAGTTTTATCTCCATGGTTCTACTTAATGTAGAAAGAGCAAAAGCAATGTGCCATCATTAAGTTTTCTAGTCCAAGTATGCAAGAGAATAAGCACAAACACCTCTAAGCTAATTACTGGACTCTGTTCCCCTCACAGAGGTATTTTACTAGAGTTATTGATGAAGCTCCCAAAGACACATCTTTCTTTCCTCCACAAGCATATTCTGGCTCTGGGGGATATGTAAAAGATCAATAAAGCAGCCACAAGGCAGAAAGCAAAACTAAAGATTATCTAATCAGCCACCAAGTAACTGGGAATTGGCCATACTTTGAGATTAATGGACTATCTTATTGAAGGAATGAATATAGATCTGTATTGTCCAATATCATTGCCATTAGCCACATGTGTTACTGAAAACTTTAAATATGATTAATCTGAACAGAGATGTGCATAATACATATTGGATTTCAAAAACTTAATAGGAGAAAAAAGCATCTCATTAAGTTTTAAAATTAATTCCACATTGAAATGATATTTTTTATATATATTGGGTTAAATAAAATATATTAAGACAATTTCACCTGTTTCTTTTTACTTTGTAAATTGTGGTTACTAGAAAATTAAAAACGACAGGTGTGGCTCATATGATACTTTCAGCACATACCCTAACGTGTAGTAAAGAATGATCGAAGCAACTCACAAAATAGACTCTTCCTATGTTTTTTTCTTAGAACTTATGGATTATGGAGATAGAACTAGTTACTCCTCAGGATCCCTTGTTTTGTTTAGTTTTTGTTTAGTGAATCAATAAGAACTGTTTTAAGAAACTTACTTGTCAAATCAGCTGTTTTCTCTACAAAATAAACCACTGCTAGTTGCTGGGATTTCTTGCCTCAATCTAAGTGCTTTTTTCCCTGTACATCCTAGAATCTCTCCTATCACGTGTAAATTAATTTCATCCAAAATGTTGAAAAAGAGATCTGGAACTGGAAAATATCTTGAGGTCTGCCCGCTGTGGAGAATGAGTTAGGAGGAAAAGAGGATTACATAAAAGGGAGTCATAAAGTGGCTCTGAGTCACAGACTATGTATGGGCAGCCCCGAGAATGCTGCCACAGCGAAGGGTCCAGTCTTTGCATTATAAACCTTATTTTCAGGGTAATTACAAGTCTTAAAAGTTGTTTAAAAACATATTTAGTTTACATGATGTTACAGTGGGGTAAATAATATGTATTATTAAAATAGTCTAAATAAATATTTACACAATACAGTGGGTCAAAGAGAACCACTCTGATTTAACATGTTTACTCTGTTCACTTTGATTTTTTTAAATTTTTAAAAATATTTCTGTAAGAAAAAAAATAAAGAAATTCAACTATATTCAAATACATGAAGTATCAGACCAAAGAAAGGAAACCGAGCCGGAGGCCTAACTCAGTCCCAAGCTCAGTCTGCTTGGCCTGGGCACCAGTTATTTCAAAAGAGTTTCTTGCATACATCAGACTTCCCCTATTTCAGCATAAGCCTAATTATTTTGGCAATTCAAATTGGTCAGTTTTGAGATATATAGTTATGGCCTTACGGTTTCACATGACATTGATCCCACTGCCTTCCCAGCCTATCACTCTTGTTCTTAAATACTGGCCCTCATGAACTGGACAAAAAGAGGACACTCTTCAGCTTTCAGATATGAGAAGCTATATGTATAAACTGTAGACACAGTTTACACTGGGCCTGGAAAAGAGGAAATTATAAATTCTTCTGTAGTCACTCTTAATTGGAAAGTTTCAACACTGGGGGCCAGAGTGAGTTATTTGTGGTTCCTTAGAAGAGGGTGGGATATAATGAATCTGAGCTTTTTCATAACATTTTGATCTTTTTAAACTGAGATTTTTTTAGCTTGTAGAAAGAGGCTGAAGTCTTAAAAGCTTAAGCTGATTCTGGGAATGTGAGCTTTAAAAACAAACATAGGTGGCTTTAGTTTATAAAATACACCAGCCAGTAGAGACATAGTACAATGTGCAGCAAAACCTGCAAACAATTTGCATTTTTAGTTACCTATTCAATTATACTGCATTAAGAGAATATTTGAAATTCTCTCAAAGTAGAAATGTTTCTACTTTGGTTGTTATAACTATATAAGCCAATTCTTAACTTTTTAGCTAAATTATGTATATTCTTATTTACATGTTGAAAACACTGGTCAAAATGTTTTACAGTCAAGAATTATACATATAAAGTAATTTTCCTATTCAGTGGGTTATCTAATTTGCTTATGAATTAACTGAAAGTAAGGTAAGTACTTCCACGTTAAGAAAACCCACAGACTGTCTAGATATGGTCAAAGGCAAAATACAGTACAGAGTGGGGAACTGTGTAACTCAGACTACCCCCTTTATGTGAATTCATTAAACTCCCTTACAAAATTCTAAAATGATATTAGATAAAAATACAAGTATATACAATAGATGAAAAATATGCAACATGCATGTAACATACTGCTCACACTGTCAAAATTCATGACTGTTAACATTTTTTTCATTTGCCACCATAGAATTCCCCTTTCTTGTGTGTTCTGTGATTGTAGAGTCCCACAGGATGAGATGAAGGATATAATGTAGCCATATCAGCTTATTTCACATCATTTGAAAGCTTGCTCCTACATCATGGGTCTTTGGTCCTTGTGGTTTTTCAGGATGGCCCCCTATGATCTCCACAAGGCTGTTACATGTTATAAGCCACATAGATGGGGTCTAACTGGTCAGCTAGGAAGCTGTCACGGAGGTGCATCCTTTGTTTCTCTCCTCTGGAGTTGATAGGGATAACACCTGGGTCCACCACAACCACGACACCAACGATGAGGTAATGCTCCTCGAGGACCACATTTGTCACTAAAGGAACCAGATCTAGGGCTTCCTGTTCAGAGCCGCATAGCTCCACAACCACCACAAGCAAGTTGGTCCACGTGAACACAGCACTGAAATTTCAATGATATTCCGTTAACATATGATTATAGTTACCAGTCATCTTTTATGGTATCTACCCAAGACTTATCCCCATTTCTCTAAGAACTGCCTTCTCTCTTAGCAGCCATGTCTGTAATATTAATATATAACATTGCCTCTATAAGTCTAGCTGATTGAGACATCCAAAATCGCTTTGGAGTTTGGAAGTGGGATTGAAAGTTGTTAGCTTGTTACTTGACCTGAGGACATGGGGACTTGAAAGTTCTGGGGTAGCCAGGTATGCAGAGAATCATACAGAATGGTTCTTCAGGGAGAAGAAAAAGAATAAAGTATATGCCCACATGGCTCTAGCAAATAAGATAGTGGTTCTGTTGGCCTCATTTCTACCTTTCTTTTTTAAAGATAATCTGCTTTTTTAAAAAAAAATTATTTATTGATTTTAGCGAGAGAGGAGGGAGGGAGAGAGAGAGTAAAGAAGGGAGGGGGAAGGTGGAGGAGAGGAACATTGATCTGTTCCTGTATGTGCCCTGACCAGGGATCAAACCAGCAACCTCTGCTTTGGGACAATGCTCTAACCAACCGAGATATCTGGCCAGGGCTACCTTTCTTTTCTTTTCTTTAAAAATTTTTTTAAAATTGATTTTAGGGAAAGGAAGGGGGAGAGAGAAAGTAAGACAGGAACATGAATCTTTTCCTGTATGTGTCCTGACCAGGGATCAAACTAGCAATCTGCACTTTGGGACAAAGTTCTAACTAACTGAGCCATCTGGCCTGGGCCATTTCTACCTTTCTTGAGAACTACAACTTTTAGGAACCTCTCAGATAGCCAGGTATTCTTTCCATTAACTCTCTCTATTGCTTAAGTTTTTTTAAAAAAGAGTTTCTGTTATTTGCAACATAAGAACTTTGACTAAGATAATATTCTTATACCCAATAGGAAGGGAATCAGCCTGGCCTCTTCTGAGCTTAGTGCCCCACACAAATGTCTTTCCTGTTATGCCACAGAAGTGCCATAAGATAGTAAGTCACCTTACATTGAGTAAAATTGCTGGGTTAGAGAGTATGACTGACTTGTGACATGCAAAGTTAACTGCTTTAACAAAGTCCAATCATTAAAGAAAAAAAAACTATACAATACATTGTTGCATTAAAAGTCTAAAGTCTAAAATTAGAGGGTACCCAGCTTCTCTGCCTTGTTCTTATACCTCATGGGCATTGTTCAGGTCTGGGGTGACACTCCGCCCAAAGTGAGAACATTTTTAAACAAAATAAAGCATCTGGAAAGCAGAGCAACCAATAAAAGAACTGTGGCTTCTTTCAAGGGGAAAAACGAACAAAAAATGAGTAAGGACACATTGACAAATATGTAGGAAAAAAATTGGATGAATTCTGTATTGTCAAGAATCCAGAATAAAAGCCAATATGAAAAACCTACAAGGTTTTAATTTAAGGAGTTTTAAGTCATTGTGAAGTTGAATGATCCCTTATTAGGGATAATGGGGAATTTCCTGTACTGAGATGGAAATTAGATCAGATAAAAGTAATGATCCTTTTCATCTGCTAGCCATTTAACAATTTACTGGCACATTCTCACTGGATCTGCCCAATAATAAAGGTGACAGAGAAAGTCGATACAGATGAGGGAGGCAGCCTAAGTGGGAGGGCTAGGTACTTAAATTGTGTCTTTTGACCTTTAAGTCCTGGTCCTTTCCACCATTCTATACCAACTTTCTAGAGGCAGATGATCAGTTACACGCCTTCCAATGGTAAGAGTCTATCATTAAAAAGGATTAAGAAGGGCCCTGGCCAGTTGGCTCAGCGGTAGAGCGTTGGCCTAGCGTGCGGAGGACCCGGGTTCGATTCCCGGCCAGGGCACACAGGAGAAGTGCCCATTTGCTTCTCCACCCCTCCGCCGCGCTTTCCTCTCTGTCTCTCTTCCCCTCCCACAGCCAAGGCTCCATTGGAGCAAAGATGGCCCGGGCGCTGGGGATGGCTCTGTGGCCTCTGCCCCAGGCGCTAGAGTGGCTCTGGTCGCAACATGGCGATGCCCAGGATGGGCAGAGCATCGCCCCCTGGTGGGCAGAGCGTCGCCCCATGGTGGGCGTGCTGGGTGGATCCTGGTTGGGCGCATGCAGGAGTCTGTCTGACTGTCTTTCCCTGTTTCCAGCTTCAGAAAAATGAAAAAAAAAAAAAAAGGATTAAGAAGGACTCAGCTCTGCAGTGGTTCCTTAGAGCCCATCTCAGTGTCTGCAGGGTCTCATCTGCCACAGCAAATGGCACATCAAGATAAAACCAGTCTATTTATTCTCTTAGGCCCCCCTACAGTTCCGTGTCTGTAGGTGGTATTTGGTGCAGACAGCTGACTACTTAGATGAACTTAACTTGATACTACAGCTGAGGTGGGAAGTCTATTTATTCTGTGAGGCAATTTTACCATTCAGCAATGCTCCTGTGGATCCGAGACACTGAGGTTTCAATATCAATTGGGTGGTACCGTAATCCTCTCAGCTCCAGCGTTTCATCCAGAGCTCCCACCACATATAATGCATCATGACGATCTGACAAAGAAAAGGGAAATTTATTTCATGAGACATTTTGAGTGCAATACAATGCTGGAGTTAAGAGCACATGGTTCAGACAGCCTGCCATGTCACCTGGCTCCATCACTCATTAGCTGTGTAACTCGTGGGAAATTACTCAAGTCTCTGCTTTGTGAGACAAGAAGAAAACAAAAGGCTAGGAGGATTAAATAAGATAATCCATGTAAAGTAGTTCCTGGTACATAAGTGCTAAAAATTAGCCATTATTATTACTACTATTACCACAACTGCTGCTACTACTACTATGTAGCAGGAGTTGTGCCAACTGTTGGGGAGACAAAGCTTTCAGAACACAATTCCTGCTCTGGATATTGACTGCTCCTGGGAGAAACAAACAGAGGCATTCCACTGTAACACGGTAAACCCAAAGAGGAGTATGTACATGGCAGAGGATCTCCCAAGCTTTGCTCAAAGGTTCAAGGGAGAGCTAGAAAGGCTGAAGCCAGGCTGGGCTGTTAAAGGTAAGTAGGAATTGGCCAGATGATGGCTGGGAGAGGGGAAGGGGAGGAGAGAGAGGATTTGAGATGGAGAAGAAACAAAAAGACATCTTCAAGAAATCCAGGTGTAAAGAGCAGCGTTAGAGAATGTGGAGAGGCTAGTTCTGGTTACTGACAGGGTTGTAAGCTGGCTGGGACATGGTAGAAATTTCATTTGTTTTTTAAAAAAGATTATATGGACATACTGTATGTACTGGCCTACATAGTTTATGTCTATACAGATACTGCATTTTAAAGTAGTTAGAGCATCGTCCCAAAGTGCAGAGGTTGCTGGTTTAATCCCCAATCATGGAACATACAGGAACAGCTTGATGTTCCTGTCTCTCTCCCTTCCTCTCTCTAAAACCAATAAAATAATTAAAAATATAAAGAAGAGAGATGATTTTGCTAAATTTTTATTTATGTATGTATGTATATATGTGAGAGGAAGGGAGACAGTGAGAGAGACCCCCACATGTGCCCCAAATCAACCGAGCTATCCTCAGCATTGGGGGCTGATGATTGAACCAACTGAGCCACTGGCTGCGAGAGCGGAAGACAGAGAGAGGGGGAGAGTAAGGGAAAGAGAAGCAGATAGTCGCTTCTCCTATGTGGCCTGACCAGGAATTGAACCTGGGACAGCCAAGGCTCTATCCAATGAGCCACTGGCTAGGGCCAATTTTGTTAAATCTTGAATGCAGTAGTTTCAAGAAAAGGTAGATTTCTGAAAACTCAGCAAAACAAAGTACTAGAAGATGTTGGAGATAAAAGTATGAGGAGGTCCAGCTGAGCTCCCATCATACAAAAAAGCTAGCTCATACAGATTGTAATAACAGGCCCTGGCCAATTGGCTCAGCGGTAGAGTATCAGCCCGGCATGTGGAAGTCCCGGGTTCGATTCCCGGGGGGTACACAGGAGAACTGCCCATCTGCTTCTCCACCCTTCTCCCTCTCCTATCTCTCTCTTCCACTCCCGCAGCCCAGGCTCCACTGGAGAAAAGCTGGCCTGGGCGCTGAGGACGGCTCCATGGCTTCCACCTCAGGCACTAGAATGGCTCTGGTTGCAGCAGAGCAACGCCCAAGATGGGCTGAGCATCGCCCCCTGGTGGGCATGCCAGGTGGATCCTGGTCAGGCGCATACACGTATCTGTCTACTACCTGCTTCTAACTTCGAAAAAATACAAAAAAAAAATGATTGTAATAACAAAACAAAAATTGAAACACAGCAGTTAAGGACTAGTGAGTGCCTTCTGTTTGCCAGCACTGTATTAGACAACTGCATCATGTCATTTAATCTCACATCATTTCCACAAGGCAGGAAACATTGTAATTCCCATCTTTCAGGTAGGAAACCAAGAGGTTCAGTGATAGATCAAAGTCACATAGAAAATGGCAGGGGTAGGCTTCAAAACCAGGGCACCTGGCAAGGGATGCCTCTCACCTATCTCTTCTCCAGTATGTCCCTGGCTGTGCATGAACTATAGAGAAACTATGGACACTTCTAGGTATAGAACAGATACAAGGAGCTAAGGAGAAATGACATGGCTCAATTCAGGCCTTTAAAGTCCAGTGAAGCTCTAGCAGGGCAGCTCAGGGGACAAAGCATCGCCCAGGTGTACCAGAGGTTGTGGGTTCCATCCCCAGTCAGGGCACACATGAGAAGCAATCAATGGGTGCAGAACTAAATGGAACAACTAAGTGAAATAAGTAGATGTTTTTCTCTCTCTCAAATCAATGGAAAAATTAAAGTCCAGTGAAGTACTTCTATCAGTTCTTGAAATATACATGAAGGCAGACAGAAGTGAAGCCATGACAATTAAATTGGCAGAATATGACTGGGGGGATTTGCTTATACCAGAGTCTTGCCAAACTGTCTTCAATCCAACATGAGGCACTAACAGGACAGAGGAGCACTTCATTCAACAAGATAGCTCTCTGCAATGATTCCCCATCAGGGATTAGGGCTGTTCCTCCTGCTCCCAAAATGGTATGCAGGAGTAGAAGAGCTAAAAGATGAAATATCTTCCCAGGGCTTGGTCAGGGATTGGAGTCACCCCCACAGGGCTGAGCAACTATGTCTGCCAGGGCATTCACTCCTTATCAGGCACACCTCCATGACTGAACTGTGCAAAGCCACAGGTCAGGGCTGCTGACACAGTGCCCTGGGTGCTCAGCTCCTAGGTGCTTTTCAGGGGCAAGGCCTTCCTTCAATATGAATTCACATATAGATTCAAGAGTTAATTAAATACACACACTCCACAATCCAAAGGCAGGCTAAGAAAGACCAGCCAGTACTCCTGGCTGAAAGGCAAAACAGGACGAAGGGAAGAGTGGGTGGGGGAGATACCTCCAGTGGCCGCTGTGAGCTCGGTCCGGCGGACAAAACCAAGGTATCCTGTCCGAGCCCAGAGTGTCTGAGCAGCATCCCCAAAGCTGAGGCGAGTGTTGAAATGATCAGCTTGAAGAGTCTCACTATCGTAGATGGTGTAATAACCACTGGCCGTATGGGGACTGTTTACCCAAATCTATAACAAGAAAAGGGCATTCGTCATATTTCACTAAGAACATACATTGTATATCAATTCAATTCTCTTAAGTGTCCCAATGATTTTAGTTTTTAATCTCATTTTTTTAATTTACTGATTTTAAAGAAAAGAAGTGAGAGAGACAAAGAGAGACAAACATTGATTTATTGTTCCACCCATTTATGCTTTCATTGGTTGATTCTTGTATGTGCCCTGATTGGGGATCAAACCTGCAACTTTGGTATATCGGCCAACTGAGCTACTCAGCCAGGGCTAATCTCATTTTTATATCAACAGCAACAACACAACTGCAACAATAAAGGCAGATGCAGCTGACATTTCAAGTGTTTACTAGGTGCTGAACAGTAAGTACTTTATCTTATTCATTCCTGACATATACAACACAAAGATCTAGTTCACACTATTGTTATTCCCATTTTACAAATGGAAAAAAAAAAAAGTTAAATAACTTGCCTAAAATGCAGAAACGAGGAGACTCACACCAAAGCCTGTGTGGCAAACACCATGCTCTTAACCATGTCCCTACACTGCCTCCCTGGCTCCTTTCTCAGCATCTTCCAGAGTCTCACAAAGGTTTCAAGGGATTATTTCTGTGCTTCAGAAACTAAGGTATAGAGCCCTAAAGAAAACACTATAGGGATCTAAATTGACCATATAAACAACCTAACAGCTAACAATGGTTGATAACACTAGTATTTACTGAGAACACATATGTTAATAGACACCATTCTAAGTGCATTACAGATACAGGTATTAATGCATTTAATTATCACACAATTCTACAAGGTAAGTGGGCTTATTATTTATGGATTAGGAAACTGAGGCCCAAAGAGGTTAAGTAGTTTGCCCCATACTGAGAAGCTGGTAAGTGGCAGAGCCCAGGTCAGCTGGCTCCTGTGCCTACAACACTCCTCCCAGGAAACTACTATATGTGATGGAACATCATTGCACCTCAAATATTTGGGGGGGGAGAATTAAAACTTTAAAAACATTTTAATACTAATATAAAAATGAAATACATTTTGGAGTAGAATATAGAATTTGCATGAATTTAAAAAATTTAATATTTGTGGCTCCTTAAATGGGTGGGAAGAGGTAGGATTTTCCATTTTCCTTTTTAGCTGAGGGAACGTGAGTGGACAACTCTGGGATTAGTTCTAGTTTGAGTGCCTAAATCGTCTATCCATCCTGCTCTCAATCTTCCCTTTCTGCCCATTTCATGCTTTATAGAGAAAGATTAAAACTCTTTTAAAGATGAAAATTCACAACAAGGGGGAAGTTAAAATAAAGGATCTATGACTTCTGGAATGTGATCCCTGTAGTTTTTCTCTGCTGAGTTTTCATAGTAAAGGTGAGAATTATACATACCTCTCCAAGGTGAGAGTCTCCAACAGGCCCCTTGGTCTCGGGATTAACAATAACCACTTTTACTCCAGGTAAAATCTAAGAATCAAAGGGAAAGCACAAAGATTCAATTAAATCTAATGCTCTCTAGGAAATGCAGTTACCTGGTCTCCCTCCCTCGAGTGAGGCGAGGCAGTGCACAAAGGCAGGAGCTAACAGGCAGTGCTCACAGTATTGCCCTCAGTGGAGACCGGAGGTTCAGTCAGATTCATCCCCAAAATAAAACAGGGAACCAACCAGTCTGCCTTTTTTCAAAGCAATGAGAAACTGCAGACCAGAATGTAGCAGTTTATAATTTGTAGACTAACTTAACCACACAACTGCCCTTTCCCATGACCTATCTCATTGGAGAGATGGTACCCTATAAAGCAGCGGTTCTCAACCTGTGGGTCGTGACCCTGGGGGTCCAACGACCAAAACACAGGGGTCGCCTAAAGCCATCGGAAAATACATATTTATTATACATTTTTAAATAATATATGTATTTTCCGATGGCTTTAGGCGACCCCAATGGCTTTAGGCGACCCCTGTGTTTTGGTCATTCGACCCCCGCCAGGGTCACGACCCACAGGTTGAGAACCGCTGCTATAAAGCAAAAAGGGCAGCAGGGAGGGACTGCCTGAGAGACTCCACTCCAGTCTATAGTGAGTGCTGGAGTTAGAGGGATCTGAAGAGTAAGACAGGAAGGTAGCAGTTCTGCAGGGAACAGAAATATGCCCAAGTGCCCCGGATCTCCCTAAGGAGGGAAAAGGAAGAAGCAGGTACTGGCTGAGAGAATCTCTGGTTACCTGAATTGTCTCTTAAACCTCTCTTTTCATCTTGGGTTTCTAAAGTATGCAATTACTTGAGAACCCTTACAATGATTATTTGGGCTCATGTATCTAAAGCCTCAAGGAAGGAAGAAATGGAAAAGCCCATTCCTGTTTCTGGATCAGGCACTGGGATATAGCTCCCAAGGTACCCAACTACTAGCTGAGGCAGATGAAGATTTGACAAGCACATAAGATCAAGTCCACTTCAAAGAGTTTAAACAGAAGAGTGAAACTGGAGTAAGCTCCCCTTGGGGTTGATCTACCACTGGATAAGTTAAACAAGATCCCTTTTTTCTTCCCACTTTTCTCTTCTGCCTTTCAGAATTACTAGAAGGGATTCTGAGGCATCATAACAATCTCTTCAAAGGAATGAGAAACTTAAAAGCTTACACCAATGTTCTGTCACCCCCAAATTGTCCAAAACTGCTAGAGACTGAATATTCCCAATAAAGACTGGAAAATCTAATCCCCAATGTGATGATACCAGGAGGTGGGACTCTGAGAGATGACTAAGTCAGGATCTCACGAAGGGGATCAGAGCACTTAAAATAGAAACCCAGATTCCCCTCGCCTTTTCTGCTATTTGAGGACAAGTGACAAAGTGGCCATCTGTGAACCAGAACTCCCTCACCAGAATCTGCTGGTGCCTTGATCTTGGACTTTCCAGCCTCCACAACTGTGAGAAATAAGTTTTTGCTGTTTATAAGCCACTTGGTCTGAGGTACTCTGTTAAAGCAGCCCAAATGAACTAAGGCAATAATTGTACTTCTCCTTGAACATTTTAAAGCATTCTAATCTGAGCAATTTTATCTCCACAGATAATCACTCTCAAATATTTTTAATATCTTCCCCATTTTGATTTCTGTTTGAGTTATAAACATGTGTATGTCTTCCCCGATCTTAAACCACACCCTTCTCCTATCTGCCATCCTATTTTTCTCCTTGTAACATTTACAAAGATAAAACTGGCTCTTTTTAAATTTTTTTTATTTGATTTGATTTATTCATTTTTAGAGAGGGAGAGAGACAGAGAGAGAGAGAGAAGGGGGGAGGAGCTGGAAGCATCAACTCCCATCTGTGCCTTGACCAGGCAAGCCCAGGGTTTCGAACCGGCGACCTCAGCATTTCCAGGTCGACGCTTTATCCACTGCACCACCACAGGTCAGGCAAAACTCTCGCTCTTTTTAAGTTTACTCATCTCTCCACCTTGAATATAATTAACACTAAATTTTGCTGTTTTTTCAAATAAGAATAACATGTCAGTAAGATTAAAACAAAAAAACAAACACAACTATGGAGCGGCTCCCTCTGGGAAACACGCCCGCACCTTTCCCCAAGTGCATTTTCCTTGTCTCTCCTAAGCTCCAAAGGCCCCCTTTTGCCCCTGTAAGTAGTTTCCTGAGCCCATTTCTTTTTTTTTTTAATTTTATTTATTTATTCATTTTAGAGAGGAGAGAGAGTTAGAGTGAGTGAGGGGGGGGGGGAGCAGGAAGCATCAACTCCCATATATGCTTTGACCAGACAAGCCCAGGGTTTTGAACCAGTGACCTCAGCATTCCAGGTCAACGCTTTATCCACTGTGCCACCGCAGGTCAGGCTCTGAGCCCATTTCTTCTACACTCACTTCTTCCACCTCTGTGACTTTCTAAATAAACTTTCTCTTATAGTTTCAGTCTTTGCTCTGAATTCTTCCTCAGCCAGAACTCAAGAACCGAGGTTGCTGAACCGAGATTGGTCTGACTCCACTGGTCTGACACCTGGTGCTGTTTTTGCTGCCAACAATTCCAGGTCATAGAAATAAAAATAAATAATAAATAATTAATAATTAAAATAATTTTTTTAAACTATAAAAATTAAGAAAATTCAAAGGCCCTGGCCGGTTGGCTCAGTGGTAGAGCGTCGGCCTGGCGTGCGGAAGTCCTGGGTTCAATTCCCGGCCAGGGCACACAGGAGAAGTGCCCATCTGCTTCTCCACCCCTCCCCCCTCCTTCCTCTCTGTCTCTCTCTTCCCCTCCCGCAGCCGAGGCTCCATTGGAGCAAAGATGGCCCGGGCGCTGGGGATGGCTCCATGGCCTCTGCCTCAGGCGCTAGAGTGGCTCTGGTCGCAACAGAGCAATGCCCCAGATGGGCAGAGCATCACCCCCTAGTGGGCGTGCCGGGTGGATCCCAGTCGGGCGCATGCGGGAGTCTGTCTGACTGCCTCCCCATTTCCAGCTTCAGAAAAATACAAAAATAAATAAATAAATAAATAAATAAAATTAAAAAAAAGAAAATTCAAATAGAGTATTCTTATGTATGTACCCATATGAATTTGAAAGTACTGGCTCAATTGAAATTGTTGAATTACCTCCAGATTTCAATTAAGTCTTGCCCTGGAAACTAATATATTACATGGCTTCAGGTTTCTTTAAAATGAACCTTCTCTATTATAGGCCACCTTCCAAATGGTTAACAGAACTAATTACCTTTCCAGACTCTGAGAGGAGCAAACTCTGGGGGGCTCCCCGTTCCACAAGACGAACCCTGCAGAAGAACAATATTTGTTATATATCAGCCTTTAAGAATGATTGTACCATGCCTACTACAGCTATATAGTGCCTTCCCAAGACCTGTAATTAGTCTCTCCTTTTTATACTAGAGCAATTTCTCAAACTCAGCATTACTGACATTTTGAGTCAGAGAATGTTTTACTATAATTTTTGTAAGGGGCTATCCTGTGCATTGTAGGATGTTTAGCAACATCCCAGGCCTCTTCCCACTAGATGTCAGTAGCAACCTGCTTATTCTGACAACCAGAAATGTCTCCAGACACTGTCAGTGTCCTATCGAGGGCAAAATCTCCCTAGGTTGAGAACCACTGCACTTGGAGATGCACTACCTGCTCCAGCTGGGTCAGTACAGGGCACATCAAGGAGCACAGCTGAAGTCAGCGGGACTCGGGAAAGTGTCCCAGAGCCCCCGGGCCAGGTGCTCATCTTGGCACACAGCTAAAACACCCTTGTAAACTGATGAGGAGGAAGGCTTTTACTTCTGGGATCAGATAAAGTGTTGTTTCAAAAAACCTATGCTGCCTCATTTATCTTGTCTGTCCTATCTTTTATTTTTAAAATTGCAGAGGAAAGAGTCTATCCAATGTCACCAAATACCTTTACACAGGCAGGAACTAAGTATCACATCTTAATTTTAAAGAACAGTACAGCAACTGAGAATTAAAGGTTTCTTCTTACAAATGTAACTACTATATTATCAGGTATTAATAATGAAAACAAAATTTTCCCTCTTTCCATCCCCCCTGGGAAATACAAACAAAAGGATGAGGAGGAGGGCTGGCTCTCTTGAAGCTCAGACCTTTTTATGTTTAGAAACTCGAATAGGGAATGAGCAAAATAAATCTACTGTACCTGTCATGTCTTAATGATTTCAGATCTACATACACCGTAGTTGGATCAGGCCCTGAGGTTCCCTAAAGAAAAATAAATCAGTGCATTGTTTATTTAAAATTTAAATGACTATATTTTCATATTTCACAATTTCAAAGCAAGAAACATACTGCCCACAAAAATTGAGGGATATTTCAAAATGAACATGAAGCTATAAAATATCCCCTAATTTTTGTGAGCAGTAGATAATTCAGTCATATACATAAAAAATCCGCCCTGGCCGGTTGGCTCAGCGGTAGAGCGTCGGCCTAGCGTGCGGAGGACCCGGGTTCGATTCCCGGCCAGGGCACACAGGAGAAGCGCCCATTTGCTTCTTCACCCCTCTGCCGCGCTTTCCTCTCTGTCTCTCTCTTCCCCTCCCGCAGCCAAGGCTCCATTGGAGCAAAGATGGCCCGGGCGCTGGGCATGGCTCTGTGGCCTCTGCCTCAGGCGCTAGAGTGGCTCTGGTCGCAGCAGAGCAACGCCCAGGATGGGCAGAGCATCGCCCCCAGGTGGGCAGAGCGTCGCCCCTGGTGGGCGTGCCAGGTGGATCCCGGTCGGGCGCACGCGGGAGTCTGTCTGACTGTCTCTCCCTGTTTCCAGCTTCAGAAAAATGAAAAAAAAAAAGAGAGAGAAAAAAAAAAATCCAACCTCTATTTTTGAAAGCTAACCCTCTCTTCAACCAGATGAGGCAGGGTTCAGTCAATACCTAAAAGAGACTTGTGGCCTGGCTTTATCCTCACATTTCTTTCTTTCCTCCATTGGCAGAATGGGTCAGGGGCCTTCTTGCAGAGGCTAGAGAAGTACTAAAAAGTCCTCATCCCTGGACTCAAAGCAGGGATGAGACATCAGCTTTCATGGGGGTTTTTAAAATCAAAATGGTCCAAGCTGACAACAAGGGGCCCACAACTGGGCTCCAAGGTTAAAGCATTATGATGTTCCTTAAAAATCACTTGGAAAAAAAAAAGTCACTTGAGCCCTAGCCCTTTGGCTCAGCAGTAGAGCATCGGCTGGGCGTGTGGATGTCCCAGGTTCAATTCCTAGTCAGGGCACACAGGAGAAGTGACTATCTGCTTCCCCCCCTGCCATCTCTCTCTCTCTCTCTCTTCCCCTCCGGTAACCATGGTTCGAATGATTCAAGCAAAGTTGACCCAACATACTGAGGATGGCTCCATGGTCTCGGTCTCAGGTGCTAATTAGCATTGCCTGACAGGGGCTTGCTGGATGGATCCCAGTAGGGGTGCATGCAGGAGTCTGCCTCTGCCTCCCTGCCTCTCATTTAAAAAAAAAAGTCATTTGAAAAAAAGGTCACTTGACCATGATCACAGAAGACCTGAAAATATCCAACCATGTATGCCACCTTCTTTTACTCTCACTCTTGCCCATGCCTGTATTTTCTTTATTAGTCTACAAGCTATATAAAATCAGATTTAGTTTTTTCTGTTATTCACCCCCCAGGAATAACATGGCAAAGTTGCCATCTGGTTAGAGAAAAGAACACAGGCTTATTTGTGCTTCCTTTGCAAGAAAGTTGTAAAATATGAAGGAGACAGAAAAAGAGAAGGTAAGATAGAAATAAAATTCAAATAGGACACAGAAATCTTCAGTCGTTGTTACAGACCATAAAACTACTACTAACATTTACATAGTGCTTAAATACCAGGAAAAACTCCAAGCTTGTAGCACCTAGTGTAACTTAGTGATTCCACAGAACAACCCTGTGAAGGATGACACTATTATCTTCATCTTACAGATGAGCAAAACGAGGCACAGCAAAGCCAACATAAAAAGCCCATGGTCCCACAGCAAGTCAGGGAAACTGGTGCTCAAGCCAAGCAGTCTGTCCTCAGGGCCTCTGCTCCAGAGCACCACATTCCCCATCCATTCGTTCCCAAGCAAGATTTTATAATAGTCACCTGTAAACATATTGCTACATTGACTCTTGATCCAAAAGTGGTGCTGACAGCCCTAGGTGACAGACCGATGTCTTTAAAGAGCTTGGAGAAGGACTGTTGAAGGGCAATTCGGGGCCGCTCTTCGGCTACCACCACACACGTCCGGATGCAAGAGAGGTTGATCCCTCTGGTCTGTAAGACACCACGCACGTAAACTGAAGCTATCAGGATTATACAAGAACTGAATAGGCAGGGCTACTACTCTATCTCTTTGGTCAGGAAAAAACTGTATTCTCACCTCAGACACCCTCAAAAAAGGCAGAGGTTTCAGAGAATGCCTAGGGCATTCCACAAAAGTCATTACCCACTGGAAAATGTGCTCATTCTTTCTTTTCTCTTTCATCTAAAAACCTTAGATTCCTCAGCAATCTATTTTTATCCCTCCCCATTTCTGTACCTTCTGTTTCTCCCTATTTCAAACCTGACATATGGGACTACAAGGGAAAGGAATCAAGCACTCTTGCGATAAGTCTCTTGTCTCCTTTTTTCCCCTCCTTAAGATCATATATCTCTATCAAAGAAAATTCAGTGTTTTCTGACTTTCCCAAATGCCAGTCAGACATATGATCACTGGATACCTACATGAATGAGCTACCCTTTTGTCTTTGGGGCAGTCCCCAATCTCTAGTATTCTGAGATCACAAATTCTATTGGGAAAAATCCTACTGGGGGTAACAGTTCTCTTTCATCTTTACATAAAGTCATTTCCATTCAGCCTCCCAACCAGTTTTACCTTCTTCTCCACAAATTAAGACTCAGATTGAACTCTGAAAGAGTACATTAAATTAGTAAGTGGAAGCCTGACCAGTGGTGGTACAGTGGATAGAGCAACAACCTGGGATGCTGATGTCCCAGGTTCAAAAGCCCAAGGTCACTAGCTTGAGCATGGGTCATCTAGCTGGAGTGCAGGCTCACCAGCTTGAATGCAGGGTTGCTGTCTTGAGCTCAAAGGTCACTGGCTTGAAGCCCAAGGTTGCTGGCTTGAGCAAAGGGTCACTGGCTTGCCTGGAGCCCCACGGTCAAGGCATGTATGAGAAGCAGTCAATGAACAACTAAAATGTTGCAACTATGAGTTGATGCTTCTCATCTCTTTCTCTCTCTCTCTCTCTCTCTCAAAACAAGAGAGAGAGAGAGAGAGAGAGAGAGAGAGAGAGAGAGAGAGGAAGATAAATTTCCCGAGGTTTATAAAATACTTGTTTGACTGCCTAGAGAAAACCAAGCAGATATGTCTGCCAACCCCCACTCAGTATCATACCTGGCCCCATTCTTTAGAACCTCTCAGGATTGGCTACTTGTTATGGCTGCTTCTTACCTTGAGCACTTCCACTTGGTTTCCAAGCCCTTTGGTGCAGAGCTCCATTACTGAATAGGAGCAGAATGTATCCCTTATTTTGTACTGGTTGACGGTGGAAAGCCAGAGGAAAAGGTTGTTTTCTAACTCCATAGGAGGAATTAAGATGGACTGGTGACCTGAATAGACACTACAATACAGAAAGGCAAGAGCTGACATTATCAAGTCATCCTAGATTTCCTGATGTTTCAGAACACATTCAATTCAACAAATATTTACTGAGCCTGAAGCACAGCATAAAGTCATATTAGATATAAAAGTCTAAAAATCAACCTTGTTCACATGCAACTCACAAGACACAATAACTATAAAATAAAGCAGACTATGGTATATACCAGGGGTCCCCAAACTACGGCCCGTGGGCCGCATGCGGCCCCCTGAGGCCATTTATCCGGCCCCCGTCGCACTTCCAGAAGAGGCACCTCTTTCATTGGTGGTCAGTGAGAGGAACATAGTTCCCATTGAAATACTGGTCAGTTTGTTGATTTAAATTTACTTATTCTTTATTTTCAATATTGTATTTGTTCCCATTTTGTTTTTTTACTTTAAAATAAGATATGTGCAGTGTGCATAGGGGTTTGTTCATAATTTTTTTTTATAGTCCGGCCCTCCAACGGTCTGAGGGACAGTGAACTGGCCCCCTGTGTAAAAAGTTTGGGGACCCCTGGTATATACGGTAACTGAGATGTGAATAAAGGACATGGAGATCACTGAAAAGCTTGACCTGTGGTGGCGCAGTGAATAAAGCATTGACCTGGAATGCTGAGGTTGCCACAATTCAAAATCCCAGGCTTGCCCCATCAAGGCACACATGAGAAGCAACAGCTACAAATTGATGTTTCCTGCTTCTCCCCCCACCTTTCTCTCTATCCTCTCTCTAAAAATAAATAAAAATCTAAAAAAAAAAAAAGTACACATTTCAGAAAAAAAAAAAGATCACAAAATAAGGAGCCAATCATTCAAACTGAGAAAGCTGGGGCTGGAGGTGATTTTAATGTGTAGGTGACACTTGAGCTGGGGCTTGAAGAATGAGGAGTTTGACAGTAGCTAGAGGAAGTAAAAATGGTGAAGAGAGTATTCCAGGAAGAGGAACAGCATATGCAAACGCATAGAGGTATAAAATTACATGGTGTATTTAAGGTTGAGGGTCGACAGAAATAGTATTCCAGTGTGAAACTCCAGGGCACAGGACGCATGGGGGGCGGGAGGTAGTGAAAAGTGAGGCCCAAGGGCTGGGGTCAAACTGTGAAAGGGCTTAACTATCGTATGAAGGGTTTAGATTTTATCCAACAGATCATCACTGTAGCTTTACACTGGGGCAAAACTAGCAACATGGAGGAGGGCTTGGAGACACAAGACACTGAAGGTTGAGAGGCAGTTAGCAGAGACTGCAATAGTCCAGGTGAAAGATGATGAGGGCTCGAATCCCAACCGTGCAACCGGCATAAAAAGGAAGGAGTGGCAGAGTCACATATCATGTATTAATCTACAGCCATGAATCCTCAACTTCCTAAACCTGAGCATAGATAAAAATGACCAGGAGCCAAGAAATTTGTATTTAAAAAATCCTGGAATTGCTGTCTCCACCTTCAGAGATCTAAGTCAGTCAGTTTGAGGAAGACCTATTAAATTTTTTTTAGACCCCTATGTGATTCCTATGTATAGACAGGATTAGGGACAACTGAGCCAAAGGACATAGCATTTAACTGGATGTGAGATACAAAGACAGAGAAGTTGAAGATAATGCCCAAGGTCCTAGTCTGGGCCCGAGGTGAATGATCTCATCCTAACAAAGATGGGGACAAAGAAGAAATATTGAGTTGCACGTGTCTGGGACAGATTCATGGAGATGTTCATCCAGGAAGTGAAAGTGTAGATTTGAAATACAGTTCCCTACATGGATAGTGGAAGGAGTGGCAATATACTATTCCACAAAAAACAGTCAGGCCAGGACAGACGTGCTACTTTCCAGTCACATGCTGTCATCCATCTCATATTCCTTCCTGCCAAGACTAGGGGGTGCATTCTGGCTGTCAAAGCATGACATATTTTACCCAAGTATCATCCTTTGACTTGGCTCTACTTCTAAAATGAGGATTACAGGATGGAGCAGAGAGCAGGTAATAAGATCACTGACCTTTCATATGAGGGCATAAAACCACAGAAAAGAATAAAAGAAATACAAACAAAACTTAACCAATATCAGACTTACATTAGGTACAGAAATTCTGTAAAAATCAATTTATTGAAACTTTACCAAATTAAGGAAGCAAAGGGAAGGATGGGATGGTTATAGCCTCCCCCCCACATCCCCAAACATTCTCTTTCTTTGCTTTTCCATTCTTACCTGCAGAGACACCAGAGTGCAAAGCCAAGCCCACAGTAAGGGTCAAGACAGACGGCGATCTGCCGGGAAGAATACAACTCACACTGGAGCTTGATGGCTCTGCAGAGAGCACTGACCGCGGAGTGGGACATCTGGAAAGTAAGGTACATGGAAGAGGATGGAACAGGCATCCCACAGGCAGAAAAACAGCTCCAGTGACAGTTTTGAGAAGCTTAGTGTCCCCCAAACTCCTCAAAATGATGTACATTTTCATTGATTCAAAAGCTTAATCTAAGTCTAACCTAAGACAACAAATTTCTGTTCATTAGTCAATACTGAGTTTTATGAAATATGAATTTAATTTCATACTGTCTTTAACTGTAACTCTTATTATCTGTTAGCTTCTATGCTAGATTCAGAACACAGCATAACACAAATTCCTTGGGATAACTTATTCCGGAAGAGCCAATGCTCTTATTTAAATATAGTAGGGACCGTTGATCCTCCACCTACTGGTCTCTGGTACAACCAGTTGGCCTCTACATCTGAAGTCCCTGGGGCAGTGGTCATCTCTATTTTTTGCAGGCCTGGCATTTTACCAGCATCCAGGGAGTGAGTGAATATATCTAGACTACTCTACCTTCACTCCTGTAAGCATGCCTGTTGTAGAGACACTAAAATCCAGATATGCCAACATCTCAGGAGTAGGCGGTTTATACAGCTGCAGCAACCTTTTCCGGGGTAAATCATCTGCAAGGAATAAAAAAATCTAGTGTTAATCAGAACTGTTGGAACATGATAATCATTGCTCTTTAACTGGTTTTCTGTGGACTTGCTATGACCGAATTTAGCTTCTGGGATTTGCTAAAGCTTAGGTTTCTCATATTTAACCAAGTAGCTTACATATGTCACTCCTAGATGTGGGCTGGAGTTAAGGATACCACTAGGCAATATAAACAAGCAAATCTATATCAGGCAAATGTATTTACTAAAAGGCTAGTGAAAGATATTATAACATAGTAGTTTAAAATTAAAGATGCAGACTGCTGGTATTCAAATCCCAGCTCTGCCATTTTTCAGTGATATGATCTTGAAGTTATTTAACCTCTTTGCATCCATTTCTTTATCTCTAAAATGGTAATAATACCTCCCCTCATAGAATTGCTGGGAAGTTAATCCACACAAAGCAACTTGAAAACAACTGACTAAATGCTTAAAAAACTTAGTTATCATGTTGGTTTCAAGTTAAAGTTCATTATTTACAGTTTAGTACATGTTATATTAATCATGGACTGCTTTAAAAGTTGTTTTTAGCCCTGGCTGGGTAACTCCATTGGTTACAGCATCGTCCCAATATGCCAAGGATGTGGGTCCTGTCCGCAGTCAGGGCGGCACATACAGGAATCAACCAATGAATGCACAACTAATTAGAACAATAAACTGATGTTTCCTCTCTCCCTATCTCTCTCTCTTGTCAAATCAATAAAAAAAAAGTTATTAAAGTATTTTTTTTCTCCAAGTTAACATGGCAGACTTTTATGAATGATAATCTTGAATTAGGAATTATTTTCTTTTGCTCACTTATTTATTTTTATAAGAGAAAGTTCACTTAGAAAGTCTCAGAAGTAGAAGTGAGTCGTAAAAGAAATGGACTCAGGAAACAAGTTATAGAGGCAAATGAAGGGCCGGCCCTTGGAGTTAGGAGAGACAAGGAAAACATTCCTGGGGGAAGAGGGTGGGGAAAGATGCCCATGTGCCCCACAGACAGAGCCACCTATTTTTTTTAACTTTCAAAAAATTGTATTGATTTTTAGAAAAAAGGAGAGAAAAAAGAGAGAGAGAGAAACATCAATTTGTTGTTCCACATATTTAAGTATTTACTGGTTGATTTTTGTATGTGCCCTAACTGGGGATTGAACCTTCAGACTGACTGGGTTTGAATGTCAGTGCCACCTCTTAAACTCCCTGTGCCTCACTTTTCTTATCTGTAACATGAGGATAAAAATGGCACCAATCTAATAGGGTTGGTGCAAGGATAGAATTAGGTAGTACATGTGAGATGTCTGGCACATAAGAAGGGATCAATTAAAGAAGTTAAAATTGCCTGACCAGGCGGTGGCGCAGTGGATAGAGCATTGGACTGGATGCAGAGGACCTAGGTTCAAGACCTCTAGGTTGCTGGCTTGAGCATGGGCTTATCCAGCTTGAGTGCTGGTCGCTGGCTTGAGTGTGGGATCAGAAATATGATCCCATGGTCGTTGGCTTGAGCCCAAGGTCACTGGCTTGAGCAAGGGGCCACTTGCTCTGCTATAGCCACCCTCTAACCCCCTGTCAAGGCACATATGAGAAAGCAATCAATGAACAACTAAGGAGCCACAGTGAAGAACTGATGCTTCTTATCTCTCTCCCTTCCTGTCTGTCTGTCCCTATGTGTCCCTCTCTCTGTCTCTTTCTCTGTCACACACACACATACACACAAAAAAAGTTATAATTATGTAAGGTGCTTCCCATTGTAACATTTTAATCTTTACAACACTATCAAGTAGTTATTACAATCCCATTTTATAGACAGTTTTGCCCAAGCTAGTGGGGATACGTAGTGAGGAACAGAGTATTAGGATTTAAACCCCACAACTCACAATCTCCCCTCTCCACCATTTTCCAGGTAGCCTGTGTTTTATTACCTTCCTTATTAGAAATACCATCTAAAATTCATGCAAACTTTATGGTTTTCAAACAACTTTTTAAAACATTTTTATTTATTGATTTTAGAGAGAGAGAGATGAAGGGAAGGAGAGAGATAGAAACATTGACCTGTTCCTGTACGTGCCCTGACTGGGGATTGAGCCTGCGACCTTTATATATTAAGGCAACACTCTAACCAACTGAGCTATCCAGCAGGGCTCAAAGAGCTTTCATATCATATTGCATTTGATAGTCTCAATAAGTATGTGAGTCAGGCAAGGGTAGGTAGTATTTTAGAAAAGGGTAATCTCAGACAAAGTTAAAAAGAGAGTAAGGACTGAAGCTAGAACTACATTCCTCACAAAAATTAAGGGATATTTAATAGCTTCATATTCATTTTTCAAATATCCCCTAATTTTTGTGAGTTGTATATATAGAACCAGGTCTTTTGACTCGGAGTCCAATGCTGTTTCTACTATACCACATCTAGATCTGGACCATATCAGATCAGCCCAGTGCTTTACATGGCCCTACATGTACATGGTCATATCCAGCTCAGAATCCTAACCACCACTGATGATGCCAAAAGTACAGCAACACACTATTTGTCTTAAGAGTCCTTAACATTTGTAATCTGCTTCTTTGGATCAGGCTGTTGTAGTATCCAGCCTTTTGGTAATACAAGCTGACTGGGTATTAAGTTTTGCCTCTGTCTTAGCAGAGGCAATGTGTTATGAAGAGCTATGTAAACATCTTTGGCATAAGAATCTAGGAACTTGCAAGGAGTAAATGCTCTTGTTCCCTGAATTCTGGAGCAATCTCCCCGTCACCTGTGTCAATGATGGTTGGCCAGGTTTTCACATCCACTGCTGCTGCAGCCTCTCGGGACTTCAGTAACCTCATTAGCATCTGTGTGGTGAGAATGCAGGCGGCTTTGCTGACCTAGAAAACAAATGAACAGAAATAAGCACCAGGAGGCTTAGTGCCCATGTAGCACTAGAGGCTCCCGCTGCTGCTAAAAGCAGCTCGCACACCACACTGGAAAGAGCAGTATCAGTTTTTCAAAGAACACAGACAGGACAATGGAGATCAGTGCTTCCCCTCACATTTGTCCTTCCGGTAATGTGTAACACAATCTCCTCAAAATGATGGGCTTGTTCGTAACACAAGTAGTTTTGTTTCCAACAGTGAGTCTCAAATATTCCATAGTCATAATCTCAGTATGGATCCCATAATCTTTTGGTTTCATGAAGACCAGCATAAAATAAAAACATTGATTTTGTAGTGCTCAGGGAATAAGAGGAGTCAGACGATCACCTCTTAAGGAGTTAGTGTTTGTAAGTTTAGTGAATGGCTGGTAAAACTAACTAGACCAAGAACATGTCCTGAATTTGAGGGACTTGGTGTTTCCACAGAAACCAAGCTTCTCTGCTCCCCATACATGGAAAAGCTAATGACTGACCTCTCTGATAACTGTGTCATTGGAAGGAAACTTCCCTCCCTGCTGCTCAGGCCTGCCTTGCAGAATATGACAAGGGCACTTTGCTGAACTGAACTTTATAATAAAATCATCTGTGGAGAACAAGGTTTTTTTTTTGCTGCAGGTTTCAGTTGCTGACAGAGAAGCAGCTCTTAAACAAATGTTACATAAATTGGAAGTTTTGTAACTCTTGCTGTAAAGTACATTAGGGTATGATGCAATGCAGATTTATGTTATTTTCCTCAATTCTCATATCCTGTAGAAACATCTGTCACTTCTAGAGCAAGATTTGTACACTTTTTACTGTCTTACTGAATAATATTTATACTGAATTTCTAAAATTAACCAAAATAAAAGTGACCTGACAATGGGTAGAATTCAGTATGGCAAACAAAATTACCTTGGTTACTGTACAGAAGAAAATGCTACAATATTTTTTAAAAAGAAGGAAAACAAGTTTTATGGAGAATTGTTATGATAGCTTCACCTCTTTAATGTTTATGACAAATGCACACAACTCTATCTCACCAGTAACTACTTTCTCATATTCCTTCACTGAATAATGCTGGTCACTTTGGTCAGATTAACCCTTTGAGTAGTAAAAACGTTCGTGTATGTCCTTGTGTCTCCTGACCATCCAGAATATGATCGGTTTATTTTAAAATTGTGTAAGGCAACATTTAAAAAAGGCAAATGTATGTTCTTCTTGTTTCCATAAATTGGTTATCAAACAAACATGATTTTAACTTAATAAAACTGTAACTGGAACTAGTTTCATTTCTTGGAAAAAAAAAACACAACTCACTCCCATGGGTCAGTAAACATAAAAAAAACTCACTACTCAAAGGGTTAAGGAAAAGCAGGTAGTATTCAGGAGAGAGCTTTGACTTTCAGACTCCACAGATTTGGAAAGTTAGTAAGAATCCTTAGTTGTTTGAATCTGGATCTTATGAGATAAGATGTAACTGGTACTTACATCAACAATCATGCGGACTGTGGGCAACGTGGCGGTAAGGTTCTGAGCATGAGGAGGCCGGACAGTCACAGGTATGCACCCGGCATACAGGCAGCCATAGAACGCAGCAATTAACTCAATGCCTGCAAGACAGAGTTGCTGAGCTGCCTGGTATCACTGCAAAACTAAAAGGCAGATCTTCCCAAACCAGTCTATTAAATCATGTGCCAAACAAGTTATTTAGACCATAATTTAACCAGAGATAACTAGAAGAAGAAATTTTTTCAATTAAGAAGGTATAGAAGGGAAAGGAGGAAGTATATAAAACAACTTTAAAAAAAATAGAGAGAGAAGCCAAGAGTAAGAAGAAAGGAAGTCAGAAACCTCTTAAGAAATAACTAAGGAAGGTATTTTGATATCATTATTTGATGTCACTTAGGAGAATTCACTGTGGAAATAAGGGATATTGAACTTGGTAAATAAAAAAATAGGGAAAGGAGTGATGAGAAACACCTGAGTTTTCTCTAAGTACGTAGAAGGCCACTATATGAAAAGCAATCAGACTTCTAATGTGTGACTCTGTCTGGGTACAAGTTTTAGGGAGGCAAGTGAGACTCAATATGAAGAAGATTACAATATCGGGACTGGGTGGTGGCCTCCTCAGGAAGTGTTCTGCTCCATCACCATGTCACAAACTGGTAGATGGAAGACAGTATCACAGAAACATCACAGGAAGGATTCCTTTACCAGATGACCTTCTAAGAAATCTTAGTGTCAATGTAAATAAAAGAGCATAGTAATCATAGAGCAAAATGAAATAAAGGATATAAAAGACCAAAGAAGGTTGGATATGAGTAGGTTAGGTGGCAGAAGAGTAAAGAAAGGGACAACTCAAATATTTCACCTAAAATTTTGAATATTTACTTCAAACTGTCATCAAACAATTCTGAGTCCCTCTTACTGTGAAGACAAGGTTGTTGGATTAAATTAGAGCATGAAAAATGAAAGCAGCAATAATCGAGGAATACTACACATCAACTTTGACAGGAAGAATTTAAAGTTAGAAGAGTTCATGACAACTTTCTTTTGGAAACTGGGTAAAATGGTCCCATTCCTGAACACTCTTACAAACAAAGCATCTTAAAAGTCAGGAAGTCTTCATTCATTCATGCCAGATAATGGAAATATAATAAATATAACAAAAGAGCCATCACGCTGCATAAGTCTAGAATTGGTTCGCACCTTAGCCTATGTGCACAGTATTTCCAGAATTGGGAGGTGCACAGCCTACATGGTCATATATGATGGCCCTGAGTTCCCGTCCTCTTCTAGTTTGTAGTCTAAGTAGTGTATCTTAAGTCCAGTCTATCAACTCAACACTTACCAGGTGGATAGAGCAGCACCACGTTGTCACCTGCATTCAGATGTCCCTTATCACCAAGTACTGACGCAATCCTCTCTGCTCGCTTATGAAGCTGAAGGCAACTGGCTGTACACACAGTGGTCCCCTTTAAACAGGAGGAAGTACAGTTCATTGAGAAAATACATAAAATAGTAATAAGTATAGCCAATTTGACATTATAACTGAAAGGCTTGTGCCTTGGTAATTTATTTTATTTATTTATTTAATTTTTTTTACAGAGACAGAGAGAGAGTCAGAGAGAGGGACAGGTAGGGACAGACAGACAGGAACAGTGAGAGACGAGAAGCATCAATCTTCAGTTTTTCATTGCAACACCTTAGTTGTTCATTGATTGCTTTCTCATATGTGCCTTGACTGTGGGCCTTCAGCAGACCAAGTAACCCCTTGCTCAAGCCAGTGACATTGGGTCCAAGCTGGTGAGCTTTGCTCAAACTAGATGAGCCCGCGCTCAGGCTGGCGACCTCGGGGTCTCGAACCTGGGTCCTCTGCATTCCAGTCCGACGCTCTATCCACTGCGCCACCACCTGGTCAGGTGGTATATTATTTTTAGCTAGTTACCAATTCCGTAAAAATTCCTTTAGTGCCAAAAGACATGTGTGGTATTCCTTTTCTGTTCAATCACTAAAGGTACTTAGGGAACATCATCATTAACTTTAAATCAAACATACATACTTATAGTCTTTCTTGTTTAAAATAGCTTAAAAATACACATGGATTTTTTTACTAGAAAAAGGAGAGGGAGAGAGAGAGAGAGAAATGAGGAGGGGAGAGGAGTAGGCAGCATCAACTCACTGTTGTGCCTTGACCAAACAACCGATGACCTCAGCATTTGAGGTTGATGGTCCATCCACTGTACCACCATAGGTCAAGCAGAGGGATTTTTTTTTAAATTTAAATGAAGAAATAAGAGTAAAGGGAAAATAAATACAAATATTGATCGACTTACGACCTATGCAACTTACAACCATTTGACTTTACGACCATAATCGCTAGCCAAGACTGCTCTGCGTCTGCCAGCGCAAGCATTGCCCAGCTGGGCGTACGACAGTGCAGACCAGCTTCCAGCAGCACTACCATCTCCGCGTGCACCATTTCAACTGTTATCCCAGACTCGGTACAGCAATTTGTGTTTTGTGTCTTGGATATTTTTCATCAAACCCCTCCCAAGATGTCTACCAAGAGGAAATTGTCTTTCCAAATGTTAAACTAGTTGTACTGGTAATGCAGTGTTTTACTTAAAACCTGACAAATGTAAAAATAAGAAACAAAATGGTGTAGAGATGATACAAATGGCATAAAATGAACAAAGAAAATTATGATATATAACAATAATGAAAATTATGATAAAATATGACTTAAAGATTTTTATAACATCATTTCAAAGTATTGTACATATAGCCTACTCAACTTACGACCAAATCGTGTTACGACCTGTCTGTCGGAACCAATCGTGGTCGTAAGTTGAGCACTAGCTGTATGAGTAGAATGAGGGCAGGAGTGAGATCAGGAGAATAAATCCTGGCCATATGGTCACATGCTCTTGCTGGGCATTAAGCACATATCTGGCCCTGAGTTTCTAACAGCAATGATGTAAACAAAACAGTAACAATTAGAGTCACCAGCTAATAATAAAGATTAGCAGATTAAAAGATGGCCAAATATTCTTGTCCTGAGAATAATTTCTCCTGTGGGTTTTCATAAATATCCTTATTATCAATTCAAATTTTGCCTGACCTGTGGTGGCGTAATGGGTAAAATGTCGACCTGGAACACTAGGGTCACTGGTTCGAAACCTCAGGCTTGCCCGGTCAAGGCACTTATGAGAAGCGACCATTAGGAGTTGATGCTTCCTGCTTCACCCCCCACCACCTTTCTCTCTCACTTTTAACACCTTTCCTTTGTAAAACTTGCCAATAAACAGAGAAGTGCATAAAATATAACCATTTATCTTAATAAAAAATTGTAAAGCAAGCATCTCTGTTAAGAACCAGCATGACATGAAAATGACCACTGCCGGCCTGGACTGTGGTGGCACAGTGGATAAAGCATTGACCTTGAACACTGAGATCACTGGTTCGAAACTCCAAGCTTGCCTGGTCAAGGCACATATGGTAGTTGATGCTTCCTACTCCTCCCCACTTTTCTTTCCCTTTCTCTATCTCTCCTCTCTAAAATGAATAATTAAAATCTTAAAAAAAAAAAAAAGAAAATGACCATGGCCCACACCTCAAAAGTGCCCCTAAGAGCCTTCTCTTCTCTCCAAAGATAACCACTATCTTGCCTTTTTAATGTTAACTGCTGATTTTCTTTTTCTTTATACCACTCATAAAATTTTAAATTTTATATAAATGGAATTGAACTGTATATACTTTTGTGCTTTGCTCCTTTCTCTTAACATTGTGTTAGGAGTCATTTGTACTGCAGTGTTGAGGTGTAGCTCATTCATTTTGTTGCTGTATATTTAATTGTATGAATATACAACAATTTATTCATCTACTCTACTGTTGACAGCACTCACTCTTGTACAATACCCTGGTGCATAAACATGTAAGTTTTGGTCAGGTATACACCAAGAAATGGAAATGCTGGGTCACTGGGTTTGCCTGTCTTCAACTTCAGTAGATAATGACAAATTGTTCTTTGTTGTGCCAATGCCACATGGTCTTAATTAATGTAACTGTAGATCTCCAAAAAATATCAGGATAAAAACAAGTTTTATTGAGCAGTTTCTTTTATAAATAACTTTTTAAAATTAATAACTTTTTTCTTTCAATAATATGAAATAGGACATGTTCCAGAGAGAAAACTTAGAAAATACAGATAACCACTCTTAACATTTTGGTATATGTTTTCCTGGGGGTTTTATTTATTTAATTATCCCCCTCCTTTTTAAATGACTATATTATATATAAATTCACAAGCAACATTTTTTTTTCTTTTACACAGAGAGAGAGAGAGTCAGAGAGAGGGATAGACAGGGACAGATAGGCAGGAACAGAGAGATGAGAAGCATCAATCATTAGTTTTTCATTGCCCTTTGCAACACCTTAGTTGTTCATTGATTGCTTTCTCACATGTGCCTTGACTGCGAGCCTTCAGCAGACCGAGTAACCTCTTGCTTGAGCCAGTGACCTTGGGCTCAAGCTGGTGAGCTTTTTGCTCAAACCAGATGAGCCTGCACTCAAGCTGGAGACCTCGGGGTCTCGAACCTGGGTCTTCCGCATCCCAGTCCGACGCTTTACCCACTGCGCCACCGCCTGGTCAGGCACAAGCAACATTTTTAAAACAGTATCATATCATACTATCTTCCAGAGGCTGTGTAGTGTCTTAGCTAAAAATGTGAGCTCTGAAGCCAGTCTGGGTTCAACTAGAAGAGCTAATTTTCTGCCCTACTACTTACTAACCCTGTGACCTGAGGCAAGTTATTTTATGTCTCTGTGCCCCACTTTCCTCAACCTTGAAATAAGCTATGAAACATAAAGTCCTCAGAACAGGGTCTTCAATAAGTACTCAATTATTATTAAAATGTTATATCCTATTTTTTTATATTTACACATTATGAATATTTTCTGGGTCATCGAATTTTCTTCTTCAATACTGTTTTGAATTGCTAAGTAGTATTTCATCATGTTTCTTTTTTTTTCTTTTTAGTAAGAGGAGGGGAGCAGAGTTAGTAAGAGGAGGGGAGCAGAGAAACAGACTCCCACATATAACCCAGGATTCACCTGGCATGCCCACCAGAGGGCGATGCTCTGCCCATCTGGGGCATTGCTTCGTTGCAACCAGAGCCATTCTAGCACCTGAGCCTAGGCCATGGAGCCATCCTCAGCACCTGGGGCCAACTCACTGTAAAAGGGCCATGTTTGCAAGAGGAGAAGAGAGAGAAAGAGAGAGAGAGAAGTGAGAGGGGAAAGAATGGAGAAGCAGATGGATTCACTTCTCTTGTGAATCGAACCCAGGACTTCCACATACCAGGCCAACATTCTACCACTGAGCCAAATGGTCAGGGCTCATCATGTTTCTATACCATAATTTATATAGCCAATCATCTATCTGTTGGACATCAGGGTTTAACATTAAAATATATTTCCCTTTGGTGAAAGTTGGGTTAAAATTCATGACAATTTCTTACATTCTTTTTTTTCATCCATGGTACAGTAGCAAACTAAACTTCAGTCAAGGAAGGAATGGGAATAATGCTATGTGGTTACAAAACTTTCTGGTAGTCTGGCTGAATCCAAGGTAAAGTGTTAGGATATGCAGAAAAGCCTGACCAGGCAGTGGCACAGTGGATAGAGCATCAGCCTAGGATGCAGAAAAACCAGGTTTAAAAACCTGAGGTCACTAGCTTAAGTGCTGGCTCATCTGGCTTGGGTGCAGGGTCGCTGGCTTGAGCAAGGGGTCACTGGCTCGGCTGGAGCCCCCTGGAGTCACAACACATATGAGAAAGCAATCAATGAGCAACTAAAGTAATGCAACTATGAGTTGAAGCTTCTCATCTCTCTCCCTTCCTGTCTGTCAGTCCCTGTCTTTGTCTGCCTCTCTCTCAAAAAAAAAATACGCAGAAGAATAAATGGACTACATGTCCTTTAGTCATCCATGTATATTACTTCTATGATTAATGAGCAAATTTAAATTTATGCTTACTAACAAATATCTAGGCTATGAGTTTCACAGGGCTGTAACTTTAACTGTACCCAAGCCTGGAAGTGGAATGGGGAGAAGGCTAGATTGACATCTCACTGACATGAAAGGACACTAATGAATCATGGCTTGAAAAGAACCCCACTTCATATATAAGTGGAGCAAGGGAGTCCCAAAGTTTTCTCCTATACAGCTCCTATATACTCCTATACTTCATATATAAGTGGAGCAAGGGAGTCCCAAAGTTTTCTCCTATACAGCAGAGGTTCTTAAGGTTTTTAATGACTATTTGCTAAGATGCATAGCATATTCTTCACATTAAGTTCTATACTGCATAAATTCTCAAAGGGGTGTGTGTATGTGTGTGTGTGCATGTGTGTGAAATAAACCAGAACCTAGGGAGGAACAGGACAGAAGGAGACAATTTGGGTATGTTCCCTAAGAGAGTGCAGTAGGGCCTGCAGTCTCTTTTCTGCTATGAGAAATGCTGTTATATGCCATGATCACAGTACTTTCAGCCTCTGACTCAGCCATTAAAGCAAAGAGACCTCAGCAGACTCCCACAGAATGTATAATTTAAGAAAATACAAAAATAAAAAAATACAATATTCTGGCAAAACATCATTAGAAAACAGTAAAGGCACTCTTAAATAATTTTCAATTTGTCTTTTATCTGTTAGCAGCAAATCATTTAAATATGTAACAAAATAACTCTGGTTTTTAAAATGTTAATCTAAAGTCACTTTCTTCCTTGCAGGAATCAAAAAACTAAAAGTCAAACTGGGTAAAAATTATGTGACATAATGCATTCTATACATCTGTACATCCATATAATTGCATCATTGGCCCCACCATTCCTATCAGAATGAATACAGACGATCTGATTATAACATAAGAAGAGAAAGTATTAAACAACACTGCAGGAAATCTCATTTCAACCTTGGATGATTGCACAATTTATCCTCATATGTTAAAACAAGGAGATATCAGGACTGTCTTCCTCAGAGTTGGCAATAGAAATTTTCTGATGATGGTGATGGAGGAAGATTTGACTTGGGGAGGGAGGAGGGTAAATACACAACACAGTGTATAGAAGACGTGAAGAATTGTGTACCTGAAACCTGTATAATTTTGTTAGCCAGTGTCACCCTAATAACTTCAATTAATTTTTTTAAAATTTTATTTTAATTTTTTATACTAAATAAAAAAAACAAACTCTTGTGTCAAGGGCTGACTTTCAATAGATCACAGCAAAAAAAAATTTTAATGTTTATTTAATTGATTAGAGAGAGAGAGAGAGGAAGGGAGAGGGAGAAATAGGAAGATCAATCTGTTTCTGTATGTGCCCTGACCGGGGATCGAACTGGCAACCTCTGTGCTTCGGGACAATACTTTAACCAATGAAGTTATTTGGCCAGGGCTAAATTTTTTTTAAATAAAGAGATTTTCTGATGAAAGAGATCAAGAGTGCCTAAGGCCCTGGCCAGTTGGTTCAGTGGTAGAGCACTGGCCCAGCGTGTGGAAGTCCCAGGTTTGATTTCCGGCCAGGGCATACAGGAGAAGCACCCATCTGCTTCTCCACCCTTCCCCCTCTCCTTTCTTTCTATCTCTCTTCCTGCAGCCAAGGCTCCATTGGAACAAAGGTGAGCTGGGTGCTAAGGGCGGCTCCATGGCCTTTGCCCCAGGTGCTAGAACGGCTCTGGTCACAATGGAGCAATGCACCAGATGGGCAGAGCATCGCCCCCTAGTGGGCTTGCCAGGTGGATCCCAGTCAGGCGCATAGGGCAGTCTGTCTCTCTGCCTCCCCGCTTCTCACTTAAGAAAAAATAAAGAGTGCCTAGGATACTCCCAAAACATTCAGCTAATTTGATACACAACTGAATTTTTCATACCTTTGCATTTAACAACATGAAGAGTATGTGGTCAGGAGTTGCCTGGGCTCGCCACTGTAGTATTTCTGCCAGAAATTGGTGCTAAAGTCACAAAGCAAAAGAAAAAAAAAATCAGGGCCAGCAACTTTTTAAAAGTTGAATAACACATATTTCATATGCTATCTGAAGTTTAAGTTCTCTCCTTGACTTGTTTGTAAAAAGCAACACTTCTGGAGTACTTACCTTCCTCACTAAATCATTCTCTTCAATTTGCCCGAGATCCCTTCCTGCAGCTTGTGCTATGCGTTTTCCAGCAACCAGATTCCCAACCATCACAGAAGCAGGCCCTACACCTGTAAGTAAAGACAAATTCAACTCTCTGGAGATGGTAATTCAAACTACACACCCCAAAACATTTTCATATCAGAAAATGTTGATTGAACCCATAACTGGTTCAATCAGACTGAGCATCCTTGTAGGCACTGGAAACACAGAAGCAAACAAGACAAAGAGATTGAATTTGAGTAGGTAAAGGCAACTGATAAGCACATACACAAATAAAGAAAAAACAAAACAGGACCACAGGAGAGCTGGAGATAGGACGGGGGCGGAGCCCAGGTTCCTATAGCTTGAGTGTAGGGAAGTTTTCACTCTGAGGAGGTGACAGTTGGTTGCATCTGTTCTAATCATAATACAACCCTAAAAGTAGGCATAACAGTAAAGAAATTTGCTGTGGAAAGAAATCTGCTATCTACAAGGACTGAGAGTGAGCTCATCAAGAATATCAGAAGTACTTTATTAAAAGTGAATCCAGATTGTAAAATATTCTATAAGACAACTGGCCTGGATTCTTCAAAAATATCCACGTCTTGAAGATAAAATAATGCTGGGAGCTTCTAAATTAAAGGACAGCCAAATACAATTCATGACCTTCACTGAATACTGAATTAAAAAAAAAAAATCAACCGTAACAAATAAGTGAAGAAATTTGAATATGGACTATGTACTATTAGACGAAAGCATTATATTAAGGTTAAATTTCTTAATAAGATAATGACATTGTGGTTGACTAAGAAAATTTTAGGAGAATGTTTTTGTTACTTGGAGATACACTGCTGAAATACTTAGGGGTGAAATGTCCTGATGTTTGCAATCTACTTTCAAAGCGTTCAGTAAAAAAAAAGGTAACAGTTGGTGATTCTAGAAGTTATATGGATATTTGTTACACTATTCTTTCAACTTTTCCATAGGTTTGACACTTCAAAGTAAAAAGGGAGAATTCTCCCACTCTCAAGGTAAAAAGTGCTAGTGTTCTACATGCTTTTCTTGGTGGTCATTTAAAGATTAAGACTCGACCAAAAAAAAAACCCACAAAGAATATAAGAAAACTTATTGTCAGCTGAGTTTTGAATAATGTTGATGCAAGCTTAGATTAATATTTACTATTTTTTATTTTCAAAATCTGTTGCTTTTGAATATATTGAAGCATCTGAAAATAAAATCACTTAAATCAAAGAATCAATTTTAAATATTTGGGGAAGCTGGGTAAAGGGTATAAGGGAATTCTTTGCACTATTTGGCAACCTTTTTGTTTGAAATTATTTCAAAATAAAACATCAAAAAATTCAAAGAAGGCCCTGGCCGGTTGGCTCAGTGGTAGAGCGTCGGCCTGGCGTGCAGAAGTCCTGGGTTCGATCCCGGCCAGGGCACACAGGAGAAGTACCCATCTGCTTCTCCACCCCTCCCCCTCTCCTTCCTCTCTGTCTCTCTCTTCCCCTCCCGTAGCGAGGCTCCATTGGAGCAAGGATGGCCCGGGCGCTGGGGATGGCTCCTTGGCCTCTGCCCCAGGCGCTAGGGTGGCTCTGGTCGCAACAGAGCGACGCCCCAGAGGGGCAGAGCATCGCCCCCTGGTGGGCAGAGCGTCGCCCCCTGGTGGGTGTGCCGGGTGGATCCCGGTCGGGCACAATGCAGGAGTCTGACTGTCTCTCCCCGTTTCCAGCTTCAGAAAATACAAAAAAAAAAAAAAATTCAAAGAGGGTAAAGTACTCCAATACTATGATAGCTGAACACTTTTAGTTGAATAAAGTGCCTTACTGCAATTTTAAGTATAATATGCAAAATTCCTTCCTAAGAAACTGCATAATAATTACAGATCTATCACATTGGAGAGGCTTTTATATAGGCAGGATTCTGCATATTGACTAAGTTTCCCAATCTTGGACTTATAGTATAAAATAATAAAAGTGTAACACTTTAAAAAGTAAACTTTTTGAAGTATTTTTTTTTAAGATTTTATTTACTGATTTTAGAGAGAGGAGAAAGATGGTGGTGGAAGACTGGGTATGTGCCTTGAACAGGCAAGCCCAGGGTTTCAAGCTGTAGACCTCAGCATTTCCAGGTCAACACTTTATCCACTGTGCCACCACAGGTCAGGCCCTTTTCAGAGTAGTTTAAAACAACAAAAATAATTAAGCAGCAATTTCTGCAGGTCATTCTATGTAACATTTCCTGAGTCTATAGGTCACAGAAAGTGAAAAATTACTGAAAGCAGTAACATCTAGGAAGCTAATTGCTGACATTTTGTTGTACTTGTGTGTGTATGTGAGTGTATATTGATTTTAGAGGGAGAAAGAAGAGAGACAGAAAGAGAGAGAACCATCCATTTGTTATGCCACTCATTTATGCACTCATTGGTTGATTCTCATTTGTGCAATGATGGGAATCGAACCCACAACCTTGGTGTATCGGGATGATGCTCTAAACAACTGAGCTACCTAGCCAGGCCTGTGCTTATAAATATGTCTTATTTTTCTCATGAAACTCTACATTTCCTGTGGCAAAGACCACTAGTCATCAACCCCGCTATCTATTTTCCTCCTCGCCATTAGAAACAGAACCACCAGTTTGTAGCTGAGCAAATGCTGGAATGAAGACTATATTCTTCAGTATAGGATAATACTATGTAAGGGGAAAGAATATATGCAATTTTTAGAAAATATGTTTACAGGAAGAGAGTATTCCATTCTTTGTCTTTTTCTCCCATCTGTTAGCTGGAATGCAGGATTGATGGCTGAAGGTCCGGGAGCCTTCAGACGGCTGTGGCAGATGGCACTATTTTCTTACAATCCTTTTCCTTCCCATCCTTGCTGTGTTTACATGGAAGGAGTACATCTCTCTGCTCTACTGACTTTGGGCATGGACTGATTTGTTTGGGAAAATGAAATGTTAGAAGATATGACATAAACAGAAGCTTTAAATATGACTGTGTGGAAAATAAAAGTTATTTTAAAAAGTTTGTGTGGTTTGGCTTGCTTTCTTGCTTTGCCATCTGCTTTGAGCAAAACATGACCCAGGTAGTTGCTGGTCCCATGATGAGGAGACACATGGAATGATTCTAACCCAACGTACAGCCTGGAGCCAAGCCAAGCCCAGATGATCCCAGCTAAGCTCCACAGATCCACCTCCCATGAGTGAAAAAAAATGCTTCATATTTGAAGTCACCGAGCTTTAGGGTTATTTGGTATGCAGTATATCTATTAATAATAGTTAATTGATACAATGCCAGAGCAAAAACGTGGGGCACTGGAACTGTAATGACTAAGGGGCTGCCATCTTAGTCCTGGACTGCCTAGCTTTGCCTTTCTTTTTTACCTGAGATAAACATAAACTTGTTTTTTAAGCTGCTGCTATGTTTTTCTGAAACGTTCAGCCAAGCCAAAATCAGTCCTAACATATTCCCATCTCTCTACTTCTTTTCTATGCCATGTTTTTCAAATTGCTTTGGTCTGACCCATACATATCCCACTAAGATCTTATCACGTAATAACAACAGACAGCAAAAACACAGGGTCCAAATTTTATGCTTTCTTTCATCAGATAGATGGATGTTATGCCCTTGTGGGCTTAGGAATAAGTCTTTTAAATCAATTTTATCATTTAATAAAATTAGATAAAATCTGGCTAGCAAGAGCAATATTTTTAAGGATCTATAATTTCTCTAAGTAGCATCTTCTTGTGTTTGTGTTTGTGTGTGTGTATATGCATGCGTTAAGGAGCATCTTTTCAACATCTACTAAGACAAGAAAGTTTGTTAAAGGAATCCTAGATTAAATGCTGTTTAAATGGAATTTTACTCATACGATAAATGCATGTAGGATTTCAGTGCAATAGGATTTGAGATGGAGGATTGCATGTCTTAGGCGGGTAATATGAAGATACTTCTTTTTATACATTTCTTAATTAGAAACATAGACTTCTTGATTTAACTGTCCCTTTAGAATATTAGCCTCCATAAACTTTTTTTTTTTACAGGGATGGAGAGAGATTCAGAGAGAGGGATAGATAGGGACAGACAGACAGGAACGGAGAGAGATGAGAAGCATCAATCATCAGTTTTTCGTTGCGACACCTTAGTTGTTTATTGATTGCTTTCTTACATGTGCCCTGACTGTGGGCCCTCAACAGACCGAGTAACCCTTTGCTTGAGCCAGCAACCTTGGCTCTAAGCTGGTGAGTTTTTTGCTCAAGCCAGATGAGCCCACGCTCAAGCTGGCGACCTCGGGGTCTTGAACCTGGGTCCTTCCGTATCCCAGTCCGATGTTCTATCCACTGTGCCACTGCCTGGTCAGGCAGCCTCCATAAACTCTTATTCCACTAACAGAAATTGATAAATACCATATACACTCTAGCTCTTCACACACTGTTACCAAGATAAGGTTAGCTGGCGAGCTGAGAATAATATATAGATAAACAACTGTGATATGATCTTAGCCACCAGACTACTGAAGTAATAGCTACTGCAGAGCAGAGTATATTAATATTTTAATATCCTGATAAAAATATCCTAGAAAGTCAAGGGCTACCTATACTTTATTATTGTATGTTCATGTTTGCTTTTCAGTAAAAGCTGTCTTACATAAATATAAATGTCATGCTTCCCTTTCTCTTCCTAATCTTCCCATTTTATCTTCTCTTCACAACACAAATTGGAGGCTGATGTGATGTACACAGTGTGTGTGGTGGCAGTGGGATCTATAAAGACCAGACTTTGACTCTCGTGTGTTTTAAGGCATATAGGAAACCAGGAGTATCTCATTAACTTCTCAGTTAAATGAAAAAGCATTAATAAACCTTAACGATTTCATGTTGGACTGAACCAACAGTTTAACATGACTGACCATCAATCAATTACTCTTGCTTTAGCCTTCTATCTCAGCACTATAACCTAGGTCCACTCAGAAATTAGGCAAAAGATTAAAATTGATTGTTTTATTTTCCATATGGCACTTCACATACTCTTATTTGCATCTTGAAGTCATATGAATATGGCAAATGCCAAACATGCTATTTATCTGTACTTATAATCCAGAAAATTTCTGAATTAAGTATCTTTCCCTTCAGAAGTGTTATAGGTCCAAATCAGATCCCTGTAACTAAAAAGGAATGAGGGATGACTCTAGGTAAGAGTCCCAACAGAAAAGCAGGATAACTTAGTGATTCAGAGTATAGATTTTGTTTGTTAGTTTATGTATTTATTTTTACTTTTGTAGAGAGAGAGAGAAGGGAACAATAAAGAAAAAGAGAGAGAGAGGCAGAAACACCAATTTTTTTGTTCCATTTATTTATGTATTCACTTGGTTCATTCTTGTGTGCGCCCTGAACAGAGATCGAACCCACAATCTTGATGTACTTGGGATGATGCTCTAACCAACTGAGCCAGGGCCAGAGTATGGATTTTAGAGTCACTCTCACCTCTGCCACTATGACTTTGGGCACAATTCTTAACTTTCCTGAATTTTATTTTCCACAGCTTGGGGCAAAGTTTTAGGATCACATTTATAAAATGTGAAAATTAGCTAATATTTGGCTTTTAGTAGGCACTCAATTAATACTAACTATTCTTATTATCAGAACCTTCCTTTATAGGACTTACTTTATTCTACTTCTGCAAGTGGGATTCTGATCATCCTGATTCCATATTTTATATGCAGGAGAAATAAAGGAACACAACTAAGAATTCAGAAGAGGGGGCCAATAATAAACTCTGAGAAGCCTATTCTGTAGGGTCTTGGTCCTCCCAACTTTCAGACAGCTGATAACTAAACTTATATTACTAATCTTTGATACTCTAGCAGGGGTCCCCAAACTTTTTAAACAAGGGGCCAGTTCACTGTCCCTCAGACCGTTGGAGGGCCGCCACATACAGTGCTCCTCTCACTGACCACCAATGAAAGAGGTGCCCCTTCCAGAAGTGCGGTGGGGGGCTGGATAAATGGCCTCAGGGGGCCAAATGCGGCCGTAGTTTGGGGACGCCTGCTAGAGAAAGAATCATGCTGAAAGAACTCAGCTTCCTGAATTTACAATTTTAATATTACATTTTCAAAGCCAGCATATTACCTGGTTGCTTTTGCCGGGGTTTTGGCAAGTTGGTCACACATGTATGTGGGCACATGAGGATATTGCACGGATGTAAAGATCCTTCTAGAAAGAGCTGTTTTGTTTGAGATATATGGATCCCTCCTAGTGGAGTTTTTGGCAATGTATTAGCAGGCACCAGAGCAAGACAATAAACCCCCACTTGATGAATGCTATCGATTGCCTAGAAAAATAAAAAGAAAAATATTTAGTGAGATTAATTTTACTACATTTGACATCCTCTTAAAATAAATGCATTATTCTACTCTAGGACTTTTCTTTCTCTATCCATTCTATTCTAGGTCTAGAATATGGTATTATTAAGATCCCATATGTCTAGAAGTACCTAATCTTTTCAATGATGGTACAGGTCAATAGAAGAGGTTAAGACATGATCTAAATGGATAGAAATGAACACTGATTTGCAAGCCTAAATATGTTCTCTTTTTTAAAAAAAATATTTACTTACTAATTTGAGAGAAAGGAAAGGAGAGGGTGAGAGACAAAGAAACATTGATTTGTTGCTCCAGGTTTTTATGCATTCATTGGTTGATTTCTTTTATGTGCTCTCATCGGGGATTGAACCCGCAACCTTGGTGTACTGGGATGATGCTCTAACCAACTGAGTTACTCAGCCAGGGCTGTTCTCTCCAGAGTGATAATGTAGAAAACCTAGACATTTGTTTTGGTTCTTTTTACATTTTATCTACCCAACATAGCTCAATTAAATTGAGGCAAAGTATTTTATTATAAATACAACAGAAGCTCTGTAAGTGGGCCCTGCTTAAGTGGTTCACCAAGTTAGTAGGAATCTCCTCTGCAAAACTGCACACAGCACACTGGGGGCTGCTGGCCCCCTCTCTGCACCTCTGCCCCAGCTCTACACCTGTGTGCTTGCTGAGCAACCGCTGTGCTTGCTTCTACACTTATTATGCCAGCTGTTCTTGTTAGTGTTTACATAATTTAATTATTAAATCAATTGGTAAAATATGAATGCAAAACAATATAAGCCCTGGCCAGATAGCTTGGTTGGCTGAAGTGATGTCTGAAAGTGTAGAGGTTGTCGGTTCGATTCCTGGTCAGGGCACATACAGGAACAGCGCGATGTTCTTGTCTGTCTCTTTCTTCCTGCCTCTCTCTTAAAAAAACAAACAAGCAAACAAACAAAAAACCCCCAGAAAGTTACACTTTGGAAAGACTCATTAAGAATGAGCTCCTCTGAAAAATCTACTGTTGATTGGTATGGTCCAATTAATTCTAAAAGGTAAGGATTGCCCTGGACGGTTGGCTCAGTGGTAGAGCATCGGCCTGGCGTGCAGGAGTCCCGGGTTCGATTCCCAGCCAGAGCACACAAGAGGAGCGCCCATCTGCTTCTCCACCCCTCTCCCTCTCCTTCCTTTCTGTCTCTCTCTTCCCCTTCCCGCAGCAAAGGCTCCATTGGAGCAAAGTTGGCCCGGGCACTGAGGATGGCTCCATGGCCTCTGTCTCAGGCGCTAGAATAGCTCTGGTCGCAACAGAGCAACGCCCCGGATGGGCAGAGCATCGCCCCCTGGTGAGCATGCCGGGTGGATCCCGGTCGGGCACATGCAGGAGTCCGTCTGACTGCCTCCCAGTTTCCAACTTCAGAAAAATACAAAAAAAATAATAATAAAAAGTAAGCATTAGATGTTCAGGTCCTTGTTCAAATACTCACGTTTTAATCTAACTCAAAGGAAATGAAACTAAAAACCAAAGACAATGCATTTGGATGTTGTTTATGAAAGTAATTTAACCTGGAATTCAAATTGGTGTACTCATACACTAATCTGCATGAAACGAATGAGCACTTATGCTTTGTGTTAAAATTTAATAGTTGAGACCCTGTCCGGTTCACTCAGTGGATGGAGCAGTGGTCTGGCACACAGAGTTCTGGGTTCAATCCCTGGTCAGAACACACACATCTGCTTCTCTTCCCCTCCCTCTTCCCCCTCTCTTATTCTTCCCCTTTTATAGCCAGTGGGTCAACTAGTTCAAGCATCAGCCTCAAGCACTGAGGATAGCTCGATTGGTATGAGCATCGGTTCCAGACAGGGGTTGCTGGGTGAATCCTGGTGGGAGTGTATTGCGGGAGTCTCTCAATTTCCCCTCCTCTCACTTGAAAAATTTCCCATTTTTATGAGTTCTGTTTTAATTGACTTTTATTTTTACTTTTTATTTTAAAGAGAATTTTCATAACAGTTTATTCATACCAAACTGACAACATAATGCTAGGAGCAGGATCTCAAATACTGTACAGAATACCAGTTCTTTGGTTTATTTTATGACTTTGAAATTAAGGAGAGGACATAAAGAAGATTTCATGAAGGATGCTTGAACCACCTTTTTAAACTACCTACCAACCAAACATAGCAGTTAAGGAGATCCTATTGTATTACCCACAAGTCTTATGAAAAGGAGATACACCTTAGAAGAAGGCAACATCATTCATAACAGACTTACAAGGCCTTTTATTGAAACAACTTAAAAGGGTAAAAGAATAAACTTGATGCCTGACCAGGCAGTGGCACAGTGTCATCCTGGGACACTGAGGACCCAGGTTCAAAACCCCGAGGTCATCAACTTAAGCGCAGGGTCACCAGCTTGAGCATGGGATTGCCAGCTTGAGCGTGGGATTATAGATATGACCCATGGTCACTGGCTTAAACCCAAGGTCGCTGACTTGATTCCAAAGTCACCAGCTGGAGCAAGGGGTACTGGCTCGGCTGGAGCCCCCTAGTCAAGGCACATATGAGAAAGCAATCAATGAACAATTAGGATGCCACAACTACGAGTTGATGCTTCTCATCTCTTTCCCTTTCCCTTTCTGTCTGTCTGTCTCTCTCCTTCCTTCACTATAAAAAACAAACAAACAAAACACCACCAAAACTTCAAAATCTATACTCCTTAGACTATCTTACTAATTAACATAGACAACTAGGATATGGCAAATCTGACAGTTCCGAATATACAGAAAGTTAGCAAAAGTATTACATATAGCCGGAATTCCCAACTGAACACCATCTGGTGAGTTGTGTTGTCTATTGACCACCTTCCTCGGAAGGTGCTAAGTTATGAATTAAGTTTATTATGTATAGAAGGGAATTAACCTCTGGACTCTGCCACAGTACCCTTACTGTTCTACTATAAATCCAAGTGCTCCACGTTGAGAAGCTAGAGTCTGAGAAAATAATGCCCCCTCAATTCATGCCGAAATCAGACCCCAAATGATTTTACAAGAAATTGAATTAGTAAGTTAGCACAGCATTTAATTCCTAAAGTTGTTTCCCAGGGAAAAGTAATAAGCACCTTGGGGAATTTCAATTTTCTGTGACAGGAAAAAACATACTTCACTACAAGATTCAACCATTATACTCCAAAGTTCATTCTAACAAAATAAGCAGTTTGTTTCTTTGAAAATATGAACAGTATAAAAAATATTCTCTCTACAGGTCTGATTTGTAGCCATCTTTCAGAGATCAGCCTAGTCCCACCTTCTTCAAAGTTTTTTCTGTCTAGTGTACCTTCAGTAGAATCTCTTTCTCCTGATTTTCCATTGCAAATAGCTGTTATGTCACCTGATAATTTAGAATCACAGATCTTGAGGATAGAAAGAAATCTTTTTTTAAAAATTTTAATTAAAAATTTAAATTTATTGTGTTAACATGGATTCAAGCGTCCCACCCAATATAACACTCTCACCCCCCAACAACATGCCCCCCATTACACCCTCTTTGCTCCCCTCCTCCTGACTCACTACCCCCCTTCCCTCTGGGATTTTCTGTCCTGTTATCTGTATCTATGTGTTATGTATATATAATTTCACTCATCCCTTCACCTTCTCTGATCCTGTCCCCTTATCCTCCTCCCCGGATAGCTGTCCCTCTGGTCCGTGACCCCTCCTCTGCCTCTATTCCGTTCCTCAGTTTACCATATTCATTAAATTCTACATATAAGTGAGACCATATGATATTTGTCTTTCTCTGCCTGGCTTATTTCACTTAGCATAATAATCACCAGGTCCATCCATGCCAACATAAAAGGTAAGATTTCCTTCTTTTTCACACCTGTGTGGTATTCCATTGTGTATATGTACCACTGCTGTTTAATCCACTTGTCCATTGATGGACACTTGGGCTGTTTTCAGATCTTGGCTATTGTACACAATGCTGCAATAAACACAGGGATGCACATCTTCTTCTGAATCAGTATTTTTGGATTCTTATGATATATTCCTAAAAGTGGAATAGCTGGGTCAAAAGGCAGTTCCATTTTTAATTTTTTGAGGAAACACCATACTGTTTTCCACAAGTCTGTACAAGTCTGCATTCCCACCAGCAGTGCAGGAGGGTTCCCTTTTCTCCACACTCTCACCAGCACTTGTTGTGTGTTGATTTGTTAATGAGTGCCATTCTGACAGTTGTGAGATGGTATCTCATTGTGGTTTTCATTGGCATTTCTCTGATGATTAGTGACCCTGAACATTTTTTCATATGCCTATTGGCTATCTGTATGTCCTCTTCGGAGAACTGCCCATTTTTTAATTGGATTGTTTACCATCCTGGTGTTGAGTTTTAGAAGTTCTTTATAAATTTTGGTTACTAACCCCATCAGACGTATTGGCGAACATGTTCTCCCACTATGCCAGTTCTCTTTTTATTTTGTTAATAGTGTCTTTTGCTGTGCAAAAGCTTTTGAGATTAATATAGCCCCATTTGTTTATTTTGTCCTTTATTTCACTTGCCTGTAGAGATAAATCGGCAAAAATATTGCTATGAGAGATATCAGTTTACTGCCTGTGTTTTCTTCCAAGATATTTATGGTTTCATGACTTACATTTACCGTATTTTTCGCTCCATTAGACACACTTTATCATAAGACACACCTAGGGTTTTAAGGATGAAAATAAGAAAAAAAATATTCTGAACCAAATGGTGTGTTAAAATGTTTAATAAAATACTGTATTTTTCACTCCATAAGACACACAGGCATTTCCCCTTCCATTTGGGGGGGAGGGTGCGTCTTATGGAGCAAAAAAATATGGTAAGTCTTTTATCCATTTTGAGTTTATTTTCGAGAATAGTGTAAGTTGATGGTCTCATTTCATTTTGTGCATGTACCTGTCCGATTTTCCCAACACCATTTACTAAAGAGACTGTCTTTACTCTGTTGCATACTCTAACCTCCTTTGCAAATATCAATTGACCATAAAGGTGTGGGTTTACTTCTCGGTTCTCTGTTCTGTTCCATTGATCTGTATGCTTGTTCTTACACCAGTACCCATCTGTTTTGATTATAATGGCCTTGTAGTATTACCTGGTATGAGGAAGTGTGATACGTCCATTTTGTTCTTCTTTTTCAAGATTGCCGAGGCTATTTGGATTCTTTTTTTGGCTCCAAAAATTTCTGGAATATTTGTTCTAAATCTATGAATATGTCATTGTTATTTTAACAGTTGGGTAATAGACATTTTAATGATGTTTATTCTTCCTATCTATGAACATGGTATATGCTTCCACTTGTTTGTATCTTCCTTGATTTCTTTTTCAATGTCTTACAATATTCCAAGTACAAGTCTTTTACCTCCTTGGTTAAATTTATTCCTAGGTACTTAATTATTTTTGTTACAATAGTGAAGAAGATTGTTTCCTTAATTTCTCTGACAATTTATCGTTGGTATACAAAAAACACTACTGATTTCTGAATATTAATTTTATATCCTGCCACCTTGCCAAATTTATCAGGTCTAGAAGTTTTTTGCCTAAGACTTTAGGGTTTTCTATATATAGTATCATGTCATCAGCAAATAATGAGTTTTACTTCTTCTTTTCCAATTTGGATGCCTTTTATTTCTTCTTCTTGTCTGATTGCCGTGGCTAGAACTTCCAGAACTATGTTAGGGGGCACTCCTGTCTTGTTCCTGATCACAAGGGGATTGCTTTTATGTCCATTGGGTATGATATTGGCTATCAGTTTATCATAGGTGGCCTTTATTATGTTAAAGTATGTACATTGTATTCCCACTTTGCTGAGAGTTTTGATCATAAGTGGGTGCTGGATTTTATCAAATGTTTTTTTCTGCATCTATTGATATAAACATGTGAGTTTTATCCTATATTTTGTTTATGTAATGAATCACATTTATTGATTTACAAATATTCTACCAGCCTTGTGTCTCCGGAATAAATCCCACTTGATTATGATGTATGACTTTGTGTGTGTGTGTGTGTGTGTGTGTGTGTGTGTGTGTGTAAGAGAGAGGGACAGAGAGAGGGACAGACAGGGACAAACAGGAAGGGAGAGAGATGAGAAGCATGAACCCTTCATTATGGAACCTTAGTTGTTCATTGATTACTTTCTCATTATGTGCCTTGGCCGAGGGGCTAGGAGCAGACTGAGTGACCCCTTCCTTGCTCGAGCCAGCAACCTTGGTGAGCTGTGCTCAGACCAGATGAGCCCTCACTCAAGCCAGTAACCTCACGGTTTCGAACCTGGGTCCTCTGCATCCCAGTCTAATGCTCTATCCACTGTGCCACCACTTGGTCAGGCGATATATGACCTTTTTAATGTATTGCTGGATCCATGTTGCTAATATTTTTTTGAGAATTTTAGTATCTATGTTAATCACGGATATTTGCCTATAGTTTCTTTCTTTGTAGTGTCTTTACTTGGTTTTGGAATGAGGATGATGCTTGCCTCATAAAATAAGCTTGGAAGTCTTCCCTCTTGAACTGTTTTGAATAGCTTGAGAAGGATAGCTGTTAGTGCTTCTTTGAATGTTTGGTAAAATTCGCCTGTGAAGCAATCTGGTCCAGGACTTCTGTTTGATGTCAGTTTTTTAATAACTGTTTCAATTTCATTTGTTGTAATCAGTCTGTTTAGGTTTTCTGATTCTTCCAGATTGAGTTTTAGAAGATTGTATGTTTCTAGGAATCTATCCATTTTGCCTAGGTTGTCCAATTCTTTTGCATATAGATCTTCACAGTATTTTTTTATAATCCTTTGTATTTCTGTGGTATCAGTTGTTACTTCTCCACTCTCATTTCTAATTTTATTTATCTAGGTCCTCTCTTTTTTTCCTGATGAGTCTGGTTAAAGGTTCATCAATCTTGTTTACCTTTTCAAAGAACCAGCTCTTGGTTTCATTGATCTTTTCTATTGTTTTTTTTAGCTGCTATGTCCTTTATTTCCACTCTGATCTTTATTATTTCCTTCCTTCTAGTTCCTCTGGGTTTTATTTGTTGTTCTTTTTCTAGTTACTTTAGATGCAGGGTTAGATTGTTTATTTGAGCTTTTTCTTGCTTCTGAAAGCATGCCTGTAATGCTATGAACTTTCCTCTCAGGATTGCTTTTGCTGTGTCCCATAGATTTTGAGTTGTTGTATGTTCATTTTCATTTGTTTCAAGGAAATTTTTTATTTCTTCCTTGATCTCATTTTTAACCCATTAGTTATTTAATAAGATACTATTTAGCCTCCAAGTGTTTGAATGTTTTTCTATTGTAGTTAATTTCTGGTTTCATTTCACTGTGATTAGAGAAGATGCTTGATATGATTTCAATCTTCTTAAATTTATTGAGACTTGTTTTATGTCCTAATATGTGGTCTATCCTAGAAAATGTACCATATGCACTTGAAAAGAATATATACTTTGCTGCTTTGGGGTGAAAGGTCCTGAAGATTTCAATTAAATCCAGTTGATATAGTGTGTCATTTAAGGCCTCTGTTTCTTTGATAATTTACTGCCTGAAGAATCCTTCCACTGATGTTAGTGGGGTATTAAAATCCCCTACTATTATAGCATTGCTGCCACCCTTTATATCCATCAAAATCTGTTTCATATATTTAGGTGCTCCTATATTGGGTGCATACACATCTATAATGGTTATATCCTCCTGTTGAATTGCTCCCTTTATCATTATGTTGTGACCTTCTTTATCCCTTACTATATAGCCTTTATTTTAAAGGCTACCCCAGATATAAGTATTGCTACCCCAGCTATTTTTCATTTCCATTTGCATGAAATATTTTTCCCCACTCCTTCACTTTCAGTCTATGTGTATCTTTTGTTTTGAGGTGGGTCTCTTGTAGACAGCATATGAACAGGTTGAGTTTTATTATCCATGCAGCTACCCCATGTCTTCTGATTGAAGCATTTAATCCATTTACATTTAAGGTTATTACTGATATGTAGTTGTTTATTGCCAGTTTATTCTTTAAACCTACAATACTTTTTCTCTTGATTTCTTTTTTCCTTTCCACTTTTTATAGCAGGCCCCTTAACATTTCTTGTAGTACTGGTATGGTTGTAATGAATTCCTTGAGTCTTTTTTGTCTGGGAAGTCTTTTATTTCTCTTCAATTTTATTTTTATTTCTTTTTTTTTCTTTATTCATTTTTAGAGCGGAGAGAGAGGGAGAGAGAAAGAGACAGAGAGAGAGAAGGGAGGAGGAGCTGGAAGCATCAACTCCCATATGTGCCTTGACCAGGCAAGCCCAGGGTTTCGAACGAGCGACCTCAGCATTTCCAGGTCGACGCTTTATCCACTGCGCCACCACAGGTCAGGCCTCTTCAATTTTAAATGATAGCCTTGCTGGATAAAGCCGTCTTGATTATAAGTTCTAGTTTTACATAACTTTGAATATTTCTTGCCAATCCCTTATGGCCTGGAGTGTTTCTGCTGAGAAGTCAGATGTCATCCTTATGGAGGTTCCTCTGCAGGTAATTAACTGCTTTTCACTTGCAGCTTTTAGTATTCTTTCTTTGTCTTTTAACTTTGGCATTTTAATTATGATGTCTTGGTGTAGGCCTCCTTGGGTTCTTCTTTAATGGGATGTTCTGTGCTTCTTGAACTTGTGTGACATTTTTTCTTCATCAATTTATAGAAATTTTCAGCTATGATTTCTTCAAACAGGTTCTTTATCCCTTGTTTGTTCTCTTCTTCAGAAACCCCTATGATGTGGATGTTGTTTCTCTTAATGTTGTCACAAAGGTCTCTTAGAGATTTTCAGTCTTTTTGAGCCTCTTTTCTTTTTGCTGCTCTGCTTCCATTTTTTCATTTATCTTGTGCTCTAAATTGCTGAGTCAATCCTCTGCTTTATCAAGCCTACTGTTAATTCCTTCTAGTGCAGTCTTTGTTTCTGATATTGTATTTGTCATTTCTAACTGGTTCTTTTTTATGATTTCAACATCCTTTTTGATGTTTATTATCTCTTTGTTTAAGTTCTCATTGTGATTACCTATTGTTGCTGTAAGATTGTTGAGCATCCTAAAAATCATTATTTTACACTCTTGAGTCTGGTAGTTTGGTTACTTTCATTTCATTTAGTTATTTTTCTGGGGATTTCTCTTGTTGATTCATTTGGGTCATATTTCTTTGTCTTCCCATTTTGTCTATGTATTGGGTATCATTGTCTGACTTTGAAATTTGTTGTGGTGTCTTTATGAGGAAGATGGGCTCAGTGGTACTGGCCTCCAAGCCACCTGAGTTCCTTGCTCTAGGAATGTTTCTTGGGGGTTGTATTTTCCCTTCTGTTGTATGTGAGTATTGAATGCACCTGGTCCTTTCGTGTGTGCGGTTAACCCTTCAGGCTGGTTGGCTCTAAGGGTCAATCTTGATCATGCTTATTAGACAGTGTACAGTGTCTGTCCTGTTGGGTATATTTATTCTCCACAGTGTCTGGTTCCTGCTGGACTCCTCCTTTGGGTTTGCTGCATGTGTAGGTAGTTTTTTGTTGTTGTTGTTGTTTTTTTACAGAGACAGAGAGAGTCAGAGAGAGGGATAGATAGGGACAGAGAGACAGGAATGAAGAGAGATGAGAAGCATCAATCATCAGATTTTTGTTGCGACACCTTAGTTGTTCATTGATTGCTTTCTCATATGTGCCTTGACCGTGGGGCTACAGCAGACCGAGTAACCCCTTGCCCAAGCCAGCGACCTTGGGTCCAAGCTGGTGAGCTCTGCTCAAACCAGATGAGCCCGTACTCAAGCTGGTGACCTCGGGGTCTCGAACCTGGGTCGTCCACATCCCAGTCTGATGTTCTATCCACTGCGCCACCACCTGGTCAGACTTGTGTAGGTAGTTGAGTTTAGGGTTGGTGCTGTCTGCCACCCACTGCTAGTTGTGTTGGTTCTGGTCTTCTTGAGTTGGTGTCAGCCATTGTTTATAACCTGCTGTGGGCTACCTGTCTGGAGCTACTACTCTGTTTGCTATCTGTGTCTGTGTTTTCAGTGCCTAGGTAGTGTGGGAAGAGCCAACCTGTGTATAAGGATCAGCTTCCTCCTGCTTAGAGATGACAGCAGCTCCGTAAAAATCCCAAGCTCCATAAGGTTTGCCTCCAATTTTCAGCAGCTCAATCTCCTTTTGCAGTTGCTGGGTCTTCTCACAGAGTCTTCTGTAGTGTGAGCTCAGCTTGGCCTCACCCAACCAACCTCTCTACAGGTTGCAAGCTTGTTGGATTAGTGCAGCTGAGGTTGGGAATACAACATTAGTAGGACAGGGAAAGTGGCCTCTACTCCAGAGCCTAATCTCTCAGCCACTGCTGGATATCCAATTCCATTTCTCTTCAGTGAGGTGAGGAGCAGGTTCAGATTGTGTAGGACCGACAGTTCCCTCTGCAGCAGTTCTTCTGGCTGTTGACTTCCTGGTCTCAGGGAGGAAGACTTGAGTCTTCCCCTGGAGCTGACTATGCCCTCTTAGAAAGTGGCTAAGCCGCTTGACCAGACCCAAACAATAGGGTCACAGGGACCCACTCTTTGAATGTCTGTGCTCCATGCCTCTCTCCCTTCCCGCTGTGAAATCTAGCCCAGTGGGGCAAGATATCCAGCACCCAGGCCAGCTGATGGTGAAGCTCCACCCTATCCAATGCGCATGAGTCACTGTGCCGGTGCTGATCACAGAAAGTGGAACTCTCCTCAGCTGGGCCCAGTGTGTGATGAGCCCTCTCTTAGGACACGCCACCAGCAAGGTATGTTAGGTCCTGAACCAATGCTCTCCATAGCTGGCCACTGGATACACCAGCCCTGGACCTCCCTAGAGGAAACCTGGTACAGACCAGTGGGGGACACTGCCCGTGACTAGCCCTCAGCAACCTTCTTGGAGCTACAAGCTATCCAGAGTTTATGGCTGCCTTTGCTGGTCCCAAGTGCACATAGAAATACCAAGCTGCACACCTACGCTGGCTTTTACCCACACTGGGCCTGGGGGAAGGTCCACAGAAGGCCAACGTTCCCTGAGCTCCAGCCTCCTGTAGCTTCTGTTTGCTGGCTGCTTGTTGGGTGGGCTCAGCCACTGAAAAGCCTGTTCAAGTTTAGAGCCTGGAGCAATTCCAGAATTAGAAAGGGTGGTGGGTGTGGCTCCACCCTTCGGCCCCAGGAGTCAGTCTGTCCAGACTTTTTTCACAAACCTTAATAGGGTGTGGCCCCAGGAGTCCAGTGGACACGGCATCTGAGACCCAGAGGTGTGGTATTCCCACAGTCAGGACAGTTTCTACTGAGTCTCCTGTGAGGCGGAAGCACCAGTCATGGACTCGGGAGCATGTGGGGTAGAGGGGTGGTGAGGCTCTGGTTTCAATGCCAGAAAACTGAGTCACTGACGTGCCTACTGCTTCCTGGCTGGCTTCTCAGTACGATCCAGTCTCCATAAGATGGGACAGCAGAGATTATCAAGGGTGGGCAGTTGCTTTTTCCTAGGCTAATGCTGCTCAGAGGGGACTGCTCCACCCAAGAAAGATGGCAAATGTAGTACTGGAGAATGACTTAGTACAGGGGTTCCAGTGGCTGTCCCCCACAGTGTCTCTCCCTGGGCCACCAACTTCACACTCTCCTCATGCAATTCTAGGCCTCTCAGCCTTCCCTCTACTGGAGCCCTGGGTGAGTGGCTGGCTGTAAACGAGATTTTCTGCGCTGACCCTATAAGATGGAGCCTGTGTGTGTCTCTAAGAGCTCCATCTCTTTCTTGTAGACAGAATCCTCAGCTCTTTTCACTGCCAAATGTTGTGATTGGCACCTCTTCTAGGCTCTGGGGCTCTAGGCTTGGGTGCCGGCCTGGGGCTTAGGGCCCTCTCTTCTCAGGGCGACCCTCCCCACAGTGAAAGTCCCTCCAGACCCTCAGCCACCCCTCACTCCTTGGAGCAGGGCAACCCTTTCCGCATCTCTGCCCTTCCTACCAGTCTCCATGTGGCTTCTTCTGTGGTTCTTGATTATAGACTCCTCTTTGTTTAGTGCAAAGTCGGTTTTTCAAGATGACTTTACTTAAATTAAGTTGTAATCCAATTTGGTCCTGGGAGGTGGTAGTTGGAACATCTGCCTACTCTGTTGCCATCTTTGAATCCCGGAAGAAATCTTAAAAGTCACTCATCTCATGCTTGCAGCATTTCTACAACATTACCACTGACTGGCTGTTAATAAATCCAAATGCCCTGAGCAGACAAGTTATAGACGTTGGGAACACTCTCAATACCATATCAGCTGCTATGCAAGGACAGTCCATATTCTTAGACCCTCCACTTACCCAACAAACAATTGATGATGTGCTGGCATAGCTAACTGGTTCTGGGGACTGAGAAGGGAACAAAAGAGATAAAGTCCTAGTTTTCAAAGGGTTTATATTACAGTGGATGTAGAAAAAAATAAAAATATATGGTGATAAATACTAAGTAGAAAAAGAAGAGTACGGGGACAGAGTTAAAGGGAATGTTATTTTGATGTCTGTAAACATCTTCATGGACACTATGCTCATGATTATTTTTGCTATTAATAATCACCATCATTTACTGAATGCAGGCACTAAATATTTAATTTTCTAATTAGTATCAAATAATCCTCCTAATAGCTCTGTAATGTAAGTAATTTTATGGCCACTTTATAGATTAGGAAATAAGCTCACTGAAGTTAAGTAACTTGCCTAAAAGCACATAACTGGTAGGCAGTAGCACTGGGATTCAGGGTCTGAGTATACATGAAGACTAAGCAAGCTCCTTTCATCACTAGCCTGCCTTCTCTAGAGACACATCCCTTATACTGAACCTGAATCTTTCTCTTTCCCTAATGGTTTGTGTCACCTAGCTCCTGAACTCCATAGTAAAGCCAGCATTCTAATTTTCTGGATCCCTTGCACTTTTAACATGAAGTAAGATTATAACTATTGACAAGTGAATTGATTACTGTCAAAGATGGGTTCCACATATGGACAGTTAAAACTCTCTCATGAGTTGCAAACACTCAGGAAAGAAAAATGAAAAAATTTGCTGAGGCAAGTAAATTCAGTTGTCTTTGACAACCCAAGCAGAAAATTACTATGTGGTCCACAGGGAGAAATAGTATTATATAATTTTGCTAATAGTACCAAGAATATTTAAATAGTGGCTTGCAAGAAAAAAATAAGGTGGCACAACTAGTCCATCAAAGAAAATGTTAAGCACCAGTTGTTGCCAACTTTGACAACAAAGCCAACCTGCCCCGACAAAACCCAAGGTGTGCTCACCTGCAGCACACGGCTCATCCACTGGAAACTGTCTTCCTCAGAAGCGTCGGGTCTTTGTTCCGCAACTACCACAATGCGCTCATCATAAAATACAGACACAGAAAACACAGCAATTCTAAGAGAGACAGATCAAACACATCAGGAATCCCTTCACATCCAGTCCTGTTCATTTTGCTCACTTGGAATTCAGAGAAGAGACATCCCCACCACACTAGCCAAGAATGAGTAGTTTAGAAAAGAAGATGTACAATCATTATATCAAAATGAGGACTCAAAAACATGGATTAGGCACCATTGTCATGAATGTCAGGACACAGTGATAAGTAAGACAGAGGTCCTGTCTTCATGAAGTCTGCATGTGAGAAAGACAGAACAAGTAAATATAAAAGAATCTCATGTTGTAGTGTACACTGAGAGAAAACTAAGGCAGGGCAAGGGGTGGAATGGGGGATGGGTGTACTATGAAGGAAGCACTCCCTGAGGAATGGACACTGGAGCAGAAACCTGAATGAAGTTGGGGATGTGAGCCACATGAAGATCTGGAGGAAGTGGTTTTTGGCAGAGGGAATGAAAGTGAAAAATATCTGAGGTAGGAACAAGCTTGGCAGGTTTGAGGAAAAGCAAAAAGCCAGTGTGCTTGGAGCAGAGTGGTGAAGCAGAGAGCAGTGGGGAGAGGTTTGAGCCAGGCCAGGCTAGTCACGGAGGACCTGGTAGGCCAAGGGAAGGGGATATTTTGAGTGAGGTCTCTGCCCACACATCCTCTTACTAGTAAGACTCTTAGACCACCCTCCATAAACTGGCACACAAACACCTGTCCCCCGTGCGCTTTTTTTTTTTGCATAGCATTTGTCACCATCTCATATGTTATTTATTTCCCTTTGTGGTTACTGTTTCTTTCAATGAGAATATGAGCTTCATGAGGCCTGTTTGGTTCAATACCATGCCCTGAGCATCTAGAACAGTGGCATACAGTTGGCACCCAATAAATATTTGTTGAACTAATGCATGAAATAATGGGAAGTCATTGGAGAGCTGAATATACCTGTATACCTGACCATCTCCCTTCCTTCCTTTGATCCATACATATTTATTGAACACCTACTGTGTGCCAGGTGCTATGCTGAGTGCTGGGGATACAGTTATGACTAAAGACAGAAGGTCTAGTGCACCATGGAGCTCACATCTCATAAGAAGCCACACTATGACAAAAACTACACATTTCAGAAACTGGTTCTCTATTGGATTAATTCATTTTTCTTCCTCAAAAACTAAAGGGCCTGACCAGGCAGTGGCGTGGTGGATAGAGCGTCAGACTGGGATGCAGAGGACCTAGGTTCGAGACCCCGAGCTCACTGGCTTGAGCGCAGGCTCATCTGGTTTGAGCAAAGCTCACCAGCTTGGATCCAAGGTCACTGGCTTGAGCAAGGGGTTACTCAGTCTGCTGAAGGCCCACGGTCAGGGCACATGTGAGAAAGCAATTAATGAACAACTAAGGTTTCACAACGAAAAACTGATGATTGATGCTTCTCATCTCTCTCCATTCCTATCTGTCTGTTCCTATCTATCCCTCTCTCTGACTCTCTCTCTGTCTCTAAAAAAAAAAAAAAACAACAGCAAAAAACTAAAGGGACACCAAGATTGCTTTAAAAACATATCCATAATTGTAAACTAACAAACAGGGCATCAATTACTCAAATTTGTACCAAATATCTTTTCTTGAACTCTTAAGCCAAGACAAAAGGACATCTAATTGACTTCATCCATGGAATTTGAAATTAGTACTTATGTACTATGTCAACCTCTGTGTTAAAACGATATAATAATTTACTTAGAGATGAGTAAGAGAAACAATTCTTAGATGGAAAACTTCTACAGAGTAGCATCTATCTCAGACTGAATGGGACTACTTCTGTATTGAAGGGATGTAGGAAGTTCAACATTATAGAATCCTCCTCAGTCCTCAGAACTCAACAAAACTGAAATATAGGATATTGTTATATCTTACTTCTCTCAATTATAGCCAAAGATTCAGACATTTTAAGACAAACATTCAAAGTCTGGTTTCTGCTATGCTTAACTAAAAATAACCTATCACTTAGACGAGAATCTACAGAATACAACTCAAATCACCCGATGGATGTAGATTCTACTGAAAATCTTAATGCTTGCACTTTGTACTACTCACCTTCCTCTATAAACAGTCTTTATTGATTCAACAGCCAATCCAGTGGCAACGATATCATCAGCATTGTGTCTTCGACCACTAACCATCAGTAACCCATCCATTTTTCCAACCACAAACACCAAGCTGCCCTGAAAGATAAGTGATTTATTTTGATTTCCATAATTTAAATAGTAAAACAGACATTTTACTTCCCACTTTGAAATAAATCACATGAAAAATATAAGAAAAAATACCATACTTTATGGATTCTAAGAGTGTTTCACATCTTGGCATCTTGGAAATTAGTGAAAAAACTCAGTGACATCTTACACTTAATGGGATCTGGCAGTATATAAGAAAGGAATCTGTTCACATTTATTCCTAGGGAGGAATTATATATATAATATAAGAGGGTGACTAGGATGGTGCACAAGCAGCTTATTTTCCCAGTCATAATTACATATTAGTTATCTTCTGTACTTATTCATGGGATGGGTGCAGAGGAGAAAAATGTTAAGTCAGTTAATTACTGTAATTAGGAAGAGATAAAACTGGTTTTTTTTAATTTTTAATTTAATTTTATTTATTCATTTTTAGAGATGACAGAGAGAGGGAGAGAGAGAGAGAGAGGGAGAGAAAGGAGAGAGAGACAGAAAGAGAAGGGGGGAGGAGCTGGAAGCATCAACTCCCATATGTGCCTTGACCAGGCAAGCCCAGGGTTTCGAACCAGCGACCTCAGCATTTCCAGGTCAACGCTTTATCCATTGCGCCACCACAGGTCAGGTAGAGATAAAACTGTTTTAATGTGAGAATAACTGTTTCAGGTTTATAAGAGTAATGCTTATGCCTTAATTATATTTTTGTATATATTTCCTTTCAGTCTGTTCTCCATAATATCTTTACATTATATTGTTTATATTATGTTGCATTTTGTACGTATATTTTAATATCTTTTTCAAATTTAACAAATACAATATGCATTTCCATGCTATTATATAGTATAATTAATTCACACCTGCATGATCTACTTACTAGATATACTTCAATTTATGTTTTTTCATTTAGGTTATATTCAATTTTCACTATTATAAATTAAACATATTTATGCTTGAAAAAAAAGGGCAATGCTCTTTCTATCTGGCAAGATCACAAATAGACTAATAAAAAAAGGTCAAAGGAAGGCTGTAGGAGCCTCTTGTTTCCAGTAAAATAAGAGCCACAGAAAAGTATGCTGTTAATGCTCTAAAAGCATCACTGTATAAATTATTTTATTTATTATTTAATATAATTATTATCAATAAGTCTCCCAGGCCCACTTGCAATAAGTTAACTTTTTCTATTCATCACAGAAGTCCTAAGTTTCTTGTACCATTCATCTGTATTCATTACCTCGTAATCATCTCCATGTGAGTGTCACTCACTGACTTACTGAGTGTGATGCAGTGCCACACAATGTGTGAGCTAAAGACAAAAGAGAACTAGTCATTTCCAACACACTGTGAAAAATGCTATGCTGGAAATAAATAAAGAGAATGAGAGTCACTGCTAGTCTCCCATGTCTGTTTCTCCATTTCTTTCCCAGTAATAGAATTTTTAGCTGTGCATGGCTGACCAAAATAAGGACAGCATTTCATCTCCCTTGCAGCCAGGTGGGCCATGTGACTGGGTCAGAACAGAAAGATGTAAGTGGAAGTGCTGCTCAGAAGCTTCAGGGAATCTTCCTTAAGAGACTGTAGTACTGCACCCTTTCCTCTGTCTACTTCCCTAGAATGCAGATGTGATGGCTGGAGCTCCACCCTGGACATCAGTAGTGGAGTGGTAAGCCAAAAGAATTTCTTGGTGCTGAGTGAGGAAGTCAAGAAAACAGGTGTGGACTTCTCTTTCTAGGAGAGTGATTCTCTTAGAAGTGTGTCCATGTCCCCACCACCCTCCATAAATGTTGAGAAAGATAACAAAATTAGATCTTTTCTCATATAACTTAACCATTAAGAAGAGAAGAGTGGGTAAGGAAGTAATCAGAGATGGATGGAGGTACATGGGCCTAACTATGATAATAATTACCTATTACTTATAAAATAAAATCCAAACTTCCCATTATGTCAGGCAAAGCCCATCATGACCCAGCTCTATGCCTTCCCAGTTGGCTCATGAAGCTGGCAACGAGCTCTTTGAAAACAGGTTTTGTGTCCCTAATTGTCTATAAACTCAGTGACTATAAATACCATTTGCTGGAAAACAAACTGCTTTCATTCAAAGAATTTACTATCATACAAGTTGTATTGGTGATAATATGTATGAAAATGCTTTACAAACTATTTCTTATGGTTTCCCTTTGCTATTTTTTTTTAATTTTGAGAGTACATTTATTAAAGCTGGGGACAATGAAACAAAGAAGGGTTTAGGATAGAAGAAACAACGAGAGAGAGCCTGGGCGGGCGGGGCTGTTTTGGCTCTAGAAATTTTTTTTTTTTTTTTTTTTCTGAAGTTAAAAACAGGGGCTCTAGAAATTTTACAGGAAAGAAATAAGCCAAAAAAAGGCTGGTGTCAGCTCACTAGAAAATCAGAAAAAAAGGGCCTTGGAGACAGGTTCAGAGAGCTCACTGGTCCCCTGGTTACAAGTCTCATGGGGTTCCTTACAGTTTAGGAGATGCATGCCTGGGAAAGAAGAAAGGTGTGGGCATGCTCCCAAGAGGGAGAGTGCGTCCTCCCTTTGCTATTAAAGGAAACTTTTTCAGCACACTTCCAATATATTGAAACATATTAATCAAATCAAAGAAAGGTAGCAAGAATAAGTGAAGAGTTCTGAAAATAAAAACTGTCTCAGTTTGGAGGAGTCAAATGAACTTGGATAACAGAAGCAATGAACATGAACTCATTTATGACATTCTTATAGGAACTGCTCTAAATGTAAGTTAAGCAGCCCTATAAACACTCTTGGACTAATCAGAAGTTGTACTGTTCTATGAACCAAAGTTCAAATATTTAAATAAGATGCACCAAAACAAACATGAAAGCATCACTTACTGGCCCTACAAACCCAAGCAATCCTGACCGGATGAATGGCATGTCCCCAACAGGAGAGCCTGCAGAATTCACTGGAATCACCTAAAAGACAGAAAAAAAAAGAAAGTACAATTTGATTTTTTTTTTTCTTTAAAAACGTATTTGAGGCCCAGCTAGGTGGCTCGGTGGGTAGAGTGTCATGATGGCATGCTGAGGTCGCAGGTTCAATCTCCGGTCAGGAGATACACAAGAAGAAACAAATGAGTGCACAACTAAGTAGAACAACAAGTTGATGCTTCTCTCTCTCTTTCTGTCTCTCTCTCTTTCCCCCCTCCCCACTCAAATCAATGAAATATTTTAAAAATATATATTTGAGCCCTGGCAGGTTAGCTCAGTTGGTTAGAGCATCATCCCAATATGCCAAGGTTGTAGGTTCAATCCCTGATTAGGGCACATACAAGAATCAATCAATGAATGCATAAGTAAGTAGAACAACATATCTATGGGGTTTTTTTCTCTCTATCTTCTTCTCTCTCAAATCAATAAATAGAAAGTTCGCCTGACCAGGCAGTGGCGCAGTGGATAGAGCATTGGACTGGAATGCTGAGGACCCAGGTTCGAGACCCCGAGGTTGCCAGCTTGAGCACGGGCTCATCTGGTTTGAACAAAAGCTCACCAGCTTGGACCCAAGGTCGCTGGCTCAAGCAAGGGGTTACTCAGTTTGCTGAAGGCCCGCGGTCAAGGCACATATGAGAAAGCAATCGAACAACTAAAGTGTCGCAATGCTCAACGAAAAACTAATGATTGATGCTTCTCATCTCTCCGTTCCTGCCTGTCTGTCCCTGTCTATCCCTCTCTCTGACTTTCTCTCTGTAAAAAAAAATAAAAATAAAAAAATAAAAAAATAAATAGAAAATTAAAAATATATTTGAGAACCTCTCATGCATGTGGGATATCTGACTCTTCCACATATATGTTATGTATTAAATTTTGTATGTTCTCTTGTAAAAAAAAAGTATTTGATTTTTTGTCTTTGTCTTTAAAAAATTATATACAAGTAATATATACTAAAATTATATACATAGTAAATAAAGAAATCCTACACTCTTTAAGAGATAACAATCATTTACAGTTTCTTGTTTATCTCTTTGGGCTTTTTAAAGATACATACATTAGCATATTAAAAATGTATTTTTGCCCAGACTGGATAGCTCAGTTGGTTAGAGCATCATTTCAATATGCAAAGGCCTCCAGTTCTATCCCCAGGTGGGGCACATATAGGAACAAATTGATGTTTCTTTCTCTCTCTCTCTCTCTCTCTCTCTACTCCCTCTAAAATCAATAAGTAAAAAAATTTTTTTTAAGAAAAATTTATATATATTACTTTGCAATTTGCCTTTTCAAGTACTATATCTTGCATACTATACAAGTTGGTAATAGTCTATCTCCTTTTGTACAATAGTTCTATAACAGTGGTTTTCAATCTTGTTATCGTTGGAGACCAATGACAATAGGAGAATTATTTCAAGGGCTGCTAAGGAAGAAGTAAAAACCATTATTAGTATATTATGCATTACCTTTTAATTATAATACTGTATAATGAAAATTCTCAAAATTAACCAAACAGTAAAAAAAAATTTTAATAGAATACAACTGAAATTTTTAGAAAGCAATATTTAATTCAAGAAAAGCTAGTGCAAAATCTGCTGTTGCTTCTTTGCAATACTTGATAACCGAGGCTGCAGTTTTGTTTCCAAGAGATGAAGTGCTGCATGGACTTCCATTCAGTTTCTCTGTTTAGTTTTTATTAGTGATAGGGTGAAAAAAGTCATCTCACACAAGTAGGTAGTAGAAAATATGATTAAAAATTTAATAGTTTTATATCTAACAGATGGATATTTTTTTCCAGTGATATCCAAAATTGTGACAATGATTGTATTTTACATTTGGACACCAAAGTGACATCAGAAAATAAATCTATCAGTATTTTTATTCACAATGATTAAGAAAGCAGGAGTTGATATCTCCCATGAATGGGTTATTGAACTGATGTTACCTTTAGGGGATCCTCATTTTCAGGGTAATAGTGGTCAAAGTTTGAATTAATGCTCTTAGATGTTGCCTTATTATATTAAATATGAATTTCTAGTTGATGTCTACAGCAATCAAAAAGTCTTGGCAGGTTGGTTCAGTGGTAGAGTGTCGGCCCAGCATGTGGATATCCCAGGTTTGATTCCCAGTCAGGGCACACAGGAGAAGCAACCATCTGCTTATCGAACCCTCTCTTTCTCTCTGTCTCTCTTCCCCTCCTGCAGCCATGGCTCGATTGGTTAGAGGGCATTGGTCCCAGGCACTGAGGATGGCTCCCTGGAGCCTCTACCTCAGGTGCTAAAAAATAGCTCAGTAGCAAGCATGGCCCCAGATGGGCAGAGCATCAGCCCCAGATAGGGGTTGCAGGGTGGATCGTGGTTGGGGCACATGCGGGAGTCTCTATCTCCCCTACTCTCACTTGTAAAACAAACAAAAAAAATCTTGGAAAAGTGAAAACATTTCTACATCTATGTAGCATTCTTTTTTTTTTTTTTTTTTGTATCTTTTCTAAACTGAAAACGGGGAGAGACAGTCAGACAGACTCCCGCATGTGCCCGACCGGGATCCACCTGGCACGCCCACCAGGGGGCGATGCTCTGCCCCTCTGGGGCATCGCGTCCTTGCGACCAGAGCAACTCTAGCGCCTGGGGCAGAGGCCAAGGAGCCATCCCCAGCGCCCGGGCCATCTTTGCTCCAACAGAGCCTCGCCGCGGGAGGGGAAGAGAGAGACAGAGAGGAAGGAGAGGGAGAGGGGTGGAGAAGCAGATGGGCACCTCTCCTGTGTGCCCTGGCCGGGAATCGAACCCGGGACTTCCGCACGCCAGGCCGACGCTCCACCACTGAGCCAACCGGCCAGGGCCTATGTAGCATTCTATGTAGCACTGAATACTATGTAAGTTTGTCTGGATGCTTTTTGTCTATTGCTTATGACTTCTAAATGTTTGCACAGTGCAAAATGTTATTCGAATGAGCCCACAAGTCAAAGATATATAAAACAACCTCAATAATATTTTCATCGATGATACAGGCTGGTAAGTGGCAATTACCCTGAGCATAAATGAATTCAACTAAGATCACTGGGTCTATAATCTTCAGCATCAGGGTGATTAATTCTTTTGAAGACCAGCATGAAATTTCTAGCAGACCAGTGGTTGAAACATACTGCTATGAATGGAGGCTAGGATAGCAAAGCCCTTCATGTAAAATGTATGTTCTATTTCTGGCTATGCCACTTACTAATAATGTGGACCTTGGGCAACTTCCTAGACTTCTTTAAACCTCTGTTTCTGTTGTCATAAAATGAAACTCCCAAAGACTTTCACATACAAGCTTGGGGTAAAGATTAAGGGAATAGAAACAGATTTTCAGACATAAGAACAGTGCCTGGCCTAGAGTCAGTACTCAGGAAACTAGTAGAAATTAGTAGCTATTAGAAAATAACCAGTCTTTCTGGCTGTGTGGATCATTCTAATTTTTCACTGTTACAAACAGTGCTTTATAGAATACTCCTATACATATTTTTGTGCAATTGTATAAAAAGCATTAATCTTGTCAATTTTTTTATTATCAATTTTACTGGGGTGACATCAATAAATCAGGGTACATATGTTCAAAGAAAACGTCCAGGTTATCTTGTCAATCGATTATGTTGCATACCTATCACCCAAAGTCAGATTGTCCTCCGTCACCTTCTATCTAGTTTTCTTTGTGCCCCTCCCCCTTCCCATCCCCCCCACCACCACCACCACACTCCTGTCAATGTCTCTTAGTCTCGTTTTTATGCCCCAGCTACATATGGAATAATGCAGTTCCTGTTTTTTTCTGATTTACTTATTTCACTCTGTATAATGTTATCAAGATTCCACCATTTTGTTGTAAATGATCCGATGTCATCATTTCTTATGGCTGAGTAGTATTCTATAGTGTATATGTGCCACATCTTCTTTATCCAGTCTTCTATTGAAGGGCTTTTTGGTTGTTTCCATGTCTTGGCCACTGTGAACAATGCTGCAGTGAACATGGGGCTGCATGTGTCTTTACATATCAATGTCTCTGAGTTTTTGGGGTATATACCCAGTAGAGAAATTGCTGGGTCATAAGGTAGTTCTATTTTCAGTTTTTTGAGGAACCACCATACTTTCTTCCATAATGGTTGTACTACTTTACATTCCCACCAACAGTGAATGAGGGTTCCTTTTTCTCCGCAGCCTCTCCAACATTTGCTATTACCTGTCTTGTTAATAATAGCTAATGTAACAGGTGTGAGGTGGTATCTCATTGCAGTTTTGATTTGCATTTCTCTAATAACTAACGAAGATGAGCATCTTTTCATATATCTGTTGGCCATTTGTATTTCTTCCTGGGAGAAGTGGCTGTTCATGTCCTCTTCCCATATTTTTATTGGATTGTTTGTTTATTGTTGAGTTTTATGAGTTCTTTATATATTTTGGATATTAGGCCCTTATCTGAGCTGTTGTTTGAAAATATCGTTTCCCATTTAGTTGGCTGTTTATTTTGTTGTTAGTTTCTCTTGCTGAGCAAAAACTTCTTAGTCTGATGTAATCCCATTCATTTATTTTTGCCTTCACTTCCCTTGCCTTTGGAGTCAAATTCATAAAATGTTCTTTAAAACCAAGGTCCATGAGTTTAGAACCTATGTCTTCTTATATGTACTTTATTGTTTCAGGTCTTATATTTAGGTCTTTGATCCATTTTGAATTAATTTTAGTACAAAGGGACAAACTGTAGTTGAGTTTCATTCTTTTGCATGTAGCTTTCCAGTTTTCCCAGCACCATTTGCTGAAGAGGATTTCTTTTTTCCATTGCGTGTTGTTGGCCCCTTTATCAAAAATTATTTGACCATATACATGTGGTTTTATTTCTGGACTTTCTATTCTGTTCCATTGGTCTGAGTGTCTATTTTTCTGCTGTTTTGATTGTCGTGGCTCTATAATATAGTTTAAAGTCAGATATTGTAATGCCCCCAGCTTCGTTCTTTTTCTTTAGGATTGCTTTGGCTATTCGAGGTTTTTTAAAATTCCATATAAATCTGATGATTTTTTGTTCCATTTCTTTAAAATATGTCATTTGAGCCTGACCAGGTGGTGGCGCAGTGAATAGAACGTCAGACTGGGATGTGGAAGGATCCAAGTTCAAGACCCAGAGGTTGCCAGCTTGAGCGCGGGCTCATCTGGCTTGAGCCAAAAAAAGCTCACCAGCTTGGACCCAAGGTCGCTGGCTCGAGCAAGTTACTTGGTCTGCTGAAGGCCCACGGTCAAGGCACATATGAGAAAGCAATCAATGAACAACTAAGGAGTCCCAACGAAAAACTGATGATTGATACTTCTCATCTCTCTCCGTTCCTGCCTGTCTGTCCCTATCTATCCCTCTCTCTGACTCTCTCTCTGTCCCTGTAAAAATAAATAAATAAAATTTTAAAAAAATTAAAAAAAAATGTCATTGGAATTTTGATGGGAATTGCATTCAATTTGTATATTGCTTTGGGTAATATGGCCATTTTGATTATATCTATTCTTCCTATCCAAAAAAAAGGAATATTCTTCCATCTGATTGTATCTTTTTCGATTTCCCTTAACAATGCTTTGTAGTTTTCATTATATATAGGTCCTTTACATTCTTTGTTATGTTTATTCTTAGGTATTTTATTTTTTTTGTTGCAATCGTGAAGGAGATTATTTTTTTGAGTTCGTTCTCAAATGTTTCATTGTTGGCATATAGAAAGGCTATGAACTTTTGTATGTTAAATTTGTATCCTGCGACCTTACTGTATTGGCTTATTGTTTCTAGTAGTCTTTTTGTAGATTCTTTGGGGTTTTCAATGTATAGGATCATATCATCTGCAAAAAGTGATACCTTTACTTCTTCTTTTCCGATATGGATGCCTTTTATTTCTTTGTCTTGTCTGATTGCTCTGGCTAGAACCTCTAGTACCACATTAAATAAGAGTGGAGAGAGTGGACAACCCTGTCTCGTTCCTGATTTAAGGGGGAAAGCCTTCAGTTTTGTGCCATTTAATATGATGTTAGCTGATGGTTTATCATATATGGCCTTTATCATGTTGAGATATTTTCCTTCTATACCCATTTTGTTGAGAGTCTTAAACATAAAATTGTGTTGTATTTTATCGAAAGCCTTTTCTGCGTCTATTGATAAGATCATGTGGTTCTTGTTCTTTGTTTTTTGATATGGTCTATTATGTTAACCGTTTTACGTATGTTGAACCATCCTTGAGATTCTGGGATGAATCCCACTTGATCATGATGTATTATTTTTTTAATATGTTGTTGTATTCAATTTGCTAGTATTTTGTTTAGTATTTTAGCATCTGTATTCATTAGAGATATTGGTCTGTAGTTTTCTTTTTTTGTGCCATCCTTGCCTGGTTTTGGTATGAGGGTTATGTTGGCCTCATAAAATGTGTTTGGAAGTATTGCTTCTTCAATTTTCTGGAAGACTTTGAGTAGCATAGGAATCAAGTCTTCTTTGAATGTTTGATAGAATTCACTAGTATAACAGTCCGGGCCTGGATTTTATTTTGGGGGAGGTTTTTAATAGTCTTTTCTATTTCTTCCCTACTAATTGGTCTGTTTAGACTTTCTGCTTCTTCTTGACTCAGTCTAGGAAGGTTGTATTGTTCTAGGAATTTATCCATTTCTTCTAGATTGTTGAATTTAGTGGCATATAGTTTTAATAGTATTCTACAATAATTCTTTGTATATTTATATCCGTGGTGATTTCTCCTCTTTCATTTTGGATTTTGTTTATATGAGTCCTTTCTCTTTTTTCTTTGGTAAGTCTTGCCAAGGGTTTGTCAATTTTGTTGATCTTTTCAAAGAACCAGCTCCTTGTTCTTTTAATTTTTTCTATAGTTTTTCTGTTCTCTATTTCATTTATTTCTGATTTTTTAACTTCATTTTAGAGAGGAGAGGGAAAGACAGAGAGAGAGAACGAGGGGAGGAGCTGGAAGCATCCACTCCCATATGTGCCTTGACCAGGCAAGCCCAGGGTTTCGAACCGGCGACCTCAGCATTTCCAGGTTGAATCTTTATCCACTGCACCACCACAGGTCAGGCCTCTGCTCTGATTTTTATTATCTCCTTTCTTTGGCTGGTTTTGGGTTGTCTTTGTTCTTTTTCTAGTTCCTTAAGGTGTGAAGTTAAGTGGTTCACTTGGGCTCTCTCCTGTTTATTCATATAGGCCTGAAGTGATATGAACTTCCATCTTATCATTGCTTTTGCTGCATCCCATAGATTCTAATATGTTGTACTGTCATTTTCATTTGTCTGTATATATCTTTTGATCTCTGCACTTATTTCTTCTTTGACCCATTCATTTTTTAAAAGTATGTTGTTTAGTTTTCATATTTTTGTGGGTTTTTTTCCCTCTTTTTTGCAGTTGAATTCTAGTTTCAAGGCTTTATGATCAGAAAATATGCTTGGTACAACTTCGATTTTTCTGAATTTGTTGATGTTATTTTTGTGGCCCAACATATGGTCAGTTCTTGAGAATGATCCATGTACACTGGAGAAAAATGTATACTCTCTCACTTTGGGATGAAATGTCCTGTAGATGTCTATCATATCCAGGTGCTCTAGTGTTTTGTTTAAGGCCAATATATCTTTATTGATTCTCTGTTTGGATGACCGATCTAGAGCCGTAAGCGGTATATTGAGGTCTCCAAGTATGATTGTATTTTTGTCAGTTTTTGTTTTAAGGTCAATAAGTAGCTGTCTTATATATTTTGGTGCTCCTTGGTTTGGTGCATATATATTAAGAATTGTTATATCTTCTTGATTCAGTGTCCCTTTTATCATTATGAAATGACCATTTTTGTCTCTGAGTACTTTTGCTGTCTTTTAGTCAGCATTATCAGATATGAGTATTGCTACGCCTGCTTTTTTTTTGTGGATGTTATTTGCTTGGAGTATTGTTTTCCAGCCTTTCACTTTGAATTTGTTTTTATCCTTGTTGCTTAGATGAGTTTCTTGTAGGCAGCATACAGTTGGATTTTCTTTTTTAATCCATTCTGCTACTCTGTGCCTTTTTATTGGTGAGTTTAATCCGTTTATATTTAGTGTAGTTATTGACACTTGTAGGTTCCGTATTGCCATTTTATACATTGCTTTCTGTTAGTTTCATGTCTTGTTTGATTCTTCTCTTTTGTTTTTCTATCCTTTGTTTTTGTTTGGTTGTATTCCATACTTCTTTCCTCTGTTGCTATCTTTTTTAAGTCATGTGCTTCTGTGGTGGTTTTTTCAAGGGTGGTTACCATTATGTAATAAAAAGGGTTCCTACCCTGTTCATTGTAGTACACTATCTTTGAGTATTTCTGCACTCCATCGTCATTTGCTACTGTTAATCTCTGTCCTCTCCCCTTTTTTTTTGTTTTTGTTGTCACAGTTTAAATTTGGTTTTATTGTGTTCTTGGTGGAGCTTTTACTTGTGGTTTTGTTTTGTTTTGTTCTTTGTATCTAGTTGGAAAACCCCCTTTAGTAATTCCTGGAGTAGGGTTTTCTGATGATAAATTCCCTCATCTTTTCTGTATCTGTGAATGTTTTTATTTCTCCTTCATACTTGAAGGATAGCTTTGATGGGTATAGTATTCTTGGCTGAAAGTTCCTGTCTTTCAGGACTTTAAATATTGGGGTCCACTCTCTTCTAGCTTGTAGAGTTTCTGTTAAGAAATCCAATGATAATCTAATAGGCCTTCCTTTATATGTTGTATTCTTCTTTTCCCTGGCTGCCTTGAAGATTTTTTCTTTGTTGTTGGTTTGTGCCAATTTCATTATGATGTGCCTTGGAGTAGGTTTGTTGGGGTTAAGAAAACTCAGTGTTCTGTTTACTTCTTGAATTTGAGGCTTTCGTTCTTTCCACAGGCTTGGGAAGTTCTCATCTATTATTTGTTTGAATATGTTCTCCACTCCATTTTCTCTCTCTTCTCCCTCTGATATACCTATTATTCTTATGTTAGTCTTTTTGATGTAGTCAGACAATTCCTGTAAGGCTTTCTCATTTTTAAAATTTTTGAGTCTCTTTCTTCTTCTCACTGTTGTGCCTCAAGTTGCTTGTCTTCTATTTCACTAATCCTACCTTCTATCTGGCCTGGCTAAGCTTGTTACCTCGTTTTTCAGCTCGTGAATTGAGTTTTTCATTTCTGTTTGATTTGTTTTTATAGTTTCAATTTCCTTGGTGATATATTCTTTGTGTTCGTTGAGTTGGTTTCTGAGCTCCTTAAATTGCCTTTCTGTGTTTTCCTGTATATCTCTGAGTATTTTTAGGATTTCTATTTTAAATTCTCTGTTATTTAGCTCCAATTTCCAATATATTAAATTTTTTCTCCATAGATTTTTCCTCATCTAACTGTGCTACCTCTCTGTCTTTTTTATTCATGATATTCTATTTCCTTTTCCTTAATGGCATCTGAGGGTGGTTTTGTTGATAGTACTTTGCATTCAGTGCAGGACTTCTGGAGGCTCCAAGGATAGATTTTTCTGTCTCTGGTTGAAGATCTTGTTGAAATTCTGGGGAGATTTATCGGTATCACTTCTTGTGGCACCATTTCTCTGACATCACTAATCTTGTCAATTTTGACAGGCTGTCCTACAAAACTATTATATTAGTTATACTACTCCAATAACAAGACCTCTGCTGGCACCTTGACTCTGGAGCACCCAGCCTCCAGACTGTGGAAGTCAATGTCCGGCATTTAGAAGCCACCCAACCTATGCTATTTTGTTAGAGCAGCCCAAATTGACTAAAATATATAGGGTTGAATAACAACTTTTGACCCTATATATTTTCTGCATTTCTTATCCTCTAACTCATATTATACAATACGTTATCAATTTTTCCAAACATTGCAAATCTGATACATACAAAAAAGATATCTCACTACTATTTCAACTGTATTTCCTTATTAGTAATATGAATAAAATTTCTTTCCTTTGTTATTTGTATTTCTCTTACAAATAGACTATACCTGTCTCCTGTTTATTTCCTCTATTTGATTGGTGGGTTTTTTCCCTTTAATTTTTAGGATTTCTTTATACACACACACACACACACACACACACATATGAAACAATTATAACAAGAGTTAACACTTATAAATAATTACTATGTGCCAGCACAGGACCAGTCATTTTACAGTTAGTTCTCAAGACAACCCTATGAAACAGGACCTTTATTTCCATTTTACAGTTGAGAAAGTGAGACATGAAAAGTTTCTTTTGCCTCAAATCAAATAGTTAATTAGTGGGGACAATGGAAAATTAGCTCTTACTGTTAAAAATTTTAAAAAAAAAAGTTTTTCTCACCAGCAGCTTATTTTGAAATAGATTTGTATTATCTGGTCAGTCATTATTACTAGGTCTTTGTCCTAGTGAATTGTTAATCACGTTGGAAAACTCTTCAGGGTTTATATATAAGAATCCCGTAAGAAAAATATTAGAAGCTTTAATTTGAACTCTGGCCAGGTCTCCCAGGTGGTTAGACCATTGTTCCGACCCGCCAAAGTTGTGAGTTTAATCGCTGGTCAGGGCACATACAAGAATCAACTAATGACTGTATGAATTAGAACAACAAATCAGTGGTTCTCTCACTCTCCCCCATCTTCTCTTAAAAAAAAAGTCAATAAATTAAAATAAAAAACAAACTTGCAAAACCAAAGCAACAGTTTTCTCCTTTTTTAGTTAGGATTTTTACTCTACTTCACTATAATTAATTTAAAGATTTCAAAATTTCTTTATTACTGTGGACCTAGTAGTTTAGTACTAAATCTGAGATTCCCCCCACCCCAAAGTTAGAAGCGGGGAGGCAGTCAGACTCCCACATGTGCCCAACTGGGATCTACCTGGCATGCCCACCAGGGGGCGATGCTCTGCCCATCTGGGGCATTGCTCCCTTGTGGCTGGAGCCATTCTAGCACCTGAGGCAGAGGCCATGGAGCCGTCCTCAGTGCCCAGGCCAACTTTGCTCCAATGGAGCCTTGGCTGTGGGAGAAGTAAGAGATAGAGAGGAAGGAAAGGGGGAAGGGTGGAGAAGCAGACTGGCACTTCTCCTGTGTGCCCTGACCGGGAATCGAACCCAGGACTTCCACACGCTGGGTGAGCTGATGTTCTACCACTGAGACCACCGGCCAGGGCCAAATCTGAGAATTTTGAATAGGCAGTTGTTCTTGTAGGAAATACAACATAAAATATTATCAAGATCTTTAAACACTGCTTGAGGATCTTGTTTATAGTAAAGAAAATGCAATGAAGAAAAATTTAGGTTTTGAAAATACAGTGTGTCCGTAAAGTCATGGTGCACTTTTGACCGGTCACAAGAAAGCAACAAAAGATGATAGAAATGTGAAATCTGCACCAAATAAAAGGAAAACTCTCCCAGTTTCATACCTATTCAGTGCAGTTTGATGTGTGCTCATGCACAAATTTTTTAGGGTTCCTTAGATAGCTATCCCGTATAGCTTCTACAGACTCGTCACTGACTCATGGCCTACCAGAATGGGGTTTCTCCACCAAACTGCCAGTTTCCTTCAACTGCTTATCCCACCAAGTAATGTTATTCCTATGTGGTGGCGCTTCATTATAAACGTGCCGATATTCATGTTGCACTTTGATCACGGATTCGAATTTAGCAAGCCACAGAACACACTGAACTTTCCTCTATACCATCCACATCTCGACTGGCATGGCCGTGGGCTGCTCCGCTGTATACACAGTGTTACGTCATCATTTGTGCATATGCACATGCTGTCACATCATCCTACAGAAACTGGGAGGGTTTTCCTTTTATTTGGTGCAGATTTCACATTTCTATCATCTTTTTTTTTTTTTCTGAAGCTGGAAACGGGGAGAGACAGTCAGACTCCCGCATGCGCCCGACCAGGATCCACCCGGCACGCCCACCAGGGGGCGACGCTCTGCCCACCAGGGGGCGACATTCTGCCCCTCCGGGGCATCGCTCCGTAGCGACCAGAGCCACCCTAGCACCTGGGGCAAAGGCCAAGGAGCCATCCCCAGCGCCTGCACCATCTTTGCTCCAATGGAGCCTCGCTGCGGGAGGAGAAGAGAGAGACAGAGAGGAAGGAGAGGGGGTGGAGAAGCAGATGGGCACTTCTCCTGTGTGCCCTGGCCGGGAATTGAACCCGGGACTTCTGCACGCCAGGCCGACGCTCTACCACTGAGCCAACCGGCCAGGGCCTCTATCATCTTTTGTTGCTTTCCTGTGACTGGTCAAAAATGCACCATGACTTTACGGACACACTTTTTATGTAATTCAATCTCTTTTAAAATAAAAGAAATAGGGTAAGATTTATTTATTTTATTTTATTTTTTAATATTTTATTTATTGATTTTTAGAGAGGGGAGACAGAGAGAGAGAGAGAGAAGGGGGAGGAGCAAGAAGCATCAACTCCCATATGTGCCTTGACCAGGCAAGCCCAAGGTTTCGAACCGGCAACCTCAGTGTTCCAGATCGACGCTTTATCCCACTGCGCCACCACAGGTCAGGCGAAAGATTTAAATTAATAAAATGTATATACCTCAGTAGAGGTAATTAGTCACCTGGCAGTAAACCTGGCAGTAAACATAAGCTTGAAAAGTTATGAATGTCTTCTCCTGTTAAGGTCACTTGGTCTTGTCTGACTGGTGGTGTAGTGGAACAGAGCATCCATCTGGGATGCTAAAGTCCAGATTCAAAGCCCGGAGATTGCTGGCTTGAGTGTGGGCTCATCCGGCTTGAGATTAGGGTCACCAGCTTGAGCGTTGGATCATAGACATGATCCCATGGTCGTTGGCTTGAAGTCCATGGTTGCTGGCTTGAAGTCTAAGGTCACTGGCTCGAGTAAGGGGTCCTGGCTTGGCAGGACCAATCAAGGCACATATGAGAAGCATTCAATGAATAACTAAAGTGACCTAACTCATAACTATCAGTTGATGCTTTTCTTTCATTTTTTTTCAAAATTTTTATTTATTCATTTTAAATGAGAAAAGGAGACATAATGAGACAAGTCCACATGCACCCAGACTGGGATCCCCAGGGCAACCCCATCTGGGGCCATTTGTATCAACCCAACTATTTTTAGCACCTGAGGCTGATGGGTTTGAACCAAATGAGTCATCCTCAGTGTCTGGGGCCACACTTGAACCAATCAAGCCACTGGCTGTGGGAGAAGAGGGAGAGAAGGGGGAGAAAAGAAAATGATTGCTTCTCCTGTGTGACCTGATCAGAAACTGAAACCAGGGCATCCATACGCTGGGCCAACATGCTATTCACTGAGCCACCAGCCAGGGCCTAGTTGATGTAATTCATCTCTCTCCCATCCTCTCTCTCTCTCTCTCTCTCTCTCTCTCACACACACACACACACAAAGTCACTTGGTCTTAACTTTTGACAGTAGGGCAAGAATGTAGCAGTAATAGTGATTATGATAGTAATAATAGACATTTAATAATATATATTACACCATTTTAGGCTGTGTAAATACAAATGATGGCCAGCTCAGGAATTCTACATTCTTTTTCAGATACCACACCATTTATATAGATAACACTCTCCCACCAGCTATATCTATCACTGCATAATTATATGCACTGATTCTCGAATGGGATGGTAAATAGATATGCCCTGCCATATTGAGAACCACCGGTCTAAGTTATAGAAAAAAAGGAAGCTTGAAGAACTGAAAACTGGCTGTCGCCATATAAGCCCTGTCTAGTATGAAAGGGAAATGGCCCATAAACTGGAGTTCTCTGTTCCCTCAAAGGTACCCTGAGGCAGGTTAATCCCAGTTATAAAATACAGACAATTAATTATGCCAGCTCTGACTTCCAGGTTCACCAAACTAACTTTCATCACAATTTGACTTCACATGCAGAAGTGCCTGCAGGAAAGCCATGTGCCAGTTACTCTAGAAAATGAACTTTTTGAGGAGCTCTGTTCATTTGTTCTCCGGATGCACCCCAAACATCGAGATGATGCCAGACACATAGATGGTCCTCAATAAATGCTTGTCTCACTGACAGCTTAAATGATAGGAGCAATCTGCTACTGTGACAGAACAGTTCTTCATTTTTTATTAGTAACCTAGCATTCTAGTTGTATCAGTCTTTATGAGCTTAGTTAACTTGAATTTACACTTGAGAGAAGGATCTATTCTCACTACATACTCTCAAAATAAAAAATTTGGGCTTAATAAAGCTCAAACCATGGCATATTCACCAAATTTTTATGAGGCCTCTTATTTATTTACTTAACAGATAAACAGTAGCACTTCCTGTGTGCCAGGTGCATTCTAAGCACTTTATAAACATTCAGTTCTCACAACAATCCTATGAGGTAAGTACTATGATTACTCACATTTTAAATATAAAGAAATTGGGGCACAAAGAAGTTTGCTAAGCAACTTACCCAAGGCAGCTAGTCAGTGGCAGAGTTAGGATTCCAACCAAAGCAGTCTAGCTCTAGAGTATAGGGTCAACTCACTATTTTATGGTATTTCCTATCAATCAGCTCATCTGTCCCAGTAATACCCTCACCAAACACTTTCCTTGAAAAATTTTAATATCACATACCTCAAATGTATTTTTGGTCACACCAGCAAGCCCAAAGTACATCATGCCTCCTGTTCTGGAGCTAACACATATTTCTCCAATTTCATCTGTTTTGCAGAGCTGGGGAGGTCCATCAGGTCGCACAATGCACATCATCCCTGGTGCACAGAAAATGCAATTAAGAAACAGAGGTCCTGGGAAATCTTTGCTTCATCCTTGGGAACCCAGGAAGGTTTTGTATTTATTGAGTGACATTAAGAATACCAAAGAAGAGCCCTGGCTGGTTGGCTCAGTGGTAGAGCGTTGGCCTGGTGTGCGGGGGACCCGGGTTCGATTCCTGGTCAGGGCACATAGGAGAAGCGCTCATTTGCTTCTCCACCCCCCCCTCCTTCCTCTCTGTTTCTCTCTTCCCCTCCCACAGCCAAGGCTCCATTGGAGCGGAGATGGCCCGGGCGCTGGGGATGGCTCCTTGGTCTCTGGCCCAGGCGCTGGAGTGGCTCTGGTTGCGGCAGAGCGATGCACCAGAGGGGCAGAGCATCGCCCCCTGGTGGGCAGGGCTTCGCCCCTGGTGGGCGTGCCAGGTGGATCCCGATCGGGCGCATGCGGGAGTCTGTCTGACTGTCTCTCCCCATTTCCAGCTTCAGAAAAATACAAAAAAAAAAAAAAAAAAAAAAAAAAGAAAACCAAAGAAGAATATTAAAAATAGAGCTGAAACTACATAGGTATATTTTTTTAACCCTAGTGACAGACAAATTTTTTTTTAATTCAGGAAAAAAAACATGTAACAGATGCAGACCAAAGCTTTTAAAGACAGTGATTTATTAAAAATGACTGCAAAGCCCAAAGAAACAGGTAAAATTAATTTATCCCAGACAGATCAAACTCAAGCACGTATGGAATCAGGGTGCTCTTCTTGACAGACCCAATGGCTTGGTAACTACAGTGAAAACCAGACAACTTTAATATCACTCAGTACTTCGCGTTCTATATGAACACTGTAATTAGCATTCACAATTAAATCATACAACACTGCTAGAGGGTAAATATAATTAGAATTAACTGTTAGAGAGGTTGTGCGAAACTAAGTGACTAAGTACTAAATTTTGTATTTCTGGTTTTGGGTTTCGTCTTTTATCAGTATCTACTATCTATAATGGCAAGTCTTTATGAAAATAACAAATGGTGTTTCTGAGAACTCACCACCAGGCATTACATGTCCCACATCCTGGACTGTTAGTGCTGAATTTTTATCTTCAGTGTTGACCCGTATTACCCCGTAGCTCAATCCATTCATTGAGAGAATGGCTCTTCCTGGCAAAGGGGCACCTGGAACTCCAGGCCTGAAAACAAAATAAACTCATCAAATTTGACAAATAAAATATCAAGAGAAAAATATGAATATGTAAGAAAGCAAATTAAATCTGGTCACCACACATAACATGTATACATACCCACACTCCCACCCACACACACAATCCTCATTTTCTCCACCTAATTAATCAAATTCACATGTACAAAGCATGGTGAACTTTCATTCACATGGAAAAAGTACATTTTAATCAGTTGTTAAGAATATATCAGTCTTGCCTGACCAGTGGTGGTGAAGTGCATACAATGTCAAACCTGAGATGCTGAGGTCCCAGGTTTGAGACCCCAAGGTTGCCGGCTTGAGCACAGGCTCAACCAGCTTGAGTGTGGGATCACTGGCATGATCCTATGGTCACCGGCTTGAGCCCAAAGATCGTTGACTTGAAGCCCAAGGTCGCCAGCTTGAGTCCAAGTTCACTGGCTTGAGTAAGGTGTCACTGGCTCGACTGGAGCCCCCAGGTCAAGGAACGTATGAGAAGCAATCAGTAAATAACTAAAATGATACAACTATGAGTTGATACTTCTCATTGCTCTCCCTTCCTGTCTCTCTCTCTTAAAAAAAAACGTATCAGTCTTGGGTAACTATAAATGTATTTGCCATACTTAAGCTACAATCAAGAATAGCCTATTTCGGCCCTGGCCGGTTGGCTCAGTGGTAGAGCGTTGGCCTGGCGTGCGGAAGTCCCGGGTTCAATTCCCGGCCAGGGCACCCAGGAGAGGCGTCCACCTGCTTCTCCACCCCTCCCCCTCTCCTTCCTCTTTGTCTCCCTCTTCCCCTCCTGCAGCCGAGGCTCCATTGGAGCAAAGTTGGCCCAGGCGCTGGGGATGGCTCCTTGGCCTCTGCCCCAGGAGCTGGAGTGGCTCTGGTCGTGACAGAGCTACGCCCCAGATGGGCAGAGCATCACCCCCTGGTGGGTGTGCCGGGTGGATCCCAGTTGGGCGCATGCGGGAGTCTGTCTGACTGCCTCCCCGTTTCCAGCTTCAGAAAAATACCAAAAAAAAAAAAAAAAAAAAAAAAGCCTATTTCGCCTGACCAGGTGGTGGTGCAGTGGACAGAGCATTGAACTGGGATGCCGAGGATCCAGGTTCGAGACCCCCAGGTCGCCAACTAGAGCACGGGCTCATCTGGTTTGAGCAAATCTCACCAGCTTGGACCCAAGGTCTCTGGCTCGAGCAAGGGTTACTTGGTCTGCTGAAGGCCCACGGTCAAAACACATGTGAGAAAGTAATCAATGAACAACTAAGGTGTCACAATGCGCAATGAAGAACTAATGATTGATGCTTCTCATCTCTCTATTCCTGTCTGTCTGACCCTGTCTATCCCTCCCTCTGTCTCTGTAAAAATCAAAAAACAAAAAAACAAACAAAAAGAAACTAAGCTAAAAAAAAAAAAAAATAGCCTATTTCTAGTCTAAGATGCTAACTGAAATTTCTGAAGAGCAAAACAACACAGAAAAAGACCTAATTCACAAAAACAAGATGAGAATAATTAAAGTAACCTTTCTTTCTTTCATTTTTTTTTTTTTTTTGTGGCAGAGACAGGGAGAGTCAGAGAGAGGGACAGATAGGGACAGACAGACAGGAAGAGGAGAAATGAGGAACATTAATTCCTCATTGCGGCTCCTTAGTTGTTCAATGATTGATTTCTCATATGTGCCTTGACCGGGGGGCTCCAGCAGACCGAGTGACCCCTAGTTCGAACCAGCGACCTTGGGCTCAAGCTGGTGAGTTTTTGCTCAAACCAGATGAGCCTGCACTCAAGCTGGCGACCCCGGGGTCTCGAACCTGGGTCCTCTGTATCCCAGTTTGACGCTCTATCCACTGCACCACTGCCTGGTCAGGCATAAAGTAACTTTTCAGTTTACCACTTACACTTAGTGCAAGAGTGGGAAGAATAAATGAAATGTTTCAAACTGCTTTACAAAGTCATTTTCACTTTTGCTTAATAAAGCAGAAAATCAGTCAATACCCCTGTCATCACCTGGTAAACACTGCACATTGATCAACATTGTAACACACATCAAGAGCATGGTGCTTTTAACATACCTGCGGATTGCAACAGTCATGGCTTCAGCAGACGTGGCACATGGACAGATGGCCTCAGGTTTCAGTCCATGGCTCTGGAATAGACTCAGGAAGGCATCGCAAGATGACACAGACCCTGTAAGGAGTTGAAACAGATCAACTTGAAAGCTGAAATTGTGATTTTCATTATTGTGAAAGGTAGAAAGCCAATACACTTGTTTCTCATGAGAACTCTCACTGTGTACCATTAATTCCATCCAAACATTTCACTGTGCCTATGAGAAAGTTGATACATTACAAGGACAAATGAATGCTCATCCAAATCATAAAGGTCGCTAACACTATTTAAAGCAGTAACTTGGAATAAAGCTGCTCCTACCAATAGCAGAACATAGAAATGCACTGTGGCCGGTTTGGACCTGAGCAACTCCTCCTGAAGGAACTACTTTAGCCAGTGCAGCACGAAAACTCTGGCTATGTTCCACCCTCTTCTATGTGGTAGTCTCTGAATTGTTTCTTATTAAGGTGAATCCCATGTCTCTGTTTATTATACCAGAATAATTAACGCAGCTCCTGACAAAAATTCATTATGACAAAGAACATAGTGTCTAACATTTTTAGGTGATTCTATTGTGTGGAAGCTCAGGGTGTTTGTGCTTTGTGGGAAAAGGAGGTGACATGGCAGATCTCTTAAAGCTTTTGCAAACCCGACTTGCTGCTAGGGGGAATTTGCATAAAGGCCAGACACTTGGTACATCAAATCACCTTCTTATCATTCCTTTTAATTACATGATAGAATAAGGATATAAATGAGTAAGCAAGGAGTGCTTTTAAAAGCTTATGAATCCATCAAATGATGACTAGATAAAATGTGGTATATCTATACAATGGCATATTATATGGCAACATAAAGAAATGCAGTATGAACACATACTATAACATGGATGAACCTTGAACACATTATGCTAAGTGAAAGAAGCCTGCAACAAAGGACCAATATAGTATAACTGCATATATATACGGTCTACCGGAAAGTTCTGTCCATTTATGGAATAAAACAAAATACAAATTTTTCTTACCATCAATAAACTTTATTAAATAATATAATTGCCATTATTATTAATGATTTCTTGCCAGCGTGAGGGCAATTTGTATATCCCATTTTTGAAAAATGTTTTATCTTTTGATGTGAAAGGTTGAACCAGTGCTTGTTTGATATCTTCTTCATTTTTTAATTTTTGCCCTTCAAAAAATTTTGTAAGGACAAAAACAAGTGATAGTCAGAGGGTGCTAAGTCTGGGAAATATGGTGGATGAGACAGAATTTCCCAGCCTAGTTCTGCAATTTTTTGACAAGTCCCCAACGCAGCATGTGGCCTGGCATTATCATGATGCAGTATGATGTTCTTCCTATTGAACATCGCCGGCCTCTTTTCTTGGACTGCTATCTTTAAATTATCCAGTTGCTGACAATACTTCTCCGAATTGAGCTTTTCGTTCGGTTTTAAAAGCTCATAATGTATTGGTCCTCAAATGTCCCACCATATACACAACATTCTCTTATTCAGAGTCAAATCTGGTCTAGGTTTTCCAGGTTCACAATATGCCCTTTTCCTTACGATGTTTTTGTAGGTAATCCACTTTTCATCTCTAGTTATCATCCGGTTCAAGAAGGGCTTGATTTTGTTTCGAGCAAGCAGAGATGTGCATATGACGACTTGAGCATCCAAATTCTTCTGACTTAATTCATGTGGCAACCATCTTGAATATTTCCATACCAATCCTATCTTCCGAATATGGTCCGAAATGGTTTGCTGAGCTGAATTAAGCCTTTCTGCGATCTCCGATGTTGTCAGAAAAGGATCTTGCTCCAACATGGTCTTAACAACATCATCATCGATCAGAGATGGTTACCCAGAACGTGGCTTATCAGAAAGGTCAAAATCACCTGTTTCGAATTTTTCGAACCATCTTCTGCATGTCCTATCAGAAACTGTACCTTCACCAAACACTTTCAATAAATTTCTACATGCTTCTGTAGCATTTCTTCCTTGTTGAAATTTGTAAAAATTACAGTGGCGTAAATGAACTTTATCAGTAGCCATGGGTACACTATTGCTTCACACGTAAGACTAACGTGAATCAACTTTGTTTTAGTTAACTTGCTATGTCAGTATGTATACATTAAGTGATAAAAATAGAGAGGCACACATGCGCCAAATAAACGTGCTTATGTGTCGAAACTTGTTGTGATAGAAATGGACAGAACTTTCCGGTAGACCTGATATAAAATGTCCAGAATAGGTAACTCTATAGAGACAGAAAGTAGAAGAGCAGTTGCCTAGGAGCAGTGGACAGTGGGGGAGAAATGGGGAGTGACTATCAATGCCTATGAAGTTTCTTTTAGGAATGATGATGCTCTACCCCAGTGGTAGTCAACCTGGTCCCTACCGCCCACTAGTGGGCGTTCCAGCTTTCATGGTGGGCGGTAGCGGAGCAACCAAAGTATAAATAAAAAGATAGATTTAACTATAGTACGTTGTTTTATCAAGATTTATTCTGCCAAACTTAGTGAAAATCCGACATAATGTACTTGGTAAGTAATTATTATTATATGCTTTAACTTGCTGTAACTCTGCTTTATAAATTTTATAAAGTAAAGTTACTTCCCTACTTTATAAATCACCATTACTGTGGAACTGGTGGGTGGTTAGAAAATTTTACTACTAACAGAGATACAAAAGTGGGCGGTAGGTATAAAAAGGTTGACTACCCCTGTTCTAATCTTAGATCATGGTGATGGCTGCATAACTCTGTGAATACACTGAAACCATTAAACTGAACATTTAAATGGATGAGTTTCATGGAATGTGAATTAGATTTCAATACAAATATTAAGGAAAAAAATAGTCCCAGTCCCACAATCTGGAAGTACTCACAGGGATTAGCTCCATCAGTCACAATTAACATCCGGAGGGAACTCAAGCTCACATCTCTTTGGTCCCGATGTGCCATCATAGCCCAGTGCAAGTCTCGACATTTTACTAAAGCTACCTTGGCTACACATGCAAAAAGATAAAATTAATAACACAGACATGCTAAATTTGGCAGATACTTAACATACTATAATAAATACTTTCCCTTGTTTTAGGGATTGTGATTTTTCACTTAGGAAAAATAAAAAAGAGTCTAAAAGAAATTATGCCAGGTGGTCTAAGGCACAGCGATCAAGTGGACACCTGTTTTGCTCACTGTGACCTGTCGGCAGGCCACATATCTTTGCCCAGGAAGCTCTGAACACTAAAGCACTCAATAAATCTAATTCAGGGCTCAAATTCAGACAAATTTGTCTCAATTATTAAGAAAAGACATCACGTGAGATGAAACTGACAACAGACCTCAGTTTAGCAATTGAATTCTAAAATTGGTCAAGCCACCAAAGCATAGAACTATGTCTTTAGAAGAGCAACTTGAAAATTCTTGAAATTTAGTTCTAACAGCCATGTAATTAAAGCTTAGGAGCTGTGTGTAACTACCTTTGTGGGCATGTACTCTTTGGACCCAAGAGAGAGGGCAGGTCTTCATAACAGAGTAGGGCACACTAATCGTATGCATCTTATTCATTATATTCTGAAAAGCAAAGGAAGATAAAAAAAAGTAATCAATACTGAATATACACATAGCATTTAAAAAGTGAACTGTTATTTTGTCAATGATTTTAATCATACCTGTAATAAACGCTCAAAACATGCTTTTTGAAAAAAAAATCTGAAATATTGACTATAAGGTTGAAGTCGCTTTTGCTTTATAACCTTAAACAGGGAGAGAGGTCTTCTCCTCTCTCCCTCAGAGATAATCTCTGTTATGAATCTGGCATGTATCCTTCCTGGCATTTTTCTATGTATTTTACATATATATTTGCCCCCATGGAAACAGAAAGTATTGTTAACATAAAAGGCATCATAATATATATATCTGGCAAAGTACTTTTTCTACTTAAATTGTTTCAGAGCTCTATCTATACACATCAGTATGAGATCTACTCAGTTCTTTCTGAATCGCTACATAGTATTCCATAGTGTAACCATACAACAATTTATTTAAGCACTTCCTTATTACTGACAATTATTTTGCTATTACAATGTTTCAAGCAACATATTTATACTTTCCTGAGTATATGTATAAGTGTTTCTCTAGGATAGATACATAAAAGTGGTATCAGTGAGCCAGAGGGTTTATGTTTTTTAAATTTAACAGATACTACCATACAGCCCTCCAGCGCACTCAGTAATTTCATCATGCTCTCACTAACCACATCCCACAAAGGGCTGGAAATCACAAAACACAAAGTCAAAGTTTTCCTGTTACTTATAGGAGGTCCTGCCTAGACCTGTTGGTCCTTTGAGTAGATAAAGCTGAGTGAGCTGACAAGGTCATGCAATTCAGTGTCTCCTGCCACCCAAATGAATTACTATACCCAGGACCTCCTCCTATCCCAAAGACACCAGCCCTGCAGAATAACAGTCTTGGTATTTAGGCTGGCCATTTTTCTCACCACCTAAGTGGCACAAAGAAACCAAGATACCATTGTTAACATCCCTTTCCTCCCTCCCACAAGTTTCTAGGTACAGTGACAAACTTGGATTTCAGGGAAAGAATGGTGTTTATAACTAATTCTTCATACTTATCCCTTTAACTCCTCATAATGGTTGTTTTTGAAAGAACTAGGAGGTATGTACACTCAAGGAATAGGCTCTTACTAATTTGAGGGGTCCTGAATGAAAAGAGATCCTCCTCCTCTTCCCCATGCTTCATTTTCTAATTTTTTTTTATATTTTTCTGAAGTGAGAAGTGAGGAGGCAGAGAGACAGACTCCCGCATGCACCCAACTGGGATCCACCGGCATGCCCACCAGGGAGCGATGCTCTGCCCATCTGGGGCATTGCTCTGGTTGCAACCGGAGCCATTCAAGTGCCTGAGGCAGAGGCCATGGAGCCATCCTCAGCGCCCGGGCCAACTCTGCTCCAGTGGAGCCTTGGCTGTGGGAGGGGAAGAGAGAGATAGAGAGAAAGGAGAGGGGGAGGGGTGGAGAAGCAGATGGGCGCTTCTCCTGTGTGCTCTGAGTAGGAATCACTTCCATATGCTGGGCCAATGTTCTACCGCTGAGCCAACCGGCCAGGGCTTAATTTTCTACTTTCTCACACTCCTGCAATGTGTAAGAGAGGTGAACAAGATACTCCCAAAGCTCCTTTTCAACTATAGGATCCTGTATCTCTTTTCTTTCCTCTCCTAATCACCATGGTACATATTGTAGCTTTTCCCACTTAAAATGTCTTCTTTCTCTACCTCCACCACAAAAATATCTCTATATGCTAAATCTTACCCATTTTTCAAAGTCCAACTCAACTGTCACCTCTTCCATAAATACAGCCTTGATGCCAAAGCCGGGGGCAACTCACCTTTTTCTAACTCCCACAGCATGTTATGTATTCCTCTATCATGGAAAGCAACCCTTTTACATTGCTACTCCATTCTCTAATTGCAGCATGCAGTCATTGACACATTTAGTCCAATGGAAAGTCAGATGTGATTACTGGCAGATGTCAAGTTCCAAATATATTTATGTAATCCTTTCTTCATAAATAAAGGACAAGGGGCAAATCTCAAACATACTTTTTTTAAATCATAAATAAACACCATCATTTGTAGAACCTTTTAGGCTTTGAGCCATCATAGCAGATGTTTTAAAAATTACAGAACCTAAATTATCCCATATACTATTCTGTGAAATGTATGCCCCACCACACAATGAAGAAAAAACAGAATTTCCTTCTCCTTTTATAAAAATTACCATTTGTGGCCCTGGCCAGTTGGCTCAGTGGTAGAGAGCCAGCGTAGATGTCCTGGGTTCAATTCCCGGTCAGGGCACACAGGAGAAGCCATCATCTGCTTCTCCACTCCTCTCCCTCTTACTTCTCTCTCTCTCTCTCTCTTCCCCTCCTGCAGCCATGGCTCGACTGGAGAGAGTTGCCCTAAGCACTAAGGATGGCTCGATAGACTCTGCTCAGGCACTAAGAAGAGCTTGGTTGCTGAGCAATGGAGCAACGCCTCAGATGGGCAGAGCATCGCCCCTTAGTGGGCTTGCCAGGTGGATCCCGATCCGGCACATGCAGGAGTCTTGTCCCCTCCTCTTATTGAATAAACAAACAAACAAAAAGACCATTTGTATTATAAATAAAATTCCTCTGGAAAATAACATTGATCTTTTGGGGGCTTAATTTTTGAACAAGCACTGAGAGATACCCTCGTTAAATCATAAGATTTATACCAAAGACCTTAATTCTGAATAGCTTACCGCAAACATGCCATGCCACAGCCCGGCATCCTTCTTAAAATCTAAAACATTTACTACTGTTTCTCCTAAAGTAGAGAAAATAGGGGGAAAGAAAACACAGAAATCATCTTTAGTGTTAAATAGCAAAATCAAGTCACTTGCTTTTATTAAACAGCTTATTTGGTACTTTTAAAGAGATCACTAAAAACTCTTATTCTTTTGATTACTTGAAGATCCTCTCAAATTGGCTGGGGGACTAATCATACAGTGACATGGCCACAGCAGAGACAGTGAATTTGAAACTCCTTATGATTTAAATGCTAAGTTCTAAGAGATAATAGTTTTTCCCTAATTATGTAAGGAACTTTAGAAGTTTCACAAACATGTAAAACTTATAATTTCTAAAGAAAAAAATATTGGTATACATTTATTATATCTACATACCTCACGCATACACTTCTAAGCATCCTACAGAATACATTTTTGTGTTTTGATGTGTGCTTTTTGGTAGCTGAATTTCTTGGACTCTAACTCCAAACATACAGCTGGTGGCAGCTCTATATTCATGGGAGGATGAAAATACCTGAGATTCCACAGCTATTAATAAACATGTGGTTTTAATTAAATTTTCTATTTCTGCACTCTAGAAATCATACTTCACATATCTGGTTTGCCCAGAATTGTAGTTTCTTTAAATTGCAGAATATTTGTAAAAAAAGAGGAAAGCAAAAGCAAGCCAAGAATGTGTCTTAAAACATTTCTCTCTGAATTTGGTCATTAACTGGAATCCAATCATTGAGTTCTCTGCTGGTAGTCACACATATCTGAAGCTCACAGTGAGGGCAGTCACGGAATGTAGTCTGACCTTCAGAATAATTGCAGGCCTGGGACAGAGCTTGGCAGTGAGACAACATTGCAAGGCGGGATACTGTAACTCCCATTACACTCCCTTCTTTGCTTGTTTTATACTAAAAAACAAAACAAACAAAAAAACAAAAACATAAAAAACACAATAAAATGAGTTATTTCAAGTAACAAAACTAGAATCCTAAAACAAAAAGATAAAGCCGTGATAATGGGCTGAATTTAACATGCTTCATGTGAACATTTGAAGCTGTGACCTTGGGCTCCAAACTCTAATCACACAAAGACAGGATTGGAGAATGACAAGGCTCAATTAAAGTATGTGTGAAAAATTCTTTTTAAATTTTTCTATTGATGTGAGAGAGAGGAAGGGAAAGAGGGGAAGAGAGAGAGAGAGAGAGGGAGAGAAAAAGAAGTATCAACTCATTGTTCCACTTAGTTTTCCATTTAGTTGTGCACTCACTAGTTGCTTCTTGTATGTGCCCTGACCAGGGATTGAACCCGTGACCTCAGCTTGCTAGGACAATGCTCTATTCACTCTGCCACCTGGCCAGGATTTGTGTGAAAAATTCTTAAAGGTTTAATTAGTTTAAAGAAGCTAACATAAACAGGTGACCTGAGCTGCAGTAACAGAAGCACAACATCAAATGCAGGGCAAGCTCTGCACTGCAGAGTAAAAGGCGCATAAGGCGTGGCCTCTGTCAGAAGCTCCTAGTTTGGAGGGGGAGACCTAGAAATGCCCTATTCACTCACTTATAATTTGCTTCTACCTCAATGCTCCATTTGAGTTCTTTTTATTACCAAGATCAGCAATTTTTTCATTTTTAAATCAAAAGAACATAAGCATACTTCATTTTATCAGAACTTTCTGTAACATTTGACATTTCCCTTCTTGACACTTTCTTTTTCCTTGGCTTTTTTTTTTTAACATTAGTTCTTAAGTTCTGACTAAGAAAGAATTCAGAGCCAAAACTCAAAATATAAGAGAAATGTTATTTAGAAAATCACAGAAACAGAAGTGAGCCTTAGAAGAAATGGGATCAGGAAACAAGTTACAGAGCCAGAAGGACCCTTAGAGCTTAAGAGAAGGAACAAGAAAGGCAAAGGTAATGCACCTGGGGAGAAGAAAATAGGGGAGGAAAAGTCATGGGTGTGCTCCTGGGAGCACTTCCTTGGCTTTTGTGATACTTCTCTCTCCTATTCATATTCTCTCCCTCCACCCCACTTTCATTTTTTCTGCCTATCCCTTTTACTGTTTTTATTTTATTTTTTTGAAGGAGAGAGAAGAGAGAAATACTGTTTGTTTTTCTACTTATTTATGCATCCATTAATTGATTCCTGATTGGGGATTGAATCTGCAACCTTGGCTTATCAGTCAATGCTCAACCAACTGAGCTATTTTGCCAGAGTTCTGCCTGTTCCTTAAATGTTGGCATTCCCTGAAAGCTCTGTTCTTCTTTCTCTTCTCATTTCATTTTATTCAGTCAGGGTACCATATTCCTGATGACTCCCATTTCTCTACTTTCAACTCAGATGTCTCTCCAGAAGTCCAGATGCATAGAGTCAATTGTTCTCCTTAAATAGCCCATAGTCCTATGAAACCTTGTAGATCCAACACTGTATTCTTCACCACCACCCCCATCCATGAAAACTCTTGCTATATTTAATATCTTAGTGAAGGATGCCACCATCTACCCATCTACCCAAGTAAGAAGCCTGAGTCTTCTTGCCTACTCCCTCTCCAGAGTTAAGTCAATAAACCCTGCTTCCTCTACTTCCTTACTGTCTCTCAACTAGATCCACATTTCTCTATCCCCATCACCATGAACTTGAGTTCACCTGAATAATTGTAAAAGCTGGTCTCCCTGTTTCCCTTCTTAACCCAACCAAACCATATGAATCTTTTTTGGAAAAAAGAGACAGAGACAGACAGACAGATAGGGACAGACAGAAAGGAGAGAGATCAGATGCATCAATTCTTCGTTGTGGCACCTAAGTTGTTCATTGATTGCTTTCTCATATGTGCCTTGACTGGGGGGCTCCAGCAGAGCAAGTGACCCCTTGCTCAAGCCAGTGACCTTGGGCTTCAAGCCAGTGACCTTTGGGCTCAAGCCAGCGACCTCAGGGTTTCAAATCTGAGTCCTCTGCATCCCAGGCCGATGCTCTATCCACTGCGCCACTGCCTGGTCAGATGCCCCATAAATCTTTAAAGAACATATTTACATAGGTTGTTACCATATATGTAAACAACATATTTATTCTTACTGCACTACTGCTGACAACTCATTAAAAGCTCCCTATTATCCACAGAATAATTTCACAGCAACGTTCTGTGGGTAATCAGAGGGTCCCAAGTGAAAACTGCAAGTTAATTCAGAATAGCAGAAAGGAATGTAGAGGGTGACAGTTCTGTGTGAGACCAGAGAGCTAAGCAGGGTCCTTCACCTGTTAGGAAGAACCAATAAATAAAGATTGAAAAGCAGTGGTCAATGAGGCAGGAAACCTGCAAGTAGTCAGGGAAGCCAGTGAGCAATTTTAAAGAAGACAGAGTGATGAACCATTTAATCACTGAGAGATGACAGAGATTGAGTTGATCATTGTAACTTATAGAGCCATGAAATCAGTGTAATGGATTGTGACTAGCATATTGTGTTTTTAATGAAAAAGAATAGACAAGGAAATAAACAGAATAGACAAGGAAATAAAATGGCAGATTAAAAAAAAAGAGCTGATCACTAAATTTGCTATTTTAATTGTATGCTTACTTGTTTGTTCTTTAAACATACTTAGATTTCACCCTGGCTAGTTAGCTCAGTCAAGTGTAGTCCCAAAACACCAAGGTTGTGGGTTTGATCCCTGGTCAGGGCACATATGGTAAGTGACCAATGAATGCACAACTAAGTGGAACAACAAATGAATACTCCCTCGCCTGACTGGGCGGTGGTGCAGTGGATAGAGCGTCGGACTGGGATGCGGAAGACCCAGGTTTGAGACCCTGAGGTCTCCAGCTTGAGCGCGGGCTCATCTGCTTTAAGCAAGGCTCACCAGCTTGGACCCAAGGTCGCTGGCTCGAGCAAGGGGTTACTTGGTCTGCTGAAGGCCCACAGTCAAGGCACATATGAGAAAGCAATCAATGAACAATTAAAGTGTTGCAACGCGCAATGAAAAACTAATGATTGATGCTTCTCATCTCTCCATTCCTGTCTGTCTATCCCTCTCTCTGACTCTCTCTCTGCCTCTGTTAAAAAAAAAAAAAAAGATGCATCCTTTAAAAAAAAAAAAATGAATACTCCCTCTCCATCTCTCTAAAAGCAATAAAAAAATAATAATAAATATACTCAGATCTCTTCCATCTTTAAAAGCAACCCTCCTTGGCTCTGGCCAGGTAGTTCAGTTGATTAGAGAGCATCATCCCAATACACCAAGGTTGCAAGTTCGTTCCCTAGTCAGGGCACATACAAGAATCAACCAATGAATGCACAAATAAGTGGAAAAACAAATCAATGTTTCTGTCTTTCTGTCGCTCTCTTCCTCTCTCTACAAATTGATGCTTCTCTCCCTCTCCCTTCCTCTCTCTGTAAAATCAATAAATTAAAAAAGAAAGCAACCCTCCTCATGTCTAACATTACCACATCATCTCTCAAAGGTACTTCCCACTTTCTTCCCCTTCTTTTAATTTTTATTTATTGATTTTAGAGAGAGAGAGAGACAGAAAGACAGAGAGAAACACTGATTGTTGTTCCATTCACTTATGCATTCATTGGTTGATTCCTACAAGTGCCCTGACCAGGGTTGAAATCCGCAGCTTTGGTGTATTGGGATGACACTCTAACCAGCTGAGCTACTTGACGAGGGCTCCCCAAATCCTTTTTAAAAAAAATTTATTAAAAGAAAATGAAAACAGCCCTGGCCCAGTAGCTCAGTTGGTTAGAGTGTCATCTGGATACACCAAAGTTGCAGGTTTGACCCCCAACCAGGGCACAAACAAGAATCAACCAATAAATGCATAAATAAGCAGAATAACAAATTGATGTTTTTATCTCTCTCTCTCCTTTACCCTCTTTCATAAATAAATAAGTTAATTAATTAAAAATAAAAATAGGTCCCGGTCAGGCGACTCAGTGGATAGAGCATTGTTCCAATGCACCAAGATCGTAGGTTCAATCCCCAGTTAGGGCACTTATGAAAAACAATCAGTGAGTGTATACAACTAAATGGAACAATGAGTTGATGCTTCTCTTTCTCTCCTGCCCTGTTTCCTCTCTCTCAAATCAATGAAAAAATTAAAAATAAATAAATAAAAATTGAATATTAAAAAAAAGTAAAAATAGGTCCTGGACAGCTGGCTCAGTGGTAGAGCATCAACCCAGTGTGTAGACGTCCCTGGTTCAATTTCCGGTCAGGGCACACAGGAGAAGCGACCATCTGCTTCTCCATCCCTCCCCTTTCCCCTGCTTTCTCTCTCTTTCTCTCTCTCTCTTTCTCTCCCTCTCTCTCTCTCTCTTCCCCTCTTGCAGCCATGGCTCAACTGGGTCGAGCACATGGGCCTGGGTGCTGAGGATGTCTCCAGGTCCCTCGAGCCTCCACTTCAGATAAGCAGAGCATCCCTCCCCAGATGGGGTTGCTGGGTGGATCCTGGTCAGGGCACATACAGGAGTCTCTCTGAATCTCCTCCTCTCACTTAAAAAAAAAAAAGGAAACTATAAAAAAGAAAACAGCCCTGGCCAGTTTGCTCAGTGGTAGAGCATCGGCCCAGAGTGTGGATGTCCCAGGTTTGATTCCTAGTCAGGGCACACAGAAGCAACCATCTGCTACTTCATCGCTTCCCCTTTCCCTCTCTTCCTCTCCCTCCCCCCCCCTTCTCTCTCTCTTCCCCTCTTGCAATCATGGCTCAATTGAGCATGTTGGCCTCGGGAGCTGAGGATGGCTCCATGGCCTCACCTCAGGCACTAAAATAACCCAGTTGCACAGCAACAGAGTGGCAGTCCCAGATAGGGGCTGCTGGGTGGATCCTGGTCAGGATACATGTAGGACTCTATCTCTCTGCCTCCCTGCCTCTCAAAAAAAAAAAAAAAAAAAAAAAAGATAAAAGAACAAGTAAAGGAAAAAAAATACTGATTTGTTTATTTATTAATTTAGCAAATGGTTAGCATTTACTAATATGTCTCAAGCAAGATGAAAAACTAACCAAGGGCATAGCTTTCAAAGTGAAACAGATGGAAGTTTGAGTCTCAGCTCTGGCATTTTTTGAGTCATCTGACCTTTGGCTAGTTATTCAAGTTTGTTTAAGTCTTAGTTTCCTTGCCCTTGGCCGGGTAGCTCAGTTAGAGCATCATCCTGATACAACAAGGTTGTGGAGTGAAACCCCAGTTGGGGTATGTACAAGAAGCAACCAATGAATGCATAAATGAGTGGAACAATAAATCAATGTTTCTTTCTCTTTCTCTTCCTTCCTCTCTCTTTTTTTTTTTAAGATTTTATTTGCCTGACCCATGGTAGCACAGTGGGTAGAGCATTTGATCCAGAATGCTAAAGTCCGAGACCCTGGGCTTGCCTGGTCAAGGCACATATAAGAAGTAACTACAACAAGTTCCTGCTACTCCCAACCCCCCTTTCTCTCTTTCTACTTTTATTTTATAAATAAAATCTTTTATTATTGATTTTTAGAGAGAAAACAGAGAAAAAGGGAGGAGGAGAAGGAAGCATAGACTAATAATTTCTCTCTCCCCCTTCTTTTCTCTAAAATTAGTGAGTTGAAAAAAATTTTTTAACTTCGAAAAGTTAAGTTTTAAATTTTGTAAGATAGCATCTGAAGTCAAAGAAAAACCAGAATGTATGTTCAAGCCTCAGGACTTACCTCAATGTATGCTGGTTCACTACCAGCAGGTGAGATGTGGGGTTGCCAGTCTTTAGGAGGCTTTGAAAGGTACTTGGAATCTGTTACAACCCATTTGAGCCGGGGCCAACCTAAATCAAATCCAAAATAAAAATTGAATCGCCTAAGCCATAAGGGAAGGAATTCACATTGCACTGGTCATTTTAAACATCAAGAGACCAAATCAAGGTCATTTTATAATCAGTAAAATACTTTTAAAATTAATTTTTAGTGATAAATCACTACACATTTATACCTCTTTCAAAAGTACAATCTTTCCACATGCTAATTCCAGGCCTTGACATTACCTCAACAATTGGGAAGTCCATTTGGCAGTGGAAGTCCACTGAGGTTAGTGGTCTATCCTCTGTCTCTACATGTAGCATTTAGTTTTAATGAACAGAGTGGTAGCTTTTTCCAACCATCAGCATAAAGGTTAAGGGTGTGGGCTGTGGAATCAGACAGATTTGGGTTCAAATCGCTGTTCTGCCATTTATTAGCTGTGACTTTGGGTAAGTTACTTAACCTCTCTTTGTCTCAGTTTCCTCACCTGTAAAATGAGGATAATAATGGTACCTACTTCATAAGATTGTGAGAATAAGAAAATATATTTTAAGTACTTAGATAGATAAGTTAATACACTAAAGCACTCAGCTTTAACTTTTAACTGATAATTCAGGTACAAATATTACTAACCTTTAAACTGTACAATCTCTCCATTTTGTGTTTTTGGCAGCCCCTTTAGACAAACTTCACTGGTAAGAGCTAAGGCAATACCACAGCTTCCTAGCAAGAAGCCAATCTGCTGCCCTCCAGCATCCTGTAGAGAAAGAAAATGAGCACAGCAGGGGAGTGAATGTGAGCACACCCATGACCAAAATCTAACACTTGGTAATGCTCTGGCACTTGTGTGATAACATTCATGGGACCCACTGATATCTAGCAACTGGTAAAATCTAGTGACAATATGTTCTTCCAAATAATTTCTATCATACAATGATTTCCTAAGGGTATACAACATATTTTATTAATCTGACATTGCTAATGATGAATTCTACCTCCTAAATGTGACCATTTTATTCAAAGGTCAACAATGCTCCTCTTTTAGATCAAACTCAAGCAAATATGGACATGGTAAAACTGTCTTGACCTAGTCACACCCCCAATCTATAAGAAAAACAAGTTAGGATTATATATTACTTAAACAAAAACAAAATAAGTAATGTAAATGAACAACAAATGTCCAAATTTACAATGAAAGTGAATAAATGGTTGTACCCAAATCCATACACTAATTATTATATTTTAAAGAGATAGATTAAAAAATAATAATAAAAATAAAAGAGGTAGATTTAAGCCTTACTACAGCATAGAGAACAAAAGATATATTCTAAAGATTCCCACTAAAACATCATCTTAAAAGTATCATTATGAAACTACACAAACACTGTCAACTTAATTTCTGGAACAATCTAAAGATACTATATCCCATCAATCAGAGTTTCAGACATGTTACCAATTTGTTCTTTATTTCTTTAAGAAAATATTTTTTTTCTTGTAAATACATAGTCTCTACCATATTTGTTGTTATCATCAACTCTCAAAAATAAACAGCATGAGAAAATTAAGGTCAAACAGCTTATGGAAAAATCATTTGGTTAAACTTGGAAATCTGCTACAATGCTTCATTTTAGTAGGGCTGGTATGTTATCAAAGTAAAATTCTGACCTCTAGAGTAGTAACAGGCCATCACTATATCACTCTTTGACTTAATGGAAATCCTAGGTCATATGATACAGTAAACCACATCCCTCTGCAAAAGGTCTCACTTACTGTGGATTACCTACAGTCTCTGAAGCAAGGGTGGTACTCTTCATGAATGGTAATTGTCAAGTATGCCCTCATGAGTTTTAAGTAATACATCAGGGGTCCCCAAACTTTTTACACAGGGGGCCAGTTCACTATCCCTCAGACCGTTGGAGGGCCGGACTATAAAAAAAACTATGAACAAATCCCTATGCACACTGCACATATCTTATTTTAAAGTAAAAAAACAAAACGGAAACAAATACAATATTTAAAATAAAGAACAAGTAAATTTAAATCAACAAACTGACCAGTATTTCAATATGGGGCTCCACAGCCGCAGACCGAATGTGTGCCATATGACACGCGTCCCGCGTCACCCGAAGTAGTACCGTAATGAGCGCCGCCACATACAGTACTCTAGGAGCACAGGATGCAGATGCATCTGCATCCTGTGCTCCTCTCATTGACCACCAATGAAAGAGGAGCCCCTTCTGGAAGTGCAGCAGGGGCCACATAAATGGCCTCAGGGGGCCGCATGTGGCCCGCATAGTTTGGGGACCCCTGTAATATATAAACCTACAAATATTCTATCTTAGTTGAAAACATGTTATTTACATGAAAGTTACAAATATTAATTTTTCTATAACTTTCACATGTTTAGAAAGTGAAGCTAAAGAAAGCAGAATGTGGCCCTGACCAGTTAGTTCAGTGGATAGAGTATTGGCCCAGTGTATGGACATCCTGGGTTTAATTCCTGGTCAGAGCACACAAAAGAAGTGACTATCCCCTCTCTCTCCCCTTTCTCTTCCCTTCTCCTCTCACAGCCAGTGGCTCAATTGGGTCAAGCACTGACCCCAGGCGCTAAGGATAGCTCAGTTAATTTGAGCATTGGCCCCAGGCAGGGGTTGCTGGTTAGATTCTGGTCGGGGTGCATGTGGAAGTCTGTGTCACTATCTATCTCCCCTTCTCTCACTTAAAATAAAAAAAGAAAGAAAGTAGAATGTTTCTAATGCTGTAAACAAGTCTATCAATCTCAAAACCCAATGTCCGCCATGTCTCAATAGGCTCCATTTTTCTTAAATTTAGTAAAGTTACCTTTCTGGTAAGAGGTACCTCTATAGGTACTGGAATCACTTCTGCCAGGAGACATCCATAAAAAGCCACCATAAACATGACTGGATCATTGTTGGGGTAAACCAGGGCTACCTAAAATGCATAATGACATTCAGAAATAGAGGACTAAAACCAGTCTAATGCCAGAGCAGGTAAGAAAAGAAAAAACAGACTAACACTTTCAATGTCACTCTGTAAGATATACATTTATATGTAAAAGATCTACCATAAACACAATAAATACAACTATTTAAGAGCCTAAGGGAAATCAAGTTATTGAGAAGGATGCACAAATCTAAAAAAGACCTCTGTCATTCCTATGAATATACTAGACACATTTTGGGAACTACTGTAAAATGCAATTCATCATCATCCTAACAATTTTCCCCTTAAGTCTACTGGTGATTTAGCAATAAACAACTCACCTTAACTAGTAAGTTAATTACTTGTGAAACCTAAGGCAATTTACTTTAGTGCAGGGCTAAAACAACATAATAAATGTAACATATCTCTCAAGCTATACCAGCATATTAAAAATAAGCTTTACATTTCTTACAGAGAGCCTACAAGCATTGAGTGACTCAATTACCACCTTAGGGCCGACCTAAGGTATTTTACTCTTTCATTAATCCTTACTCACTGAACCAACAATGCGAGTGTTCTAGCATGAAAGGCATTTATTTAGTAATAGCTATAAGCAGTACTGGTAGAACCATTATGGATATAAAGTGATTTCACTTACAAAAGATAAACAGTAAAACTTCTGTAATATGTTCAAACCTGTGACCTCACCTGGAGTACAGCACAGGAATAACCAACTCTTCCTAACTTACTCAAGAAGTACAAAACACAGTCAGTACCACTGTGGAGTTTTGTTACCTGGTTTAAATATTTATTAATTAACATTTGAAACTGAATTATGTCACTGGACTCTTTTTGTCTCTTCTTTTGCTTTCAAATTCTCTAAATTCATTACCAAGGTAAGTTCAATTCTTTTTTTTCCTTATATAAATTTTTTTTAAGATTTATTCATTAAAATAAAATAAAATAAAATAAAGATTTATTCATTTTAGAGAGGAGAAAGAAGGAAAGAGGACAGAGAAGGGGGAATAGGAAGCGTCAACTCCCATATGTGCCTTGACCAGGCAAGCCCAGGGTTTCGAACCGGAGACCCTCAGCATACCAGGACGATACTTTATCCACTGTACCACCACAGGTCACACACATTTTTCCATTTTTATTTTTACTTTCTTATTTTCTCATAAGTTCAATTGTGAACCTTGAGAGTTCTAAAAGAAATACAAGATCCACAAGACATTTAAACAACCCATTTACCTCTGCACATAAACGTCATGTTGTTAGGAAGACACAGAAGTACTTTCTTAGGGTTCATTGAGGGTAGAAGACACTCATATGCCACACTTACAAGGAGAAGCCATCCTTTAGGTGTCATTTGTCACAATGCAAAAATATTTTTAAAAGGCTAGTTTAAGGGATTCTATAATCACGAGCCTCCTAAGTTGTATAGTTGGTGTTTGTTCTACAAATTCCAAATGCAAAGTAATATCTGATGGTAAGAAGTAATCATATTTAGGTTATTAATAGGAAAAAAAAACCAGTCATGACCGAGTAACTCAGTTGGTTAGAGAGTCATCCTGACACGACAAGGTTGTGGGATTGATCCCTGGTCAGGGCACATAGAAGATTCAACCAATGAATATAGAAATAAGTAGAACAACAAATAAATGTTTCTCCTCTCTCTCTCTCTCTCTCTCTCTCTCCTTTTTCCCTTCTTCTCTCTCTAAACTCAATAAATTTAAAAAATATTTTTTAAGCACGCACGTGCGAGAAACAGATAGGGACAGACAGGAAGGGAGAGGATAGAGAAGCATCAGTTCTTCGTTGTGGCACCTTAGTTGTTCATTGATTGCTTTCCCATATGTGCCTTGACCAGGGGACTACAGCCGAGTCAGTGACCCCTTGCTCAAGCCAGCAACTTTGGGCTCAAGCTAGTGACCATGGGGTCATGTCTATGATCCCACACTCAAGACAGTGACCCCACACTCAAGCTGGCAACCTCAGGGTTTTGAACCTGGGTCTTCTGCATCCCAGGCCGACGCTCTATCCATTGTGCCACTGCCTGATCAAGCTAAATAAAATTTCTTTTTTTTTTATCTATTTTTTATTTTTGGTGAGAAGAGGGTAGGCGGAGAGAAAGACTCCCTGCATGTGCTCCAACCAGGATCCACCCACCCAGCATGCCCACTAGAGGCGATGCTCTGCCCATCTGGAGCTGTTCCATTTTTTTTAGCCCTTGAGGCAAGGCCATGGTGCCATCCTCAGTGTCCGAGATCATCTCACTCGAACCAACCGAGCCATGGCTGCAGGAGAGGAAGAGAGGAAGAAAGAAAGAGAAGGAGTAAGGGTGGAGAAACAGATGGTCACTTTTCCTGTGTGCCCTGACAGGGAATCGAACCTGTGACATCCACACGCCGGACCAACGCTCTACCACTGAGCCAACTGGCCAGGGCAATAAAATTTTTTTAAAAAGAAAAATCCTTCAAAATTTAAAAATATTTAATGTCACCTCCAATTAAAGATAAAATTAAATTATATCACTTGACCTGGTGGTGATATAGGATAGAGTGTCAACTTGTGATGCTGAGGACCCAGGCTCAAAACCCCAAGGTTGCTGGCTTGAGCACAGGCTCACAGTCTTGAGCACGGGCTCACCAGCCTGAGCACAAGGTCCCTGGCTTGAGCGTGGGATCATAGACATAACTCCATGGTCTCTGGCTTGAACCCAAAGGTTGCTGGCTTGAGCTCAAGGTAGATGACTTAAGCAAGTTGTCAGTGACTCAGCTGAAGTCCCCAGTCAAGGCACATATGAGAAAGCAATCAATGAACAACTAAAGTGCCACAATAACGAACTGATGCTTCTCATCTCTCTTCCTTCCTGTCTGTCCCTATCTGTCTTGCTAAAAATTAATTAATTAATCATATCAATATGGCCCTGGATGGTTGGCTCAGTGGATACAGCGTCAGCCTGGCATATGGACATTCTGGGTTCAATCCCCAATCAGGGCACACATGAGAAGTGATCATCTGCTTCTCTTCCCCACCCTCTCCCTCTTCTCTCTCTCTTCTTCTCTCACAGCCAGTGGCTCAACTGGTTTGAGCTTTGGCCCTGGGCACTGAGGATAGCTCAGTTGATGCAAGTGTTGGCCTCAGGCTCTAAACATAGCTTGGTTGATTCAAGCATCAACCCCAGATGGGGGTTACGGGTGGATTTCGGTCAGGGAACATACAGGAGACTGTCTCACTATTTCCCCTCCACTCACTTAAAATTAATAAATTAATTTTAAAAAGTATATAAATTTGTTTTTTTCTAAGAAGTAGTGTGAGCCTGACCAGGTGGTGGTGCATTGGATAGAGTGTCAGCCTGGGATGCTGAGGACCACGGTTCAAAACCCTGAGGTCACTGGCTTGAGAGCGGACTTGCCAGCTTGAGCATAGGGTCACTGGCTTGAGCATGTGATCACAGACATGACCCCATGGTGCTGGCTTGAGCCCAAAGGTCACTGGCTTGAAGCCCAAGGTTGCTGGCTTGAGCAAGGGGTCATTGGCTCAGATGGAGCTCCCCCATCAAGGCACATATAAGAAAGCAATCTGGCCTGACCTGTGGTGGCACAGTGGATAAAGCGTCGACCTGGAAATGCTGAGGTCGCCGGTTCGAAACCCTGGGCTTGCCTGGTCAAGGCACATATGGGAGTTGATGCTTCCTGCTCCTCCCCCCTTCTCTCTCTCTCTCCTTTCTAAAATGAATAAAAAATTAAAAAAAAAAAAAAAAAAAAAAGAAAGCAATCAATGGGCAACTAAGGTGCTGCAACGAAGAATTGTTGCTTTTCATCTCTCTCCCTTCTTGTCTGTTTGTCTCTCTCTCTGTCTCTCTCTCGCCCCCCCCCAAAAAAAAAGTAGTAGCATGACTCTTCCTCCCTTTTACCTAAAACCACAGAAAATTGTTTTAAAAAATTTTAGGAAACTTTGTCTTTTATTTTGTGGGACAGTCTTTAAAGAAAAAATAAATCATAGTAAACTTTATTGCTACTCTTGTTTCCTGAATATTGAAATATTTATTTCCAGAAAGACTTAGGTTTCCCTACTTTTTATTAGCAACTCAAGAGTTTATTGATTAAGTAGCTACAAAAAGGGACATGTGAATTTTCTTCGATTGATTAAAGCAAGAATTATCACCTGGCGTTGGATTGACCTGGGTTGGAACCAAGCCACTTCCATTTTCTAAGAATAAAAATTATATAAATTGTACCAATGTACATTAAAAATCCAGAATGTGCATGTTAGAAAGCAATAAAACATCACCTTCCTAAAACCAAAAAACCAATTACCCTGTCTCCAGGTTTTAATACAGGTTCATTTTTGGTCCCCAGTTTATTAAGCAGTGTGTAGGCCAACTTTAAACTTCTGCTCCACAATTTTCCTGAAAAAAAAAAAAAACAGAGAGAAAAAAAGAAAGAAAACAGTCATATAGAGAAACACTGGCACACTCTTACACTCCCACCCCAGCATGCCTGTACCTTTTCCTTCACCCTCTCCTCCCCCACAGGTGTGCATCTCCTAAGCTCTAAGGGACCCCAGGAGACTTGCAACCAGGGTAGCAATGAGCAGTGGTTACATCCTGGGCTAACCCCCTGTACCTGTTTCCAAGATCTCTTTTCTCTGACTTCCCAGTGAGGCAAAGCAGCCTCACCTAGGTTCTCCTGTTGCTTCTTTTATCCTAACCCCTTCCTTGTTTCGCTGTTCCCAGCTTTAATAAATATACTCTCAAAATCAATTAAAAAAGGGAAGGAAGGAAGGAAGGAAGGAAGGAAGGAAGGAAGGAAGGAAGGAAGGAAGGAAGGGAGGGAGGGAGGGAGGGAGGGAGGGAGGGAGGGAGGGAGGGAGGGAAGCGGGGAAGGGGGAATGGGGGAATGAGGGCTATGGGAAGGGAGGGGAGGGGAGGGGAGGGGAGGGGAAGGGAGGGGAGGGGAGGGGAGGGGAAGGGAAGGAGAGGGGAAGGGAGAGGAAGGGAAGGGAGTGGAAGGGAGGGAAGGGAAGGGAAGGGAAGGGAAGGGAAGGGAAGGGAAGGGAAGGGAAGGGAAGGGAAGGGAAGGGAAGGGAAGGGAAGGGAAGGGAAGGGAAGGGAAGGGAGGGGAGGGGAAGGGAAGGGAAGGGAAGGGAAGGGAAGGGAAGGGAAGGGAAGGGAAGGGAAGGGAAGGGAAGGGAAGGGAAGGGAAGGGAAGGGAAGGGAAGGGAAGGGAGAAAGAAAATCGCAGGCCTATCAAAGTGAGAGGGTATTCAAGTCCTAAATACATTTAATAAGACAATGGCTACTTCCAAATGACTCCTTAGACAAGTATTGCCCCAACACAGAGAGCCCCTCCCCCACAAAAATATTTTATATTCACTCTAGTTTAGGTAAAGCCAGTCCTGCTCCCAAACAAACAAAAGAACAAACAAACATCACTAGAAACTTTTTCTGGTTTGAACAATTTTTCAAATTATTTTCTGAAGTAATCTGAATATTGTTAAAATTAGTTTAATGTGAGCTGATCACATTTAAAAGGGAGGGAACAATTGGTTATCACAGGATGGAAAATCAGAAGACTACACCATTCTAAGCTTTTTCTGAAGAATCATTTACATATATGGTATTAGAGATGGGAAGTAACTGCAAAGCAAAAGTGTGACTCCAATAGTTAAGCATTCCATACACCGCTGTATTTCAGTAAAAACAGACAATAAATTGGAAATTAACTATATGAAATGTGAATATATTCAAATATGTTAAATAAACATGCAGAGATTTGGCCAGCTGACTGCTTTCTTTAAGGGTTATATGGATGAAATTAATATACAGATTCTGAACTGAATGCTTAAACTATCTGGGGGGTGGCAAGCCTGTTTCCTCCCCTGCTTGTGCTGCCTCCCTTCAACCATCTTTAGAAATTCTTATTTTATGCCTGACCAGGCAGTGGTGCAGTGGACAGAGTGTCAGACTGGGATGCAGGGGACTCAGGTTCAAAACCCTGAGGTCGCTGGCTTGAGCACAGGTTATCTGGCTTAAGCATGGGCTCACCAGCTTGAACACAGGGTCTCTGGCTTGAGCATGAAATCATAGACATGACCCCATGGTGGCTGGCTCGAGCCTAAGGTTGCTGGCTTGAGCATGGGGTCACTGGCTCGGCTAGAGCCCCCCAGTCAAGGCACATGTGAGAAAGTAATCAATGAATAACTAAGGTGCTCCAACTATGAGTTGATGTTTCTCATTTCTCTCCTTTTTTGTCTGTCCCTGCCTGTTCTTCTTTCTCGCTCTCTCTCTCTCCTTGCTAAAATAAAATAAAATAAAATAAAATAAAATAAAATAAAATAAAATAAAAATCTTATTTTAGATTATGAAAAAAGTAAAAGAAAAATTATGTTATTTTCAATAGACATGTTAGTTTTACATACAGCACATTCAGAGGGGCATCTAAGGTTTAAATGCATGTCAATCTGCACAATTCTTTAAATAAAAACAATCTTTCCTCTAAAATTATTTTGCATCTAGCTCTAAGGACAATGTGCTCCACTTGTGAAGAGAAAAAGGAATCCGTCTGAGTAAAACTAATACAAAATCTCACAGCCCCAGTTAAATCCATTCTTCTTGTTATTAAAAAAGAAAAGTTATTTTTAAAAAAACTTATAAAAGAGCCTGACCTGTGGTGGCACAGTGAATAGAGCATTGACCTGGACTGCTGAGGTCTCTGGTTCAAAGCCCTGGGCTTGCCTGGTCAAGGCACACACACAAGCAATAAGCTAGTAATGAACTAAAAGCAAAGCAACTGTGAACTGACACTTCTTGCTGCCCCCCCCAAAATCAATAAATAAAATCTTTTTAAAAAATTTAAAAAGTTATTTATAAAAATTATTTACAAAAGTAAAATAAAAACAGGGAAAGGGGATGATAGGATGGGATAAAGCTGAAGGGAAGGGGGGAGAGCACTGTAGGGAGGAGGGCAAGGGAGATGTTGAGGGGAATACAGAGGAGGGGATGCATTCGGGGCAACACTAGAATCTATGTAAACACAATAAATTAAAATAAAAAAACTTTATCTAGTATGCAAAACTAAATGGAAAAGTATTGATTCTTTGTTTTTTTATAGAATTCTGTGCCTATTATAAGCAAGAGGCAGATGAAATAATGACAAAGATCTAAAAGCAATCAGTTTCAATTTTTGGATAAAACTATATGGTTTCTACCACATACCATTAATCCTGCCCAAATGTCTTTCTAAAATCTTTTTTTTTTTTTTTTTTTTGTGGGAGAGACAGTCAGAGAGAGGGACAGACAGGGACAGACAGACAGGAAGGGATCAATTCTTCGTTGCTGTTCCTTAGTTGTTCATTGATTAATTTCTCATATGTGCCTTGACCGGGTGTTACAGCAGACCGAGTTACCCCTTGCTTGAGCCAGTGACCTTGGGCTCAAGCTGGTGAGCCTTGTTCAAACCAGATGACCTCGTGCTCAAGCTGGCGACCTCGGGGTCTCAAACCTGGGTCCTCCACACCCCAGTCCGACGCTCTATCTACTGCGCCACCGCCTGGTCAGGCAGAAATCCTCTCTAATGTTAAAACATCAGTGGATATACAAAGTCTCTTTCTTCTTTTTGCTCTTTTAAATGTAAACTGGCTTGCAGATGTCATGTTAGCAAATGAAATTACTTGGCAATAGCTGTACCTAGAACTTAGGATCCTATGAATAAAAGATCTACTGAAACAACCAGCAACTGCTAAATATCAAGATAAAAACACCACCCATGAAAATATGAAGAAGTATTAGGAAAAAAGGAAGGAGCTAGAATCTCGTAAACTCACCGTATGTGAGAGTGTAAACTGGTTTCCCTGTTACATCCAGTGCAGTCAGACAGGGGCACTTCGCCTGCGTGGTGCCCCAGCGCTGCAGGGCAGACTCAAGAGCAGGAGGCCAGTTACAGATGACTCCTAAGGGCTCTCCCTTCACAGGGGTCATCTGCCGTCCCTCAGGCTTGGGCTGGTTGGGGTCTGGCTGAGGTACTAAAATAAAAAAAGCCAGTGGGTTACGAAAATAAGACCTCAAGTAAGTGCAAATACCAACCAACACAACTTAGGTCTCCAATCCCAAACATATTTCACCTTTCCCTTCATCTTGATCTAGTTTGAACTCACTCTGAGAAAAGAAAGGACATCATTAGAAGTGGTAATCCACATAGTGGGCCTTAATTCATTTTCTCATGTTCAAGAGCCAACTTCCATTTCATAGGTCATGTTCAATAAAAAGGCATTAAATGGGGAGTCAGGAAATCCAAGTTGACATTCACTTTTCACCAGTGTGACCTTAAGCAAACTGAGTTATCTGAGTCTTGTTTTTACTGATCTGTAAAATGCGGACAGTAACAGTTATACCACAGGGTCAGTATCAGACTCAAACCAATAATGGGAACGAATGTTCCTTCCATTCTCTGTACCATGCGCATATGTCACATGGTCAATCCCTTTGCCTCCCGGTGAAGACACTCATCCCTCTCAGGATGCAGCTCAACCAACACATTCCCTGGGAAGCCATCCCTGGCCTTTTCAACCTCATGTACCCACACCACGTGGTAGTCACCCCACTAAAGCACAGAGGTCCTCAAGGGCACCTGTTACTGTACACATTTTCCTCCCCACTGAGCTTTTTCAGAGGCCTGGTTCTTATTCCTCTTATTGCCTAACACAAAGTAATTGTTCAATCAATTTTAATTAAATTGAACTAAATTTGGGGGAGATAAAAAAGCTCTATTATTAACATGATCATTCCAGAAACAGGCAGTGAATAATATTTCATATTCTTTCCTATGGATAAAACTAAAGGCCTCTTAATTTTTCTGCAATAAAAAAGTACTATCCAAATAACAAAAAGCAAAAAAAATCCTTCATTTTTATAGCTGGGAAGATAATTTACATTAAAAAAATCAAGTAATTACTGAGTGCCAATTATGTACACAGGGTGTGGTAAACAGTGAAAAAAAGAATGCATCTGTCATCCTTTGACAAACATTTATTCTTTCTAATAATGCTAAGTGCACAGAATACAGAGTCCGTGCCCTCTAGGAGTATGCAGAGTACAACAGGAACACACACACACAGAGCTAAGTACATATAAGCAGTGCATGACAGAGATATTACAGACCAGGCAGGCAGAAGAGGGCCATGTCACCCAGCTTAATGGGTGGGGTCCCCCACCTGGGGGAAGTAATGCCTGAGCTGGATCTTAAAGGAAGGGTAAGAATTAGCCAGGTGTATGAAAGGTAAGAGGGGAAGCACAGAAGGGACAATGGACAGAATGAGCAACAAGCACAGATGGAATATGAAATACATTTTCTAGCTCAATTTAATGACAGATTTGAGAAGCTCACTGAAATGTCCTTTTTGTTTGAATTTTTCCATTGATTTGAGAAAGAGGGAGGGAGGGGAGAGAGGGAGAGAAAAAGGGAGAGAAAGAGGAAAAGGAAGGGGGGAGGAGAGGGAGCATCAATTTGCTGTTCCACTAAGTTGTTTCATTTAGTTGTGCACTCATTGAGTGCTTCTTGTATGTGTCCTGAGCGAGGATTGAACCTGCAACCTCAGTGTCCTGGGACAATTCTCTATCCACTGACTTACCCAGCCAGGGCTAAACTGTCTTGATTAATTTTTCTACTGACATTAAACTAATGAAACAGTTTCGCTTCTCAAATCACTGTCCTTGGTAAGAACATTTCAGCTGCCCTTCTACTTTGTATATTCCCACACTCTAAGCTACTAGATTAAGTAAAAAAAAATGGACATGGGTGACTAAATAAATGGTTTAGGTTTTACAAACAGACTGCATATATGGTAGGCACAGTCTTCTGGTAATAAAAGTCCGTACATTATTGCCATCCACTAGGCTTCAATGCAGACCCTGGGGCACATGCTTTCAGACTTTCAAAGACATATGGGTCTCTCTTTCCAAAGGTAATCTTATTCAAATAAACAACTGTTGCCTATTTATAATTAGTGACAAGCTGTTAGCTCTATTCTGCCAATGAAAACTGTTCCAGTATGATTCCTATTAAGCCTTGACCTTTATTTGCCTGGTCAATACAATGTGCTTTTTTAAAAAGACTGGTGAGGCTATTACTGGCATGAGCACATCAGTGCATTGAGAAAGATCCCTTTAGCTCAGTGAGTTCAGTGATTCCTAAAGAAACAGAAATTCATCTTAACCTCACGCACCAGGTTGCTTGCTGTTTTCTGCTGCATAAAGTGGGCTAAGATCAGTTAGTCTACTCATGCGCCTAATTCCAGTAACAGGTGTGATGTGATCAAAGCCTACTATTATATTAGTCTTAGGATGTAAAAATGGAGTACAAAGCTACTAAAGGCTTAGTTTTCCCCTTCCCCCTCCAGCCCTGTCCTCTTTTGTCTCCCAAGGCTGTTCTTTTGACAAAAGCTTTTGTTAGGTAGATCTATTCATCATTTAGCTTAATAATTATCAACCAGTCACCCCCAGCATGTTCCCCTCCCACTACTTCCTAGACATCATATGATTTCATTCATAAAGTTTTAAAATCACTGCCCATTACCACTTCCTCTACGAAGCCTTCTTTAACCACACAAAAGGTACTGATTTCTTCCCTTCTCCAACTGCCTATATAAGTTGACACATACTTACTGGCTAACTTCAGTTTTCACATGTATATACTTTCACACTGGTCTAAATTGTAAACAACATGAAGGAAGAAGAAAGTAACTGTATTCTGATGAACTCTTTCACACTCTACCATGTTACTTTACAGAAAGCAGACAATGCATGTGTTGACTAGCTGATTTAACAAAATGACTAAGTCATATCAAAAAAGACTGGAAAAAATTTTGAGGTTTGTTTTTTTGTTTTTTTGTTTTTTTTTTTTGTTTTTTTTGTTTTTTTTTTTTTTTATTCTTTTGACAGAGACAGAGAGAGGGACAGATAGACACAGACAGACAGAAAGGGAGATAGACGAATTTTGAGGTTTTTATATCAGTATTCTAGGACAATGCCACATAAATTCTGTAAATTCTGTATTTGGGAAAGTTCCAAATTTCAAACAGCATATTTTCAAGGATAGTTCAATGCTCCATAGTTATCTCTTTGCTTTTCTCTCCCCTCCTGCCCTCTCTATTTTTCATCTGAGATCTAAAATATAAACAAGCCCTGGCTGGGTAGCTTAGCTGGTTAGAGCATTGTCCCAATATGCCAAAGCTGCAGGTTCAATCCCTGGTCAAGGCACATACAAGAATCAACCAATGAATGCATAAATAAATGGAACAACAAATAGATGTTTCTCTGTTTCTCTCTGTCTCTCTCTCTCCCTTCCTCTCTCTCAAAAATTAAAAAAAACACCTCATTTATATATATAAATATACATATTAATATAAATGATCCTCAGGGAGAAATAGAAGAGAACTATGAACTCTTTCAACCAAAATGAAGCGTGGCTCATCCTTAAGCCCTACAGTACCTGACACATTCTAATTGCTTAAGAAATGTTTGTATATGGAATGCATGTTTCTGGTACTATTACTACTACCTTCCACAATTTCTTCAGAGTCATCCACAAAAAATTCTTTTAAGGGAGGCCTTTTGGGTCGTTTCAGAGTGTTGAGAAGCTGTTGGATTTTTGTGGATACTCTGCTATTGACAGGAACACCTATAAGGAAAAAAATGGTAAGTTAAAATTAATTGATTTTAGGGGTATTTTAGTTCACCAATTCTCTTAGGAGCTTTTCCTTCTTTTCTTTTTTTAGGAGTTTTTATTCCTAATGATGTTTGGCCTTTGCCCACAGCCTTATTCTATTTCAGCTGGGACAAATAGGTCCCAGGACATATTTAGATATGTCCATGGCAAGTTTATAACAACAGGGAACAAATATAGTGCTATTATTAATATATTGCTTAAAGATTTCATCTAATCTCCCTTTTTTCTTATAGCATTCTTTTCTTTTTCTATACTCAGTCTTTTGTTCAAAGTATCTTTTGAAAGTACAGAGTAAGTCTGAACAAGTGTCAGTGCTGCCCCAGTACTGACTGCTGGAAAGAGAGACTCAGGATGACTGGTGTTACTGGATTTCTACCAAGAAGAACTCCCTACCATCAGCTGTATCCATAAGGCTGGACCTGTTGGAGCCTTTGTGCATGCCTTTAACTATCCCCGAGGGGGGTAAATCAATATTTGCTGGGCGTATTGAGGAAGATGATGATGAAGAAGAGGTAGTTGTAGTGACATCAGGGGGAGCAGAGAAATTCTCTAAAAAGGGAGAAAACAAAATTTAGAATTATATTACATTAGCAGTAAAAATAAGAATTTTTATTTTATTTTTGCTTTGTAACAAGGAAGAAAACTATGCAAATCAGGCATGAACTCTTATAAAACAACCTTTCAAATGAGTTCTACTAACAAGATATAGTGAGAGAGCAAGAGGGTAAACCAGGACTTATGAGCTTTCCAAAGTTATTTTAAAAAACTCGAGTAGACTTTGTAAGATCAAATCCTATATCAAATGTTTCTCAAAAACCTTCTTTCTACATAGAAAGACTGGTAGAAAACCAGTATTATATAAAAATAATCATAATAAAACAAAAATTGCAAGTGACTTCAAAATGAAGCCATGTGAGTATGATCATATACTAATATTCTAGTCTGCTGAGCTAATGTTGGTTTATAATATTTCTTCTTCCACTGAAGACAGAAACAGTATTGTGGGAATGGATCAGATCACTTGAGTTTCCAAACGAAGAAAAACCATACAAGTCTATTTTTAATTTTTATAAAATGACCCACAGGTAACTTGGGTCTACTTTGCAGACAAAGTTCTTCCCTTTCTCTAAGCATGATTAGTGTTACTGTGCTCTGCTTCATGTAGGGATTCTTAAAACAAAACTGGAAGAGAGCTATTCAACAGGGATGTGTTACAAAATAAATTCAGAAGAAGAAAACCTCTGGAGAGTTAAAAAATAAAAAAGAAAGTTAGAGGAAGTAAAATATACAACTTATAAGAATAATGAAAAGCCACTCAAGACTACAAAAAAGAGAAAAATCATAATATAAACAATTTAAAAATCAATTTGGAAGTAAGGTCTCTAAGTCCCAAAAGTCTGTAACTACTAGTTTAATAGTTTTTAAAGTTTTAAATATAGTAATAACTACAAATATGTAAATAAATAATAAAGAGAGTACTAACACAAGTATATTGCAGCACACCCCTCCTGTAGGATAATGCAGTAACAAAGCATTAAAAACAAACATTTTTATTTTGACCCATCAATTCCACTTACAGGAATACATCCTAAGGAAATAATGAGACAAATGCACAAAATTGTGTTTCAAGAATGTTCATCTCAGCAGTTTTTGTAATAGAAAAAAAGTAGATAATAGTTAAATGTCCAAAATTGGGGAATGACTAAATAAACCAGGACATGGTCATACAGTGGCATCTATTAAAACCATAAAAAATAACATAATTCCATATTAATAATATAACAGATGCTTGTGATAACACTGCTAAGAAAAGCAGATTATGAATGTTATGTTTAGTATAAATCATTACTGTAAAAATAAAACCTACATATTTATATGTAGATAAAGTCTAGAAGGATTGATGAAAAAGTGATAACTCTAAAGTCCTGTCCATGGAAAGTGAGTTTATAGATTATTTTATATTTCTTGTATCTGTATTTTCAAAATTTTCTATTAGAAACATAAATTACTTATTTTAAAACAAACATCCAAAGGGCAGTATTACTGAATAAAATGGTTTCTGGGAGTACCAGAACAAATAACTTTCCAGAGTAGTACAAGGAACAGAAAAATATGAGGTCAGATGAAATCATCTTGTCAACAAAAGTTCAGGTAAGTTAACTCAGTATTAGGAAAAACTCTTTCACAAGTGAATGACATTGTTCTCCTTTAGAACAACATGAAAATGAAACGTGACCTAACTGTGGCTCTGCCACTTACCCTCCCAAAGAAAAGAAGTGGTGAGCATGCTCCCCTGTAGCTGCTTCAGGAGGTGCAGGGAGTTACAGGGCAGAGTTAAGAGTGCAGGACAATTCACTGCTATTGGCACTTGGCTTTTTAATGTGGGCAACATGCTCCCAAGGTACCTATTTTATTTAAAAATTATTGGCTTGAATTGAAATTTTCCATGTTTTTCTTTTCAATTAATCAAAGCATACCTGTGTTTTTCCCCTCCCCCATCCTTTCTCCAGACACATTAGCTTTACCTTTCTTTCTCCTAAGCTCCAACGGCCTTTCTTTTCCCTCTGTAACATTCTAAATAAACTTTCTTTTATAGTTTGAAAAAAATAAAAGATATACATAAGGTGACATAAAAAGAAAATAGTATAACAGACACATGATATGTTTATATACATCACTTAGTGTTATGCACCAACCAATTAAGCAAAAGCAGAGATCTGAGCTGTATATCTTTATCTGCAAATGTCACAACTTTTTAAAACACATACACAAAAACATAAAGCGGAGGCAAGCAAAAGCTACAAACACACCATATACAGGTGCATCGGCAGCAGGTGGCAGCTCAGAGAGTACCAGCATCCTCAGGTTGCACACTCTGGCTGTAGCAATAACACAGCAGCAAGGACAACAAATCCAGTCTTTATGCTAAAGACAAGAGGGCCTCACTGAAATTGTCTTAGTACAGAATCTGCTCAGGTTTAATGTTTTTTTGTTTGAGAGAACATAGACAACAATCCTGGGAAAAATCTAAGATGTTAATATTTTAACACTTTTGAACAGATGGAATATTCTTCAATAGGGATAAACCCTCACTAAGTCTGGTGTTGTATCTTGCACCTTGAGTATTGCTTAGGAAAACAGCTATGGCTTCAGGTGGGCAACACTATGCACCAAAAATGAAGATAACTGCCATTTCAAATGTATTGCTGGTGTTTCCCTTTCTCTGCCTCATTAACTGTCATGTTCTTTCTGATTCTACTTTTTAGGCCACTCTAAAAAACCCAATACAAATCATAAGCTCTTTCCTGGATACTGGGAGCCAAATGGAATATAATTTGGACTTCTTGGGTAGAATCAACTCCTACCTATTCGAGTATTGGCAAATACATCAGCTAGAGACCCACTGGTTCCTTTGACCTCTCCATGGGACAGCGTAGAAGATGCAGATGAAGAAGTGGACGATCCCTGAATAGAACGGTTGATCCAGGACTCAGCATTCTGTAAGCTCTGTTGTAAGGCAGCAGAGAGCGCAGCTTGGCGTCTCAGAGAGCCCTCATCTTCAGAGGCCGAAGACGTGTCTGTGTGGAATTAGAAAAAAAGTTGTTCTCGATCCTGCCTAGAACAGAGACCCTTCACTTCTTGCGCATTGATCACACATTCAATTTTGACACCAGCAAAACATTCGCATTCTTAAGGTAAACTAATATATCAAGCTTCTCTAGAATCACAAGGAAAGGTCTATGGACCAAAGACTTCAAAAATGAATCAGTCTAAATCTATAGGTAATTTTTTAAAAACCCTTTAAGAACATTTAAACTTCACTGTTTTTCTGTTCTGAGTGTAATCAATATGCAAGTTCTTTGGTTTATCTTACTAATGTTCAAATAAATATGAAGTGCTTATATATCATCTTCAATCTCTTAATTAGAGAAACTTGTGACAGATTGCTCCATTAATTCTGACAAATATTAATTATTTTAGTTTAGTTTAGTTTTTTAGATCTTTTTTATTTATTCATTTTAGAGAGAGGAGACAGAGAGAGAGAGAGAGAGAGAGAAGGGGAGGAGCAGGAAGCATCAACTCCCATATGTGCCTTGACCAGGCAAGCCCAGGGTTTGTTTGTTTCTTTTTGGTTTTTTTTTAACAGACAGAGAGAGAGACAGAGTCAGAGAGAGGGATAGATAGGGATAGACAGACAGGAACGGAGAGAGATGAGAAGCATCAATCATCAGTTTTTTGTTGCGACACCTTAGTTGTTCATTGATTGCTTTCTCATATGTGCCTTGACCATGGGCCTTCAGCAGACTGAGTAACCCCTTGCTTGAGCCAGTGACCTTGGGTTCAAGCTGGTGAGCTTTGCTCAAACTAGATGAGCCCGTGCTCAAGCTGGCGACCTACGGGGTCTCGAACCTGGGTCCTTCCGCATCCCAGTCCGACACTCTATCCACTGCGCCATCGCCTGGTCAGGCTGTTTATTTTATTTTTATAAAGATTTTATTTATTGAGTTTAGAAAAAAGATAGAGAGAGAAGGGAGGGGACATAAGGAACAGGAAGCATCAACTCGTAGCAGTCACTTCTTACTTGTGCCTTGACCGGGCAAGCCTGGGGTTCCAAACCAGTGACCTCAGCATTCCAGGTCAACGCACTATCCACTGGGCAACCATGGGTAGGCTAATTAGTGTTTATCTAAAATAAAATAATCTTGATAGCAAGATATAAATACTTTTTTTTAAATTAATAATGACTTAAGCCTGACCAGGCGGTGGCGCAGTGAATAGAGCATTGGACTGGGATGCCGAGGACCCAGGTTCGAGACCCCGAGGTTGCCAGCTTGAGTGCGGGCTCATCTGGCTTGAGCAAAATAAAAAATGCTCACCAGCTTAGACCCAAGGTCGCTGGCTCAAGCAAGGGGTTACTCGGTCTGCTGAAGGCCTGCGGTCAAGGCACATATGAGAAAGCAATCAATAAACAACTAAAGTGTCAAAAAATGAAAAACTGGCCCTGGCCGGTTGGCTCAGCGGTAGACGGTCGGCCTGGCGTGCGGGGGACCCGGGTTTGATTCCCGGCCAGGGCACATAGGAGAAGCGCCCATTTGCTTCTCCACCCCCCCTTTCCTCTCTGTCTCTCTCTTCCCCTTCTGCAGCCAAGGCTCCATTGGAGCAAAGATGGCCCGGGTGCTGGGGATGGCTCCTTGGCCTCTGCCCCAGGCGCTAGCCCCAGGTGCTAGAGTGGCTCTGGTCGCGGCAGAGCGACGCCCCGGAGGGGCAGAGCATCGCCCCCTGGTGGGCAAAGCATCGCTGTGGTGGGCGTGCCGGGTGGATCCTGGTCGGGCGCATGCGGGAGTCTGACTGTCTCTCCCCGTTTCCAGTTTCAGAAAAAAAAATACAAAAAAACAAACTGATGATTGATGCTTCTCATCTCTCTCCGTTCCTGTCTGTCTGTCCCTATCTATACCTCTCTCTGACTCTCTCTCTCTGTCCCTGTAAAGAAAAAAATTAAAAATTAAAAAAAAAATGACTTAAGTGTCAGTGAGAGGCTGGAGAACTGATGTGGAATAAGAAACAATGCTTAGCCTGGAGGCATTCATTCATGGTTTTAGTGGAAGAGCTAGGCACTCAGCATAGGTAAGCTTTTCAAGTGATGGGACAGGGCACTGAACAGTATTTCTCTCTTTAATTCTTAGAAAAGAATTGTGAGAAATTCACTGATGTCTATATTTAGCCTGGCTCTGACTTCAGGAAAATAAGACCTAAATTAGAAAAGCATGTTGAAAAAAGAAAAAAGAAAATAAAAAAAGCTCAATGAAATATAGGATAGCCAAGGGGGGCAGAAGACAGGGATTTATTCCAGGCTCAGAGTTGATGAGGTACACAAGTAAAGGGGCATTTGGTCTGATGTGAGACCAACCCTTTTAAATGATTTGGGGGGGGGTTATTTTGTGGCCTGTGGATTGAAATTCATTCTTTTTTCTTTCTTATTTGCGCGCGCGCGAGAGAGAGAGAGAGAGAGAGAGAGAGAGAGAGAAGCAGGGGGCGGGAGACAAATAGGGAGAGAGATAAGGAGCATCAACTTGTAGCTGTGGCACTTGACTTGTTTATTGACTGCTTTCACACATGCCTTGATGGGGGGGGGGTGCTCAAGCCAGCAACCATGGGATCATGTCAATGATCCCACACTCAAGCTGGCAACCCCACGCTTAAGCCAGCGACCTTGGGGCTCTATCTACTGTACCACCGCCTGGTCAGACAATTTCATTTACTTTTTTAAAAGAATTAAATATTCTGTGATTAGTCCCGCTAAATACTTTCCTATAATTCAGGTGAAACTGTAGGTCCATGTTCTACTTTGACTGAAAAGAGCCAGAGAGATAACATTATTAGTACCCTACAGTAGAAATTTGAACTACAAAGACTAATTTAATCTAGAGGTCAAAATTTGCAGGTCTAGAGCAAGAGAGAGTTTATCCTAGCTTCCGGCTCTGAAATACCTCCAAATTATTATCTCATATTGAAGGAGATATGAGATAATATGATTGTTTTTTCGATTTTTTGTCTGTTTGTTTGTTTTTACAATGTACTAAATAACTATAGTATATGCCAGCAACTACATCAGGTTCCAAGGATTCTGAGATGTACGAGTTCTTACGGAGGCTCTAAAAAAGGCTTATAGTCTAGTACAGGAGACACACAATCTCAGACTGTTTTATAAGAATACAACAGATGTTAACAAATAGGGTAAAAGCAAAGGGTTTTGCTCCAGGGGCACCAATCCCAGTTGGGGATTTCAAGTACTTCTATAAATGGAGCAAAGACTTTGAGGGGGTAAGGGGCAACAGATGAGGCTGGATAGGTAGATAGTGACCAGGCCCCAAAGGGCCAAAGCAATGAGGTTCTTTAAAGGGGAAAGAGATCCACAATGCAAAAGGGGAGTGATTAAGGAGGGGGAGGAGGAGTAACAGCGTCTCTAATGTTTTTAGGAAAGCATTTTGCATAATTTCCAGAAATTATTCTCACACTTCAGCTGTGCCTTATGAGACAGAGATTTCTATCTTTGCAAACATGCTAAAGAAAAGGGGGGCAGGGTAGGGGGACCTGGTACAGGTGAATCTGACCCTAAGAATAAAGTATTTTCAGGGTAATACATCTCTGGATCCCATTAACTCCACTAGATATGCAGGCTCTCTTTACTGAATCATTTATTTTAATTTGTGTAAGTCTAAAATCAGAATAACCCAATTTTCAAAAGATAGTAAAGGCAGAAGTTTCATGATTAGGTTTACAGAAAATTGGCTTCATTATGTTTCTTATTGAATCAATTATGTAATTAGGTATATTGTTTCAATTCAATTTCCTCATTTGCCTGCAAGTTTTCCTTAAGAGTGTTTAGTGACCACAACTGTGGGCAGCTTGGCTAAGTATAGTGGAAAAAACCATGGCTTTGGTGTCTGTCCTCCATTTGATCTCTGGGGTCCACCCCTTACTAGCTTTGTGACTTGGGGATAATATTACCCATCTGAGAAGCCTGGCTGTTTGTTCAGACATTCATCAAACTAAGCACTACATTAGTTTGATAAAAATAAAATGGTGAGTAAGGACACAGTCCTATTAGAGTAGGAGTTTAGGGTAAGCATCCAAAGAAGTGAGACACAACCCAGGCCAGAAAAATAAGTAGAAATTAGTTATGGGGAGCATAAGGCAGAGAGAGAGAGAAGTCAGGTAGAGGGAACAGCATGTGACAAAGCTGGGAAGATATAAAAGAAATTAGATTAGCTGAAGCACAGGATGCAAAACTGGTACTGATGAAAGATGAGGCTGGACAAGTGGACAGCACTGGGTTGCTAAGGGCCATGGAAGACATGCTAAGGAAACTCATCCTGATGCTAACTGCAGTGGGAGACCATGGAATGAGACGGCGTCCAGAGAGCAGCCCCAGCAGTGCCAGCACATAGCAGGTGGACAATAAACATTCATTCCCCTTCTCCTCCCTGAATAACCCATCCTGTGTTACCTCATAGACACTAAACTGGCCAGGTAAAGCTTACAGCTGACCATGTGTTAAGATCACAAAAAATGTAAAGCACTTCTCTAACTTTTCTAAGACTGTATTTTTTAAAATAAAAATGAGCTCCCTTAAATATTTATGTTTATTTAAATGTCACCTAGAAATGGCAATGGATTAATAGAAATCTAGGCATGATTAAATTAATATTAATAGAAATAAAGCTATCATCTTCCCACTGATACTGCCATGGTTGAAGATAACTCACAACTGTTATTATCATAACTAAACTCCCTGGTGAATATAATAGGTCTACAATAGAAAACAATTTTGAAAACACAGTTTGCCATTCAATTTATAACTGCTATGATTTTAATACAGCATCATTTAATACTAATCACTAGAAGCCTAAACTTCATTTATTTATTTATTTATTTTCATTTTTCCGAAGCTGGAAATGAGGAGGCAATCAGACAGACTCCTGCACACGCCCAACAGGGATCCACCTGGAATGCCCACCAGGGGGCGATGTTCTGCCCCTCTGGGGCGTCGCTCTGTTGCATCCAGAGCCATTCTAGCGCCTGAGGCAGAGGCCACAGAGCCATCCCCAGCGCCCAGGCCACCTTTGCTCCAATGGAGCCTTGGCTGCGGGAGGGGAAGAGAGAGACAGAGAAGAAGGAGAGGGAGAGGGGTGGAGAAGCAGATGGGCGCTTCTCCTGTGTGCCCTGGCCAGGAATCGAACCTGGGACTCCTGCACTCCAGGCCAACGCTTTACCGCTGAGCCAACCGGCCAGGGCCCTAAACTTCATTTATAAGCAATTAGGAAACATACACAATTAGCTTGTTGATTTTAAGGAAAGAAAAGTCCTGAATTTACTAACTGTTTTGTGTTACTGTTTTTTAGCGAGAGAGATAGTGAGAGGGACAGATAGGGAGAGAAAATAAGCACCAATTCTTTTTTCCCCCCTATGAACATTTTTATGTTATTTATTGTAAATTCTGGGAACTAGATAGTGGCCATGACCTCTACATCAGCCAGGCGGATCTATCTTGATATAATGACCAGGGTGAGTTTCTATAGATGTTAAGACTTAACTGTTTTGAAGAAGGCAAGAGTTATATAAATTGTTCCCACTCAAAAAGGGAAATTCCCATTTCTTAGATGCTGTACCTCATCAGGTCCTCTTTAAAGGTCCAAGAGTTTTTAAGTGGGAGTGTGTGGAAATACTACGTTTTTTCTTTAGAAGTCAGGTGTTAAGAGGAGGGATTTGAAGGTAAGTAAGCCCTTAGTCTTAGTTTTGATGAGTTGGAGAAATCTATGAAGTGTTGTTTATTTTCTGATTATGAACTGAATAAGATCCATATCTGGATCAAGTTTATTTGAAAGAGAATATGTATACACCTTTATAAATTTCTTACTTTATAGTATTTATACACAGCCATGGATGAAAATAATGTTTCTAACATGCTAATGTTTTCAAGGACTCTTACAAAACCTTGCTTTTTGGAATTTAGTTCCAGAAAAGTGGTTTTTTTTTTAAGATGAATTTTGCATTATTTCTTTTGTTAGAAAACAAAACATTATCTATGACATACCATTTTTGCTTTATTTTTACCAGTGATAAACTTAGAACTCCCTATGGATTTAATATTTTTAACCAAGATTTATTCATTCTTCTCTCTTAAGATTGTCCCTGAGAAGACACTGTTGATTTTTTTAAAATCAGTCTTTAGCCTTTTAGATGTTGCAGAGTACAAATCTTAAATAAATGCATTGAATTTTGCTTCTGCTCTTTGGCATACAGTCATCCCTCACCATGTTGTGGTTCACTTTTTGCAGTCTCACTGTATTGTGAATTTTTAAATTGTATATATCTAATTTTATATCATGAATTTTTCTCTATATCACAGAATTTTGCAGTACATAGGTATTTTTATATATTTATTATTTTAATTATTTTTGCAGTAAAATAAGCATTTTCTAGCCTAAAAAATTAAAAACAATATAAGAAAATATAAAATATTAATTAAAACATATTAAAAGAATATTAAATCGAAATAAAATATGTAGCATACAGCAGATGAGTAGACAAAGACACACACAGAAAACATATAGTGTTTATAAGAGTGTGGGAAAGGTTAGTAACAGTGTGGGAAAGGTTTATAAGAGTGTGGGGAGGGTTTATAAAGCCTTTAAATATATACAAATAAAATAAATATAAGGTTGCTACTTCGCAGATTTTCGCCTATCGTGGGGGGTTCTGAACCTAACCCTGATGATAGAGGAGGGACCACGGTATCTGTGTACACCTTAAGAAGAGGTTCATTCCATATAATGTCAAGTTTCATAGAACTTTCATATTTAAGAAATAGAGTTCTACCTCAGATTCTCTGGTGCCCACCAGGCATGAAGAGGAAAATACTCAAATGTACATATTTGATAAGCATTTTAGTATTGCATCCTCCCTTCTTTGAGTACTCATAACCTTCCTGTCACCAAAATAGTGTAAAGATGGAGATGTACATCAGGTCAGCTTTACTAGCTTTGCACTTTCTAATTACCAGTGGGTTAAGTATCCTTGCCTTTCCTATACAGCCCTTTTTGTTTTTTTGGTCTGGTTCAGATTATTAACCCCCAAAAACAGGACTCAACAAGTCTAGAGGAGTGTGTGTGTGTGTGTGTGTGTGTGTGTGTGAGAGAGAGAGAGAGAGAGAGAGAGAGAGAGACACACACACACAGAAAGAGAGACAGAGACAGAGACAGAGAGAGAGACAGATAGGGACAGACAGACAGGAAGGGAGAGAGATGAGAAGCATCAATTCTTCATTGTGACACCTTAGTTGTTCATTGGTTGCTTTCTCATATGTGCCTTGACCAGGGGGCTACAGCAGACCGAGTGACCCCTTGCTCAAGCCAGTGATCTTGGGCTCAAGCTGGTGAGCCTTGCTCAAACCAGATGAGCCCACGCTCAAGCTGGCAACCTTGGGGTAGCACCAATTCTTTGTTGCGGCACCTTAGTTGTTCATTAATTGCTTTCTCATATGTGCCTTGATTGGGAGGCTCCAGCAGAGCCAGTGACCCGTTGCTCAAGCCAGAAACCTTGGGCTCAAGCCAGTGACTTTGGGCTTTAAGCCAGAGACCATGGGGTCAGGTCTATAAGCCCATGCTCAAGCCAGTGACCCCAAACTCAAGCTGGTGAGCCCACGCTCAAGCCGGTGACCTTAGGGTTTCAAATCTGGGTCCTCTGCATCCTAGGCCAATGCTCTATCCACTGCATCACTGTCTGGTCAGGCACTAGGTTTTCTTTGGGGGTTTTTTTGGTGACAGAGATAGAGTCAGAGAAAGGGACAGATAGGGAGAGACAGATAGGAAAAAATAGAGATGAGAAGCATCAATTCTTCGTTGCAGCATCTTAGTTGTTCATTGATTGCTTTTTCATATGTGCCTTGACCGAGGGCTACAGCAGACTGAGTGACTCCTTGCTCGAGCCAGCAACCTTGGGCTCAAGCTGGTGAGCCTTGCTCAAACCAGATGAGCCCGTGCTCAAGCTGTCGACCTTGGGGTCTCGAACCTGGGTCTTCCATGTCCCAGTTCGATGCTCTATCCACTGTGCCACTGCCTCGTCAGTTCTTAACTGTTCTTAACTACTATAGCACTTTCAGTCTTTAGCCAAGTATGGAAATGACTCCCCTCTTTTTAATGGAAAATATATTTATTATATTTTAAAATATTTGTTAGTTAAAAAATTTAATTTATAAATTAAACATCTATCATATCCATTCCACTCCTGGGAAATAAAAGTGTGCCTATATAAGGACTTGTACGTGAATATTCATAGGAGTTTTATTTGTAATAGCTAAAAATAGGAAACAACCCAAATATCCATCAAGAGCCAAATGGATAAATTGTGGTGTATCTATACAATGGAATACTACTCAGCAATAAGAAAGACTGAACTACACAATGTCACCCCAATAAATTCAATAAAAAGAAAAAATAATAGTACATACCTCTTCATATGATTATTGAGGGGATGAAACCCAAAAATGTGTATAGCAAGATAAGAAAAGTACCTTGCATAATGCTAAATAAATGTCAATTGTAGTAAGAGAAAAAAAAAGAGGGGTGAACTACAGTACTGATAACACATGATGTGGATGAATCTCAAAATAATTATGCTAAGTAAAAAAAGCCAAACCTTCCCTCAACAGCCCCCCAAAGAAATACAATTGTATGATTCTATTTATATAAAATTCTAGAAAATGCAAACTTATGTGTATTTACAGAAAACAGATCAGTGGTTATCTCACGAGGATGGGGAGAGGTTGGATTACAAAGGAATCATGGGAAAACTTGGGGGGCTTGTTTATCTTAACTGTGGTGATGATTTCATGGTCTTTTTATGTCAAAATTTAGCAAAGATATGCTTTAAATATATGCTGCTTACTTCGATGACAATTCAGTAAAGTCATAAAAAGTTAATTTAAAAAATTTTTGGTGGTAAAAATGATGCCTTAGTGAGAGGATGTTAACATCTGGGAGTCAGTCTACACCACTGGTTTTCAACCTTTTTATACTTGGGGGCCAGTGAAAATAGAATTATTTCGGGGACCACTAAGGCAGAAATAAAAACCATTATTAGTATTTTGTGCATCTTTTAATTAAATACTATAAAATAAAAATTTTCTAAAATAACAAAACAAATATATACATATTTAATAAAATACAACTGAAATTTTTAGAGAGCAATATTTAATTCAAATAAAGCTAGTGCAAAATCTGCTGTTGCTTCTTTGCAATAATACTTGATAACTGAGGCTGCAGTTTTGTTTCGGAGAGACAAAGCACTACATTGACATCCATTCAGTTTCTCTGTTTGGTTTTTATTAGTGATAGGGCCAAAAAAATCTTCTCATACAAGTAGGTAGTAGAAAATAAGATTAAAAATTTAATAGTGGCCCTGGCCAGTTAGCTCAGTGAATAGAGCATTGGTCCAGCATATGGACATCCTGGGTTCCATCCCTGGTCAAGGGACACAAGAGAAGCGTCCATCTGCTTCTCTCCCCCTCCCTCTCCCACTTCTCTCCCTCTTCCCCTCTCACAGCCATTGGCTTGATTGGTTCAAGTGTGGCCCCGGGAGCTGAAGATAGCTCGGTTGGTCAAAGCATCAGCCTCAGGTGCTGAGGATAATAGCTAGGTTGATTCGAGCACCGGCCCCAGACGGGAGTTGTTGGGTGGATTCTGATCAGGGTACATGCGGGAGTCTGTCTCTATCTCCCCTCCTCTCACTTAAAAAAAAAAAAGAATAGCTTTGTAACTAAGAGGTGGATATTCTTCTTTCCAGTGATATACAAAATTGTGACAATGATTGCATTTTATGTTTGGACACCACAGTGACATCAGAAGATAAATCTATTAGTTTTTCTTTTTTACAATGACTAAGGGAGCAGGAGTTGGTACCTTCCATGAATGGATTATTGATTCAGATGTTACCTTTATGGGGACTCTCATTGTTAGGGTAATAATGGTTAAAGTTTAAAACGAATGCTCTTAAATATTGACTTATTATATTAAATATGAATTTCTGATTTGTATCTGCAACAATCAAAAAGTGTTGGAAAGTGGAAACATTTCTACATCTTCTTCCTGTATGCAACATTCCAAAGAACAAGTTTTGTTTTGAATACATCCATCTTATTAATTTAAAATGTTTTTGTTAAACCCCTGAAGAGGCTAAATATATCCACCATCTATGCAAACTTAGCCATTCATTCTTCATCCAATAAAACCTCTACTAATGCAGAGTTTTGCTCTTGCAGAAACTGTTTTACTTCTACTCTCAGCTTGGAAGATGTGAAAGAATCCTTCCTCTTGAGAGCCACCTCACTTCCACATAGAGAAGACACTGGTGTCATGAATCCATGCTTTCACATAGTGTCATGAACAGTCTGGAGTTCAAACTTCAATTATGAATATCATTAACAATCTTCACTGCATCATTCATCACTGTGTTCAATTCAGCCAGTTTGCACTGGTTTGGCAGAACCGATACCTAATTTTTTTTATTAAGTTTAGCAAACTGGTTGTTAAAATGGCACTTGTAATCAGGGTTCTCTCTAACATGGGTGCCTGCCTGGGCAGCAGCCCAATGTGGAAATCACAATTTTACATTCCTTACTCTTTTTTAATGTTCATCTATGCAACAGTGTATCCTAAGCACACATAGTAATGTTCATTCCATCCATAGGTAAAAAAAAATTTGACGGAACTATGCTTGTAATATTTATTTATTCATTTCATAAAATTCATTATACTTTGATAAAATACTACCTTTTAATTCCCTCATGTTTGCTACTTCAGTAAGCAAACATATAACATAAAGAGAAAAAGTGCCAATCAACTAGGGGGTGACAACTTGTATTATTGTCAGGTATTATTTAATATTTTAAGATTCTTTCTTATAATATAATCTAGTTTTGTATACCTCTTTTATTCTTACTTAAGTATTAAATGCATGAAATAATAAACTACTTTTTGGTATGTCTTTTTTTTATACTTAAAATTATTCTTTTTCTCTTTATGTTATGTTTGCTTACTGAAGTAGGAAACATGAGGGAATTAAAATGTAGTATTTCATCAAAGTATAATGAATGAAGTATTTGAATCCCACCACTGTCTAAGATACAAGGCTTTACTAATTCTTCACCAACAGTGAACATTATTTTGTTTTTGATATTCAAAGGACAGCTAAATAAGATGTCTGAAGCAGCCATTTGTCACTAGTCATCATTTTCTTCATTTGAATTTCCTGGCTTTTCATTTGGTTGTGTAAACTTTTTAAAAAGTCCAGTGGCTTTTCAATAAGATTACTATGCTTCAAATGCAAATGTTGAGTAAGCTTGGAAGGTTTCATTATATCATTTGACATAATTTCAGAACATACCTACACACTAGGGCTGTGTTGATAATTCACTACCAGGTGCCACAGTGAAACCAAGTTTTAAATATTCCTTATAGTACTGCTTTTTTTGGTTTCTGTTGCACCTTTCATTATCAACACATTTCTTTTCACTATTAGTTTTATTTTTATTTATTTTATTTTGTGTGTGTGTATGAGAGAAAGAGATAAAGAGAAGAGAGATAGGATGGGAGAGATGAGAAGCATCAACTCATAGCTGCAGCACTTTAGTTGTTCACTGACTGCTTTTCATACGTGCCTTGATCAAGAGACTCAAGCAGAGCCAGTGACAACTTGCTCAAGCCAGCAACCTTGGACACAAGCCAGCGACCTTGAACTTTAATCCAGAGACCTTTGATATCAAGCCATAGACCATGGGATCATGTCATGATCCCATGCTCAAGCTGGTGACCCCATACTCAAGCTGATAAGCCTGTGGTCTACCCGGTAACTTCTGGGTTTCCAACCTCTAGGACCTCAGTGTCCCAGGTCAACATTCTATCCATTGCACCACCACCAGTCGAGCATCACTGTTCCTTTTAAAATTGAAGCACTAGTACTTGCTTTACTTTCTGTGTCATCACTAGTTTTCTTTTGAAGCTATTGTTTTTGCTTTTGAAAGTAAAAAAGTTATATTGTTCATTTTTTTTCCATTTTGTAAGGTTTAAAATTTATAGCACAATAACATTAAAACACAATTATTTTTAAGATTGTTTTTAAATTTATTGATATTAGAGAGAGGAGAGAGAAAGAAAGGATGGGGGACAGAAAGCATCAACTTGCTTCTCATATGTGCTTTGACTGGGCAAGCCCAGAGTCTTGAACTGGTGACCTCAATCTATTCCAGGCTGACGCTCCATCCACTGCGCCACCACAGGTCAGGCAAAACACACAATAATTTATTTTCAAACAATACCAACCCATTCTGAACAGGTGAGTATATGCACAACTATTTGCACAAGCATGAAAAAAAAGTACTACAGAGAGAGGGAGAGGAAGAGGGCCAGTAACAGAAACACACAACAGATAGAGTTCATCATACTGTGCACGAGAGTGCATCATGGTCCAAGTTGGTACTTGGTTTATGAACTCCATATATATAATGCCTTGACCACTACATAAGTTTGTCTGAACACTATTTATGTAAGCATAAGAAAAATGAACTACAGAGAGACGGGGTGGGACTTAGAGCCTTAGCATAACCTAGCTGACCAGAAATAGAAACATGCAATGAATAAAGTTTTACCGCGCATAACAGTGCAACACAATATACGTTGATACTTGATTTACGAACTCCACATGTATGATGCATTGGATACTATATAAGTTTGTCTGAATGCTTTTTGTCTATTGTGCATGCATGGTGCAAAAGGTTGTTCGAATGAGCCTACAAATTCCAAAGATATCTAAGACAATCTCAGTAGTACTTTCATTGATGATAAAGGCTGATAAATGGCAATTACCCTGAGCATAAGTGAATTCCATTAAGGCACTGGGTCTATAATCTTCATACAGCATCAAGGTGGTTAACTCTTTCATGGACTGATACGAAATACAAAATTTCTGGCAGACCAGCACTGGTCCATGGACCAGTAGTTGAAAAACAACAGTATTGAACCTGTAAAACCAGTGGCCTCCGCCATGGCCATGCAGGTTCACAATGGATTCGGGCAAATGGTAAAGGAACTGTGGAGCCAGAAAATGGTAGGCCATTCTGTTTATTAAAGTCTCGTAATGGCAGACGAGAAAACAGGCAGGGAAGACCTCTTCCCTCTCACTCAGGGCTCCCAAAGCCCCAACTCATTCTCCGGCTTTAGCAGAGTCATACCCCCACCCCCACCCCCAGTTCCCTAAATTCTCCCTCTCTCAGCATTCTTCAGCAAAAACCAAAAATCCACTGGGGGAAGAAACCCTTCTCCAGCAAAGAATAGCAACAATGGCCCCTCCCAAGCAGGAAGGCAATCCACAATTTGCAATCTGCCACCCTGAAGGCAAGCACTGCAGCCTTCTATAGACTATATACTCAAGGCACTGCCCCAATACAAGGGAGCAAACTTAAAAAATATTTGTTTACCCAACAGAACCCTGCCTAGATAGCTCAGTTGGTTAGAGCGTAGTCTGGAAGTGAAGAGGTTGCAGGTTCAATCCCCAGCCAGGGCACATACAGAAACAGATTGGCCTGACCAGGCGGTGGCGCAGTGGATAGAGTGTCGGACTGTAATGCACAGGACCCAGGTTCGAGACCCCGAGGTCGCCAGCTTGAGCGCGAGCTCATCTGGTTTGAGCAAGGCTCATAAGCTTGGACCCAGGGTCGCTGGCTCAAGCAAGGGGTTACTCGGTCAGCTGTAGCCCCACGGTCAAGGCACATATGAGAAAGCAAGCAATGAACAACTAGGGTGTCACAACGTGCAACGAATGGCTAATGATTGATGCTTCTCATCTCTCCGTTCCTGTCTGTCTGTCCCTGTCTATCCTTCCCTCTGAATCTGTCTCTGTAAAATAAAAGAAAAAAAAAAAAAAAAAAAAGAAACAGATTGATGTTCCTGTCTCTCTCTCTCTCCCCCTCTTCAAATAAATAAACAAAAACTTAAAAAAAAAAAAAGAAAGAAAGAAAAAGAGGGTCAACAGTATAGTAAATGGGCTTTTAAAACTCTGATCTAAATTTCAATCTTAGTTCTCTAAGGTGTCTTAAGTCTTTTGTTTGTTGTTGTTGTTCTTTTTCTATGAATTCTCTCCATGGTGTTTTCTATTTTTAGACAGTTTGCTCACATTCAGTGGATCTGTAGCTGTGGGAATCCCAAGTTCTGAGTTGAGGTTGTAACCTTCCAGAATCCACATGGCCAGACAGTTCTCAGAAGGTAATAGTTATTCAATTTGTTTAGAATAATACCCATCTCAGTACCATGCATACATGAGTATCTATTAAGTAAAGAAAGATTTACCAGCTCTGGCTGGATAGCTCAGTTGGTTAGAGCATTGTCTCAATATGATAAGGTTGTAGGTTTGATCCCTGGTCAGGGCACATACAAGAATCAACCAATGAATGCATAAGTAAGTGAAACAACAAATGAATGTTTCTCTCTCCTTTTTTTCTCTGTCCCAAATCAATAAATAAATTTTCAAAAAATGTTATTTATTCATTTTTTTAGAGAACAGAGAGAGAGAGAGAGAGAAGGGGAGGAGGAGCAGGAAGCATCAACTCCCATATGTGCCTTGACCAGGCAAGCCCAGGGTTTTGAACTGGCGACCTCAGCATTCCAGGTTAATGCTTTATCCACTGCGCCACCACAGGTCAGGCATTTTTCAAAAAATTTTAAAAAAATACACAGGCCCTGGCCAGTTGGCTCAGTGGTAGAGCATTGGCCTGGCGTGCGGGAGTCCCAGGTTCAATTCCCAGCCAGGGCACACAGGAGAAGCGCCCATCTGCTTTTCCACCCCTGCCCCTCTCCTTCCTCTCTGTCTCTCTCTTCCCCTCCCGCAGCCAGGGCTCCATTGGAGCAAAGTTTGCCCAGGCACTGAGGATGGCTCTGTGGCCTCTGCCTCAGGCGTTAGAATGGCTCTGATTGCGGCAGAGCATTGTCCACTGGTGGGCATACTGGGTGGATCCTGGTCGGATCCTGACTGCCTCCTCGTTTCCAACTTCGGAAAAATACAAATAAATAAATAAATAAATAAATAAATACACAGATTTTCCAAACATGAAACATTAGTGGAATGAAAAACAAAATCAAGAAGACTCAAGTCTGAGGCTTAATTGCTATTTGATCTTGGGTAAGTAACTATGTACCTGTTTGTTTCCTCATCTCTAAAGAAACCTGCCCCTCCTGCTTCACAGAGTGCTTATGAAGAGAGAATGGGGCAGGGCAGCCAACAGTATGTGAAAGTCCATTATATATTGTAACATACTGTAATTTCATAAAGCATTATTAAAGTATCATATGTTAAAAGTATAACAATATCCCAGTCTGTCCACAGGTATCAGAGAAACACAGAAAGGTAAAATATTCCTTGTCTGGCACTATCACTTACTACTATAGTCACTTTCAAGCAGGGCTCTGTGTGAGACAGACCTCTAAATTTAAGCTTCTTTTTACCCAAGCCAGTTGAAATTGCTTACTGTGCTTCTGGGTCATTATGTGATCTCTTTGATCATCCTGGTACCCTCAGTGCAGTGTAGGGTAAGTCCACACAGGTGCAGAAAAGCTTAGAGAGGAAAAAAATATGCTGCTATTTTTTACATTGTATTTATCTGATTAATGAGTAATAGTGTTACACAAAGAACCCCCACAAAGAAAGAGCTGAGGTAATTGTCTCATGACATTAGCAAATGATTTCAGCACATAAAGGGAACTGGATGGCAGTAATTCAGAAGTCTAAAAGGCTCTGAAAAAGGACACAGACACTAAAAGAACCATAGATTGCCACCAATTTGAAGAATTAAAATTTTTCAATTCACAAGATAGAAATTAGTGTGCATATCAATAAACAAATTGTACATTGATACACACTTTAATATTTGAGAATGATTTATAAACAAAAGACAAATTATTTCCCATGCCAACTATTTACCATATTTTCCAGACTACATGATACTACAAAGAAGCCAATTTTTTATTACATTTTACTCAAGTCCTTTTTATTGAATCCCTCCAAAAATAGCTTAAAATTGCCATCAAATCAGTAATATTATGTTGCTGAGTGTCCTCCAAACAAGCTGGCTGGACAGTACATTCAAGCAGGTATCCCACAAATTAGGTTCACACTGGACAGCACGTGCAAATGGCCTTGGCCATTCATTCACTCTTGACCCAAGAGATATGTTGTATGACCTCGCAGTGCACAAGGAAAAACGTGACTACAATAGTTGAAATTTGAATTTAATTTTTCCTTGCTGAAGTGGCAAAACTGTTCTAGAAACAAAGTCATAGCAAGTTCATTTTTTATAGCTGCCCAGAAGCTGTTTTTTTTTTAAAAAAAAAAAAAAACCTTTAACTAGCAATAATTAGTGTCCATTCTCTTCTTCCTCCCCATTCCTTAAGGGAAGCCTCAGTATTCTTCTAAATGCCATTGTTTCAAGGGATAGCAGAGTAAAGATGCAAGACAAAACCTACCTGCCATCCTGGGTTAGTCTGTAGGAGGTTCTGGGAGATAGTAAAATATGTTTAAACTACAATAGAAATAGGAGACAGCTGAGTCTCTAATGGTGGCTCTCAGAAGCTTGGAGAGAATGGATTCTGAATCCTAACTTAGGAAGAGCAAATTCTATCTCCTAAGTTGAACGGTGCTAACAGATGCTTTATGACAGTTCTTCCCACATTCTCCCACAGTATTTGTGCTAGACATGTGGATAATTGTTAACTGAGAGCATCAAGATCTAGCTCCACGTGGGGACCATGTGAGAAATCACTGCAGAGGGGGTTCTCTAGGTTCCTTCATGATGGAAGGAAACTCCTATTTGACAACACCGATGTTGAAACCGAGGGTCTTTATGACTTTGATTAAATTTAGTTTTAAATCCTAGCTCTAAAAATCATCTCTCACTGTCTTTCTCTCTATCACTCTTCCCTTCCACCCCTCACAGACCTAGCTTTCCCCCCATAATCAGCAATCTCCCTTTTCTTAGGTATCAGGAGACAGTAGCCCCGACTTGACCAATAGTGACAGGTCTGGACTTCTGGCAGACTGAAGATAGCATCTGGACCTAAGTTATGTTTCAGTTCCTGAGCCCTGAGGTAGAACAACCCCCTAGTTCCTTTCCCCTGAGACCTAAATCTCAGAGCTGTCCTCAGGACCTGACAAACTGATTCATTACCCTTACTTCATCTCTGACCAATCAGCTCCCCAACATGACCTTGGACCCCTAATCTATGGTGCCTTGTAATTTTGTCCTATATAGTGTGTAACCTACACACCATCAGGGAGTTGGGACTTTAGCTCCTCATCTCTGCATTGGCCAATTCAGTATTAAACTATTTTTCTTTCTATACTGCAAACTCCTGCTTGTGCATTTCTTTGGGCCAGTGCACACAGGCAGGCAGACTCAAGGAGAAACACTGGAGTTCCAGTAACAACATCCCTGAGAGCAGATCAAGGTTTTGCATATACTATTCATAGCTCCTCAGAAGAGAAGATAAATGGATAGGAAACATTTTTTTAGATTTATTTATTCATTTTAGAGAAGGGGGGCAAGAGAGAAAGAGAGAGAGAGAGAGAGAGAGAGAGAAGAAGGAGGAGGAGGAGGAGGAGGAGGAGGAGGAGGAGGAGGAGGAAGCATCAATTCCCATATGTGCCTTGACCAGGCAAGCCCAGGGTTTTGAACCGGTGACCTCAGTGTTCCAGGTCAGCACTTTATCCACTGCACCACCACAGGCCAGGCTGGATAGGAAACCTTTTAAGTCTTAGGAGAGAGGATGGAATCTTTACAAATCATGCAATTATTAAAACATGTAAGGTGATCCAGAACATTATACCACATCATGGCTGCAGACAGAATAGAACATTCCGGTTTAGAAATACATGAACTCTAAAGGACTATGGTCTCATTCAGCCACAAGAATAGCCATGATTTGTATCTAGGATTGGTATATTTCCCTCAGGCAGAGACTTTTGTAAAACGGGATAAAAAAGGGTCCCATTCCTTCTGAGAATTCTCAAATCCTTTGCTACACTTTCACATTTAACCCAAAGCTATGAGATTTGAGTGTTTAACTCTGAAACTGCATTTTTTTAATACAGCTCCTAAAGAGAATTGTTTCTAAGAAGTACGAGTCCATTGCTCTTTACCCTTTGCCATTTACTATGATTGAACCCTCAGCTGCGCTGCAACACAATCTGCCAACAAGGAACAGCTACTAACTGAGAGCCCCCTTTGTCCACGAGGACACAACTGCTGTACAAAAGCAGAAGAGAGACCATCCAAGGCTTTGAATGAGTGGGCTGAAAGTGTGCACCACTGCCGAGTCAGAATGTCTTATTGTGATGGTCTGCTAGAGGTGCCCTGTGTTAAGTTTTGAGAAACACTTGAATCCACAGAGCGATTTCTCTTTTAAACATATTGACACCACAGATGTAAAGAAAAAAAGCACACACAGCTGATGAGCCCACAGCACACTCAAATGCTCTAAGAAGTTAGCCAAAACCTGAGAGAAAACTACTACTATGAACCTGGACCAGGAAATGGGATCAGTGTAAATTGCTCAACTTAACATCTGTGAATCAATGTCAACCACAACAATGTAACATTCCTGGTACTCTCCACAAAAGACACAGTAGGTAGTTTAGACAAAAACAATAAGGAGAAGTTATCTTATCCAAAGATTTCATTACCAGTAACATGACATTTGAGACAGACACTACATTGAGGCTCTAAACAGACTTACTATCTTTAGTCTCAGAGGCCTATCTTGTATATAAACTTGGCTGGGATTTCATTTAAAAAAATATTTTTAAGTTTTTAAAAACTTTGTTTCCGAGTCTAAGTAGACAAGGCAACTTAAAATATTCTAGTTGCTACTTAATACGAAGTTATAACTTAACTTTACTTCAGGGGGAGTAAAAATTGTCTGGGAAATAGGAATAGGAGGGAGGCACTTGGTTCCTGCTGACCTCATGAACCCAATTATAGAAAGCGAGTTGGTTTTTTTTAGAAAGTGAGCCTTAAAAATGTATAAATATATACAAAATATTCACACATACACACACACTCTGCATGACTCCTTCCTATTATCTTTAATGACATACAAAAATTTGTCCCAAGTCTAGTTACTCCCATGACTGTTGCAAAGCATCTGACTTAAAGTATAAGTTTGTTATAGAAATATATGACTATCCGGTCATATTTCCAATGTCAATGAAAACAGCTATTTAACCACAGAGGATGGTTTAAGACACTAAACTTTAGCCTGCATTTATTTGTGACTACGTGATTTTGGAGGTACGGCAACAGTATTCCAGAAATTCCAAAGGAGAAAAAAAATTCAAATAGCTTTATTCTCAATGCCTCTTAAAAGGCTTCTTTTTGTGAGTAGTTTACAATGCAACAACCAAAGCAAGCTCTCTCCAGTGTGTCCTCTTATATTCGTCTGATGAGGAGAGAGTTTTGGCTCCTCTCTCAGAAAAACTAGAACTTATTTCAGGAACATCAAAGTAGCAACTGTCAGGGAGAAAGATTCTGACAAACTTACCGGGAGGCGTGCAGGCATCCGCAGGAGACTGGACAAATGTGGACCGCCTTTTGGTTGGCATGGGCAAAGCCATTTTCTGTTCTTTATGCTTTGCCAGTGCAGCTTGAACTGCTTCTGTGTGAATATCTGAAAGAGTAAACATTTGCATTTATCAGCTCCTGGCTCTTAAAGAACTATTCTTTTGTGGGCTGACCTATTATTACTACCTCAATTGTTGAAAAAGGGATGTTTAGGTGATTTTTATTTTCCATTTGTGTTAAAATATAAGAGCTGATGTTAATTGTTTGACACTCTGGCCACAAAAGAATTCAGCTCTCCACTTGAATGTCTAATGGGAATCTCAAAATTAACATAACCAGACAGAACTCTTGATGCTCCACTCCTACCCTGAAACACAGTCTACATTTCTACAAAATCAGACCATACTTACATAGTATTTTGTATTCTGCTTTGATTTTTTTAACTCTTATATAATCCTACTGAGGTAGATAACAACTGAAGTGACCTCCTAGTTCCCCAAAATTTCTTCTGCTCAAGGAATGGGTCCAATCCACATGCACACCATCCTATGCTACCAGGCCTGTCTGTGCTGCATAAATGCACCCCTTATAAGAGCTAGATCAATCAGATCCTTGGGAGTGGGGGGTTATATTCTGAATCGAGAAACTGCAGGTCTTTTGCCCTGGCTGGATAGCTCGGTTGGTTACAACATTGTCCCAAAACACAGAGGTTGTTGGTTCAATTCCAAGTCAGGGCACATACAGGAACAGATCGATGTTTTTGTTTCTCTCTCTCTCCTTTCCTCTCTCTCTAAAAATCTATCAATAGATAGATAGATAGATAGATAGATAGATATAAAAGAAAAAAACTGCAGGTCCTAGGGTTAAGTCACTTTAAAGACACTGCCCTAGAAAGAAAAAAGATCCTTGAACTTCAAGGTTGAGATCCCCACACTGTCTCTCCCTTTCTAGGGATTTCTTAATTTTCCTAAGATTTACACCAGATATTTAAGGTAGCCTGAATTGGCCTGTTTCATTCAACAACAACAGCAACAAAAACCCTCACTGATTTAACTAAAAACATCTTTCTGCGTAAATGTAGACCTACAATATAATTTTAAGGGCTGCATAGTATTCCATTCACTGTATGATGTGACACAATTTGTTTAAGTAACTTTGTTTCCAAATTCTGCTACTATTCATAGCAACTATTCATAGCAAGAATAATTCACTATTTTCACTTTATCACACATGTCTAATCCTTTTTCCTTAAGATTACTTCCAACAATAGCTGAGATGTACAGGTATTTTCTCTTACATAACCACAGTACATTTATCAAAATTTATGAACTATTATCTAATCCACAACCCATATTACAATTTAGCCAATTGTTTCAATAATATCCTTTACAGTTTTTCTGCCTTTTCCCCTGATTCAAGACCCAATACAGAATCACACATTACATTTATTAATAATTGCCTCTTTATCGTTCTATAACCAGGAACAGTTCTCAACCTTCATTTCTCATTACCGTGGTATTTTTGTACAGACTTGTAATATTATAGAATGTCCCTCAATTTTGGTTTTGTTAATATTTTTCCATAATCATATTCAGGTTGTGCATTGTGGCAGGAATATCACAGAAGTAATGTGTCTTCTTGAAACATGATGTCAGTATGCATCTGCCTTATTATTGGTAATAGTAACTTTGACTACTTGGTTAAGCTGGTGTCTGCTAAATTAATCCACTGTAAAGTTACTATTCCTTCCCTTTGAGTAATTAGTTAATTTATGGGTGAATACTTTCGAGATTATGTAAATGTTATATACTTCATTAAATTCTCACCCACTACACTTTAAACATTCATTGATGATTCTTTTTTTTTCTTTACAGAGACAGAGAGAAAGTCAGAGAGAGGGATAGATAGGGACAGACAGACAGGAACAGAGAAGAGAAGCATCAATCATCACTTTTTCATTGCGACACCTTAGTTGCTCATTGATTGCTTTCTCATATATGCCTTGACCACGGGCCTTAGGCAGACCAAGTGACCCCTTGCTCGAGCCAGTGACCTTGGGTCCAAGCTGGTGAGCCTTGCTCAAACCAGATGAGCCCATGCTCAAGCTGGCAACCTCGGGGTCTCGAACCTGGGTCCTCCACATCCCAGTTCAACGCTCTATCCACTGCGCTACTGCCCGGTCAGGCCATTCATGATTCTTGGCTGAATCAATTCTTTCTGTAATGGTTATAAATGGTGGTTTTATAACTCCATCATTCTCTCTGTATTTATTAGTTGGCACCCTAATATACAACAGTGCTCCCTTAATATTATAATGGAAGTGAAAAATTCCTATTGCCCAGTGTCACAGCGCAGCACATTACTCACACATTTGTGGTGATGCTGGTGTAAACAAGTCTACTGCCCTACCAATCTCATAAAAGTACAGCACATACAATTATATTTGCTAATACTAATAAACATGTTACTGTTTATGTCTATCTTTTAACATTGTTTTTTTATTTTTTTACAGAAACAGAGAAAGAGTCAGAGAGAGGGATAGATAGGGACAGACAGATGGGAACGGAGAGAGATGAGAAGTATCAACCATCAGTTTTTTGTTGTGACACCTTAGTTGTTCATCGATTGCTTTCTCATATGTGCCTTGACCGTGGGCCTTCAGCAGACCGAGTAATGCCTTGCTCAAGAGCGACCTTGGGTACAAGCTGGTAAGCTTTACTCAAACCAGATGAGCCCGTGCTCAAGCTGGCGACCTTGGGGTCTTGAACCTGGGTCTTCCGCATCCCAGTTCAACGCTTTATCCACTGCGCCACTGCCTGGTCAGGCAATCATTATTTTAGAGTGTATTATTTCTACTTAACAGTATGCCATGTTATGCCAGCAGCAGCCTTATACAGCTTGTGTTTACTGTGTCTCTCGATCACACTTATTTCTCTTGTGCTTGACTTAATTTAATGTTGTTTAACATGCTGTCCAGGCTTGTAGCTTAGGAGCAATAGGTTGTACCATATAGCCTAGGTGTAGAGTAGTCTGTATCATTTAGGTTTGTGTAAGTGCAGTGACAAAATTGCCTTACAATACATTCTCGGAACATATCCCTGCTGTTAATGGCACATGACTGTACATCAATATAGACCTATTGATTCTCCGCAACTATTCTATTACTATCACTATTTATTTTGATGCTGTGCTAATATTATCTTGTATTTGGCCAACAGGAGACCTTTCAAAGCAGCTCTTATGTCTTTTTGACATATCCCTATCATTTTGAGCAGTTCTTTATTTTCTGGTACAATTTGCTCTGGGCTCATATGGTACATTCCCTGTTCCAGCACTAAAATTATACATTTCTCCAAGGAGCCTTGGCTCCTCTTAGTGGAGAACAGTACTTAGAAATCAAGATCTTAGCATTAGAAGTACTCTGTGCTATTGGGGTATCTTTCTTCTAATCTCTTCTCATGAATAGAGAAATATATAAATATAAACACAAATATTCACATATATATCAGTTTCCATCTATAAATATCTTAAAAACTATGAGTTCATATTAATACCTCCAATACCAATTTAACACTATAAAATTCATTCTGATCTTCCCCCTTCCTATTTGTAACACCCTTCTCTGACAGTAAGAAACCTGGTTCACAATATCCTCTATATATAATATTTTACCTGTTCACTTCATCCTACAATACATAAAAAGTAGCTATGAAATTCTTACCCCATATCACTATGAAAAATAAGTCTTTTAACTGGAGTTCAATATTTGTTTCCAGTTCTTTTTGTCTCTAGTCTGAGTTAAAGGACTTTGTTGAAAAGCTATTTGGGTTAGTTCTCACTCTCTTCCTTGTTGGTGTGGTTATATTATTCTACTGAATAATACAGTTAGGATCATTTGTTTTTATTTATATTCCACAGGTACCCCCCAAAGTTGTATATTAAATATGGTGTGACAATATAAGAAATATACATCTGCTGGACCAGGCAGTGGTGCAGTAGATAGAGCATCGGTCTTGGACACTGAGGACCCAGGTTTGAAACCCCAAGGTTGCCAGCTTGAGTGCGGGATCACCAGCTTGAGTGTGGGGTTGCCAGCTTGAGCATGGGATCATAGACATGACCCCATGGTTGCTGGCTTGAGCCCAAAGGTCACTGGCTTGAAGCCCAAGGTCTCTGACTTGAGCCCAAAGTCACTGACTTGAGCAAGGGGTCACTGCCTCAGCTGGAGTTCCCTAGTCAAGGCACATATAAGAAAGCAATCAGAGAACCACTAAGGTGCCACAACTGTGAGTTGATGCTTCTCATCTTTCTCCCTTCCTGTTGGTCTGTCTCTCTCTCTCCCTAAAAAGAAAGGAAGGAAGGAAGGGATGGAGGGAGGGACATCTGATCTCTTCCCTGGCTCCTGACAGTGAGCTCCCAAAACCCTTGTAATTTTGAGTGATACGAGTGTCTTCAGGATGGGGACTATACACCAGAAAGATGAAGCCATGACCAAAAGCTTGGAACTTCAACCATACTCTCCAGCCTGCTGGGAAGGAAAGGGGCTGGGATTGAGCTAAGCACCAATGACCAAAGATTTAATCAAGCATGCCTATGTAGTAGAATAGCCATAAAAACCCTAAACAAGGTGGTCTAGAGAGCTTCTGGGTTAGTAAATGCATCCACATGTCAGAAAGGTGGTACATCCCAAACTTAATGGGGACAGAAACTCCTGGGCTTGGGACCCTTCTGGACCTCACCTTTATAATAAACTGGTAATAGTATTTCCCTGGGTTCTGTGACAACATACCAACAATCACTTTTACCTTAATTCCACCCATCCTCTATAGGTAACCAATCAAACCTGGGGAAGTGTGCATAATACGAGAACCCAGTACTTGTGATTGGTATTTGAGGGTAGGAGTAGCCATGTGGGAATGAGCCCTTAACATGTGGAGCCTGCAATAACTCCAGGTAGTTAGTGTCAGAACTGTATGAAATTGCAGGACACCTACTTGGTGTCTGCAGACAACTGGAGAACCGCTTGATGTAGAAACTCACACATGTAGTGTCAGGAGTTGGGTGATTACAGAAACAGTTTTTCTTGCCCTGGCCAGACAGCTTGATTAATTGGAGCATTGTCCTGATCCTCAGTCAGGGCACATACAGGAACAGATCAATGTTTCTATCCCTCTCTCTCCCTTCTTCTCTCTCCAAAATCAATAAATACTTTTTTGAAAAAGAAACAGTTTTCTTTAATTAAGACATTTCCAAAAGGTAAACCTAAAGATGCATCACTGCCCCCAATAATCAGCTGTACCCTAATTCCACTCATTCTCTGTAGGTAACCAATTGCCTTAGTTATTGGTTTATCCTTCCTATATTTCTTTTTGCAAAAATAAGCAAATAAGTGTCTATTTTCTCATTTCCCCATCTTTTATACACAGAAGGCAGCATATTATATACACTTTTTTTTTATTTCACTGTGCTTTTATTCAGTTAATATCCTGGAAATAATTCTGTATCAGCTACTAGAGATCTTTATTCTTTTTTACAGCTGCAGAGCACTCCATTCATTGTACACAACAGTTTATTCAAATACTATCAATATTTTACAATTACAAATTTATGATGCAACAGAGAGCCTTGTGCTAATACATTTTTATAATGATGAGAGTATATCTTCAGGGTAAATTCCTAGAGTGAGACTTCTAAATCCAAAAGTGAATACATTTTTAATTTTGTTGCATCTTGCCAAATTCCCCTCCAAAAGAATTTTGATCATATTGCCTTACTATCAGTAATGTATAGGAGTGCCTGTTTCCCCATAGCCTCATCTTCATAGTGTATTGTCTAACTTTCCAATTGTTGCCAGCTTGGCACTTGAAAAATGGTATCTCAGTATGCTTTCAATTCGCCCTTCTATCATTAATGAAACTAAACATCTTTACAGAGTATTTAAGGACCATTTAGTGTTTGCCTGTTTGTCTGTTTGTAAGTAAAAGTAAATGATTAAGTCACTTGACCATTTTTCCATTGGGTTTCTAAGTTTATTTTCTCTTAATTTTTAAGAGTTCTTAATATGTAAGGCATAGTAGCTCTTTATCTGTGATATATGTTAGAAATATTTTCTCTCAGTTTGTGATTTGTCTTTTGACATGGTTTTTGGTGGTTTATTGCCATGGAAAAGTTTGGGGTTTTTTTTGGGGGGGAGATCTCAAGTCAACCATCTAACTTTATACTTGAAGGAACTCAAAAAAGAAAAAACGAGGCCCTGGCCGGTTGGCTCAGTGGTAGAGCGTCAGCCTGGCGTGCAGGAGCCCCAGGTTCAATTCCCGGCCAGGGCACACAGGAGAGGCATCCATCTGTTTCTCCACCCCTCCCCCTCTCCTTCCTGTCTCTCTCTTCCCCTCCCACAGCCGGGGCTCCACTGGAGCGGGGTTGGCCTGGGCGCTGAGGATGGCTCTGTGGCCTCTGCCTCGGGCGCTGGAGTGGCTCTGGTTGCAGCAGAACGGAGCCCCGGATAGGCGGAGCATCGCCCCCTGGTGGGCATGCTGGGTAGATCCCAGTTGGGCGCATGCGGGAGTCTGTCTGTCTGCCTCCCCGTTTCCAACTTTTAAAAGAAAAATTTTTTAAAAATTTAAAAAAAGAAAAAAACTAAAGTAAACAAAAGGAGTAAATAACAGGATTAGAGCAGAAATAAACAATATAGAGAATTTAAAAATAGGTGAAAATAAATGGTTTTTTGAAAAGATCAACAAAACTGACAAACCTTTAGCTAGATTTACAAGAAAAAAAGAGAAAAGACTCAAATAACTAAAATCAGAAACAAAAGAGAAAACATTACAACTGATGCCGCAGAAATACAAAAAGACTATGCAATTACTATGAATAACCTAAAGAATTGGACTACCTAAAAGAAATTAATAAATTCCTAGAAACTTACAACCTATCAAATTGAATCATGAAGAAATAGAAAATCTGAACAGACCTGTAACTAGTAAGGAGACTGAATGTTAGTATCCTTAGGGTTTAAAAAAAGGCTCCTGCAAATAAATTAGAAAAACTAAACAACCCCAATTAAAAAAACAAAAGACTTAGGGAATGAACAGGTAGTTTCTAGAAGCACAAATGGATAACATACCCCCAAAAGTCCAATCTCATTCATAATAAAAAGAAATAACCCTTCTATCAACACTGTGGAAGAGTGTCCATTTCCCCACATCTATAGACAATAGTGGACCTTTTTGTTACATCTTTCTCAAAAAGATAAGTGGAAAATATTATTTTACAGTTTTTCTTGTTTTTTGTTTGTTTTTTAAAGGGACAGAGAGAGAGTCAGAGAGAGGGATAGATAGGGACAGACAGACAGAAATGGAGAGAGATAAGAAGCATCAACCATCAGTTTTTCGTTGCGACACCTTAGTTGTTCATTGATTGCTTTCTCATATGTGCCCTGACCGTGGGCCTTCAGCAGACCGAGTAACCCCTTGCTCGAGCCAGCAACCTTGGGGTCCAAGCTGGTGAGCTTTTGCTCAAACCTGATGAGCCCGTGCTCAAGCTGGCGACCTCGGGGTCTCGAACCTGGGTCCTTCACATCCCAGTCCAACGCTCTATCCACTACGCCACCGCTTGGTCAGGCTATTTTAGAGTTTTATAGTAGCTACTCCTGTTCTTGGTTTGGTTTTATGAAGTGGTTAAAAGATGGTACATAAGTAGCATAGCTGGGCTTTAAGGGCCAGGGGCAGAACTGATACCATGCACTCTTACCTCCTAGGACATTACTTTAGATAGAGAAACAGAGAGACAGATATATTTGGACAGACTGAGAGGCAGATATGCGCCTAGTTAGGTCATTAAGTAGAAAAGTACAATTCAAGGAGTTACCTGCAAGCCAACAAAGTCACACCATTTTTACCAATTTCTGAGGTATCAACCACCTTAATATTTTAAATTAAGTTCTGTAACATTAGGATATCACATTAATTTTGGCACTACTCTGTGTGCTGGTGGGGAGGGGAAGTGAATTTTTTTTTTTTTTTTTGTATTTTTCTGAAGCTGGAAACGGGGAGAGACAGTCAGACAGACTCCCACATGCACCCGACCAGGATCCACCCGGCACGCCCACCAGGGGTGGAGCTCTGCCCACCAGAGGGCGATGCTCTGCCCCTCCGGGGCATCGCTCTGCCGAGACCAGAGCCACTCTAGCACCTGGGGCAGAGGCCAAGGAGCCATCCCCAGCGCCCGGGCCATCTTTGTTCCAATGGAGCCTCGGCTGCAGGAGGGGAAGAGAGAGACAGAGAAGAAGAAGGGGGTGGGGGTGGAGAAGCAAATGGGCGCTTCTCCTATGTGCCCTGGCCGGGAATCAAACCCGGGTGCCCCGTACGCCAGGCCGACGCTCTACCGCTGAGCCAACCAGCCAGGGCCGGAAGTGAAATTTAAACTCTGTATTTCACATTCCCCTGTTTTGACAAATTGTGTTTTTTTAACCTATAATATCTATATAGCAAATGGCTATTCATCCTTCAAAATGGCTCAGACTTTACCACTTTCAGAAAGCCTGCCCTTGACAGTACCCAGTGCCCAGCCCCCTTCCCTAGTTGCCCCTTCTTCTATGCTATCTCTATGACCCGCATAAAGGACTCCTGGTTTTTATCTAAACTTGAGCATCTAGACTGTGCTCCACCCATAGGAAGTCTACCATAAATGCTTGCTGAACTGAACTCAATTTATTGTCCTTGGTATGGGAAAGTACATTAATATAGAAATCAAATGGTCTTGGTGGACCAGTGCAGCCACCTTAGCAAATGTCTCCAGGTCAGAGAACAGATTTGGACAGAGCCAGCAAAGTTCTCAGAGTGGCAGAGGGAGTTACTACTGCATTTAGCTCTCAGTGTTGTCAGGAGAATCCACACTTAAGAGTAAGAATCAATAAGAACAATATTGATTTAAGGCTATAAATTATCTATCCATGGCTATCACTTTAAATTATCTTTTGTCATTTTTGTTTAAAATATACGTAAATTTCACACTACATGTATCTTGTATTTTACTTTAAAAAAATGGAAAAAGTATACATATTGAAAAAGATCTAAACATATATAATGCTTGAGTATAAATATTCACCAGACCCACTACTTCCCAGAAACAATCCCACCTCAATAATTTGGTACATCTTTTTCCACGTGTCTGTATACATGCTAAAATATGGAATTATTATTAATATTCACAACATTGGATGCTTTACATAGCTCATTTGTTACAAAAAATATTTTGTACATCTCTCCATATCTGCACAAATAGATAGCCTTCATTTTTTTGCTATGAGCCTTCACAGAATTGTTTAATCAGCTACCATAGAATTCCATTGTGCAGATGTACTATAACTTATTTAACCATTGTATTATTATGAACATTAGTACTACAACAAACAACTTTCTTTACACATACATATCTTGTGTATATATGTAGGTGTTTAAAATAAATTCCTAAGAAGTGGAATTTCTGGGTCAGAGTCAACGAATATTTAAATTTTAAAAATTATTGCCAAATTGTTGTCTTTCACTTTTAAGACCACAGTACCAACTTATTTTTGGCTCTGAAATGAAATATTTTCTCCTGCATTTATATTTATTTACTATTTTAGTGTCCCTGAAGTTTTACTTAGTGAATCAATACTGCCATATTTAATTGAATCTATGATGCCATTTTATATAAAATATATCATTTTAGATATGTTAAAATATGAAAAACATCTTTTTATATCAGATGAAATATGGTTCTTAGCTATCTTGGAAAACAAATGATTAACTGCTTATACTCAGAGAAGGCACTTTGTTAACAAGAGAACAATAGCAAATCGCCTGACCAGGTGGTGGCGCAGTGGATAGAGCGTCGGACTGGGATGCAGAAGACTGAGGTTCAAGACCCAGAGGTCGCCAGCTTGAGCGTGGGCTCATCTGGTTTGAGTAAAGCTCACCAGCTTGGACTCAAGATCACTGGCTTCAGCAAGGGGTTACTTGGTCTGCTGAAGGCCCATAGTCAAGGCACATATGAGAAAGCAATCAATGAACAACTAAGGTGTTGCAACAAAAAACTAATGATTGATGCTTCTCATCTCTCTCTGTTCCTGTCTGTCTGTCCCTAACTATCCCTCTCTCTGACTCTCTCTGTCTCTATAAAAAACAAAAAACAAAAAACAAAAACAAAACAAAAAAGAGAACAATAGCAAATCAAATGTTCACACTTAACAATTAAATATACTTTCCCAAAAGTATATTTTTGCTTAAGATATGAAATGTGATAGCAAACTTGCTAAAACTGGGGAATTCCATTAAACAAGCTTTAGAAGGCTCATCTGAATAATTAATAAGTACAGAGCATGTTGTTCTCTGCCACAAGGATGCATAGCATCAGACCACAGAACAAATCAAAGCACCCAACTATTTTCTGTGATAAACCGTGGCCCATATACCCATGTGAAAAAGAGATAGATGTTCACAGTTACTGTGTTAGCAAAGCCACTAATTGATAAGAGCAGGCTGCTCTCTCTTAACTGGACTTGACTCATTCACCAACACACAATTCATCTTGATATTTGATAAAGAAATCATTTCCGAGTATAGTCCCCAGACACGGATGGCAGCCTTTGGACGCCTCTGCCAGAAGCACGGGAGTGCTCGGTATCATCTTCCAGCACTAATGTTTGAGCTGAATAAGGTGATACAAATACCCCTTTAAAGTCCTTTTTTTTGCTTTATTTTGTTTGAAGTGACTAATTGCTCAAAAGATTAACATCAAAGGAGTTGTCAGAATGACAATCAGATCACTTGCCATCTCAGGCATTAATCGTGTATTTTCTACACTTTTGACCATAATATGTGTGTAAAAAGGTGTACCATGCCTTGATGTACAGGAAAAAGAAGCACTGAATAAGTATATTTGAAACACCAGACCCTCTAGGCTAAGCACAGACAGAGAAGAATTGAGGTCATGATCTAAACTTTGAATAAATATAAGCCCTTTACATGGAGTCTGAAACATGAAACACTAAGTCTATTTAGATTTTATTATTATTGGTTGAAATGTCATAGGTGTTAAAAGACTCTACCAAGTGACAGAGCATTTTCTAGGACCTCTTTTGTCCCTCAAGGCACACATCTCTCTCCCCTTTCCCCTAAGCTCTCAGGACCCATCTTTTGCTGTCACTTGATTCTACAGCTCACTTCTTCCACCTCTGTGACTTTTTTTTCTTCTTTTTCAAGTGAGAGGAGGAGAGATAAAGAGACAGACTCCCACATGTGCACTGAATGGAATCCACCCGGCAACTCCTGTCTGGGGCAGATGCTTTGTCCATTTGGGGCCATGCTTACAACAGAGTTATTTTTGGTACCTGAGGCAGAGGCTCCAAGGAGCCATCTTCAGTGCCCGGGACCAATGCGCTCGAACAGTTGAGCCATGGCTGTGAGGGAAAGAGAGAAAGAGAGAGAAAAGGGGGAGAGAGAGGGGTGGAGAAGCAGATGATAGCTTCTCCTGTGTGCCTTGATTGGGGATTGAACCTGAAACATCCACATGCCAGGCCAATGCTCTACCACTGAGCCAACTGGCCAGGGCTGTGACTTTCAAAATAAATTTTCTCTTATAATTCAAAAATTAAAAGAAAATTTTCCAGCTGTACTCACTGACATCAATATTAAATTCTTTTGTGTTCCTATCACTTTACTCTGAATGCTCATGATTTATTTTCACTAAACATATCCTATGTTCTTAAGCTGTTTTTGCATGTGACTTGTAAATGTAACTTTTCCTATGAATGGAGGGGCAAAGAGGTGAAGTTCAGCTCACATCAAATTCTATAACTTCATTTGCTGTACTTCTGCTATAACCGTTGGTTTCTTCTTATTTATGGAAGCACAATTCTCAGAATGTAATGAGCTTTCCTTTGCCACTTAAACAACCCCCAATATATTTTAAAAAATTGATTTTCACTAAAACCTATATTTGCATACTTCGTCTTTCCTTTCCCCCTCATATCAGCATGGCAGCCCTCTCATAGCTTTCAGTATCTTTAGAGTTTTAAATAACCTTTCTTTCCTACTTTACCTCCTCTTGGCCTACATCTCATGCCTACCCTAAAAAAAATGTCCCAGTGAGACAAATATTCAGGACCTTATTATTAAACCCTCTTCAATACCCCTGGCATCTAACCAAAGCACAGAACAGTCAGCTAACCAGTATCTGAGTCACAAACTACACTTTTTTATATTTGGGAGTAAATCTGAAAAAAAGATGGTATAAAAGAACAGGAGATAGAGATCACACAGTTGGGTTTTACTAGGTGAAGGTTAAACATTTACACTACAGAATTAGTTTACTAAAACCCTTTACTATATGTGATCATCTCAGACACAGGATATAGAGAACCATCTTTTGGTTCTTTACTAATCCTTTTTATTATATACTGTAAAACAAAACAAAACAAAACCAACTCTGGCAGGTTTCTCAGTTGGTTAGAGTATAGTCCTAATAAGCCAAGGTTGTGGGTTCAATCCCTGGTCAGGGCACATACAAGAATCAACCAATAAATGCATGGATAAGTGGAACAACAAATCAGTTGTTTTTCTCTTCTTTCCTCTCTCTCTGAAATCAATAAATTTTTAAAAATGTATTTTTAAACATAAAACAAAACAAAAAAAACTCCCCTAGAAGGCCAGGAATGAGAATCACAAAGGCTAAGACCCTATGGATACTACTGATGACCCTGGGCCCCAGCCTCAAAAGGCAACACTGGGTACCTGGGAAATTGGCCTTGAGTCCTGGCAATAAACAGGAGCTACTGATATACTTTTCTACATTCAGTCTCACCTCCCACAGATCCATTCTTAACTAATAACTATTTTATTTATTCCTTTCTCCAAATTAGCCATTTAGCTCTTTAATGTGGCAGGACCTACGCCAGGCACTGTGGCACAGCAGTGGGAGCACATTCAGGCTGCAGCTCAAGGAGCGGTCAGAGCACACACAAATCGGATTATGTACTGCTCTGCTGGAAACCCTTCCATGCTGTTCAAGATTCCTCAAGATTCAGTCCCTGGTAATCTTGCTAGCCGCATCTCTCACCTCCTTCTGGGTCCCTGCATTCTAAGTTCCAGCCATAATGAACTATTTTCAGGTCTACTATCTGATGCTATTTCCCTTTTACATGGCCACCTCCTGTCTTTCCGCCATTACTCAGTTTAGATGTCTTTTTCTCTGAGAAAGCCTCCCTTGATCTTTGTACCAGGTCAGGTACAAAGGGGAATTCTAGTGTGGCAGGCCACTTCTCTATATTTTTTCATTGAACACATTTCCATCCTTCCTTCCAGTGTGTGAAAATATATACCTAATAAAATCAGCTGACTAAATGGCTGTGCAGCTCCACATCCATGTCCTTCACCTCATGTTCTCTGAAGCAGTTATTGAGAAGATTCGACATACTCCGTTTTTCAATTCAAAAAAACAGTAAAGGTAACCTTGGCTGGCACATGTGAGTCAGAATCTAGAGAAAGTAAAACTGCATTCTAGTTCATCTTCTGGCACAATAAGTGCACAGCAGAGACTACAAAGGGTAGCAGGAGGGCATGGGCGGGCTTGCTGCACACACGTCCTCCTGAGGGTCTCTGGTGTGTTTCTCCATTCATCAGTCATGGATACAGTACGGCAGGAGCATGCTCCCAGTGCCAGCCATAGCACGGGGCCTTTCCCTTTCCCATGGATACTTTTTGGGTCAGAGGAAATAAAATGTAAGAGTTTACTAGTCTGATACTGCTTTGTGAGTTTTTGTTATAGCTCAATCAGTTACAAGACTAACTAACAGCTCTGGCAAACACAGAAGGACCTGCCTCTTCCAAAAGAGTCGACTGAGCTCTCCCTACATACCACCCCGTGTGACCCTAGCCCTTCGCTGCCTTATTTATTTATCTATTTATTTACTTACTTATTTATTCACATTGCCTTTGTACTTGTCTTGCTCCCTTTCCACCTTTGGGCACAGCAATGTCTTACTTGCTGCTATATCCCCAGTAAACACTGAGTATCTACTATACTTGGCACATAATTGGCACTCAATAAATTACTGATGAAGGATCAATATAGACCTATTGGTGCTTCAATGAAACAAAACAAAACAAACATTAGAAACTCTTAGGATACATAGGTCATACTGAGTCACTAAACACTGTTCTGCTGATAACTTCTATTTCCTTCTCACCTGATCGATATCGTTCATCCCTGGCTCCCCCAGATCGAGTTCGGTGGTACTTTGAAGGAGCAGAAGTTTGAGCTGCAGATGGAGCAGGTGTCTGGTTTCTATGTTCTTTCTGTGCTGCTGAATCAGTTTCTAAAAAGGAAGTTTGGAAGATGGTTATCTGATAACAATAATAGCTAACGTTTTCTGAGCACTTCACATCATTCCCACAACACTCTGAGGTAGATATTATTATCCCATCTATAGGGAAAGGTTAAAGAGCTTTACTATACACACAGAAAAATGATACAGGCCTGACCTGTGGTGGCGCAGTGGATAAAGCGTCGACCTGGAAATGCTGAGGTTGCCGGTTCGAAACCCTGGGTTTGCCTGGTCAAGGCACATATGGGAGTTGATGCTTCCAGGTCCTCCCCCCTTCTCTCTCTCTGTCTCTCCTCTCTCTTTCTCTCTCTCTGTCTCTCCTCTCTAAAATGAATAAATAAATTTAAAAAATGATACAAAGACATCTAGGCTAAAAATATCATCTTAAAGTCATAACTGTGAACACGTGATAGGAGTAAAATAGCAAAAAGACATATATAAAGTGAATGAGCCATTGCAGAGATTCCAAAACTGGTGGGGTAGACGGCTGGGGCAGGTATATACACAATGTTTCAGAGCAGATCTCTAGAACTTATTTACTTTGCTTAACTAAAACTTTTGACCCATTAAAGTAGTAACTTGCCATTTCCCCCTCCCTCTGGAAATCACCACTCTTCTCTCTGTTGCTCTGAGTATGACTGGTTTAGATTTCTCATATAAGTGGAACCATAGAGTATTTGTCCTTCTGCGACTGACTTATTTCACTCAGCATCATACTCACAAGGTCCAGCGATTCTGCCACACATGGCAGGGTTTCCTTCTTTTTTAAGGCATATTTTAAGTTTCTTTAATAGCACTTAGTTGTACTCAGAAAGGCAGCTTACACACAACAAATTAAGTATTTACTATAGTAATATGCTGCCTATCCAGCAACTGCATTGCTCCAGACCACAGCTGAGAATGAGCTTGCACAGTGGTCCAGGGAGCGCAAACAACAGTCCCCCATACCTCAGTAAAGGCTGGGGGTATTATGTACTACAGGAACTAGTACTAATAATGTTACATCATTTTAAAAAAGATAATTAGCATACATGAGAGGCCATGTGTCAAATCTCTAGGTGACAGTCTCAGGGCCCAGCCTTCCACTTGTCCCTGCCAAGGCACCAGACATTGAGTGAGGTCATCATGGGACCTTCCAGACCAACTAACTCATACACATCAGATGAAAAGCACTTAGTGACCCCGACTGGCACCACGTGGATCACAAAAATCACCAAACTGATTCCTGACCAAATTCCTGACCCACAAAATCATAAGATATAATTTAAATACCTTTTAAAAAGGTTAAATTATTTTTTGTACATCATTTTTTAAGAAAGCAAGAGTATATTTTAGATGTTCTCCACAAAAGTGCTTTTATGGACTTAGAAATGTTTAATTTTGATAGTTCCTGGTAGCTGAGATTTTTATTATAAAATATGTTAACAAAGCAGATTATGTTTTAACACTGAGATTTTGAAAGACACTCTGGGGTTACAAACTGAAGTTTTAAATCAAACTAAATTCTCTTGATAATCTATTTAATAGAAGAGCTATAATGAATTCTTAATATTTTCATACCTCCTTTCATTTGTTAGTTTTATTACTCTAGAATAGGAGTCAACAAACTATAGCCCATGTCTGTTTTTATAAACAGTTTTATCAGAACAGCTACGTTTATCTGTTTACACATTGCCTGTGCATGCTTTGACATTGTAAAGGCAAAGCTGATTAGGTGTGACAGAGACTGTATGGTCCTTAAGGTCTAAAATATTTACTATCTGGCTCATTACAGAAAAAGCTTGCCATCCCCTAGCCTATAATAATAAAAGCTAACATTTAAGCGTTTGCTTTGTACTAGACACTGTGCATACAGAAGTACATAAAAAAAAGTTTTCACATTTTATCTTATTCCTCACAACAACCCTAAAAGTCAGATTACAGAAAAAGAAAATAAGATGTGTATTATTTTATCCAAAGTCACAGAGCCAGGGAATGACAGAGCCAAGATTCAACCCAGGTCTGACCAATCCCACTATTTCTCAACCAGAGAAGGTTACAAAAAAAAGTTGTGAAAACTCTAAGGACTCTTTTAAAAGAGTCTTTTAAAGCAATCAGAATTAATTATTTACTTTGGGAGTAAGTAAATGCTTCAGGATTTACAGTTAGCAGCTAGACAATCATTTTTTTTAATCACCTGCCTTCATGTTAAGGATTCTATAAAAAGCCTCTCCAAATAGCTTTCAGCCATTCATTAGAGAAATTATTTAAAACATATTCCAATTGAGGTTGGGAGGAAGTAGGAGAAGGTATGGGGAGGATAAATGGTGATGGAAGGAGACCTGACTTTGGGTAGTAAACACACAATACAATACACACATGATGTATTATAGAATTGTACACTTGAAACCTAATAATTTTATTAACTGTCACCCCAATAAATTCAACAAAAAGTAAAAAATATATATTTCAATTAACTTTAAATAGAGAACAAAAAATAGAAAGGAGCTATTTTTATTTGTATGATCAGATGGTATATACAGGAAGAAAGTCAAATTAGCACACACGAACTACTTTGCTTGCAAATATGCAGAGAGAAAATGGTTTAACTTAAACAGAGTATCAAGTTCAATACACTAGCTCTGTATTATTTGGGAAGGGAGGCATAATGTAAGTTACCTGTCACTGATTATTTTTTAATTAAATAGACAGATTTTATAGGATAGATCAAACCACCCTGCTAAGAATAGGGTACTTCCAAACTAGGTATTAGTAATACAAAGTGTGAAAGGAATGAACTCGTATAGACCTGCATTTCACAAAGGATGGACACAAACGGTTCACATATTTTTTTACCACTAATTTTAGGCTTTTACTTTGTATTTTTCAATGTAATTAATTAGGAGAAAGAAGATAATGTAAGCTAAAGAATAAAAAGAAATGGGAGGGAGGTGACAGGGGAACTGGTACTCGATACATTTGTTTGAGGAAAAATTAGATTATCTAGAGGTTATCACAGATCAAACCACAAGAAAATGTAACATAAATCCAGACATCTGATGACAATTGAGAGTCAGTCAGATGATATTTAGCCAGGAGATCTACTGAACTGGTACAAAAAAAAAAAAAAAGCCTCACAACACAACATGCTAAATTCACCAAGCAACATTAGAATGATGTTCTGCAATGTTTATCTCAATTCCCTCAGGGATTTAGTCATCCAAGCAGACCAGGTCTTTTTTGGGTCTAAAATCATGACAAACATTTCCTTGTAGTTTGCCAGAAATGAAACAAAAGGTCGATTTGCAGTGTCAATAAGTGGCTGACAAGTTTGTTCAGTGACCATTCCTCAGGTGCCCAAATCATAATGTCACAAAAACATGGATTTCTGATACAATAATCTTGATTGAAATGTGTGATACACCTACTTCAAGTTCAAGAGAGCCTATTGAAAAGAGAAGTAAAAGAGTAAAATGAATTCCTAAGAATTGAACCACTTTAAGTATAACAAAGGAGCTTAATAATGAAACCCTGTAGTAAATCTTTTGAAATGTGAATAATCGCTCTTCAATTTATACATGAATTTTATAAACCTTTATTCCCATATATTAGTTTACTTTTTAGAATACGTGATTTACAAATCTATTTTATCATGCACTGAAAAAACTGGAAGCAAATACAGTAAAATATTAATAGCAATTACCATATTTTCCCATATATAAGATAATCCCATATATAAGATGCACCTTAATTTTGGGGCCCGAAATTTGAAAAAGAATGTATTATATAAAGTAATTGAACTCAAGTTTTACTTATCATAAAATTCATACAGCTCACCACTGTCAAAACTCCCATCCATTAGCTTGTCCTCATCTGTGTCTGATGATGAATCACTGTCTTCAACAATAAGCACAAAAACAAGCACAAAAAAGCAGGAAATACAAGTAAAAAAATCTACAACTGCTGTATAAGATGCACTCAGTTTTTAGACTCTAAATTTTTCGGGGACATTTGCTTCTTATACATAGGAAAATACAGTAGCTCTAGATGATGACATTTTGGATGGCATATATTTTTCCATAGGCTTTACTAAGTTTCTACAATTTAGAAAAGTTCTCTTTTTGGATTATAAAAATAATATATGTTCACTTTAGAACATCAAAGTAATAGTAAAGAGTAAAGAAAAAAATAGCCTGACTAGTGGTGATACAGTGGAAAGAATGTCAACCTGGGACACTGAGGTCACCAGGTTTGAAATCCTGAGGTCACAGGCTTAGGTGTGAATCATCAACATGATCCCAGGGTCACTGGCTTGAGCCCAAAGGTCACTGGCTTGAAGCCCAAGGTCACTAGTTTGAGCAAGGGGTCACTGGCTCACCTTGAGCCCTCTGGTCAAGGTGCATATGAGAAGCAATCCATGAACAACTAAAGTGCTACTACAACTATAAGTTGATGCTTCTCATTTCTCTGCCTTCCTGCCTGCCTGTCTGTCTCCCTGTCTGTCTCTCTCTCAGAAAAAAAAGATAGGGAGGGAAGGAGGGAGGGAGGGAGGGAGGGAGGGAGGGAGGGAGGGAGGGAGGGAGGGAGGGACGGAAGGAGGGAGGGACGGAAGGAGGGAGGGAGGGAGGAAAAAGAAAGAAAACAGATATTGAATTTTCTTAATTTGAAGGTCAAACCACATAGAGCTGACTCTCACCAAAATAAATTAAAATAATATTCTTTTCAGATCCTAAATTATGAGCAGGATTTTCCTATCTTCTAAAATCAACTGTCTCCCTTTTTCCCCCCAAAAGCAAAAGATAACTCAATGTATATTTGGTGGTAAGCAGGGTAAAAAAAAAATGTCTTGGCTGGATCAAATAATTTTGGAAGGCTTATTCCCAACTTACCTTACTTTTGGGGGCAAAAATATAGCATCAAAGGAGAAAGAACACATCAAAGAGAAGGGGGGCGTCTAGGGACACAGGCGCCCAGCAGGTGTTATTTAACAGCATGTCCAGCCTCAGCTGGGCAGACAAGATGCCACTTAAAGATGAATCATTCACTAGCCAGAGATTTATACCCTAACTAAATCACAGGAATTACCTGCAGCCTCAAAATAGAGATTTCTCTATTTAGAATAAGTTGTGTACAGCTTCACTATCATAGTAAGGTGCCAAAAGCAAAGAAAGCATGTATCAACATAGTGAGACATTATATGCCATGAAAAATGAAAATAAATTTTTTTATTTTATTGACTTGGAGAGAGAAGAAGGGAGACAGACAAGAAAACATTAATTTGTAGTTCCACTTATTTATGCGCTCATTGGTTGCTTCTTGTATGTGCCCTGACCAGGAAGAGAACCTGTAACCTTGGTGTATGAGGATGATGCTCTAACCAACTGAGCAATCCAGCCAGGGAAAATATATGTTGACTATGAAGACTTATAAAAGTGTCTAAATGAAATTATGTTAAGTCATAAAACAACACAAAATGTTATGTACATAATATGATTATAACTGTATACATTAAAACGACAGGAATTGGCAAAAGTAGGCTTATAGTTGTTCTTATAGAAAATAGTCAATAAATAATAATACAAGAATAAACTCTTTTGCATACTAACAACTGCAAACTTACTTTTGTCCACCCTTGTATTATATTTATATACAATTATAAGGATCAGATTGGCCAAATGGCTCAGTGGTAGAGCATTGGCCTGGCATGTGGATGTCCTGGGTTCAATCCACAGTCAGGGCACACAGGAGAAGCAACCATCTGCTTCTTTACCCCTCCCCCTCCCTCTTCCCCTCCTGCAGTCATGGGTCGATTGGTTCAAGTACATCAGCCCTGGGTGCTGAGTATGACTCCATGGAGCCTCCACTTCAGGTGCCAAAAATAGTTCAGTTGTGACATGACCACAGATGGGCAGAGCATCGGCCCCAGACCAGGAGTTGCAGAGTGGACTGCAGTCAGGGCACATGTGGGAGTCTGTCTCTCTATCTCCTCTCCTCTCACTTGGAAAAGAAGGGGGAAAAAATCAGATGGGATAACTTCCTAAGTAATTGGAATGAGACAATGATGAGGCACTCTAGAGTTACCATTTCACTATTTTTGTTGTTGTTGTTGTTGTTTTGTGACAGAGACAGAGAAAGAGTCAGAGAAAGGGACAGATAGGGATAGACAGACAGGAAAGGAGAGAGATGGGAAGCATCAGTTCTTCATTGTGGCCAGTGGTCCCCAACCTTTTTGGGCCATGGACTGGTTTAAGGTCAGAAAATATTTTCACAGACCGGCCTTTAGGGTGGGACGGATAAATGTATCACATGACCGAGACAAGAGTCAAGAGTAAGTCTTAGACGGATGTAACAGAGGGAATCTGGTCATTTTTGAAAAATAAAACACTGTTCAGACTTAAATATAAGTAAAATGGAAATAATGTAAGTTATTTATTCTTTCTCTGCGGACCGGTACCAAACGGCCCACTGACTGATACTGGTCTGCGGCCCAGGGGTTGGGGACCACTGATTGTGGCAACTTAGTTGTTCACTGATTGTTTTCTCAATGTGCCCTGACCGGGGTGGGAGGAAGGGCTACAGCAGAGTGAGTGACACCTTGCTCAAGCCAGTGATCTTTGGGCTGAAGCTAGCGACAATGGGGTCATGTCTATGATCCCATGCTTAAGCCAGTGACCCCGCATTCAAGCTGTTGAGCCTGCACTCAAGCCGGATGAGTCCGCACTCAAACGAAATGAGTCTGTGCTCAAGCCATGACATTGGGGTTTCGAACCTTGGTCCTCTATGTCCCAGTCTGATGCTCTATCCATTGCGCCACTACCTGGTCAGGCTCATTTCAGTGTTTTGTTTACAAAACATTATATATAAAATCAAAGTGACTTTAAAATGCATCAAATACAGATAAATGCTGTAATAAGAGCTGTAAACTTCACAAATCAAGCATGCTTCAAAAATGCTAAATTTTAGTGTGAAACATACTTGAGATCCAAAGAAAAAGATTGCTTACTGATAATTATACAGAAACAGCTTCAGTTTGGGGATTCCTGATCTTTCAGTCTGTTATGCAGAATATCCACTAGGGGTCACCATTATGTTTAAATAGTGATGATGTTACAAGGTTTATTAACAAGTTTAAGAAAAACTGCAAATTTTAACTTCTACAACACTGATTTGAGAGAGAGAGGAAGGAGGAGAGGATGGAGAGAGAGAAAAAGAGAGAGAGTAACATTGATTTGTTCCACTTATTGATACATTCATTGGTTGATTCTTGTATGTGTCCTGATCAAGGATCAAACCTGCAACCTTGGCGTATTGGGACAACGCTCTAACTAAATGTACAACCTGGCCAGGGCCAACACAGAGCTTTATTTGTCCATGATCAACATGTACATAATTTACATAGAAGGAGTATAAGAGTCTTCTATGATTCTCTTGTTTGGATACAATAATAATGATAAACTAAAAAAAAGAGCTGCTATTTAGTAGTATAAAACTATGCAAAATTCCCATTCAGTAGGATGGAAGATAGCCAACCTCAGCTTCTCATCTTTCAATTCTGCTGATGATTCACAGATATTCTCACCTGTAAGAGTAATACAGTGAAGCAGAATGTGCTCTGAGAACCAATAAAAGTAAAAATTTAACTTTTTAAGGTGAACAGAGCAGACACACTCACTGGTCTTGGTGCTGGTGTCCAGAGAAGAAATATATTAATAAGTGATTATCAAATTCACATATATCTTTTATATAGTGATATATGCAGAGAAGGAAAAAGAACAAGACTCTCGGAGGCCATATAATGAGGAATGTAATACCGGGAAGATCTATTAAAAGGAGACATTGATAGGCTTTAACTAGGCAGAGAGAGGTAAAGCCACCTCATACAAAAGCATATATTTGTAGAAATCCAGTGAGGGAGCAAAACCTTGACAAGTCTAAGAAAGACCTGTGGGACTAAAGCCCAGTGGAAAAGGTGGACTGACAGAGAATGAAGCTGGAAAAGAAAAGAAGGGGTCAGGTCACTGCTCTTAAGCCAAATGAGCAGCCATTGTTTGAAGGGACTTAAAACAGAATGACAGAATAACAGATAATACATTTCTATGGCTCTTTTAATGTTTATGACACCATCTTTTATCTTCACAATAACAGTATCTGATAGATACCCGTAAGGAAACAGGACACCCACCAGAGATTAAATCTGTTTTTCTATAGTGAGAATATATCAATAATCACCTTGAATCATTAGAAAGAGAGCCTCCAGCCCACTTCTACCCCAAGAAGGGTGGATGAGTATACCCTGAATCACTCAGGAAATCTCCCATGGGAGCTGAAGCACCTCTGAGTCATGGAGGAAAGAAAGCACTCCTCAGAAGGATGGGTGATTAACCTCATGGTCTGGAGGAAAGAATGAAAAGTATTTGCACTAGGAGCCTGGAAAAGGGGGGCCACCTGCCTGATTCTAGTGGTGAATTCTGGGAAAGAGGGATGTTGGGGTTCTGGGTCTGTGAAGCAGCCAGCCATCTCAACAGATCCTGATCCAGAGCTTCCTGGGCCACTTAGTATCAGGAAAAACCCTGTGCAGAGGGTTAAAAGAGCACAATACACAAGAGTTCTGCCCTGAGAACTCAAGGGTACCTTGGCTGAGCCAAGCAGAGGGGGCTCCTCTGTCGGAGTTGCTAATATGGAAGCAAGCTTAGCAGTGAGCCAGCATTACTGGTCACAGGTAAGACCCAGTTTCCAACAATGCCCCATGAGCACTGAGAAGTAGCAGCAGACTACGAGGCTCTTCCGTTTTGGGTGTGGAAAGCTGCACTGCCTACCATTCCTCCTTCACTACCTATATTCCAAGCGGTTCTTGGACAATAAAGGAGGAAAAAGAAGTCCCAAGAGGAAGACAGTAGACTTCCTTCTGATAAGGCATGTGGGGACAGATCTGATCACAATGTGTGTTTCACAGCTAACTATAAACCTATCCAAACCTAGCAAATGAAAGATCAGAACTGGAATGAAAAGTTCCATATTCTTTCCTTAATGCTGTGATTCTCACTTGGGAAAAAACTTGAAAATCAAAATGAGATAAAATACAATAAATCCTACCTCTTACCCTACTCACACAAAGAGACCTACTTAACATTTATAACATTTACAATGTTGTTTCTGATTTCAGTAGCTGGTTTTAAGTTCCCTTTGCATTTCCATAGTACTTTGTTTAGAACTTCCTAATGGTGCTTATTTTACTCTATCCTTTGTGGTCCTGATTTGTAAAGTGCCTTATTTTATCTCTCCCACTATAGTATAAATAACTTGAGGTCAGAGGTTGGTCTTAACGCATCTTGTATCTCTGGCAGTAATTGGCTCTGGTTCTTATATATTGCCAGCACTCAATATTTTGGATAAAATAAATAATTAAAATCTTTTCTGTCTCCTTCTCACTTCCACCAATGAGAATGGATAGCTAGGAAAAAGACAAAAATAAAAAGATATCAATTTAAAGGACATGGTTAGTATTAAGCTAAAAAATCTGCTTATCTGTATATCTCTGCCATACAAGCTTTACGCAAAAATTTGTGCCTCTCACAAATTTCATACAATTACATGAAGTCATAAAGATGTCTCTACCCTTGAGATGAGTAACCAGAGACTTTAGAGAGGGAGGACAAAACACAGGGTTTTCTTTTGTTTCATTTTAACTTGGTCATATACACACTTGCATAATCTCAAAGGCAAGACTGAACTTAGAAGAATGTGATGAAAGGGGTGTGGACAACTAACAAACGCATCATCTGCGTATAGACTGTAATACCAGTGAGCAAATACCCTCTGGCAAAATAAACAGCAATCACAAGAGTAATTCAAGTTTAAGAAAAACCTTTGTGTCACCACAGCTTTTTACCAGGACAAGCTAGAGAATGTTAATATATAACCATATTCATCATGTGGTATGACTTATGCCTCAAAGGGCAACAGGTAAAGGTCTGGAGTTAAAATAATGTAGAGACCCAGGCCAAGGAACACGTAAAAGGTGAGATCCAATTCTGAAGCAGGAGACAAACACCACCAAATGAGGTAAAAGATAGTAGAACAAAATTAAAGGAAGAAAATCAAACACACAAAGGCCACAATCTCAAATACACAAAGACAGAATAGAATGTTTAGACCAATGCCATCAGAAGCTACAGTATTATTGTCCTAAAGCAAAGATGTGGGTCCTAGAGGCGATGCCACTGTTGAACTTCAAGGGCAATTTGAACAGGGGAGAATTGCAAAACAGAGCTGAGACTGGGCTCTGCTCAGACCCACCCAGAGGAGGTAGGCCTCTCACTTTCAACACCTTTACTGGCTGTTGTGGAGATCACGTGACCAGCTTGTTGGTGAATAGCCAAATGAGGCACTAAGGTCTTTGGGATCTTTTCGAGTGATAGAAATGATCTTTGTACCAGTTTTGAACAATCCTGAAACAGAAATGTTAGAATAAAGAATTTTGGGCCCTGGCCGATTGGCTCAGTGTTAGAGTGTCGGCCTGGCGTGCAGAGGTCCCGGGTTCCATTCCCGGCCAGGGCACACAGGAGAAGCGCCCATCTGCTTCTCCACCCCTCCCCCTTTCCTTCCTCTCTGTCTCTCTCTTCCCCTCCCGCAGCCGAGGCTCCATTGGAACAAAGATGGCCCGGGCGCTGGGGATGGGGTGGCTCCTTGGCCTTGGCCCCAGGCGCTAGAGTGGCTCTGGTCGCAACAGAGCGACGCCCCGGAGGGGCAGAGCATCACCCCCTGGTGGGCAGAGCGTCGCCCCTGGTGGGTATGCCGGGTGGATCCCGGTCGGGCACATGCGGGAGTCTGTCTGACTCTCTCTCCCTGTTTCCAGCTTCGGAAAAAATACAAAAAAAAAAAAAAAAAAGGAAGAAGAATTTTGAAGCCCTGGCCAGTTGGCTTAGCAATAGAGCGTCAGCCGGGCGTGTGGAGGCCCAGGGTTTGATTTCCGGCCAGGGCACATAGGAGAAGCACCCATCTGTTTCTCTCCCTCTCCTTTCTCTCTATCTCTCTCTTCCCCTCCAGCAGCCAAGGCTCCATGGGATCAAAGTTGGCCCGGGAGCTGCAGATGGCTCTATGGCCACCACCTCAGGCACTAGAATGACTTCAGTTGCAGTGGAGCAACGCCCCAGAAGGGCAGAGCATCGCCCCCTTGTGGGCATGCTGGGTGGATCCCAGGCAAGGGGCATGAGGGAGTCAGTCTGTCTGCCCCCCCCCACCCCCGCTTCTCACTTCAGAAAAATAACAACAAAAAAAAGAATTCTGATTAAATATCAGTACTTCTATCTTTACTCCTTCCCAAATTACCACTAGAATGATAATGAAGTTCGCAGCAGGACAAGAAAATAATCAGTCAGGCAGACCAGAGAGATGGCACCAAGAGTGGTCTTCACAAAAATAATGAAACTGACTGACTGTGCAAAAAAGAAAAGAAATGTAGTCCTAGCAAACCAAGTGACTTAGCTATGAATAATATTTACATAATCACAATAATATATTATAATAATCATAATAATAAACACTGAATGCTGACTTAGCAATAAAAAAATTAATATATCAGATATATATATAGCCCAGAATGAGCATGAGATGGGATGCGTGAAGGACAGGGAAAAGGGGAAAAGGAATGTGCGGTGTCTGTGTGGTTGAGGGAGGAATATGTAAGAATGAAGTGTTCTAATTTTTCTTTTTTTTAGTAAGAAATGAATATCATGCCTCAAATTGAAAAAAGTCAAGAAGAGCGGTAAATTGTTACTTAGCAACAGTAGATGCCAGAAGAAACAGAAGAGCTGAAAGAAGGTATCTCCAGGGAAAAAGAGGACACTGTCTCTTTTTGTTGTTACAAACCTCCTAGTCCACTTGATGATTGAAAATAAATGCATTAGGCCCTGGCTGGATAGCTCAGTTGGTTTAAGTGTCACCCCAACGTGCCAAGGTTGCAGGTTCCATCCGCAGTCAGGGCACATACAGGAGTCAACCAATGAATGCATAAATAAGTGGAATAGCAAATTGATGTTTTTCTCACACTCTCTCTCTCTGCTTATGTCTCTGTCTCTCTTCTTTTCTCTCTAAAAATTAATAAATAACAATTTTTATTTAAAAATAAAAATTAAATAAAGAGAAATGTTAAATCTCAGGTGAGAATCAACATCCTGTATGTCTCTTGCGGGTTAGTAGATCTAAATTAAAAGATTAACTGAGGGTGGAAACAAGCTGCCAGGACCAATCACTCTCCAATCTGTAATCTGCTGCTTTCACTACCTGACACTTCCAATTTCACAGATGTTTACTAGAGGAGAAACTGGAATTCTAAATGTTCATCTGTTCAGTTCCACAAACACTTATAGAATATCTACTACTGTATGCCAGCTACTATGCTAGAAACTGGGGACATGAAGAATAATAATTTTAAAGACCTTCAGAATCCAGTAGGGGAATAAGTCACATGGACAAAACCATAATCTATAGGACAGAGAGAGCTTATGGAAAAGGCAACTTAGATAATGGGAGTGAAGACTTTTGATAGGGCTGGTCCAGGAAGGTTTCTCAGTAGATGTCCTAGGTGGCAAACCCCTAGTAGATTGAAGGAGTAAAGCAGATGGTCCCAGACAGGCTCAGTCATGTCCAATGCTGTCTGCCTCCCAGTGTCTCAACAGTACTTGGAACACAGGAGGCACTTAGTAATTATGTGTTGGTCTGTGATTCTGTCAGTAACCCCTGTTACCATTAGAATAAACTTTCTTATTTTTTTAAAAAGATTTTATTTATTGATTTTAGAGAAAGGAGAGAGAGATAGAGAAAGGCAGCAGGGGAAAACAGGAAGCATTAACTCATAGTTGCTTTTCATGTGTGCCTTGACTGGGCAAGCCGGGGGTTTTGAACTGGAGACCTCAGCATTCCAGGTTGACGCTTTATCCACTGTGTCACCACAGGTCAGGCAATTCTTCCTTATTAAAGCTAGTTAGAATAATCAGTTAGTTATTTATATGCAAAGTATTCTTAAAGATTAGATCACAGTGCCCTTGGCCAGGTAGCTCAGTTGGTTGGAGCAACGTTCTGATACACCAGACCAGAGTTGTAGGTTCAATCCCTGGTCAGACCACATTCAAGAAAAAACTGATAAATGCATAGATAAGTGAAACAGCAAAACAATGTTTCTCTCTCTCTGCTTTTCTATCTCTCTAAAAATCAGTAAATTAGCCTAACTGGTGCTGGTACAGTGGATAGAGCATCAACCTGGAATGCAGAGGTCCCCAGTTTGAAACTCAAAAGTCACCTATTTGAGCATGGATTTGCCAGCTTCAGTACAGGGTTGCTGGCTTGAGTGTGGGATCATTAACATCATCTCAAGGTCACTGGCTTGAGCAAGGGGACCCTGGCTCAGCTTGAGCCCCCTGGTCAAGGCACATGTAAACAACTAAAGTGAACCAACTACAAGTTGATTCTTCTCATCTTTCTCCTCCTCCACTTCTCCCTTCCTGTCTCTCGATCTCAAATCAATAAAAATTAATTAATAAATTAAATTTTTTTTAAATTTTTTTTTAATTTATTCATTTTAGAGAGGAGAGAGAAAGGGGGAGAGAGAGACAGAGAGGGAGAGAGAGAGGAGAGAGAGACAGAGAAGGTGGGGAGGAGCAGGAAGCATCAACTCCCATATGTGCCTTGACCAGGTAAGCCCAGGGTTTTGAACTGGCGACCTCAGCATTTCCAGGTTGATGCTTTATCCACTGCGCCACCACAGGTCAGACAATAAATTAAATTTAAAAGAAAAAAATCAGACCACAGAATCAGTCCAGAGGAGTCACAGTCACCTCCCTTACCCAAAATCTTCCATTTTCCTGCAACTCCAAGAGTAGCCAAGAGTGACTAATTTACAGAGGAGTTAAGTGTATTTGTGGTTTGAAAATGTAATTCTTTAGGCCATGCCAAAAGATAAGTAATTTCTGGCTCCTTCTCCTGACAAGTGTGCTAATTCAGGCATGTGGGTAGCTTTATATCCAGGCTATAGTAGCTTTCAACTACTGAAAGACTTTCGACGGGCTCTTCTTTTCAAAGAACATATGGCTCAAAATGAAGAAATATGAACCTACCACACTTTCGTTTCTCTCATGCCTCTCACAAGAGCATCTTGAGGCCGTGAGTATGATTTTAACCTTTATCAAGGTATGAATTTTTCATACAGCATGACCCTTAAACACCAGATAAAAGTTTGGGTTTTGTTTAACTAAAGGAACAATAATCAGTTCCAAAGCTGGGAGAATTAAATGATTTTCAAGGATAATTCTGACAGCATATTTCTGTCATACATTGACTTTAGAACCTAATCCCTGACATACTGTGAATTGCATTATTATTATTAACCAAAAATGTCCCTATTCAATTTCCACTAATTTTTAAGTATTTTCTTCAATCTTGTGTTCTCGACCATATTTCTCCATTCTCTGTTATATTCTTAATTTTTTTGCTGAAGTCCTAAAGATTTATGTAACATTTGAGAAATCTAAAACATACATAAATATGCAACCCAATATACCTCAACTCCAAATCAATTTCATGAAGAAAATCATTCACTAAGTTTTTAGATAACCTAAGTTTTTAGATAAGCACATGCATATAATTGTTCTAGTAATACAGTGCTGCAGGCAGTATTAAATTTTTATTTCAAAAGAGATTAGTAGAGGATGGTACTTTCATACACTATACTCAAGTAGTCACCCTCACAATGAAGAATCTCACAATTGGAGTGAATGAAATCTAACAAGGTAATGGAAAAAGTATGGAAGAGGTTAAATCCCTCTAGAAGTAAGGAGTAGAAAACGCTTACCAAAAGCTGTATAATGACTTTCATATAATTTAACTCTATGCCAGACATTAATATAATTCAGTAAGTTTAAAATTTTCATCCCATTGCTATTTAAAAAACCAACCTAAGCCCTGGCCAGATAGCTTAGTTAGTTAGAGCATCATCCAAAAATAGAGCATAGAGGTGGTTGGTTTGATTCCCAGTCACATAAAGGAGCAGGTTGATGTTCCTGTCTCTCCCTCTCTGCCTTCCTCTATTTCTCTCTAAAATCAATACAATAAACATTAAAAATGTATCTGACCAGCATGCAGAAGTCCCAGGTTCGATCCCTGGTCAGGGCACACATAAAAAGTGGCCATCTGCTTCTCTCCCTCTTCTCTCTCCTTTCTCTTTCTCTCTTCCCCTCTCACAGCTAGTGGCTTGACTGGTTCGAGTGTTTGCCCCATGTGCTGAGGATAGCTTAGGTGGTCAGAGCATCGGCCCCAGACAGGTTATGCCAGGTGGATCCCAGTCAGGATGCGTGTGGGAATCTATCTCCCTTTCTCTCATATATATATATATATATACATACATACATACATATAAAAGTAAAAAACAAAAAAAAAATCAAGCTAAACATCTTCCTTAAAATCTACAAAGATATATATATATATGATAAACAGACTAAGGGGTCATCTCTGTTTTTGCTATAGAACCTATAGAATAGAGGTTATCCACCAGTCTACAATAAATCCCTTTTGGGGAAAGGCATGAATAAACTCAAGAACAAAGGTGAACAAAGGAAGTAATAAACATGAATTGAGAGAATTTACCACTATGAAACAGTCACTAAAACATGTAACTACTATAGGATAGACTTTAGGAAGAAGGAAATTTAACTGAGAGGAAGAAGTATGGCATACAAACAAATAGTGAATAAAGAAACAATATTAACTACTGTCAGCTATATATAACAATAATAGTAGTTGAGAAAGTATGTAAGCAAGGTGTTACTAAAATGTAAAAGGGCAGAGATGGTGTCAACATAAAAACATTTTTTTTTACAGTAGATTTTTTTTTAAATATTTTATTTATTGATTTTTTAAAGAGAGAGGAGTGAGAGAGACAAAGAGAGAGAGAAGGGGGAGGAGCAGGAAGCATCAACTCCCATATGTGCCTTGACCAGGCAAGCCCAAGGTTTCGAACCGGCGACCTCAGTGTTCCAGGTTGACGCTTTATCCCACTGCGCCACCACAGGTCAGGCCTCAATATAAAAACATTTTTAAAGTCCTTATGTTCTTTGAGAGAAGAATTAAGATGTCTCGTAACTAGACAGTTTAGATTTTTTTAAAAGCCTTAAAAATAGAAACACGACAGGGACAAAGACAGTTACTCAAAAGGAATAATCACAAAGAAGACATAATTCTTAATTTGTGTGTACCTAGTAACATAGCTTGCAAACCTATAAAGCAAAACTTGACAGACCTACAGTGAAAACTAGCAAACCTGCAGTCACAGTACAGATTTTTCAACACACTTTTGTCAGAACCAATAAATCAAGTAGCCAAAAAAATTAGTAAGAATAGAAAAGATCTGAACACCACAATTAACTAGTTTGAATTAATGGACCAGAACCATCCACTCAACAAATAAAACATAAAGAGATGAGTTATAGAAATTTACCAAACACTAGGCATGTCTTAACAAATAACAAAGACTTGATTTTGTACAGGCATGTTCTCTGACCACAGTGAAATTAAAAAAGAAGACAAAATGCAAGCATCCAACTCAGGAAAATTTTTTAAAATACATAACGATATTAAAATACAAGGAAGGAAATATATGCAGGAGCTGAAAATGATAAATCAGAAAATAAAGACATGCTAAAAAAAGATCAATAAAATCAAAAGTTTGTTCTTTGAAAAAACAAGCTTCTTGGAAGACCGGTCAAGAGAAAAAGAGGAGCTACAAGAAAGCAATGTAAAAAAAGCAACAGCTTTAAAAATAAACAGAAGAGTATGGATAACAGAAGCAATAAACTTGAAATAAACCTTATAAAAAGTAGAAAATTTCCTAGAAAAATTAAACTTACCAAAACCAGCTCATGAAGAAACAGAAGGCTGGTAGAATTTAGTGCCAGATAAAAGATGGGGAATGAAGAAGATTCTGAGGATGACTGCTAAGTCTCTAACTTATTGTGCTTATGGAAGCGAGCTCTCATTATTCAGGAGTTAACTAGATGAGAAGCACTGGAGCAGGCTGGATGTCCTTTTAGTTGGCTTTTTGTTTTTTGTTTTTCTGGTTTGTATGTATGCATACATGTAGGAAGGCTTGGTGCTAGTGGTAGGGGCGGTGTGCATAAGTCATAAACTTAATGGCTATGTTTGGGTATGTTGAAAGAGAGGTTCCTTTAAAATATATAAATGGAGATGTTAAGTATGCAGTTGGATCTATAGATCAGGAGTTCAGGAGAGAGCTAGGTTGAAAATACATATGGGAGTTACCTATATTTAAATTATAATTAAAGCCATAGGTATGGCTGAAATACTCCAGGCAGATAGAGTGGTCCCTGGACCATGAACCTAGGCACTACATGAAAACTTAACAGAAATGAAAATTCTTGGTCCCACCCTAGACCTTCTGATTCAGAAACCCTGAAAATGGGGTCCCACGATGTATGTATGAACAAGCCCTCTGGTGATCTAATGCAGACTAACATTTGAGCACCACTGATACAGAGCATGACATCAAGAGGACTGGGGCCTTGCCTTGACAATTCCAACACTGAACAGAGCAGGACGAGCCTGCCAGGAAGACTAGGAACAACAGAAAGAGGGGAGTAAGAAAATAAGAAGTGTTTAAAGATGTAGAGTGGCAAAGACTACTGAGATATCACTTAGGATAGCACCTGCAAGGACAGGAATGGGATGAGACATGAGCAGGAGTTGAGAAAATAGATAGTGAATATAGACAGTTCTGAGCAGTTTGATCATCAACGGGAGATGGAGAGGGTAGAAATGGAATGGGTTGACAAGAGAGGGTTTTTACAACAGAACAGTAACGAGCATGATGAACTGCTGTGGGGAAGAAGCTGGTTGAGAGGCAGAGTGACTGTGCAGAGATGGGAAGTGACAGTGATGGGGGCACACTGAGGGGCAATGCAACTATGAGCCTCAGCAGGGGGAGCATTTTACCACCAGTATTTAGAACTGCTATACATGGGGACAATAAAAAGCAGGCTCGTTTTTCTTTTTCTTTTTTTTTCTTTTTTTTTTTAGAGAGAGTGAGGGAGAGAGAAAGGTAGAGCGAGAGATGAGAAATATCAACTTGTAATTGCTTCACCTTAGTTGTTCATCAATTGCTTCTCATATGTGCCTTGGTTGGGGTGGGGGGATGGGCAGGGCTCAAGTCAGCAACCTTGGGGTTATATAGAGGATCCCACGCTTAAGCCAGCATCCCTGAGCTCAAACTGATGACCTCAGGATTTCATATCAGGGACCTCAGAGTTCTAGATCTATGCTCTATCCACTATGCAACTCATAGTTGTGGCACTTTTAGTTGTTCATTGATTGCTTCTCATATGTACCTTGTCTGGGGGGGGTGGCTCCAGCTGAGCTAGTGACCCCCTGCTCAAGCCAGTGACCTTAGGCTCAATTCAGCAACAAATCCCAAGCTCAAGCTGACAACCCCACACTCAAGCTGGTGAGCCCGCGCTCAAAGCCAGTTGGTGTTTTGAACCTCAGCTTCCCAGGCTGATGTTCTATCCATTGTGCCACCACCGGTCAGGCTTTCCTTGGTTTTATTATTGCTTTTCAAATTCTTACAGATCCTGTAACCCTTACTGCCTGCAATGAGGGTGGCCCACTCCCACTGCCCTATTCTTTTTTTTTTTTTTTTTGCATTTTTCTGAAGCTGGAAACAGGGAGAGACAGTCAGACAGATTCCCGCATGCGCCCGACCGGGATCCACCCGGCACGCCCACCATGGGGCGACGCTCTGCCCACCAGGGGCCGATGCTCTGCCCATCCTGGGCGTCGCCATGTTGCGACCAGAGCCACTCTAGCGCCTGGGGCAGAGGCCACAGAGCCATCCCCAGCGCCCGGGCCATCTTTTGCTCCAATGGAGCCTTGGCTGCGGGAGGGGAAGAGAGAGACAGAGAGGAAGGCGCGGCGGAGGGGTGGAAAAGCAAATGGGCGCTTCTCCTATGTGCCCTGGCCGGGAATCGAACCCGGGTCCTCCGCACGCTAGGCCGACGCTCTACCGCTGAGCCAACCAGCCAGGGCCCACTGCCCTATTCTTTGTGTCACTGGATGACAGTACACGGTTTCTGAAAAGGGAGAAGGGGGTGGGGTTTAAGGTACAGGTGGAAGGTCTACCCTTGGATAAGCAGGACAGAGTACCTTTTTAACCAAAAGGAAGAAGGTTTTAAACAGGATGGGCACAGGCGTGGCAAATGTGAAGTTGGGTAGCAGGAAGCTGAAGTAATACCATCAAAGGGGATCTATTTCGCCCATGAGGTTATCTTCAAGACCATTCCTACAGTGAGATGGCTGTATCACATTCTCTTGGCATACAGCAATTAACATCTGATTTGTCACATCCATACTCACTAGGCAACCTCCTATTTGAGATCCTACTTCCCATTGGGTAAGAATGTGCTGACCACACAGATTTGAGTATGTCTCAGTGTTTTCTCATAGTAAATTGATAACTGGTTCTGTGTAGCCTGACTATAGATATTAGACAAATCACAGTCCTTAATAGTTTAGATTTCTTACTGAGTTATTTTCTTAGAATCTAATTGCTTTTACATAAAGTGACTAAACTACTGAGCCATGGATCAGAGCCACAATTCATCAACCAATCAGACTGTTCACCTTCTCTGTCAGCAAAAGCTGGCTTTTGTTAGCTGTTACTGGCCCAATTTCTACCTCTTCTTTCTGAATTCATTTCTATATCCATCTGTTTAAGATATTTTAAATTGGCTGTCACTGCATTGGCTTATTAGTTGTTGTGAGGTTTTTTTGACAGAGACAGAGAGAGGAACAGATAGGGACAGACAGGAAGGGAGAGAGATGAGAAGCATCAATTCTTCAGTGCAGCTCCTTAGTTGTTCAGTGATTGCTTTCTCATATGTGTTGGGGGGTGTTACAGCAGAGCGAGTAACCCCTTGCTCAAGCCAGCAACCTTGGGCTTCAAGCCAGTGACCTTTGGGCTTAAGCCAGCAACCATGGGGTCATGTCTATGATCCCACACTCGAGCTGGTGAGCTGGTGCTCAAGCTGGATGAGCCCACGCACAAGCCGGAGACCTCGAGGTTTTGAATCTGAGTCCTCGGCGTCCCAGTCCAACGCTTTATCCGCTGCGCCACTGCCTGGTCAGGTGACCTACTAGTTTTTTTGTTTTGTTTTGTTTTGTTTTTTTAGTAATTTTATTTTTTTTAATGGGGTGACATCAATAAATCAGGATACATATATTCAAAGATAACAAGTCCAGGTTATCTTGTCGTTCAATTATGTTGCATACCCACCACCCAAAGTCAGATTGTCCTCTGTCACCTTCTATCTTGTTTTCTTTGTGCCCCTCCCCACCCCCTATCCCTCTCCCATTCCCCCCTCCCCCCCCCCCCGTAACCACCACACTCTTATCAATGTCTCTTAGTTTCACTATTATGTCCCACCTACGTATGGAATAATACAGTTCCTGTTTTTTTCTGATTTACTTATTTCGCTTCGTATCATGTTATCAAGATCCCACCATTTTGCTGTAAATGTTCCGATGTCATCATTTCTTATGGCTGAGTAGTATTCCATAGTGTATATGTGCCACATCTTCTTTATCCAGTCATCTATTGATGGGCTTTTTGGTTGTTTCCATGTCCTGGCCACTGTGAACAACGCTGCAATAAACATGGGGCTGCATGTGTCTTTACGTATCAATGTTTCTGAGTTTTGGGGATATATACCCAGTAGAGGGATTGCTGGGTCATAAGGTAGTTCTATTTTCAGTTTTTTGAGGAACCACCATACTTTCTTCCATAATGGTTGTACTACTTTACATTCCCACCAACAGTGGATGAGGGTTCCTTTTTCTCCACAGCCTCTCCAACATTTGCTATTACCTGACTTGCTAATAACAGCTAATCGAACAGGTGTGAGGTGGTATCTCATTGCCGTTTTGATTTGCATTTCTCTAATAGCTAAAGAAGATGAGCATCTTTTCATATATCTGTTGGCCATTTGTATTTCTTCCTGGGAGAAGTGTCTATTCATATCCTCTTCCCATTTTTTTATTGGATTGTTTGTTTGTTTGTTGTTGAGTTTTATGAGTTCTTTGTATATTTTGGATATTAGGCCCTTATCTGAGCTGTTGTTTGAAAAAATCATTTCCCATTTAGTTGGCTTTCTGTTTATTTTGTTATCAGTTTCTCTTGCTGAGCAAAAACTTCTTAGTCTGATGTAGTCCCATTCATTAATTTTTGCCTTCACTTCTCTTGCCATTGGAGTCAAATTCATAAAATGCTCTTTAAAACCCAGGTCCATGAGTTGAGTACCTATGTCTTCTTCTATGTACTTAATTGTTTCAGGTCTTATGTTTAGATCTTTGATCCATTTTGAGTTAATTTTTGTACAGGGGGAGAGACTGTAGTCCAGTTTCATTCTTTTGCATGTGGCTTTCCAGTTTTCCCAGCACCATTTATTGAAGAGGCTTTCTTTTCTCCATTGTGTGTTGTTGGCCCCTTTATCAAAAATTATTTGACTATATATATGTGGTTTTATTTCTGGACTTTCTATTCTGTTCCATTGGTCTGTGTGTCTATTTTTCTGCCAATACCATGCTGTTTTGATTGTCATGGCCCTATAATAGAGTTTGAAGTCAGGTATTGTAATGCCCCCAGCTTCATTCTTTTTCTTTAGGATTGCTTTGGCTATTCGGGGTTTTTTATAGTTCCATATAAATCTGATGATTTTTTGCTCTATTTCTTTAAAAAATGTCATTGGAAGTTTGATGGGAATTGCATTAAATTTGTATATTACTTTGGGTAATATAGCCATCTTGATTATATTTATTCTTCCTAGCCAAGAACAAGGTATATTCTTCCATCTCATTATATCTTTTTCGATTTCCCTTAACAATGGTTTATAGTTTTCATTATATAAGTCCTTTACATTCTTTGTTATGTTTATTCCTAAGTATTTTATTTTTTTTGTTGCAATCGTGAAGGGGATTATTCTTTTGAGTTCCTTCTCAGTTGTTTCATTGTTGGCATATAGAAAGGCTATTGACTTCTGTATGTTAATTTTGTATCCTGCGACCTTACTGTATTGGCTTATTGTTTCTAGTAGTCTTTTTGTGGACCTACTAGTTTTTAATAAGAAGGATTTTCCAAGAAGAATGAAGGAAATAAAACCAAGACCTCAGTGAAATATATTGGTATACCACCATTATTCATTTACTTATTCCATTATTTCTTCAACAAATATTTATAGACTATTTGCCCTGCTCAAGGCCAAAAATATTAGAACTGTGGGGGATACATTCTCAGGTATTTGTGATCCAAAAATTGAAAGGAATTAGCTCCACAAAGAACAGACTTCTTGAAATGGACTCTGATTGCAAAGGGGAAATTAGAATTTTTTTTAAATTCCTATGGTAAAAGTGATTAAAGCAGAAATAAGCTATCAAAGGAAATCCTGAAATCTAAGTAACTTTAAAAATATGATGACTTAAAGACAGATGCCTTGCCTGGAAGCAAAGGTTACAGCAACCCCTCTGGAATGAAGCACAAAAAGTGACTCAGAACTTTTATGATGTATAAAGAATATGCTGGTCTCTTTACAAAAAAAAGAAATCAGGCTATGAATTAATTTTTTTTTTTTTTTTTTTTACAGAGACAGAGAGAGAGTCAGACAGGGACATACAGACAGAAACGGAGAGATGAGAAGCATCAATCATTAGTTTTTCATTGAGCATCGCTACACCTTAGTTGCTCATCGATTGCTTTCCCATATGTGCCTTGACCACAGGCCTTCAGCAGACCCAGAAACCCCTTGCTGGAGCCAGCGACCTGGCCCAAGCTGGTGAACTTTTTGCTCAAACCAGATGAGCCCACGATCAAGCTGGTGAGCTCGGGGTCTCGAACCTGGGTCCTCCGCATCCCAGTCCAACGCTCTATCCACTGCGCCACTGCCTGGTCAGGCCAGGCTATGAATTAATTTAAAAATTCATTTAGAGTTCTTACCCCCAACTCCTCAGGTACTCTAGCCATTGAGTTGCCTTGTGATACTGAATCTGTTCTTCATATCTTTGCTCCCCTCGCTCCCCTCCACCACAGTCTGTACTCAGGCATAAATAAGGTGCAGTTTTTCCATGACCTGAAATTTTCTGCCATTGAAGTATATCAGCTATGCACAGACACACTATCACCCAAGCTCTGTGTAAATGATTTAATGACCTTGAGTATTTTGAAAGTGCCTAGCACACAGCGAATATTCAGTTAAGATTCATTTCCTCCTTCTTTCCTTCCATCTTTTCTCTTGCCTGGTGAGGAAGGGAGGAAAAAACAGGAACCAACAAAAGACAAATCTCTTGTAAAATAGCATTCTTTGGCATAAAAATACCGAAAAGGTTTAAACCACTTCTCATTGCCTACCTTGTATCTGTGGGATGTAAGGAGACAGGAGTTTTGACCTTTTCTTTTCATATCCCTTCTGTGTGATGTCCCCTAAAATAGCAAAAAACAGAAACACATTACGCTGTGCTTATTCACTGTAAAAATAAAATTAATTACAGAGTGTTACAGAATTACCACATAGAGAGTAGGAAAAAAATGTATAGTTCTTTGCCAGGGATTCTGCTATTTGTGATTTCCCACAGGCTTGGAGCTGACTGTGGAAAATGGTAGGGCTCGTCCTTATGCAAGTCTAGCCCAGCAATATGCTGTATACTATCTCAGAGGTTCCTAAGTTCCTGGGTCCCCTCGTTTCGTTAGTATTTAAGATATACCAAAATGGAATGCTGCAAGGCTGGCATTTTTTTTTCTCTCCAAAGTTTCAGTTTGACCAAATAAATGCAATCGATTTCAGAAGTATTCAATTTTATTGCTATATAGATCCACATAAAATAAAAAATCTAGTTAAGGAGAGAAGTCATGGTTCAGGCATTGGAATGACATATTTGAAAGGCCCTCTGCACCTTGGTAACTGTATGGGAACCTGGGGCTGGAACTTCCACATCCTCTCCCCTTGGTTCACTGGTCTGTATTATGTATATACATGTATGTCTTTTTCACAAGGTTAAATTTTAAAAAGTATACATGAAGCACATAAAAAGTATATATACAATAAATGCAGTAAGAATGAGCTGATTAACAGTGGAGAAAATGTGTGATTAAAGTATCAAGAAATTGCTAGGTACTACAGAAAAGGTAGCAAAGGAATGGTAGAAAGCAGGGTTAAAGGAATAGGAAGTGCAGGAGAACAAGAGGACATTCAGGGAGAATGAGTAATTCAAAACTGGGGAAATAAATATATGTGGTGAGGTGACATAATAGAGCATTGTTTTCCAGAAAAGAATATTTTTTAGTCAGAGAAAACTTTATTTAAAAGTCAATACTGTCTGATCAGTGGTGGTGCAGTGGATAGAACATTGACTTGGGACACCAAGGACTCAGGTTCAAAACCCCAAGGTCACCAGCTTGAGTGATAAGTCACTGGCTTGAGTGTGGGATTATGAACATAATCCCATGGTCACTGGCTTGAGCAAAGAGTCACTGGCTCGGTGGAGCCCCCCCCATCAAGGCGTGTATGAGAAGCAATCAATGAACAACTAAAGTGACACAACTATGAATTGATACTTCTCACCTCTCTCCCTCCCTGTCTCTGTCTCGCTAAAAAATAAATTAAAATAAAGTCAAAAGTTAGCCTTGGCCAGGGAGCTCAGTTGGTTAAAGCATCATTCTGATATACCAAGGTTGCAGGTACATTCTCTGGTCAGGGTACACACAAGAAGCAAGCAATGAACACACAACTAACTGGAACTACAAATCAATATTTCTTTTTCTCTCTCTAAAAATTAAACAAAACAAAAACACCCAAAAGTTTTTTTTTAAGTCAAAATTTAGTATAACCTGATTGGTGGTGGCACAGTGGATAGAACATCTACCTGGGATGCTGAGGACCCAGGTTCAAAACCTCGAGATCTGCCGTCTTAAGCATGGCTCATCTGGCTTGAAGGCAGGCTCACCAGCTTGAGCGCAGGGTAACTGACTTGAGCATGGGATCACAGACATGACCCCATGGTCACTGGCTTAAGCTAAGGGTCACTCACTCTGCTGTAGACCCCCACCCCCGGTCAAGGCACATATGAGAAAGCAGTCAACGAGCAACTAAAGTGCCACAACAAAGAATTGATGCTTCTCACTTCTCTCCCTTCCTGTCTCTCTCCCGCAAAAAAAAAAAGAAAGAAAAATTTAGCATAAAAAGTGATTTATATTTTCAAATTTAGAACATTTAGCTATTAAGTAGTCAATTTGGAAGGCATATTTTGATGGACACATATTTCAAATCAAGAGCAATGAGTATCAGCATCTGCCTGGTGGAGTAGATGGTGGAGAGGGGGCAGGCTCTCTAATGGGCTTATTCAGAGGAAGGAGTAACACTCACAGATCACAGAGGGCAGCAAGCTCACTCTTCCTGAAGAGAATGGGACCAAGGGTAGAAGCCAGAGAGATGAGCTGCCTCAATGCTACTACAGTGATCTGGGTAACTTAATAATAGCTTAAATTAAAGACAGTGGTAGAAGGGATGAAAAGTGAATGGACTAAGAGAGACAATATATGTGGTGAGGTGACATAATTGGGAGGAAGACCAAATAGGATTTGATAAAAGGCTGGATGTTGGGTAGAGAAGACAATTTCTGGCTTAAGCAACCAGGCAGATGGTGCTGTTCTCTGACAGAGAAATACAGAAACAAGTGTCACATTTGCTGGATCGAAGTAGATGAGACTTGAGCTTAGGAAAAGCCTGAGACCCACAAGAGAAGATCCAATTAACAGTTGGATAGATGGATCTAGAACTCAGGAAAGAGCTATAGCTTTGAGATCATCAGAATATAGCTGAAAAATAAACTGATGCAATCTCTTAAGAGTAATTTGGCAATTTCTTTTTTTCTATTTTCTTTTCTTTTTTTTTTCTTTCTGAAGTTGGAAACGGGGAGGCAGTCAGACAGACTCCTGCATGCGCCCAACCGGGATCAACCCAGCATGCCCACCAGGGGGCGATGCTCTGCCCATCTGGGGCTTCGCTCTGTTGCAACCAGAGCCATTCTAATGCCTGAGGCAGAGGCCACAGAGCCATCCTCAGTGTCCGGGCCAACTTTGCTCCAATGGAGCCTCAGCTGCGGGAGGAGAAGAGAGAAACAGAGAGGAAGGAAAGGGGGAGGGGTGGAGAAGCAGATGGGCACTTCTCCTGTGTGCCCTGGCCGAGGATCGAACCCGGGATTCCAGCACACCAGGCCAACACTCTACCACTGAGCCAACCAGCCAGGGCCAGCAATTTCTATCAAAATTGTGATTCAACAACTACACTTCTAGAAATTTATTACATGGTAACATTCACATAGGTACACAAATCAATCTAAGAATATTCCCTCACCCATTCTTTTTAACAACAAAAAACTGAAAGGACTCTAGATGCTTACATTATAAATCATCTACAGTGTGTCCGTAAAGTCATGGTGCACTTTTGACCAGTCACAGGAAAGCAACAAAAGACAATAGAAATGTGAAATCTGCACCAAATAAAATCCTCCCAGTTTCTGTAGGATGATGTGGCAGCATGTGCGCATGCGCAGATGATGACATAACATCGTGTATATAGCGGAGCAGCCCACGGCCATGCCAGTCAAGATGTGGACGGTACAGAGGAAAGTTCAGTGTGCTATCTCAGGTTTTAAAAAGTCTATCAAGAGGGTTAGAGCACATGCAAGAGTCAACCAATGAATGCATGGATAGGTGAAACAACAAATCAATGTTTCTCTCTCTTCCCTTCCTCTCCCTCTAAAGTCAATTTAAAATTTTTTTTAAATAAAAAATACAAAAATAAAAAACAAGCCTGAATGATTTGTATAATTTCAAAAATACTTTTTTAAGAATGAATGGTTCTATAAATATATATCTGTTCACAAAATAAGATGGTCACAGTATGTAACAGGAAAAAACAGTTAATATAGTTTATTCTATTTTTGGAGTAACAATATTTTTATGCAGACACATATGCATAGAAAATAATCTAAATTTTTATTCACCAAAATATAAACAGTGGTTAGCTATAGCTTGTAAGACTTTGGGTTAGTTTTAGCTTTTTTTTTTCCTTTTTGCTTGCCTGTATTTTCTAATTTTTCTACACTAAACATCCATTATCTCAAGAAACAATAAATATTTTAAAGCTACAATCATGACAACTCATTAGGTGGTACAAATTTAATCACAATGGCCCTTCATCTGTTTCTCTAGTGAAATAAGAGAAACCCATTTTTTCAAATAGAAACAAACCTTGTCATATTAGTAAACTACATCCATCTGTTCATTAAGATATTTTAAATTGGCTGTTACTACATTGACCTACTAGTTTTGTAAGGAGGAGTTTCCAAGAATAATGCAGGAAATAAAGAACCTCACTGAAATGTGTTGGCATATTGCCATTATTCATTTATTTATTCCATTAGTCATCCCACAAATATTTACAGACTATATATCTTATCCAAGCCTTGATTTTAGAAACGCAGTAAGCACAATGCTCCAACAATATACACAACTGACAAGAGATGTGGGAAGCCTACCAAGGCCACATTCTTAGAAATAGGAAATCATTGTAAAAGAAATGAAGAAGCATTCTCCTGTCCCTTCCTCATTCATAACCTCCCCTACCTCTACCTCTCCGCCCCCCCCCCCCCTTAGAGGACACAAAGACCACTTCTGCTGGCTCAGAACACATTTGATAAAGTGAAAGCCTTTTAAAAAGCTCTCTTCAGTGCTTAGAGTCTCAATCATTCATTGTCAGTAAATGATGGTGGGACAAACTGTTAGACCTGGTATCTTTTTTTTTTTTCCTACAAGGACAGAGGGAGAGTCAGAGACAGGGATAGATAGGGACAAACAGGAAGGGAGAGATGAGTAACATCAATTCTTTGTTGCAGCTCCTTAGTTGTTCATGGATTGCTTTTTCATATGTGCCTTGACCACTGGGCCTTCAGCAGACCGAGTAACCCCTTGCTCAAGCCAGCGACCTGGGTCCAAGCTGGTGAGCTTTTTTTTTTTTTCTCAAGCCAGATGAGCCCACGCTCAAGCTGGTGACCTCGGGGTCTCGAACCTGGGTCCTCTGCATCCCAGTCCAACACTCTATCCACTGCGCCACCGCCTGGTCAGGCTAGACCTGGTATCTTAAACATTAATCAACTATCTCAGGTTTTAAAAAGTTTATCAAGAGGGTCTAATTTAGCCATGCCGATTAGTTCCGTTAAATTCATAAATGAGCAAAGACATTAAGAAGACCTAGGAGAAGATGAACTGCAATGAGAATGTGAGCACTATGATGACAAGCCAAACATTAAATTAAAAATGCCCTCCCCCTTTTCTTTCTTTTTGTTTTGTTTTTTCTTAAGCGAGAAGCCTAGAGACAGAGAGACAGACTCCCACCTGCATGCGCCCGGACCAGGATCCACTAGGCAAGCCTGCTATGGGGCGATGCTCTGCCCATCTGGGACCGTTCCTCCATTGCTCAGCAACTGAGCTATTTTAGCACCTGAGGTGAGGCCATGGAGCCATCCTCAGTGCCTGGGGCCAACTTGCTCCAACTGAGCCATGACTGCAGGAGGGAAAAAGAGAGATCGAGAGAGAGAAGGGAGAGAGGAACGGGTGGAGAAGCAAGTGGTCGCTGCTTCTGTGTGCCCCAACCAGGAATTGAACCCAAGACAGCCACAAGCTGGGCTGATGCTCTACCACTGAGCCAACTGGCCAGGGTGTCCTCCCTCTTTTCTTTAACTACAAGGGACTGCTCAAAAGTCACCTCCTCACTGATGCCTGCCACCACTTGTTAGTCATTTCTTCCTGGTGCCCCTACAATTCTACACACTTCTGTGATACGCTTAGCATAGCACCAGTATTCTAATCATTTGTTTATACATCTGTGTCCCTACTAAACTGTGCACTTGAGGGCAGGGATTGAGTCTTGTTCATTTCTGTAGCCCGCCCACAGCCTGGTACAATAGGCACTTGTTGAATGAGAAACTGAATGAATTAATAAAATGGAGGCAGTGAAAGAACAATAAATCAAAGAGACATGTGTATTTGGGTGGAAAACTAGGAATGGAAGAAAAAGAGGTCTTTACGCTAGCAGGAGCTGGAAGGCTCAGGGAGAGAAATTCAGTGAAATCAAGAGTTTACTGAAACTTGACAGCTAGACCTTAAAAGTGGCTAGAAAAGCAAAATTTGGCCTGCCTGAAGAGAGAAACAGTACATAAATCACTGGACACTGGACACTAAAAACTGAAGGAACTCCACCTGGTATTGATGTTCCTTTAGCTAGAGAGCAAGACCAGACAGAAGGAATTCAGTTATCCCACATAACTGAATTTGCAATTCTGCATTTCTGTCATTGTCCAGGTATAGTTGGAGCTCTTACCATTCTCACCACTAAAGCAATAATTTCTAAACTTGCACAATTTTTAAGAATCACTTCTTCAGCCTGACCAGGCAGTGGCGCAGTGGATAGAGCGTCAGACTGGGATGCGGAGGACCTAGGTTCTAGACCCCGAGGTCGCCAGCTTGAGCGCGGGCTCATCTGGTTTGAACAAAGCTCACCAGCTTGGACCCAAGGTCACTGGATTGAGCAAGGGGTTACTCGGTCTGCTGTAACCCCACAGTCAAGGCACATATGAGAAAGCAATCGATGAACAACTAAGGTGTCCCAACAAAAAACTAATGATTGATTCTTCTCATCTCTCCGTTCCTATCTGTCCCTATCTATCCTTCTCTCTGTCTCTGAAAAAAATTTAAAAAAATAATAATAAAGTCTAAAAGAATTTAATAAAAAAAAAAAAGAGAGAATCATTTCTTCTTCCTCCTCCTTTTTAAAATCTTTTTTAAAAATCACTTTTTTGCCTGACCTGTGGTGGCGCAGTGGATAAAGCGTCGACCTGGAAATGCTGAGGTCGCCGGTTCGAAACCCTGGGCTTACCCAGTCAAGGCACATATGGGAGTTGATACTTCCAGCTCCTCTCTCTCTCTCTCTCTCTCTCTCTCTCTCTCTCTCCTCTCTAAAAATGAATAAATAAATAAAAAAATTTAAAAAAAATAAAAATCACTTTTTTGGCCCTGGCCAGTTGGCTCAGTGGTAGAGCATCGGCCTGGCGTGCAAGGGGTCCCGGGTTCGAGTCCCGGCCAGGGCACATAGGAGAAGCGCCCATCTGCTTCTCCACCCCTCCCCCTCTCCTTCCTCTCTGTCTCTCTCTTCCCCTCCTGCAGCGAGGCTCCATTGGAGCAAGGATGGCCCGGGCGCTGGGGATGGCTCTGGTCTCGACAGAGCGACGCCCCGGAGGGGCGGAGCATCGCCCCCTGGTGGGCAGAGCGTCCCCCCCTGGTGGGCGTGCCAGGTGGATCCTGGTCGGGCGCATGCGGGAGTCTGTCTGACTGTCTCTCCCCGTTTCCAGCTTCGGAAAAATACAGGAAAAAAATAAAATAAAATAAAATAAAAAATAAAAATCACTTTTTTTTTTTTTTGAGTGAGCGAAAGAGAGGGACGGACAGGGACAGACAGGCGGAAGGGAGAGAGATGAGAAGCATCAGTCCTTCATTGTGGCACCTTAGTAGTTCACTGATGGCCTTCTCAAATGTGCCTTGACCAGGGGTCTCCAGCAGAGCGAGTGACCCCTTGCTCAAGCCAGCAACCATGTCTTCATGTCTACGATCCCACGCTCAAACTGGTGAGCCCACGCTCAAGCCGGTGACCTCAGGATTTCAAACCTGGGTCCTCAGCATCCTAATCTGAAGCTCTCTATCCACTGGGCCACTGTCTGGTCAGGTGGGATCAATTCTTAAAATACAAATTCCCACGCCTCTCTCTTGAAGATTCTGATTCTGGATTAAGGCCCAAATACCTGTATTTCCAACAAATGCCTTGTAATTAGTCTTACAAATCGGGCAAGTTTGGAAATTGCTGCAGTAAAGAATCATGTCTGGATTGTGCTGGGTGGTTCTGTTGACTTAAAGTGAAGAGGGTAGAGAGAGGGGAGGGGAAGAGTGCTGTCTCAGTGATACAGCCTCAGGGAAGAGCACTGAACCGGGAGCTCACAGACAGTAAGTCAGCCACAGGCAGTCTTACTCAGAACAGATTTTTTTGCCATCTGGCATATAAAATAAAAAGGAGTGCCATAACTATACCAGTATAAAATTTGCATTAAGATGGCAAATAGACTGGAGTTAAACCTGTTGTTCAGGTTTTTTGAGAACTAAACAAATCAAGGGGGCATTAGCCTTCCCCTCCCACTAACGCAACACATTTCTCTACCCACATGCACACTTAGAAGAGGAGCCACTTCCAGGGGTCTGCAGCACCTGGCAGGTGTGGAGGTGCCTAGCCTATAAGAAGATACCGGCTCAGACAACCAAGAGATCATCTAAGAATGTCCAGGTGCCTCAGCACTACTACAATTTTGAATAGCCAATACCAGACACATGGAGAGACACATGTGCAAGGCAAAAGAGAAAGGAAATATGTTCCCAATGTCTCCCCTCACCACCTGGGACAATGAAAGTGACCTAGGACAGGTATCTCACAAGTCATCTTCAAACAGACTGACAGAAGGGGCTGAGAGGAGGTATGTCTGAGCCTGCCAGCCAACCAAAGCCTCTTAAAGGTCAGCGGGGACAGGAGAAACAGTCTTTATAAATCAGTCAGCCATAGAGTGTGTTTACTTGATGAGGCAGCACCGAAGACTTCAGAGCCTGAGCTTAATTTAACAGACCCACTTCTGGAGCACAGCCTTGACTTTGTGGCTGAATCTAGACAAGTTTCACTTGATCTCTTGATAAGTCTCAGTTTCTGGGTCTGTAAAATGGGGAGTGATAATATTTACCTTGCAAAGTATTTATTGTGAATCAAAGGACTTAGTATAGAATTTGGACTAAAGAAAGTACCAATATCAACAAACTTTTACTGAAAGCCTACTGAATCCTACCCAGGTTGGGGGAGGGGTCAGCAACTGTGTCCCAAAGAAAGAACAGGAAGGCAAACAAGCATTACGCATTACTAATACTCTATAAGTGCCACAGGAGAGGTGCACACCAAATGCAGGGTGGGACCCAGAGGAGGCACCATGATCTCTGCCCAAGTAGGGAAGGAAAAGCTTTAGAAAGCAGGTGACATTTTAGTTTTGGTCTGGCCTTTCATTCTAATATCAGAAATATGACATAAATTCCTAACGATGAAATCACTTAGTGGTTTACTGATTTTTCTCTGCTGTTGACTAGCTCTGTATGGCTATGACTCTGATTGGTAGTTTCTTTAGGATTCTTATCTGCTAGACAGAAATAGGGTGATACTAAGTAATTTTCATAGATGACCTTGTACAGCACCCTGAACAATTAGGTGCTAAATAAACACAGGGTTTGGGAAATTCTGAAGGGTCACCAGATTCTATGGCTATATAAACTTGACAGACAGCAAGAATCACAGCTCCAGCCATAAATTCTTTCTGCTCCAATTGAAATAAAAAGGCACATGCTATTGCCACCCTGCCTCAACATCACACCTGTTTAGTCAGAGGTGCAATGGCTGGGGGGATTTTGGGGAACCCATGAAACATATTTTTGAGCATTGAATGAATGACATGCAGTGTTAAGCAAAGATGAATAAATCAGTATTTTTGTCTTCAAGAAGTTCCTAGTCTAAACAAATAATTACAATAAAAGCTACAAGTGCTACACTAGAGATTATATACAAAGTTCTATGAGAATACAAAAGAAATAATGGTAACAAGAAATAATTATAATGCTCAAAAAAAAGTGAACAGTCATCAAGGACTTAACTATGTATCAATCTGTTCCAAGGGCCTCACAACAGCCCTATAGGGGTCATAATTCCCATTTTATAGGTGAGGCTAGGGAGGCATAGGAATTTGAAGCTCCTTGCCACAGCCATACCTAATAAGTGCTGAGATCAGGATTTGTACCGAGGCAGACCTGGCTCCAGGGCCCTTCCTCTTGAACACTACCCAATATTCATTTTCAGAGATGTGCTCCAAATTCAGCTTCAAGACTGAGATAACTTTACAAAGTTGCTCTTAGGTTGAGTCTTGACGGATGACTGTCAGGAGAGACAGACACTGAGGGTAAAGACAGTTTCTGTGGAAGAGAGTAGCATGCTTGGAGCGAGAGGATATAAAAGCTGCAAATTCAATCACTAATAAACAGGACAATTAGCCCTAATGCTGCTCTAGGAGGTGCTGCCAAATGGGAGAACTCCACCATTTGTGCCTCAACATGGATTCAGACACTCGAAATTTTGGGCTGATATTTATCTCATACATCATTGATTTAGATGCCTCTTTTCTCTTCATTAAACGTCTCTATACAACACAACCATTGCTCTAATTTTCAAAATATCCATTAATTCGACTTATCTAAAAATCCTCTTCAATAAACAAAAGATACTATCTGTACAAAAGAAGAAATAGATGTAAAAAGGAAAATGTTTTTCTTACAGATACACAGCTAGACTATAATTCTGGGTCTCTGGCCTTCTCTTATTGTGCTTTGTCCATTGTTTATTTGTAAATGGCCCCCAAATTATATGCAATAAAAATATAAAACTAACCTACTGTTCATAAAATGAACACCATGGATTAAACAATTTCTATGACTCACTCCAAAAGATAGATGACTTTTTTTTCTTTTGATGACTTTCCCGAAGACATTAAAAATCCCACCCCCAGCCTGTTGGATGGTGCCTCAGTGGATAGTGTTGGCCTGGTTTATGCACATCCCAGGTTTGATTTCTAGGTCAAGGCACAAAGGAGAAGTGACCATCTGCTTCTCTCCCCCTCCCTCTCCCCCCTTCTCCCTTTTTCTCTCCCACAGCCAGTGGCTTGATTGGTTTGAGCGTGGCCCTGGGTGCTGAGGATAGCTCTTTTGAAGCACATCAGCCTCAGGCACTAAAAACAGCTTAGTACTTGAGTATCGGCCTCAGACTGGGTTCTCAACTGGATCCCAGTAGGGCACATGTGGGAATCTGCCTCACTATCAACCCTCCTCTCACCTTTAAAAAAAAATTCCCACCCCCAGCCCCAACAGGAATTATCTCTTTTAATCATCTTTTAAGAGACAGCCAACTGTGTTTACTGTGTCCAAGTGCAGTTAGAAAAGGCCTGACCTGTGGTAGCACAGTGGATAGAACATCGACCTGGAATGCTGAAGTCACCAGTTTGAAACCCTGGGCTTGCCTGATCAAGGCACATACAAGAAGCAACTACTATCAGTTGATGCTTCCCACACCCCTACCCCCCACATTCTAACTCTATCCTCTAAAAAAAAAAAAAAGTCAGTTAAAAGATTATACATTATTACTAAATATTCAGCTAACAGAGAACGTGCCCTTTCTTTTTTGTTAAGGAGTAACTAGGAGAGAAAGAAATGAAACTAAAAAGAACAAGTTCTAGAGTCATTACCTTCAAATCTGCACCTGTATCTAATAAACCTATCCTATCCTCTACATATAAATATTAGACCAAGAAGGTGCTATGTGTTTGCTATGGCTGGAGATGGGGAATAGGACTGGGTTACAGCTCTTTATAACATAAGAGATATAAGTAGAAACATATAAAGAAAGAGCCAAAAATATAGTTGTGAATGTGAATGTCAATCTTAGCAAAACTAAAAAAGGCAGAGTATCTGGATCATATCCAGGAGACATTGGCTAGAATATTATTTTATTATTAAATTTTATGTTCTCCTTACAATAATAATTCCATTCAATAAATTACATTTCCCAGCCACCCATATCCAAACATCCTCCTTCCAAAGGTGATATATAAAGGCTTACAAACACAAAAAATAATGGCTCATAGTCACACAAAACAACGGCCTTACCTATGAAACTGGTGATGGGGCCTTTTAGCATTTGTCTTTCCTAACTATTTTTCTTGCCATATCTGAACTGAAAATGGTTAAGAGGATTCCAAAGAATTAAAAACCTGAATTATTTAAAAAGCTCTCTATAGTTTCTACACATAAATAGAATGAATCTTATGTTTAAAGTATGAAAAGATACAATGTTTTCTTCTTTTTTTTTTAAGTGAGAAGAGGGGAGATAGTGAGACAGACTCCCACATGTACCCCAATTGGGATCCACATGGCAATCCCCATCTGGGGCCAATGCTCCAATCAACCAAGCTATCCTCAGTGCCTGGGGCCGACACTCTAACCTACTGAGACACTGGTGGCAAGAAGGGAAGAGGGAGAGAAGGGGGAGAGGGAGGAGAAGAGAAGCAGAGGGTCGCTTCTCTTGTATGCCCTAACCAGGAATGGAACCTGGGACGTTCATAGGTCAGGCTGATGCTCTATCCACTGAGCAAACCAGCCAGGGCCAATATAGTGTCTTTATAGCTCATCCAGAAATAAACATTAAATACATCAATCTGCTGAAAGACAATGAGAGTTGTTATTTTATCTAATTTTTCTTTTGGAAAAAAGTCAGTGGTTCTAAAAGCCTTCAAATGGCAGCTTATAAAAACTTTAGTTTTGGGCCCTGGACAGATAGCTCCGATGGTTAGAGCATTGTCTTGATAAGACAAGGTTATGGATTTGATCCCTAGGTCAGGGCACATACAAGAAAGAACCAACGAATTCTCAAATAAGTGGAACAAAATCAATGGTTCTCTCTCCATTCCTCTCTCTCTAAAATCAATCAATAAATAAAAATTTTTAATTATTTTTATTTTTATTTAATTGATTTTAGCAAGAGTAGGAGGGAGGGAGTAAGAGAGAGAGAGAGTGACAGGAACATCGGCCTGTTCCTGTATGTGCCCCGACTAGGGATCAAACTGGCAACCTCTGTGCTTTGGGAGGATGCTCTAACCAACCAAACTATCCAACCAGGGCTAAAAAAAAATTTAATTATACTTTCTCTTCTTTTAACCCAACCCTGCTAATAATCTTACAAAAGAGTTGCAAGAAAATTAATTTTGGGATACTCATATTTCCATTCTCCATACATGTCCCTTCAAATAACTAGACATTTTCCACATCAAGAACTTGAGAATAAACCCAGATTGCTTTCTCCCAAAACTCAAATCACAGAATTGTTTTGGCTGCACAGTTCTGTTTTCTAGGTCAAATGTATATGACTTCTTACAGATGGTATTTCACCTAAGGCATCAAGCAAGTTCAAACAGACAAAAAGCAACAGAATAAAACACTTGAAACACACTGAGAAACTGAACTTCTGACAACATCACCAGGCAACTGGCTAACTTAATCCATCTAATGCAAAAGGTATGTTCACTTGTCCATTAGAAACACTATGTCTGACAATAAGAAATTTGCTATACAAATGATCGATCTGAATGTTTGAACAGAGCAGGAGGAATCCCCGGGATAGTTCGGTTGGTGGAAAAGGCACAGGTTCTAGCCTGTGGCAGAACTGGGTTTGGACACTGAGTCTGCCATTTACTGGCTCCTTGACAAGTTACTGAACAATTCTGCTTCAGTTTCATAATAGGTAAAACTGGAATAACTCCTATCTTTAATGCTTACGATGAGCCTTGAATGAGAGAATAAATGCAAAAGTCCCTGGCACACAGCACACATTCAACTAGTTTTAGTTGAAACCACCCCAGCCCCACCCTTAACTGTTAACAATAACTTCATCCTTAAAATGGTTATTTTTAATATTCTGAGTTGGTAGGTTCTTATTTTTTTAAAAAGAAGAAGAGTTGGAGGAGCCTGACCAGTGGTGGTGGTGGTGCAGAGGATAGAATGTTGAACCAAGAGGCTGAGGTTCTCACTTTGAAATCTGAAGGTCCCCAGGGTCACCAGCTTAAGCATGGCTTGTCAGCTTGAGCACAAGATTGCCAGTTTGAGCATAAGGTCACTGGCTTGAGTGTAGGATCATCGACATGATCCCATGGTTACTGGCTTGAGCCCAAAAGTCGATGGCTTGAAGCCCAAGGTCACTGGTTTGAGCAAGGGGTCAGTGACTTGAGCAAGGGGTCACTGGCTCGGGTTGGCCCCCCAGTCAAGAAATGTATAAGAAGCAATCAATGAACAACTAAAGTGAAGCAACTCTAAGTTGATGCTTATTTCCCTCTCCTCCCTCTCTCCCTTCCTGTCTCTCTCTCTATCAACTAAAAAATAAAAAAAAAAAGAGAGAAAATGCATTAAGTGCCTCTACAGACACATTATGGTGCTATACCCTCAGCAATAAGAGCCAACTTTAGTTGTGCTCCTGTCTTTGGTAACAGTCTAAATAAAGGAAAACTGACAATAAAGAGGAGGTACACATTTCTAAACCAGAAATGAGCAGAGATTAGTTAAAATAAATATATGTAAAAATGTATATATTAAACAGTGCCATTATACACAAAATGGAATTACATGCATCTAACTATGGATGTTGTGATTTTAATTTAGGGTTAAAATTGAAAAAGCCCAGGGAAAAACTCCCAGAAAAAAAAATCAGGGAAGAAAAGATAATTTTCTTTACAGATTCTTTCACCTGACTTTTATCTTTAATTTTCTCAGAAATTTAAAAAACTTTCTTGCAAGAACAACTAGATATATTAAATTAATCTGCCTTTATTCTGACATCCATCAGATTTTTTTTTTTTAATTAGGCAGTAAGGCCTGACTGGGGTGGCACAGGGGATAGAGTGTTGACCCGGGATACTGACGTCCCAGGTTCAAAACTCCAAGGTCACTGGCTGCGCACCGATTCATCTGGCTTGACGCAGAGTTGCTGGCTTGAGCCCAAAGGTCACTGGCTTGAAGCTGATGATCACTGGCTTAAGCAAGGGGTCAAGTGGCTGGGCTGGAGCCCCCTGGTCAAGGCAAGTCTGAACAGCAATCAATGATCTAAAGTGCTACAACTACAAGTTGACGCTTCTCATTTCTATCCCTTCCTCCCTCTCTTTCTCTTTTCTCTTCTCTCTTTCTAAAAATAATAATAATAATAATAATAATAATAATAATAATATAAGAATTAGGCAGCAAGGGCACTCTCCCTCCCATCTCCCTCTTCTCCCCACCCCAGGTGCATTATCTTTACTTTTCTCTCTTTCTCCTAAGCTCCAAGGGCCCTTCTTTTGCCATGCCTCTGTAACTTGTTTCCTGACTCCACGCCCAGCTGACTCACTTTTCCTACGTCTGTAACTTTCTAAATAAACTTTCTCTTATAGTGTGAAAAAAATATTGGGAGATAATAACACCCATACCAATCACTGAGTGAATTAAACAGTGCAGCTGCCAGGCATTCTTTATCAGTGGTGTAGATGAAATTAACAACTGATCAAAATTATAAGTATGTCCTCTTGCAAGTGCCGAAATAAAGTGAAAATTTTTAAACAGGTGAAGATTTTTGTTAGCTGATTCACACTGCTCTGTAAACCAAAGACGCACAGGGAAAAACAAAGCCAGGAGAACACATCACTGCTACAATATGTGCATCACAAATAAGCAGCTCGATTAGGTCAGAGTGAAAAGTGCCTTTCCAATGAGACAAAAACATTATTTTTATGTGTTTGGCAAAGTTTAGATTTAGACTCCACAGTCTTGGATTCTAGGTGTTAGGAGACATGTTTTCCTCCCTGTTTTGCTTCAAACTAGCCTCTGGTCCCGGCCAAGCTGCAACACTTCTCTTGAGCCTCAGTTTCCTCGTTTGTAGGAATGAGGATCAAATAAGCTCTATAGCTGCTTTTGGTTCATGTTCAATGAATGCCACTTGCCTGGCACTGCTATGTGTGGCAAGTTAAAACCAAGGTAAGAGATCTAGTACACAGTCAATAAGATAAGCTCTGGATAGATTATAGATTTCCACCATTTGTATAGGAGGCGGTAGTTGAAGGCTTGGGTGTGAATGATGTCATCAGAAGGAATGCAGCGTGAGAAGAGAAGGCCAGAAAAGAAATCCTGAAGAAAATGACATTTAAACGTTGGGCAGAGGAAAAGAGGTAATACAAGGACACAGACGGAGACCAGGAATGAATGGAGAAATGAGAGAGGAGAGGGAAAAAGAAGGAGGAGATGAATAATGTACACTGTCACAAATGTAAAATAAAGACTGAAAAATGCCTGCTGGATCTTGCAGCTAGATCACCAGACGTCCAATTAAGAACAGTTTTAAAGAAACACTGAAGGAAGAAAACAGTTTACTTATAGAGTACTGAAGAATGAATGAGAGGTGAAGTGATAATAACAGATTTTTTTCTTTTTATTAGGATTTTATTTATTGATTTTTTTTTGGGGGGGGGGAGGTGAGAAGTATCTCTACTCATATTTAGTTGCTTTACTTTATCAACTCAGTTGTTGCTTGTTGTATGTGCCCTAACCAGGCAAGCCCAGGGTTTTGAACAGGTAACCACAGAGTTCCAGGTCAATGCTCTATCCACTGCACCACCACAGGTCAGGGAGATTTATTTTCTTTCAATATGTTTGCTCTAAACTGCGTAAGATATGGGCATTACCTACAGAAGGCTTATAGAGTAAAAAAAAATAAGGTTTTTTTCTTTCTTTTTTCATAAAGATTGGTACATTGGATAGAACACTGACCCAAGATGCTGAGGTCCCCGGTTCAAAATCCCAAGGTTGGCAGTTTGAGTGCAGGGTCACTGGCATGAGCACAGGATCATGACATGGTCCCAAGGTCGCTGGTGTGAAAGCCCAAGGTCAACGATTTGAGCAAGGGGTAACTGGCTTGACTTGAGCACCCTCTACCTAGTCAAGGCACATATAAGAAGCAATCCATGTACAACTAAAGTGAAGCAATTACGCGTTGATGCTTCTCATCTCTCTCCACCCTTTCTCTCTCTCCCTTCCTCTGTCTCTCTCTCAGGGAAATAAAAGAAAAATAAATAATTTTTTTTAAAAAAAGAAAGAGGTTGAAACATTGATTCAACCACATACACTGATAACTTCTTACCTGCAAAAATCTACTTTAGAAGTATAGGACAGAGGATCACATGGTCCCAAAGTTTATAGTTATCACCACTAAGTTTATAGGCTCTTCCAGCATAGACAGCCAGCCAGAAATAACAGTTTGGGAAGCTGGGGAAGGCTTCTTGAGAAAGTGATATTTAAGCTAAGTCCTAACAAAATGAATACATTAAAATATTTTGAAAATGAAACAGCCCTGGCCAGTTGGATAGAGCATCAGCCCAGTGTGCAGAAGCCCTGGGTTTGATACCTGATCAGGGCACACATGACATCCTCCCTCTCCCCCTTCTCTCTCTTCACCTCTCACAGCCAGTGGCTAGATTAGGGAGCTGAGGATAGCTTTGGTCCAAGCATCGGTCTCAGGGGCTGAAGCTCAGTTGATTCAAGCATTAGCCCCAGATGGGGGTTACCAGGTGAATTCTGGTCAGGGTGTACCCAGGAGTCTGTCTCTCTATCTCCCTTCCTCTCACTTAAAAAAAAGAAAGGGAAGGAACGGAAGGAACGGAAGGAAGGAAGGAAGGAAGGAAGGAAGGAAGGAAGGAAGGAAGGGAAAAAAAAGAAAAGAAAAAAAAAAAGAAAAGAAAAGAAAGCAGAAGATTGTGGCCTGCAGTGGTATGCTAAGCAGATCCTTTGTGAAGACCCTGAATAGGACAGTCCTGGCAGGAGTGCAGATTAGGGGTAGTCAATCTTTTTATACCTACCGCCCACTTTTGTATCTCTGTTAGTAGTAAAATTTTCTAACTGCTCCCTGGTTCCACAGTAATGGTGATTTATAAAGTAGGGAAGTAACTTTACTTTATAAAATTTATAAAGCAGAGTTACAGCAAGTTAAAGCATATAATAATAATTACTTACCAAGTACTTTATGTTGGGTTTTCACTATGTTTGGCAGAATAAATTCTGATAAAACAACTTACTACAGTTAAATCTATCTTTTTATTTATACTATGGTTGCTCTGCTACTGCCCACCATGAAAGCTGGAACGCCCACTAGTGGGTGGTAGGGACCAGGTTGACTACCACTGGTGCAGATGAAACGCAGTGTGACAAGGGGCACTGAAATGAGGCTGGGGAGGTAGCAGGAGCCCAGGTCCTGCATGATCCTGCAGACTATTTGAAGGATTTGGAATTCTATTATAAATGAGAGAGAAAGCCACTGAAGGTCTTTAAGCAGGAGAGTAACATCAAAATAGCAAAAGCTGACCTGTTATGGAGCACTGGAAAAAGTATTGACCTGGAAAACTGAGGTTGCTAGTTCAAAACCTTGGGCTTGCCTGGTCAAGGCACATATGAAAAACGAGTTGATGCTTCCAGCTCCTCTGCCCCAGGCCCCACCTTTCCATTTCTCTCTCTTTCCTCTCTCTAAAATATCAATAAATAAAATCTTTTAAAAATTAAAAAAAAAATAGCAAAGGAACAAAGTAAGAAAGACTGTAGTTTCTAAAAAGATTAGAACAAATAAATATAAATAAAAAGATAGATTTAACTATAGTAAGTTGTTTTATAAAGATTTATTCTGCCAAACTTAGCAAAAATCCGACATAAAGTACTTGGTAATTATTATTATATGTTTTAACTTGCTGTAACTCTGCTTTATAAATTTTATAAAGTAAAGTTACTTCCCTACTTTATAAATCACCACTACTGTGGAACCGGAGGGCGGTTAGAAAATTTTACTATTAACAAAAGTGGGTGGTAGGTATAAAAAGGTTTAATCTTCAAAACAATTCCATGGGGTGGTATTATTGGTCCCAGTGTCCAGGTGAGAAAGTGAGGCATAGGAAGAGTGAGTGACCTGCAGCAGCACAAGGACACATGGGTGGGAAAGCCAGCTTCAAACCAGATGGCCTGGCTCTGGGTCCAAGCTTTCAACCACCACTCAAAGCTGCCTACCTACGGTTCTTTGCAGAGAGGGACTGAGGAGCTGGAAGACAGGGCTTTAGCAGAGATACTGAGTGCCACTAGAAGAATGGAAGGCCCAGCTCTGCCAGTTGTTAGCTGGTTGTTTCTAAAAAGTTAACCTCTGTAAGCCTCAATGTCCTCAACTGTAAAACCAAGATAACAGAACCTAAATATTATGATTAAAGAGATAATACATGCAAAGTTCTTAGTGCCTAGCACAGCATAAGTGCTCAATGACATCTCTATTCTAATGACAAAGGTAGTTAGAGAAATGCAGAGTGTGTCATGCACTGCCAAGGATCCAGGGAGACAAGAGGACAGAATTTTTAGCAGCACCAGTTTCCAGTTTTGTGATTTTCTCCAGCAGTTCCTGGGGGAAGACTGATGGTGTAAAAAATTTAAAGCTGGGGTTTAATAGGAAAAGAGGATGGAAGGAAGGCAGAATGATGAGATCCAAACCAGCAAGTACTTATTGATCAATAATCAATCAATAATAAATACTTGTTGAAAAATTATTTGTACTACTATCAACCTAACTTCTACAACTTTTTAAAAATGTTTTATTGATTGATTTTAGTGAGAGAGGAAGGGAGAGATAGGGAGCAAGAGACAAAAACATCAGTCTGTTCCTGTCTGTGCTCAGACTGGAGATCAAACCAGCAACCTCTGCACTTCGAGACCATGCTCTAACTAACTGAACTATCCGGTCAGGGCTAATTTCTATAACTTTATAATGTTTTAATGGGAAATACACACAGGATTCATCTTGGAATGGCAGAATACATCATTGTCAGGAAGAAATAAGAGGATTCCAAGAGGAGCAAGAGCTGAGAGGCATCCAGGAAGGGAGATCAGGAGGACATAGAAAGGTTTCCTGCTAGGCTAACTCTCCTCTACTTCCCTTTACTGTTCTTTTCTCACTTTGAACCTATTAAAGACCAAGAAAAAAAACTATTAAAAACAAAGTCATGAGAAATTGATAAAGAATAGAGAAGACTCAAGTTTAATTTATGTTTTGGAAGAAAAACTAAAAAAACTAAAATTTTCTTGGGCATTTTCTCCTAAAGGCTGGGGGAGGGGCAGAGACTATAAATGAAGAGGTTACTGCTGGTGCAAGGAAAACTCTAGAAGACCTGATAGAAGTTGATGGGGAGTCCTGGCCAGCTAGCTCGGTTGGTTAGAGCTTTGTCCCAATGCACAGAGGTTGCCAGTTCGATCTCCAGTCACGGCGCACACACAAACAGGTTAATGTTTCTATGTTTATCTCTCTCTTTCACTTCCTCTCTCTCTAAAAATGCAATAAGTTAATTAAAAAAAAAAGTTGAAGGGGGAATCAGGTCTGTGAAAGAATAACTAAAGGTACGGATAACTAGGGGAGAGGCAGAGGGAGGTAGAGGATCAAACCCACAGCAGTGGTGGACAGGAACAGGGAGTTCCTAAACTCAAAAGGGTCCACCCTGAATCAGACATTCATACAAGACACCCAGATGTTGCTGCTGGTTCCTCCTTTACTGTGACAAATTTAAAATAATTTACTGGTGGTCACTATTTTCAAAGATTAAATAAAAACAATCCAAACCCTTCAATAGAGCCTCAGGAAGAGAATAAATGGTAAATGTTAATAATACTCTTAGGAAAAGAGGCTCCCAGAATAAGAGTGGGGAAATGAGCAAAAGAATAAAAATGGTCTTTGTAATGGAAAGCTGACCTTGGCATTTCAGTAATTCAAGAGCTGATATATACAGTAGGTTTAAAAAGAAGGAGCAAAAGAAAGAAGCATGATGAACTGCTTAAGGATTCTTACAAATGACTTCTAATTTTAAAAATACCTAGCCACCAATGTTTAGGAGCTATAACTTTTGGTTTGGCTGATACGATATGGTTTGACTCTTTCCGAAATGTGCCTATTGTTCCTAGAGATATTTAAATCTCTAATATCATTACCAAAAGATCTACTTCTTTCCTGCAGTTTCACTTGGAGGGGGGAGAAAAACAGCAAATTCCTTCCTAAAATAGCAAAAACAACAATGCAAGGAATAATACTTCAGAGTTTAAACAGATATTTCCTGTATTTCATTCAATGTACTAATCACAAAGTTAGGAATTAAAAGGGGGGAAAAAACCACCAACAAAACACCACGACTGCTATTTACTCTCAGTAATAATAAAATACCCAGTATACCATTCTTATTCTAAACTCAACCCCCCCAAGAGCAATTAAACCTCGCCACATATCTAAAAATAATTACAGAAAAAATAACAAACTTTGAATGCTGTAAATATATGAAAACGTGAATATTAAGGAAAATAAATATTTCTTCATAATGACAGTAGTGGTAGTAAGAAAAGCCATTTTTCCGAAAGAAAAGCTGGAAATAATCAAATGTTGGATATGTCAATTATGTTTAGATGTTACAGCTATACATGTAGAATTTTTTAAAGTTTATTGTTATTATTCTTGTATTAAAAATACTTTGTCAATTTGCCATAGCCAGGTAGCTCAGTTGGTGAGAGCATTGCCCTGTTATGCCAAGGTTGTGGGTTTAACCCCTAGTCAGGGGACATACAGGAGTCAGCCCCAACAACAAATGCACAGATGTATGAAACAGCAAATTTATGTTTCGCTCTCTCTCTTCCATCCTCTTTCTAAAATTAATTAAAAAAATACTTTGTCGGTCCTGGCTGGTTGGCTCTGTGGTAGGACATCTGCCCAGCGTGTGGATGTCTCAAGTTCGATTCCCAATCAGGGCACACAGAAGAAGCAACCATCTGCTTCTCCACCCCTCCCCTTCTCTCTCTCCTCCTCCCAAAGCCATGGCTTGATTGGTTGATTGGTTCGAGTGCATAGGCCCTGGGCTCTAAGGATGGCTCCACAGAACCTCTGCCTCAGATGCTAAAAATAGCTCAGTTGCGAGCATGGTCCCAGACTGGGGTTGCCAGGGGGATCCTGCTTGAAGCACATGCAGAAGTCTGTCTCTATTTCCCCTCCTCTCACTTGGAAAAGAAGAAACAAAATTTAAAAAAAACCAAAAAAACCAAAAAACTTTGTCCCCTGACCTGTGGTGGCATAGTGGATAAAGAGTCAACTGGGAATGATGAGGTTGCCGGTTCAAAACAACAAGCTTGCCCAGTCAAGGCACATATGAGAAGCAACTACTACATGTTAATGCTTCCTGCTCCTCCTCACTCCACTTCTTTCTCTCCTCTAAAATAAATAAAATCTTAAAAAAAAAAATTGTCGGCCCTGGCCGGATGGCTTAGTGGTAGAGCGTAGGCCTGGCGTGCGGGAGTCCCGGGTTCGATTCCCGGCCAGGGCACACAGGAGAAGCGCCCATCTGCTTCTCCACCCCTCCCCCTCTCCTTCCTCTCTGTCCCTCTCTTCCCCTCCCGCAGCTGAGGCTCCATTGGAGCAAAGATGGCCCGGGCGCTGGGGATGGCTCCTTGGCCTCTGCCTCAGGTGCTAGAATGGCTCTGGTCGCGACAGAGCGACGCCCCGGGTGGGCAGAACATCGCCCCCTGGTGGGCGTGCCGGGTGGATCCCGGTTGGGCGCATGCAGGAGTCTGTCTGACTGCCTCCCCGTTTCCAGCTTCAGAAAAATACAAAAAAAAAAATTGTCAATTAAAATACTTCTCCTTGCCTGACCAGGCGGTGGCGCAGTGGATAGAGTATCAGACTGGGATGCAGAGGACCCAGGTTCGAGACCCTGGAGTCGCCAGCTTGAGCGCAGGCTCATCTGGTTTGAGTGAGGTTCACCAGCTTGAACCCAAGGTCGCTGGCTCCAGCAAGGGGTTACTCGGTCCGCTGAAGGCCCGCAGTCAAGGCACATATGAGAAAGCAATCAATGAACAACTAAAGGTGTTGCAATGCGCAATGAAAAACTAATGATTGATGCTTCTCATCTCTCTCTGTTCCTGTCTGTCCCTGTCTATCCCTCTCTCTGACTCACTCTCTGTCTCTGGGGGGGAAAAAAAATACTTCTCCTTATTCCTGTTCTAATTTGAAACAAGTGTTTTTGTAATGTAAAATGTTTTTCAGAATAAAGTTTTTAAAATAATGTAATTATAATGTTTTTACAGAATATGAAAGATGAAGAAGCATCATTGTAAACACCAGTATAATCAGTTTGTGTGCCAAGGCGTTTAAGGAGAAACAAGGGGTCCCATCATCTGTTCTTTTGTCTTCCATAATAAAATTTTTAGCTGGGCAAAACAACCATTTAGGGTCAAAACCACATTTCCCAGTTCCCTCATACCTAGGTGTGGTCACATAACTAAATACTGGCCAATATGGTCTGGACAGAAATAATGTATACACAACTTCCAGGTCCTGCTCTTTGTTGTTTTTCTTTTAATTGATTTTAGAGAGGAAGGGAGAGAGAGAGAAACATCAATTTGTTGTTCTATCTATACATTCACTGGTTGATTTTTGTATGTGCCCTGATCATGGATTGAAGCCCCAACCGTGGTGTATCGGAATAACATGCTAACCAGCTGAACAAACTGGAGCTACCAGCCAGGGTCAGGTTCTGATCTTAAAAAAAAAGGCACATCTACTCTTTTTCTCCTTCCTGATGGCTGAAATGGGATTGTGGTAATCAGTCATCTTGGACCATGGGTGACAGCCAGATACAAGGATGGTAAAGAAACAGGACTGAAAGCCTGAAGCCTAACAATCTCATGAAATGGAGTTGCCATACTAGTGCAGGCTATTAAATGACACAGAAATCACCTTCTCTCTTGTTTAAGTTCTTGTTACATATAGTCAAACTCATAATCCAAAAAATACATAGTAAATGAGATTATTTTCAGTCAGTGGCATCAAATAATTTCTGCTACTTGATGTCCCCACCAGAACCACAAACCATGGTATTAAAACTTTTAAAAGCAAATTAACTGTTACATAGGTGAGATACATCCTCATAAACTTTTTAACACTAATCTTGATGAATCTTTTTTCACCACCAGTCTTAAATCAATGAGATTTTTATCTAAGCCTGAATTCTTACAAAGTAAATCTGGTTTACTTACTTTTTAAAATTTTCTTTTATCTTTTTAAGATTTTATTTATCCATTTTACAGAGACAGGAGCGGGGGGGGGGGGGGGGTACAAGAAGTAGTTGCTTCACTCTTAACTGTTCATTGGTTGCTTGTCATATGTGCCTTGACCAGGCAAGCCCAGGATTTTGAACCAGCAACCTCAGCATTCCAGGTTGACTGCTTATGCTTATCCACTGTGCCATCACAGGCCAGGCTGGTTTACTTACTTGAAAACAGAATACTGCAAAGCAACTCTTTAATGTAAAATTACTTAAATACTCACATTAAAAGCCTTGGACTAGACTCATCAATACATGTGCTAATATTAATACTTCTGATAGATGTTTCTATAAAAGATTTTAGCACAAACAAATCAGCATTTCTAATTGTGTTTATTTTTATTCTTTTTTTTTTTTTTTTTAGAAAAAGAGAGAAGGAAGGAGGAGGAGGGACAGACAGACAGGAAGGGATAGAGATGAGAAGCATCAACTCATATTTGCACCACCTTAGTTGTTCATTGATTGCTCTCATATATGCCTTGACCAGGAGGCTCTAGCCCTTACTCAAGGCAGTGACCTTGGGCTTAAAGCCAGCAACGTTTGGGCTCAAGCCAACAACCATGGGGTTATATCTATGATCACACGCTCAAGCCGGCGATCCCACACTCAAGCTTATGAGTCAGAACTCAAGCCGATGAGCCTGCACTCAAGCTGGCGACCTCAGGGTTTAACTTTAGATCCTGGATCCTCAGTGTCCCAGGCCAACGCTCTACCCACTGAGTTACCATCTGGTCAAGCTATTTTTATTTCTGAAATTAAAACAGCAACCATTTGATATGTTAAGAGCTCCTAGCAAAACATTATCTAAATAAACTATCAGCTACAAATAGACATGTGAATACAAATTCCAATTACTAATTTGCCAATTGTTGAAGGACTACAGCCTGGAAATAAGCAAGCTGTGTGAGGAATGATGTTTTTCCTCTGTTTTTAGACTAAAAGCTTGCTGTACCAGAGCCATTAGTAAATCCAGGAAATTCCCCAAGCTTTGAATAGAACAACTTTGCTTTAACTGATTATACTCCAACAGGCTTCAGTAAAGATTGTGTTTGAACAAAAGACCCTCAACTTAGCTAAAAGGTTTAATACTAAATATACAGGCATAGAGCAATGGCTTTTCAGTAGAAAAAAAATTCCATCAAGTAAAAGTAAGGAAAAAAGGTCAATCATTAGAAAGGCTTTATTTGATAAGAAAAATAAAATTATCATTAAAAAAAATTTTTGTCTAAAATTTCCTGACTCCTCCATTTCTGTGTGATGTTCAAGAATTCAGACATATCTATATCGTAAGCCTGGGTCATCACCTATCAACTAAGTCTCTTTGGACAAGTTAGTTAAGGTTCTTGGGTCCTTGTTTTTCCTTCTGTAAAATGAGGAAACTTGTACAGTCGTTCCTGGCCATATGACAGTTCACTTTTCTCGGTCTCACTGCACCGCGGATTTTTAAATTGTATATATCTAATTTTGTATCATGGATTTTTTGCTATATCGCAGGATTTTGCGGTATATAGGTATTTTTATATATTTATTATTTTAATTATTTTGTGGTAAAATAAGCAAAGCAAGTGTGGGAAAGATTAATAACGGTGTGGGGAGGGTTTATAAAGCCTTAAAAATATATAAATAATAAAAAAATTATATATATATATATATATATATATATATATATATATAAGGTCGCTACTTCGCAGATTTTTGCCTATCGTGGGGAGTTCTGGAACCTAACCCCATGATAGATGAGGGACCACTGACTGTTAAAAGGATTAAGTGAGATGATGAAGGTACACAGAGATCCTAGCAGAGCACTTGATCCAAAGTAAACACTCAATAAAAGTTAGTTCCCCTCTTTGTTTTTTGGTGGGGTTTTTTTGTATTTTTCCGAAGTTAGAAGCAGGGAGGCAGTCAGACAGACTCCCACATTCACCCGACTGCGATCCACCCGGCATGCCCACCAGGGGGCGATGCTCTGCCCATCTGGGCCGTTGCTCCGTTGCAGCCAGAGCCATTCTAGTGCCTGAGGCAGAAGCCATGGAGCCATCCTCAGCGCCCGGGCCAATTTTGCTTCCATTGGAGCCTTGGCTGAGAGAGGGGAAGAGAGAGACAGAGAGAAAGGAGAGGGGGAGGGGTGGAGAAGCAGATGGGTGCTTCTCCTGTGTGCCCTGACTGGGAATCAAACCCAGGACTGGGAATCACACACTGGGCAGATGCTCTACTGCTGAGCCAACAGGCTAGGGCCTTTAGTTCTCCTCTTGACCCACTCTGCCCCTAGCACCAATCACCTAAATCTCAGAACAAATTATAAATGAAAGGGTTCTGATGTGGGTTGCATGCCTTTTTGGATTGGGTGATATTTATGACGAAAATCAGCTTAAAATACTTCCTTGCATGAAAAAACACAAAAGTTTGAACTTGCATGTTTATAGAAGCATTATTCATTACCAAAAACAACCCAAATGTCCATCAACTGATGAATGGATAAAGAAAATGTGGTATAGCCAAATAATGAAATATTACCCAGAAATAAAAGGAATGACATACTGGTATCCGCTAGAACATAAAAACATTATGCTAAGTGAAGAAGCCAAACACAAAAGACCACATTTTATATGACTGCATTTATATAAAATGCCCAGAATAGGCAAATCCATAACATGAATTAGTGGTTCCTTGAGGAAGGGAAGGGAGCAAGGGAAGATGGGAAGTGACTGCTGGTTTCTTTTGGGGATTATAAAAATGTTCTAAAATTGGAGTGTAATGATGGTTGCACAATACTGTGAACTTACTAAAAAACACTGAATTGCATACTTTAAATGGGTAAATAGCCTGACCTGTGGTGGCGCAGTGGATAAAGCGTCGACCTGGAAATGCTGAGGCCACCGGTTCGAAACCCTGGGCTTGCCTGGTCAAGGCACATATGGGAGTTGATGCTTCCAGCTCCTCCCCCCTTCTCTCTCTCTGTCTCTCTCTCCTCTCTCTCCCTCTCTGTCTCTCTCTCCTCTCTAAAAATAAATAAAATTAAATTTAAATGGGTAAATAGTGTGGCATGTGAATTATACCTTAATGAAGGTTCTAAAAAAACTTCACTGAATCTAAAATTTAATAAATCAAAAGAGCTATTCAAAATATACAATTATATAGAAAATAGACTGCATTGATGGTAGGAATGGATATCTGTATGTAAACTTCTTAGTCACTTATAAGAATCTTTAGCAGTTCATCATGTTTATTTCTTTCTACTCCTTAAATACAATAGATGCCTTATCTCCTGTGCATGTATGGTAATCTCCATACTTGGGAGAACTAAGAAGAGCCACTCAATTTTCTGTAGAGCTTAAATCTCTTGTGGAACTGTAATTGAGATTGTGTGTGTATGTGTGTGCACATATCCTTTATAATCAAGTAGAACATTTATGAAAACTGATCAGCCTGACCAGGTAATAGTGCAATGGATACAGTGTGGGCCTGAGAAGCTGAGGATCTAAGCTCAAAACCCCTAGGTCACTGGCTTGTACACAGGCTCATTTGGCTTGAGCATGGGCTCACCAGCTTGAGTGCTGGGTTGCCTGCTTGAACATGACATCATAACCCCATGGTTGCTGGCTTGAGCCCAAGGTTGCTGTCTTGAGCAAGGGGTCACTGGCTTGGCTGGACCCCGCCCCCCTGCCATCAAGGCACATATGGGAAAGCAATCAATGAACAACTAAGGTGCTGCAAAGAACAACTGATGCTTCTCATCTCTCTCCCTTCCTATCTGTCAGTCTGTCCCTCTCTCATGCTAAAAAACAAAAAACAACAAGAACTGATCTCTACCAGACTATAGAGCAAATTATAAAAATTTCAAAGAACTGGTATCACACAGATTACTTCATCTGTTAACAATGTAGTTCAGTTATAAATCAATAAAAGCTAACATTTGTAAAGGCCAGCCATAAAAAAGTCTACTACTATGCCATTTACTTGCATTACATATTGTGCATATAATACACATATGTGCATTTGATCATATTTATTTATAAGGAAATGAGGGGAGGTTGCATGTATGTTTGCATACTGCCAAGACATTATCTTGTTATATTTAATATATTTGTTTCTCAAAAAGTATATATAATCAATCATATTTAGGAGCATTAGGGACTTTGCTATTTAAAGGATTCATGGAGTACATCTTTTTGTACTATAAATAATTTTTGCCTACCTCATCTGCAGTTAATTCTTTCAAAAGCTTATTCTGTATTTAGCAGAGTATTCAGTGTAGTATCACTATCTGAGAAAGTACAATCCACCAGGAGTTTGCATGAGATGCAAAACAATGCAGAGAAAGGAATTCGGTGCTCTGGTCACTGCCAAGGTCAACATTTCCCCAGCATACTAATTCAGCAAGCCAAGTTCTGGAACCAGTCCACAGCTTTATCATCATTATGAATTTATCCTTGAGCAGTTCCTGAGAAAAGACGTCCACTGTGTCCTATCCCAACAGAAAAATGGGACCAGGTTCAATCACCTGAGGCGAACAACTAGCTTAAAAATGTGAAAGACAGCCAATTATCTTCCTCAACACCAAAATGGTATGCCAAGTCTAGCTCTCCCTTCTTCTTTCCAGGCTAAATGGCTCTGAACAACTTGAGCCTTTTTGAAAAGACCCAATTCCCAACTACTTCACTTATTTTTTATTAGACTAGGCAGTTGTCAGATGGAGACATAACTAAGTGGCCATTTCTTGCACTGGGATATTCTTTCTTCGCAATTCATCTGCCTAGTCCTCTTTTCAGACCTGGATATATCAAAGGCAAAATATTCTTTACTGATTTATAAAAAGGCATGACCTTGCCTATTTTTCTCTTTAAGTTGATATCACTTTATCAATTTATTTTATTTTGCTTGAATTTTTATTTAAATACCGATTATATTACTGAGATACATGTATTAAATTATATAAACTTTGGTACGACCACACCATTTGTAAGTGTGCAAAGTCATGCTATATTCTGCCTCATTTCTTTCTATAATGGAGTCTCTTAAGAGGAAAAAGGTGGAAATTACTTCACTAAATTAATATACAAACTTGAAGCTTGTAATATATGAACCTGCTCAAAGATGACAAGGGGATTTCCAGAACCCCAAGAGCTTCTTTGTGACCCAACCCTAAGTGGCTAATAATAAGAATGAAATCGTTTTTGCTCTCTGATCACAGGCTGAGAATGCTGAATTATATAATAGCAGCAACAACCATGGCAAACCAAGATAGGACAGAACAGAAAACACAGAGGTAAAGATGGTGTCTAACACCAAAAATCATATCACAAACAGACGTGTGTTCTTTAGAAACTGGGCATGAGAAAAGGTAAGATTTACATGCTTGACTAAAAAGAACAGGTAAAATATGAAGCAAGACGCATTAAGAATGTGTAGAAACATTACGAAGACCAACATAAAAGCCTACTGTGAGGCAATGTGGTACAATGTTTAGTGCCCCAAATCTGGAGCCAGACGTTTGGGTTCAATTCCTGGCTCTGCCACTTACTAAAAACAGCCTACAGAAGCTATAGAAATGTTCACTGACCTAGCTAAGAAGTAAACACTACCCAACCAGGCAGCAGCGCAGTGGATAGAGCATTGGCCTGGTACACTGAGGACCCAGGTTTGAAACCCATGGGTCACCAGCTTGAGCACAGAGTCCCCACCTTGATCATGAGATCATAGACATGACCCCATGGTTACTGGCTTGAGCCCAAAGGTTGCTGGCTCGAAGCCCAAGGTCACTGGCTCAGCTGGAGCCTACCCCTACTCCCCCACTCCCATTCCCGTCAAGGCACATATGACAAAGCAATCAATGAACAATTAAGGTGCTGCAACAAAGAATTGATGCTTCTCATCTCTTTCTACCTTCCTGTCTGTCTGTCTCTTTCTCACTTAGGGAAAAGAAAAAGTAAATACCAAATATATAAAATATTCTATATAAAATATAAAAAACAAACATTCTTTAAATTAAAAGGCTCTCTCTCTCGCCTGCCTATCCCACCCATCTCTCACTTAGCCAGTTGACTGCTGCTAGGAGTCAGGTGCTGGTCTAGGAACATGGGTGTGCCAAAACAAACAGAAATGACCTTGTGGAGCTTGTATTTGAGGGAAGAGACAGATATAGGTAGATGAATTACACAGAACGTTAGAAGGCAGAAATGCTGCAGAAAAAGCAAAAGGCGAGTAGGGTACTGGGAATTTAGACAGGGAAGGCAGACTATAAAATTAAACAGGGCGCCTGACCTGTGGTGGCACAGTGGATAAAGTGTCAACCTGGAAATACTGAGGTTGCCGGTTCAAAACCCTGAGCTTGCCTGGTCAAGGCACATATGAGAGTTGATGCTTTCTGCTCCTCCCCTCCTTCTCTCTCTCTCTCTCTCTCTCCCCCCTCTCTATAATGAATAAATAAAATCTTTAAAAAAAAAAAATTAAACAGGGCAATTAAGCAGAACTCATTTGAGAATGAGTTGAGCAAAACCTGAAGGAAAAGTCAACCATACAGATGTATTGGGAAGAGCCTTCTGGTAGAACTCTTCCAGAAGGAGGAAACAGCTACGCAAATCAATGAATTGAGAAATTTGTATACGTTTTAAGCTTTAATGCTAGAAGGAAATATGGAGTTTCCCTGAAACACTCATCTTTGGAGGGAAAAAAAATTTTTTTTAAGTGAGACAGAGAGAAAGACAGGGATAGACAGACATGAAAGGAAACAGAGAAGAGAAGCATCAATTCTTTGTTGTGGCACCGTAGGTGTTCATTGACTGCTTTCTCATATGTGCCCTGACTGGTGGCTACAGCCGAGCCAGAGACTCCTTGCTCAAGACAGCAACCTTTGGGCTCAAGCCAGTAACCTTGGGGTCATGTCTATGATCCCACACTCAAGCCGGTGACCCCGTGCTCAAGCCAGCAACCTTGAGGTCTCACATCTGGGTCCTCTGCATCCCAGGCTGACACTCTATCCACTGCACCACCGCCTGATCAGGTGGAAAATTATTTTTTGAGGGAGTTAAAAAAATGAAGAGGAATGCCTAGATTTGATAGAAACGTTTTTCAAAGCAAACCACTGGTTTAAAAACTAATTAATTAAAATAGTTATCTAAACAGACAGGCAAATGTTCTCCTGAACTATGCAACGAGGGGCAAAGAAGTGAGCCCATGGGCTGCCATGCCAGGCTCACAGGGCCCAGCCTCACTGCTCCGGGGTCAGGCCTGTCCCAGCCTGTGTCCCCAGAGAGCAGATGTTCACTTCATGTAGTCAGGCTGCTCCCTATACAGGAAGTACATGAGTTTCAGACTGGTAATGGAGATTTGTTTCCTCATTTATGAAGTGTTATTTATACTCACACACACACTATAACAAAGGCTTTTCTGAGGAAAATAGCAATTAACTTCTATTATTAACACTGCTAATAATTAAAACTATAAATTCTAAGTAAATATTTTGTCCTCATCAGAAACTAGTAATAGGGGCCAAAATTGGTGTTAGAAATCATTTGAAACACCCAAAGACGTCTAAACTAACTGTCCTGGGTGTACGTACAAAATTAGGGTCAGAGATGTATTTAAGTCAAACACGTGGCTCTTGAATTTACTAGTCTCCTACTCTGAATGAGTACATGTTAACTGCTAACAATAAAAAAAATAGCTCTTTCTGGCTCTATAAACTGACACTATATACCCCAGACATTTGAGTTGGCTTGCTCATTAAAAACAAAGGTTCCCAATATTTGGATTTTTTTCCTGTTCAGTTGAGCTGCAGGAAATGGAAGCCGTTGAATGTGAATGTAAATACGGATGTCCTTACAGAACTGCTGTCATAAATTACACGACCAGGAAAGGAGCAAAACAATACAAAAGATCACAATCTCAAAATCTCCTACTGCCATCACAGAAAACAGGTAATTTTTATAGAAATGGTGTTGATGATAACAGTTAAACTAATAAATAACAACCAGTGACTCCAATCTCCCTAGGCAAAGGCTATAATTACACCCTGTCAAACTTTCTGTTATATGGAGAGCTGGTTAATATGAAGAAATAATGGAATCAGAACATCCCCTCAGGGAACAATTATGCAGTGTTCAAGAGTCTTTAAAATGTTTATACAGTTTGACCCAAGACATCTGCTAGGATTCTACCCAAAATAAAGACAAAAATGTGTCTACTCAATGTTGTTCTTACTATGACAAACCGAAAAATCAAAATGTTCAACAACCAGGAACAGTTAAAAAATTATTCTGGAATATTATACAGATAACAAAAGAATATTTACTAAGAATTCCTCTAGCAGAAAGGAACTATCTTTGTTTAGGAAAAAACTTTTTAATTAAAAAGAAAAAGGTTTTAAGTTAGAGGAGGGGAGATAGACTCCCACATGTGCTCCGACCAGGATCCACCCGGCAACCCCCGTCTAGGTCCAATGCTCTAATCAACTGAACCATCCTCACAGTGGGGCCGATGCTTAGACTAACCAAGCCATCCTCACCAACGGAGACTGATGCTCAGACCAACCAAGCCAACCAAGCTATCTTTAGTGCAGGGGCAGCCCTGGAATCAATTGAGCAAATGGCTGTGGGAGGGGAAAAGAAAGAGAGAAGGGAGAGGAAGGGAAGAGAAGCAGGTGGTCGCTTCTCATGTGTGCCCTGACCAGGGATCAAACTCAGCATTTCCACACAGTGGGCCAACATCCTATCAACTGAGCCAAGTGGCCAAGGCTAGAATAAACTTTTTAAATATACAAGGTAGACAGCATAGTACAGTGTAAAAAAAGCATTTGTTTTGGAATAAAATGATCTGGTTGGTGTATGGTTCCATTCCTAACTATCTATGTGACTTTAAGCAAATCATTTCCAGCCTTCTATTAGTGTCCTCATCTGTAAGAGATATGAATATCTGACTTCTCTTCCTCACAGTGGTGTGTGTGTGTGTGTGTGTGTGTGTGTGTGTGTATGAGAGACAGAGAGAAAGAGGATGCACAAAGGAAAGTAACACATCTGAAAACTTTTTGAAAGATATCATCCTCATCAAAGCTGCATCTGAAGGAAAGAATAAAAAAGGGAAAGGAGGTAGTTTATATTTTCTCTTGACAAATAAGGAAAACAGGCTGCCTTGTAAAGTTATCCATTTATAGATGATCAGACACATAAAGTAGTGGCATTCATGAAGAATCTATAATTGCACAGGGTACATTTTAGAGAAATATGAGAAGCAATTGAAAAGCTTCTTCTAGAATTGTGTAAGGATACATTTTAGAGCAATGTGGGAAGCATTTGAAAAGCCAGGTAAAATAATATGTTCCAAAAGTCTCCATAGAGAGGTGGAGGTTGGAAGAGAAAGGGAGTGTGTATGAGGGACAGGATGCAGGCTGACAAAAGGACTTCTGTTAAGGTTCTCCTAAAGGGTGTAAGTCTAGGATTGAGACTACTTTAAAAAATTATGTTTGAGAAGAGTACATCTTGTGATACAGGTTATAACCACTGTTTCCAAGACACTACTATTATCATTACCTTAATTAAGTGGATTACCCAGTTTTTATAAATCATCAGGATTCCTAGTCTGTCCTTCCTTTAAAGAAAAAAAAAAAAGTCCTTCTCTCATTAATGCAGAAATAGGTAGGCGTGGATGACTGGATGCTATTACAGAAAGAAAAGTAAATGAAACTCATATTTAGAAATTACTGGAGCCCTGGCCGGTTGGCTCAGCGGTAGAGCGTCGGCCTAGCGTGCGGAGGACCCGGGTTCGATTCCCGGCCAGGGCACACAGGAGAAGCGCCCATTTGCTTCTCCACCCCTCCGCCGCGCTTTCCTCTCTGTCTCTCTCTTCCCCTCCCGCAGCCAAGGCTCCATTGGAGCAAAGATGGCCCGGGCGCTGGGGATGGCTCTGTGGCCTCTGCCTCAGGCGCTAGAGTGGCTCTGGTCGCAACATGGCGACACCCAGGATGGGCAGAGCATCGCCCCCTGGTGGGCAGAGCGTGGCCCCTGGTGGGCGTGCCGGGTGGATCCCGGTCGGCCGCATGCGGGAGTCTGTCTGACTGTCTCTCCCTGTTTCCAGCTTCAGAAAAATGAAAAAAAAAAAAAAAAAAAAAAAAGAAATTACTGGAGTTATTTCAGAATCTTACATCAGTTAGTCACATGGCTGGCTGCTTTGGACCCAAGCTGACAGAATTAAGTGTAACCACGTTCTGCAAGAGTGCTCACTTCACGACTGTGGGAGGTAGAAAAATATACTTGTCAAATGTGATAAAGGAAATTCCGAAGAGCTAAAAACAAAATAAGCCAATGAATAAAACCATCAAAAAAACTTTACTGTCGGTTTGCAACCTTTTTTAAGTGTTAGCATTCAGTGTAATTTAACATATACTTAATATTCACAAAGAAGGTTAAAAAGATAATTATAACAGAGAAGCTCTAAAATATTAAAGCACCCTATTGTTTCGGCTAAATAGGAGTCAGCATTCATTAGACAATGCCACTCTGTGTCATCTGTGTCAAGGTCCAGGACTGCGCAGGAAAAGTCCAAGAGCCCCTTTCACCGCTCCCAGTATGAGTTCTTATGATACTCCCTCTTCTTAAACTCTCTCAGCCTATTAGACATCACACATCCCAATTCCACCCATGACTCAGAGAAGTGATGCTCCTTTTTTAATAACACCCCTTCATACACAGAAGGCCACAACAGGACTATCTACTACTGTCGTATTAAGATAACATTCTCACTTTTAATCTTTTCCTCCCTAAAATAATCAAAATAGTGAAGTAGCTGTCATCTGCAAATTCTAACTATGGACACAATGGATGAAGGATTCAAAAAGAACATTTGTATAAATACCATAATGCTGACCAAGAATCCAAACATTTCAATAAAACAAGATGCCAGATTTTCACAATTTTTGCTTAAAATAAAATAATTTTTACACTAATTTTAAAAGTTATATTATCAAAAACTGATGAATTTTCCATTCAGACATGTACTATGCAGCCCTTAAAAAGAATAAAGTAAATCTAATAAGCCGATATGGGAAGTTCTCTAAAATACAGTAAGTTAGAAACAACGTGCAGAAGAGTTTGTGGCTGACTGGTGGTGGGGCAGTGGACAGAGCATCGACCTGGGATGCTGAGGTCCTAGGTTCAAAATCCTAAAGTCACTGGCTTGAGTGCAGGTTCATCTGGCTTGAGCGCAGGCTTGCCAGCTTGAGCGTGGGATATGGTTGCTATCTTGAACCCAAAGTCGCTGGCTTAAGCAAGGGGTCACTGGATCGACTAGAGTCCCCTGTCAAGGCACATATGAGAAGCAATCAATGAACAATTAAACTGCCACAAGTACAAGTTGGTGTTTCTCCTCTCTTTCTCTCTATCTATTCATCTAATAAAAGAAAATAAAGAAGAGTTTGTATAGTAGAGCCCTTCCTTAGAAAGAGCTTATATGCTAGTTGCCTAAAGGGCAAATTAACAGAAGGATTCACAAAGGACAGAAGAAATGTGTGAATTTTAAACTACCTATGTAACAAACAACTAGCTTAGATAATTTTTTAATAGGTTAGTAAAATTTTTTACTGATCTGATATAAATATCTAAATACAATAAAGCAAATATTACCGCATTTTTTGCTCCATAAGATGCACCTGACCATAAGACACACCTAGGGTTTTAAGGAGGAAAATTAAAAATATATTTTGAACCAAATGGTGTGTTAAAATATTTAATAAAATACCATATTTTTTGCTCCATAAGATGCATTTTCCCCTCCACTTTTTTGAGGGGAAAGTGCGTCTTATGGAGCGAAAAATACTCTTATTCTATCATAAAAAGTAAAAATAACCAAGTTTCAAAGAAATAAAACTAAAATAAGTGATAACTCTTTTTAAAAGCATGCAGATCAGATTTATCTAAATACCCTAGGTTACCAAACTCCTTAGTTACTGAATCCTAAGTCTTTTTTCATCCCAACTAAAAATTGTCTTTTTTAGGATCATCTAAACCAGGTCAATACTCTGAAAGTTTCTTGGTCTTGGACACATGTCAAAACTCTACAGTTGAACAGCCCCTGGCTGGCTATGCATAGTAATGATCATTCTCCAAGTACCCAAGTACACTGCTTTTGTTAACCTCTTTTACCATCATGCAAACAGACACAATCTAACTCACCCAGTCAAAACTTTGTCTCTAAGATCCTCTCCCAATTTTCCACTTTTTCATTTTTGAATTCTTTATATTTCCAAAACAATTTTATCCCTACCACAGGCCTCTTTTTATATACTAAGTTATATAAAGCACTGATAAATGAGACTGAATTCTTATGTGAACTAAAGTCTTAAAGTAATGGCAGAACATTCAGTGTAAGATGGCAGCACCTCCTGGCAAAGTACTATAAAATTATTCAGCTTTACTGAACAGTGTAAATACCTAAAACACAGCAGGAAAGAAACTATGTTCTGGGAGCTGAACTGGAATTATGAGACCACAAAGGCACAAAGAAATTCTATCTTAAGAGGGTTGAAGAGGCAAGGCTGAAAGTAAAGGGGAGTAAGTGTGAACCCTGCAACAAATTCCCAGAAGACCATGTGCCAGAGATGACGTATTTAATTATTTCTCATCTTTTCACTTCAGTGCACCTGGAGATTTTTCTTCTGTGAATAAATGGCTCATTTTATAATGTAAATACATGGCCTTTTAGTTAATTCAATTATCACGAAGTAAAAAAACAACAACCATATTTGAGCAATATGGATATAATATCGGCCTCAATGGCCACATTAAGTATATATAATCTTTGTGTACCTGAAGCTTTCTGATAATAAAACCTTTCTGTTCACTCTCCAAGTGATCTGCACCACCAACTTGCTAACACCTACTACAAGCGTCGGCAGTGTTTTGATCTTATTAGAGCCAATGGCTGCCAAAGTGTTATTCCTTTTAGACCTTGAACTTGAGCTCCATTATCATTTACATGGCCAATTTAATTTAATGGTATTATGAAAATAATTTTTAAACGTTATTCAAAGCAGAGCTGTTTTCTCTCAATAAGAAGAAAATGTCAAAGTGAATCAAAAGAATTACAATTAAATGCTAACGGGTAAATCCTGGATTCTAAAAGACAAACCCTTTAAGACTCGTCATTCAAGACATACCAGAAATGACATTGTTATTCTACATTGCTAAATAAACTAGATAATCTTATCTAAAAAACAGGCAAAATTAAAACAGCAAAACATCTTAACTGATATAAGACCAAGATAGACAAAACATTTTATTACATATCAAACTATAAATACTTAGTTCCTGACTAGCATATATTCCCATTGTAACATTCAAGTTTCTCTTAGCCTCTCCTAATTTTTCTTCCTGATGAGCCTTCATCACACGATTGTTAAAACTTAGGTGGCGCAGTAGACAGAACGTAGACCTGGGACGCTGAGGTCCCAGGCTCAAAACCCTAAGGTCACCAGCTTGAGTGCAGGCTCATAGGCTCGAGTGCAGGGTCACCAGCTTGAGCACAGGATCATCAACATGATCCCAAGGTCACTGACTTGAGCAAGCGGTCACTGGCTCAACTTGAGCTGCTGGATCAAGGCACATATGAGAAGCAATCAAACAACTAATGTGACACAACTATGAGTTGATGCTTCTCATCAACACACTTTCCCTAAACTTTCCACTAAACTGGTTCCCTGTCATCATTCTAGGTCTCAGTTCAAATGTCACCTCTTTAGAAAGGCTGTTCCTGATTACTCCAGAGAAAGAGCACTAAGTCACCAGTTTTACCTCCTTTCATTGAAAACAGCAAGTAACACATTATGGCAATTACTTGCTAAGGAAAATCAGCTGTTTTAAGAAAACCAGGCCCTGGCCGGTTGGCTCAGCGGTAGAGCGTCGGCCTGGCATGAGGGGGACCCGGGTTCGATTCCCGGCCAGGGCACACAGGAGAAGCGCCCATTTGCTTCTCCACCACCCCCCTCCTTCCTCTCTGTCTCTCTCTTCCCCTCCCGCAGCCAAGGCTCCATTGGAGCAAAGATGGCCCGGGCGCTGGGGATGGCTCCTTGGCCTCTGCCCCAGGCACTAGAGTGGCTCTGGTCGAGGCAGAGCGACGCCCCGGAGGGGCAGAGCATCAGCCCCTGGTGGGCAAAGCATTGCCCCCTGGTGGGCGTGCTGGGTGGATCCCGGTCGGGCGCATGCGGGAGTCTGTCTGACTGTCTCTCCCCGTTTCCAGCTTCAGAAAAATACAAAAAAAAAAAAAAAGAAAAGAAAAGAAAAGCAGCAGGATTATTACCATTTTAAATAAGACTTTCAGCAATCATTTCATTCAACCACAGGACTTTAAAGGTGAGAAATATGCCTGACCAGGCAGTGGCTCAGTGGATAGAGCATCGGACTGGGATGTGGAAGACCCAAGTTTGAAAGCCCGAAGTTGCCGGCTTGAGTATGGGCTCATCTAGCTTAAACTCAGGGTCACTGGCTTGAGTGTGGGATCATAGACATGAACCCATGGTCGCTGGCTTGAAGCCCAAGGTCGCTGGCTTGCGCAAGGCATCACTCGCTCTGCTGTAGCCCCCAGGTCAAGGCACATATGAGAAAGCAATCAATGAACTACTAAGGAGACTAACGAGCTGCAAGGAAGAATTGATGCTTCTCATCTCTCTCCCTTCCTGCCAGTCTGTCCGTATCGGTCCCTCTCTGTAAATAAACGTGAGGAATATAAATTCTGATCATTAAGAGATTTGTACTTCATCAGACCTCATCACCACCCTTCAAACTTACAATGGTCTATAGAAACAGGCACAAAATCCAGTTGTGGACACCTGGGGCTATCAACACAGAGACCAGCTGCTGGGTTAAGATGGAACTCTAGTTAGCATGGTCTTATTATGGGTGCCTAGACCCTCCTACCTTAAAAAAGGTCCTCCTGATCTTCAGCAAAATTACTATTAAAGAAATAACTACTATATATCCATTTTTAAGAGGTACTGGGGAGCTCTGAATCTTGTATAAGTACAGTACACAGTAAAAGTACTAACAAAAACAATTTTTCCTTTTTTTAATGTTTATTTTATTGACTTTAGAGAAAGAAAGGGAGAAACACAGGAACATCAATTTGTTCCTGTAGTGCCCTGACCAGGGATCGAACCAGCAACCTCTGCACTTCAGGATGATGCTCTAACCAACAAAGCTATCAGGCCAGGGCCAAAACAATTTCTAAAACTGTTTCATCAATTTATTATTTCAAGATTGGTTTTCCTTGGGGTGGGAGGCAGGGTAACAACATTTAAGTCTAGCTTTGTTTTCATTCATTGGTATTCTAAAGTTACCAAATACATCCTAAGCCTATATATTACATTTTTATAAAAGCAAAGAATTTTCAAGAGACACTTCTTTAAAATTTTTCTATTTTCTTATTTTTCTAAAATTCCTTTTCTATACCTAGTTTTCAAACATAACTAGGTCAAAGTTGAATGCATAATACAGCCTTGTCCTTTTAGTCTCTGAGACAGACTCCAAAATATATATGCAAGCAGAACACCTGAAATGCCCAATAAGAAAAAGGAAAACATAAAAGAACCAGTGGGAAGAGCAGAAGCGACAAACACAAGTGTCATGCAAAATATATGTGAATTTTCAGCTTTTGAAAATGAGTTACAGGCCCTGTCTGGTTGGCTCAGCAGTAGAGCATCGACCTGGCAGAAGTCCCAGGTTCGATTCCTGGTCAGGGCACACAGGAAAGGTGACCATCTGCTTCTCCACCCCTCCCCCTGCTTCTTGTCTCTCTCTCTTCTCCTCCCACAACCATGGCTCAATTGATTTGAGCACGTTGGCCTTGGGTACTGAGGATGGCTCCATGTGCTTCAGGCACTAAAAATAGCTCAGTTGCGAGCATGGCCCCAGATGGGCAGAACATCAGCCCCAGACAGGGTTGCTGGGTGGATCTCAGTCGGGGCACATGCGGGAGTCTGTCTATCTCCTTTCCTCTCACTTAAAAAAAAGAAAAAGAAAGAAAGAAAAATGAGTTACAAAAGGTTATTTTTTTAGGGTTGTTGCTTTCATATATGATCTAAAAGCACAGGAGACACTAAGAAGACAGAAAAAAACTGAAAACAGACAAGGATTGAACAAGTAAAACAGTATTAGCAAATTCTTAGGCTATCACAATCTGACATAAGTCATTTCTATGCCTCTGTATTAATTAAAATAAGATGCTAGTTTTATTTCGGAAAGAAGTTAACAAACTCCTCATGAAAAATAGTCTCTCCCTAAAAGGACAGGTATCCAAAAGAATGAGTGGCAAAAGGCAGGTAACTCTGCATTAATTAGTCATTAAGTAAATATTTTAAATAAAGTCCATATCACAAATGAAGGGTGAAACTAGAGGGTGGTCTATAGGCTGGGCAAAGTCAATAACAGAGCATCCGCAGAACCTAAGAGGACAAGGGAATATATATATTAAATAATGATATTGTGCACCTTGAAAAAAAATAGAGGATAAGGGAAAGTAAGAAAGAGACAAGAGGCCTCTGACTTTAAATCAATCTCCGATTTCATCAGAAACCTACTGGCTTCATATATACTTCCAAAATAAACAAAGATACTTGCCCAAGGTGCACAGGTATAAAATTGAAGTGGTGGCATCTGGAAGACAGAGAAACCTAAGAGCAGACCAGCATAAGTTTTAATTAATGTATATTACTTATTTTTATAATACCCACAGTTCAAAACCCAAAGATACAAAAAGGAAAAAATGTCATTCCCTCTTCTGTTTTCCAGTCAAGTTCTTTCTTGAGAATTTGCCCAAAGATGCACACACAAGCAACATTTTTTAAAAAGCAGTCATTGTTTTAACTAAACACAATGACATCATACATATGCATACAGTACAACTTTTTTAAAGAAGCTGACTTATTTAAGACATTTTAAAAAGTTACCAAGAGAAATGGTAGAGTAAAAGTGCTGGATTATGAAGTCTGAGTTTTAGCCTCAACTCTGTGAAAGTCTGGGAAAGACCAACTCTTCTATAGCATTCTCCCTTATCTCTCTGGTCACCTCTTGAGTCCAGGCCACTGAAAGCTCCTGCCTAGACTTGCCCCAGTCCCTCCATATCCTCTGAATACATAATCCACCCTCTTGCCTGCTCCAACCCATTCTCCTCAGGACTGTAACTGAAATAATTTTTTAAATGCAAATTTTGTTTTTATGTGAATGCTCAACTCTTTTGCAATTTTCTTTTTACCATTTCAATGAAACCAGAAACGGGCATATAATCATCCACAGTGAGGCTGGCAGAGTCTTTAGAGATCACAAGTTGGATCCCCTCAGTGAACAGCCCACATTGGAAAGACTGAAGCTCACAGAGACAAAGTAAAAAGGCCACCTCTAGAATGCACAGGATCACAGAATGCCAGGGCTATGTGGGAACCTGAAGGTTATTCATTCATTTGTAAATATTTACTGAAGGCTGGGCACTGTGATAGGTATCAGGAACTGCAATGGACAGATAAGATCCCTAATTTCATAAAGCTTATATTTCTAGATACATTTCTAGAAAAGAAGCAGGTAATTACCCAAGGTAATTACAAAGGCACCTTCTCTTAGGTCTGGATTATTATAGTCAACTTCAGTGCAGTCTCTCTGTCTTCCCTTGGCCTCTGCACTACTTTCCACACAGCAGAGTGATGCTTTTTAAATGTAAGCCAGATCATGCCTATACTTTGTTCCATATCTCCCACACTTAGAATAAAAGCCAAACCCTTTAGCATGACCTGTGCGGCCTCGAGTGATCTGGCTCTTCTCCCTCTTTCTTTCCTCACTTACTCCACTCTGGCCCATGCCTGCCAACTTGTCTTCCAAGGCTCCAGCCTGTCCTCCTCCGGGACTCACTTGCTATTCCCACCTCTGCCTAAAACACCCTTCTCCCAAGTCTTTACATGCTCTCACTTCACTGTCCTTGTTGAAACGTCCTTCGACCACTGCTTAGAACAGCATTCTGCATTTAGCCTGCTTCATTTGTCTACACAACACAGATCACAGTCAGAATGTGATTTTTAAAAAATAATGACGGGGGGAGGGTAGTGGAATCAGTGGCAGTGCAGATGAAACTAGATAGGCCTGTGTTTGTTGGTTAACTGTTCATATTAGGTGATGGGTACACAGAGATTCCCCATACTAATTTCTCTACTTTGGTGTATGTTTGAAAAGCCCTATTTAAAAAGGTAAAAACAATAATAAAAGAAATTCAGAATATTAAAATGGAACCAATATTTATTGTATGCTTCCAATATAAGCTAATATTCCACAGTTTCATAAAAGTTTAGTTTTTTCCCTTAACAACTAATCAGGAAAGCAGCTATTATTCTTCCAAATAAAATTCGCTTCATTTCAAAAGTTACTACCCTTCTCTCTGGTCTTTTTTAGGGATCAAGCCTGTCCCACCATGCCATGTGTCATACTGTGGGCAGTGTGCCCAGGTCCAGTGCTGCCTGAGATGAGGGGGCACCATTGCCTGACCGGGGGCTCGGCTGCAGGCTCACCTAACTTTACACTAAGCTCTGCCTCCATCACTACTAAAGGTGACATTCTGGCCTCAAGAGAAAAGAAAAAAGTAAAATAAAAGCAATTTTTTCATTCCTTCCTCAACATATTTCTAATCTCCACAGTTTATGGAACCACTGCAACAACAAGCTTACCTTCATTACCTTCCCTTTTAGCCAAGTAAGGACTGGAACCACAGCATCCCTGACAGCAGTAATTGAACAGACAGAGCTCTTCTGCTTCCCAGGGTCCCCACTACCTAGGTCAGGTTAATTTATATCAGGTAGCTTTTAGGGACACTTACCACTGTGGTGAATGTGGGTAGCAAAATGGATGCTATGGAAGAGACATCGGCCCTAAGTAATTTCCCTCCTGGGAAATAAGGTAAATAGTATTTCTTTGATTCTAATAGCAATTCTCCTCCATAACTTCCCAACAACTCTTTCACCCCTCTCCCTTCTAAAAGCCAAACCTGTGGCAAATAAGATGAACTGGACACTCCATAGCTGGAAAGAACCAAAATGTTATTATTGGACACCACTGCTCTAGTTCTGCCTCGTGAATCTGAGGGCTACCTGACTGGTTTTACTGACAAAACTGGTTGCCTGAGAGGGTGTATATTACCTCTGAAAGCCACAAAGCACATTTTCTTTTCGCAGTAGCTGTCTTAAAAGTCCATCCGTTTTTTAGCTTATGAATACATATCTGTTTCAGTGATTCCCAATTTAGAAATTTTAGAAATTTTCTAGAGGAATTTTTTTTTAAAGACTCAGTTGAGGCAAGGAAATCTATGTTTTCAAAAGTCATCAGGTAGTTGTGCTCACTCAGGTTTAGAAAACAATGATGTAGTACAACCTATGGCACAAATCAAGTCACAATTCAAAAGTGACCTGCCTCTAAAATCTTTAGTTATTCTAAACATAATCAAAATATGTTCCCAAAATAAAACCAAAATTCTCAATAATATGCAAAGTAAAATGGAATTGTTAACTCAGCAAAAAATATTAATAAAAAGCTAACAAATTACAAGGAAGGGCTAAAGCAGTTTTTAAATACCAGTACCACTGACATTTGGGGCTACATAATTCTTTGTTGACAGAGGCTATCCTGTACATAGTAGGATGTTCCTAACATTTCAACATAAATTTTGTGATGATCTTTTTTTTCTATTCTTTTTTTTTGTTTGTTTGTTTTTTTTTTTCTGAAGTTGGAAACAGGGAGGCAGTCAGACAGACTCCCGCATGTGCCCGACCGGGATCCACCCGGCACGCCCACCAGGGGGCGATGCTCTGCCCATCTGGGGCATGGCTCTGTTGCAACCAGAGCCATTCTAGCGCCTGAGGCAGAGGCCACAGAGCCATCCTCAGCGCCCGGGCCAACTTTGCTCCAATGGAGCCTTGGCTGCGGGAGGGGAAGAGAGAGACAGAGAGGAAGGAGAGGGGGAGGGGTGGAGAAGCAAATGGGTGCTTCTCCTGTGTGCCCTGGCCAGGAATCGAACCTGGGACTCCTGCACGCCAGGCCAACACTCTACCACTGAGCCAACCAGCCAGGGCTGTGATGATCTTATTAAACAAAATGAACAAGTGATTTTGCTGAATGAAGGCAAGATCTCTGACTTCTACCTACTAGATGCAGGCACCAAGGTCCCAACTTGTGACAAACAAAAACGTCTATAGACATTAACAAATGTCCTCTGGTAGGGGCAAAATCACCCCAGTTTAGAAACATGGTCTAAAGAAACTGGGTTGCAAATGGAACAAGGAAGGGCTAAAGTAGACTGAGAGTGAAGATACAGAAAATAAAACCATCTTCAAAACAGAAAGCAAAAGCATATGGAGAACTGCTGTTAGCGTTTCCTATTTACTAAAAACAAACAAAAGGAACTGGACTTAAGTTACAAAAGGGAGCATCTAGAGGGAAAACCTCTTAACTCCTGCTGTTTATTATAGCAAGGAGACTGGAGGTCCTTTCCTGGAGGAAAATTATAATGAACACACTGTAATATGACTCAGAAGGTTTGAGACCAGAGTGTGTGGGTCTGAGAGATCCAGGGATGGTTCATTTTAGCCAGAGAACCTATTCCACCTTGGACCCTAAATGACTCCTTCAGAAGGAAAGCACTTGATGCAGAGTTAATGTCTCCCTGAGGACTCAGGTCCATGTGATATGACCCTTTCTGAAGGCATACACAGCAAGTCAAAGAGGTTTGCAGGTCTGTGGCCCTCCCGTGTTGCTTTTGTATCTCAAGGCCGAGGTGATGCTGTGAACTGGCATTCTCCTTTGTCAGTCCAAGGTCACTCCCAGCACTTGTCTAGTGCCATGCTGAGGCTGACAGGAACTCTAATATGACCAGTATTGGTATTCCACCCAGATCAGCATTCCTACAGGGTCTAACTCAGCAAAAATAAAAGCAAAGAGAAGAAATTAGAGAAGAGAGAAAGAAATGTCAGAAGCTCCTTTCTTATAATTCAGCAGTTCCCCTAAACCTAGTCCATGGGCTTCTGGGGGTTTACCAAGAACTTACAGAAGTCTACAAAGTAAAAAATATTTTAATAGTAATTTTCTAGACATTATTTGCCACACTTACTGTGTGAAAGTCTATTTAAAATTTTTATCTCTTGCTTTTTATCTATAACAATGGATCTCAAACTTTACACTCTTAAATTATTTACACTGACTTGTTTGTATCTTCCCTGATTTCTTTTATCAATGTTTTATAATTTTCCAAGTACAAGTCTTTAATCTCCCTGGTTAAATTTATTCCTAGGTACTTTATTTTTTTGGTTGCAGTGGTAAAGGGGATAGCTTCCTTAATGTCTCTTTCTGACAGTTCATTGTTAGTGTATAAAAATGCCTCTGATTTCTAAGTATTAATTTTATATCCTGCCACCTTGCTGAATTCATTTATCAGGTCCAGTAGTTTTTTGACTGAGATTTTAGGGTTTTCTATATATAAAATCATATCATCTGCAAATAATGATAGTTTTACTTCTTCTTTTCTAATTTGGATGCCTTTTATTTCTTTTTCTTGTCTGATTGCTATGGCTAGAACTTCCAGAACTATGTTGAATAAGAGTGGTGAAAGGGGGCACCCCTGCCTTGTTCCTGATCTTAAGGGGATTGCTTTTAATTTCTGCCCATTGAGTATTATGTTAGCTGTGGATTTGTCATAAATGGCCTTTATCATGTTGAGGTATATACCCTGTATTCCCACTTTGCTGAGAATTTTGATCATGAATGGGTGCTGGATTCCATCAAATGCTTTTTCTGCATCTATTGAAATTATCATGTGGTTTTTCTCCTTCCTTTTGTCTATGTGATGAGTCACATTGATTGATTTGCAAATATTGTACCAGCCTTGTCTCCCAAGAATAAATCCCACTTGATCATGGTGTATGATTTCTTTCATATATTGCTGGATCTGGTTTACTAATATTTTGTTGAGGATTTTAGCAGCATGTTTATGGCAGCATTGTTCACAATAGCGAAGATCTGGAAACAGCCCAAGTGTCTGTCAGTGGACGAGTGGATTAAAAAGCTTTGGTACATATATACTATGGAATACTACTCAGCCATAAGAAATGATGACATCGGATCATTTACAACAACATGGATGGACCTTGATAACATTATACTGAGCGAAATAAGTAAATCTGAAAAAAACTAAAAACTATATGATTCCATACATAGGTGGGACATAAAAATGAGACTCAGAGACATGGACAAGAATGTGGGGGTTACGGGGTGGGGGAAGGAGAGGAAGGGGGGTTGGGGGAGGGGAGGAGCACAAAGAAAACCAGTTAGAAGGTGACGGAAGACAGTTGGACAGATGGGAATGCAGCATAATCAAATGTCAAAATAACCTAGAGATGTTTTCTCTGAACATATGTACCCTGATTTATCAATGTCACCCCATTAAAATTAATTTAAAAAATTATTTACACTGATGGTGTAAATACAATGGTGAGAAAAACTGCTGGAGCCTTAGTATGAATCAAGATGGCAGCGACTTAGATCAAGCACTCACACTGGAAGTATGAGTTACCAGTTTTCTTATATTTTAACCACAGTCCATATCTCCTGTCATTTTTTATTTTTATTGATTTTTAGAGAGACAGAGCAAGAAAGGGAGAAAGAGTGGAGGCGGAAGGGAAGCATTTGTTGTTCCACTCAGTTGTGCATTTTTTGGTTGCTTCTCGTGTGTGCCTTAACTGGGGATCAAACCCACAACCTTGTTTTGGGACAACGCTCTTAACCGACTGAGCTAACCAGTCAGGGTCCAAATCCAAATCTTTTTAACATTGTGCAGTGTCTCAAGAAAAAGTACTTGCAGAAGTGAGCTCTGAGCTAACTGACCTTTTTAATTTAACACCACTTCTACCTGAAGGAATGAATGGTGGACAAACTAGTAAGTATCTGATGGACATATTCTTCAAAATGAACAAAGTGAGCCTGTCACTGGCAATGTTGATGACAATGACAAATTTCAATGAACTGAAGTGATTTAAAGCAAAAAATCTAAATTCTGGAAAACTTTAGCTTGACAGCTAAAGCATTCCCAGCACTAAGCATTTTTTGAGATTGAAGGTGATACTAACAAACAATTTTTGATATTGTATAATGAAATGTGTCATAATTTGTAAGATGTGCCTAACTCAATGATTTGGTATTTTCCAAATAACTGGTGCATGATGCTTAAAAAAAAAAATACATGAGTAACAGATCCATTCTGTTAAGACAAATAAATGGATTTTTTTTTTAAATGAGAGAGACATAGACAGACAGGCAGGGACAGATAGACAAGAAAAGAGAGAGATGAGAAGCATCAATTCTTCTTTGTTGCGGCTCCTTAGTTGTTCATTGATTGCTTTCTCATTTGTGCCTTGACCAGGGGACTCCAGCAGAGCCAGTGACACCTTGCTCAAGCCAGTGACCATGGGGTCATGTCTATGATCCCACACTCAAGCTAGTGACCCTGTGCTCAAGCCAGATGAGCCCATGCTCAAGCCGGCAACCTTGGGGTGACCTTAGGGCCTCAAACCTGGGTCCTCTGAGCCCCAGGCCAATGCCCTATCCACTGTGCCACTGCCTGGTCAGGCCAAATAAGTGGATTTTAATATAACACAATATGAAGAATTAATCCATAGGCTTTCATATTCTACATTGTTACAAATCTTTAATAAACTATCACTTGAGTTTGGTGTAGTATAAAAGAAGAATGTCCACAGTTATCTGAAAAACTATTAAAATACTCCTGAGTTTTCCAACTACACAGTAATGTGAGGTTAGATTTTCTTCATATACCTAATGAAAGCAATTTATCATATCACATTAAATAAAAAAGCATATACGAGAATCTAGACATCAGTCATAAAAATGTAAAAGTGTTTTTCTTCTCATTAAATATATCATTTCAGAAAATAGTTTTATTTCTCATAAAATATGTTACTTATAACAGTGGTCCCATACCCTCGGGCCGTGGACCAGTACCGGTCCGTGGGCCATTTGGTACCGGTCCGCAGAGAAAGAATAAATAACATGAAACGTTTTCAGAATAACAAATTTAAATACAGCCTGAATAATGAGGACATGCTCATTTCTCCTTTAACTTAGCCCAATAAATATAGTAAGTTTGACAATTATATTTAAAAATACCACAGTTTTTATGCCCGTTGCATAATTTTATTTTGTGCATTTATCCATCTGACCCTGAAGGCGGGTCCGTGAAAATATTTTCTGACATTAAACCGGTCCATGGCCCAAAAAAGGTTGGGGAACACTGACTTATAACACATAATAATTACTGTCATTTTTAAAATACTTCAGTTTTAACTTCTAATATGGTAAATAATGATAGATATAATCCACATGAACAAAAGTTATTTGAGTCTCAATCATTTAAGAGTACAAAGTTTAAAAACCATTGTAGATAAAGAATAAGAGATGAAAAATTTTAAAGCCTTTAAAGAAACTGCAGTAATATATAAATAAGGGACTGCTTCACGTTTTAAAAGTTATAAAAATTCAGCAACCTATAGAACTACTGATGCATAAAACAACCTGAATGAATCTCTAGAGAATTATGTTGAATGAGAAAAATCGAATTCCAAAAGTTTACATATTTTGATTTCACCCATATACATTTTTTAATTTGATTTTCTTTTAAGATTTTTTTTTAATTCATTTTAGGGAGGAGACAGAAGGAGAAGGGGAGGAGCAGGAAGCATCAATTCCCATATGTGCCTTGACCAGGTAAGCCCGGGATTTTGAACTGTCAACCTCAGAGTTCCAGGTCAATGCTTTATCCACTGAGCCACCAGAGATCAGGCTTAATTTGATTTTTCCTTTTTCTTTTTTTTTTTTAATTTATTCATTTTAGAGAGGAGAGGGAGAGACAGAGAGAGAGAAGGGGGGGAGAGGAACTGGAAGCATCAACTCCCATATGTGCCTTGACCAGGCAAGCCCAGGGTCTCGAACCGGCGACCTCAGCATTTCCAGGTCGACGCTTTATCCACTGCACCACCACAGGTCAGGCTTAATTTGATTTTTAAATTACATTTACTCCTTTTGCAACCAACGTATAAGTGCCAGAGGTCAAAATGAAGTTCAATCCCTTTATGACTTCTGACCTGAGCAAGAACCATAAAAGGCATTTCAATGCACTTTCCCACATTCATAAGAGATTATGTATTCTCTTTCCAAAGAGCTGAGACAGAATTACAACGTTTGATTCATGTCCAACCGAAAGGATGATGAAGTTCAGGTTGTGTGAGGACACTACAAAGGGCAGCACACTGGCAAAGTAGTCCAGGTTTACAGGAAGAAATAATTATCTACATTGAATGAGTGCAATAGGAGAAAGCTAATGGGACACCATTCATGTGGACATTCACACCAGCAAGGTGGTTATCACAAGGCAAAGCTGGACAAAGACCACAAAAAGATCCTTGAATGTAAAGCCAAATCTTGCCAAGAAGGAAAGGAAAAGGGCAAATACAAAGAAGAAACAATGAGAAGATGTAGGAATAAAGTAATCTTTTTTTTTCCTTCTTTTCCAAGTGAGAGGAAGGGAGATAGAGAGATAGACTTGGGCACATGCCCTGCTCGGGATCCACGCAGCAACCCCCATCTGAGACTTATGCTCTGCCCATCTGGGGCCATGCTCACAACTGAGCTATTTTTAGCATGGGAGGTAGAGAATCCACAGAGCCATCCTCAGTACCTGGAGCTGATGTGCTCAAATCAATTGAGCCATGGCTGTGGGAGAAGGGGTGGGGGTGAGGAGCAGAGAAGTAGATGGTTACTTCTCCTGTGTGCCCTGACCAGGAATCAAACCTGGGACATTCACACACTGGGCCAACGCTCTACTACTAAGCCAACCAGCCATGACTTAAAGTAATCTTATATATAACTTTCATTATAAATTTTAAATGGAATAAATAAGTAACATTTTACATTCAATATTATTTTGTATTAGTTTCAGGTGTATAACACAGTGGTTAGACAATCATATACTTTACAAAGTGATCCTCCCACTATTTCAAGTACCTTCCTGGCAACATACATAGTAATTAAAATATTATTGACTATATTCCTTATGCTGCATTTTACATCCCCATGACTATTTTGTAACCACCAATTTATACTTCTTAATCTCTTCACCTTTTTCACCCAGTGTCCCAACTCCCCTTCCCTCTGGTAACCATCAGTCAGTATGTTCTCTGCAAGTAAGAATCTGTTTGTATCTCAGGTTAGTGGTTGTTCTGGGAAGAGCTAATGTGGGTGGGAAGGAGAGTGGGTATGGATGAAAAAGAGCAATAGGAAGGATACTTGGGGTGATGGAAATGTTCTGTATCTTGATTGTATCAATGTCAATATCCTGGTTGTGACATTGTAACATAGTTCTGCAATGTTACTACTAAGGGACCTGGGTAAAAAGAAACTGGGATCTCACTGTATTATATCTTACAACTGCATGTTAGTCTATAATTATCACAAAATATAAAAAGTTAATGTGACCCTGGCCGGCAGCTTAGTGGATAGAGTGTTGGCCTGGCATATGGATGTCCCAGGTTCAATTCCCAGTCAGGGCACACAGGAAAAGCAACCATCTGCTTCTCTTTTCTACCTCCCTGTCTCCCTGCTTCTCTCCCTCCCTTTCCCTTTCTCTCTCTCTTCCCTTCAGCAGACAGTAGCTCCATTGGTTTGAGCACACTGGCCCCGGGCACTGAGGATGGCTCTACGGAGTCCACCTCACTATTTCCCCTCCTTTCACCTATGGAAAAAAAATTTAATATTTAAAAAGTTATGAAACAGCCCTGGCTGGTTGGCTCAGTGGTAGAGTGTTGGCCTGGCGTGCAGGAGTCCCGGGTTCGATTCCCGGCCAGGGCACACAGGAGAAGCGCCCATTTGCTTCTCCACCCCTCCCCCTCTCCTTCCTCTCTGTCTCTCTCTTCCCCTCCCGCAGCCAAGGCTCCATTGGAGCAAAGTTGGCCCGGGCGCTGAGGATGGCTCTGTGGCCTCTGCCTCAGGTGCTAGAATGGCTCTGGTTGCAACAGAGCCATGCCCCAGATAGGCAGAGCATCGCCCCTGGTGGGCGTGCCAGGTGGATCCCGGTCGGGCGCATGCGGGAGTCTGACTGCCTCCCTGTTTCCAACTTCAGAAAAATACAAAAAAAAAAAAAAAAGTTATGAAACAAAGAAGTAAACGGAATATAACATGATTATATCAAAAATCTAGAAGCTATGAATTCTACCTATCAACTCAAACTGCTTAATGGTATCTTTAGACTACTAATGCTTTTTATATCTTATGAATAAAAACTATTTCTCAAAGCAAAAATGATAAGTGTTCATTTATTATAGTCCTACAACCTGTCAGATGCTAGGTAAAGAAGATATAAAATGAACAGGACATGGAACTTGCCCTCCAGGTGTGCAAAGTGTAGTAAGGAATGGCTGAATGGCAAACAAGAGCTTGGAATGCAATTTGGAATGTGCAGCAACAATAGAAATAATACAAGGCTGAACAGGGGCATAACTCCACAGGAGGCAGGTGACAACTGAGCAGAGTCCTAAAGGGCAAAGAGGTTGTTGCAAGAATAGAGGAGAAAAGGGCAAAATACACTCAGGGTTTTAAACAAGAGAAGAGATGATTAGATTTGTGTTTAGACAAGTTAGGAGGCTACTGTGTTAGTCCAAAAACAGGGCAAGTGAGATCTGTGGGGAGATGGAGGGACAAGAGAGAACAAAACAATTAAGAGTGATGTTTTAGGATTTGCTGACCTAGGAAAGGGGTAACCAAATGTTTTCTGTAAAGAATCAAATAGTAAATACTTAGGCTTTGCAGGCCACAAAAGGTCTCTGTCATAAAGATAAATATATATGCTTATTTTAAACAACCACTCAAAAATGTAAAACCCATTCTTGGCTCATAGTCTCTGGTCAGATTAGACCCAGCAGCTACAGCTTGCTGACCCCAGACCTGGGAGATAAGCATAAAGAAGAAGGAGGAGACTGATGTGACATCCAGGCTCAAGGCCTAACCTAGTGGGTAGGCAGAGGTACTGCTCACAAAGACTGTGAACACAAAATAAAAGGCAAAGATATCTGAGATGTTGAGAGGGTGAGTGGAAGGGTTAAGTTTATTTTAGATCACCCTGGTGGAACTGTTCAATAGTGTTGGATATATAAATATGGAGCTCAGAACAGACGTCTGGGTAGGAGAAAGATTTAGAAATCTTCAGGAAACCAAATAGTTAAAACTGTTTAAGTGGCTGGCAGCCAAGGTGAAAGTGTCAAGTGAAAAGCAAGTTGGCTACAAACATGGGAAATCCAGGGGTTGGGGGATGGGGAGAGAGAACGAAAGGAGTCTGTGAGGAAAACTAACAAAGAGGAGACAGAAAGGCAGGTATGTTTTAAAATGCTAAAGAACAGCAGAAAACAAAGTCACAGACCTCCCTTTATTGCCCAGGAAAATATGTTAAATCACAGATGTTTCAGAAAGGCAGTGAGGATTGCCTAAGCACAGACAATCCCCATGATTCTGGTAAACAAACGACGGCTATAATTTCCAAGAGGCCAATTGTTACAAGGTCCCTTTCTCAAAACAAAGGTTTATTCTTTGGCCAAGTTATGCTATTGTTTCCTACCCTGTCACCAACCCACTCTTGAACCATGCACGGGAGAAGGAGCCAAGTGCTAGAGGAGAATGTTTACTCCTAACTTCTCGAGTCTCCCTCCATGAAAGGAGGTTCACCAGTTGTAACATCTCTGGTATTTCTTTGCCACTGAGATGGTTCTATCATGGCAAGGGAGGCAACTGATCTGATGGGAAATTTTGGGAAAAATAAACAGTCCAGTTGTGCTTTTCCTCCTCATACAAGTGAGCTGTAGTAGGAGTTGGGTTTGGTGAAGGGTCTATATACCATATAAACCTTCTCCAATCCAAGGCAATCCTACTGTGATCAAGGCATACATCGGTCTAATTTTGGAATTCAGTTAGCAAACCAATTTGGCTAATACTAAAATTGCTTCCTTTATCTTCACCTTTATCATTAATAAAGACAATGTCACAGCTCCTAACTGCTAATTCTTAGGTTTTTTTCTTTGTAAGTTTTTTTCTGTTGATTTTAGAGAGAGAGAAAAGGGGGTGGGGAGGGACACAGAGAGAAAAATTGATCTCTTGCTTCACTCATTTATACATTCACTGTTAGATTCTTGAAAGTGTCCTGACCTGGGGATCAAGCCCACAGTATTGGTGTATTGGGACAGTGTTCTAACCAACTAAGCTATCTATTCCAGGGCTAGGTTTTTTCAATTTATTCAAAACCTGGATTGGGTGGAGAGGTGTTATATATTGTTTTTCCCTCCCTGCCAGATGCTAACATCAGATTTAGGTAAATGACAATCTAACTTTAGATAAATCTAATTAATCTAATGTAAGACATAAACAAATTATATTAGTTCTTCATCTTATTTTTGTTTTGTTTTGTTTTGTTTTAGAAGGAGAAAGAGAGAAGCATCAACTCATGGTGTGGCACTTTAGTTGTTCATTGATTGCTTCTCATATGTGCCTTGACCGGGGGGCTCCACCAAGCCAGTGACCCCTTCTCTGCTCAGGCCGGAGACCTTGGGGTCATGTTGATGATCCCACACTCAAGCCAGTTACCCCACACTCAAGCTGGATGAGCCTGTACTCAATCAAGCCAGTGACCTCAGGGTTTTGAACCTAGGACCTCAGCGTCCCAGGTTGGCACTCTATTCACTGAGCCACCACAGGACAGGCCATCTCTCTTTTAGATGAAGTTTCTCAGGTATTTTGATTAAGAGAATGTTGTACCTCACTTTTGTTTAAAACATGAAGCAGGCAAGAGACTATCACCATGAGAGGTATAATTATAGCTGAAATTAATTTAGAACATTTCATCTACTTTCAGATTATAGGATTTTTGGAAAAAAATTCCACAAACTTTTTAAAATTTTTTTCCATTAATTTGAGAGAGAGAGAGAAAGAGAGAGGAAGAGGAAGAAAGGCATATATATAGAGAGAGAGAAGGTGAATGAAAGAGAGAGAGAAAGTATCAACTTCTTGTTCTACTTAGTTGGCCTGGGCCAAGAACTCTTAATATCATCAAAACAGTCAAGGAAGTCATAAAACAATTCTATTCTTAAGACAAATACATCTCCAAATTGCTAATCATGTACTTAAATAAAATTCATAAATATTTATCTCTGATCACTTTTAAAATATTTGAGAAGATACATTATTTAAATAAGTAAATTTAGTAATTTTGTGCAAAAATACTGCCCACACTATTTATTCTACACTACATTGTGCCATCTTTAGTCTAAGGAAGGAAAAATACACATTCTGTAGAAAAATAAAACAATCAAAATTGAATTATTTTTAAAGAATGTCGCCCATCTGGGATCTGCCTGTTTGAACCATGACAATCTCAGGGCTCCATTAGAAAAATAAAGTGTTCCTGAAATGAATGGCATGACAAGTGATCAGTTTTACAAAGGGCTTCTCCACCAATCATGGCAGACACTGTCCATGGCTTAAGGCACATCTCTACTTTTTCTAACACCTACTGTACATTAAGGATAAGGTTATACAGATTATGTTGTAACAACCATACTGAATGAGTCTGGGTCAACACCAAATTGTAGGTGGATACAGACCACGGCAGGCCAGGAAGAAACAGACTAAAAATGAATAAGATGACTAGAGAACGGTGCTCTACTAAATCTATAAGCCACCTGTAGGTACTCAATCTTACTTGTTTCTTTACACTCTGAAGCAACCAATGCAAAGCTTTACGTAGTAAATGTCCAAGTAGTTATCTGTTTAATGGAACGAAGTGGTGTGGCTGATGAAACCAGAACTCTGGAGAGTTTGTGAAATTTACCTCTTCTGGATTATGCGCTAATAGTGTGGTATAGATTTAAGAAGCCTAAAAGGATACATAACCATTTAGTTCTGCCCATATGAAAGCAAGGAATACCCTATGTGTCTTTATTTATTAGAGCGCTTATATAGAATGGTACAAGTCTAAACAGTTTTTGAATGCCAAGAGTGTTCTTTGTTTCAACAGCACACACTGGCCAAGATACTGACACTGGGCATATTCTCAAACTCTCAACTGTCTCCCAGTGCTGCTCAGATCTGATTTAATACTGTCCATGAAGAGTCAAAGCACAAGAGGAGCCGAATCAAGATGCTCTATGAAAAGCAGCCACTTATGTAAATATTAATTTATGGAAGAAGGCAGCAGGACACCAGAATGCTTTCTATTATTTTAAATTCCAGCAGCATAAAGAAGAACCAGCAACCAATATTTTAAACAAACTAATTGTATAGACTTTCCAGCTTACATAATTGATAAATTGAAACTATGATTTTCATTACCTAGAAAATGGCAAAGTTGGAGAGTGGAAGAGAGGAGATTCAGAAACAGTAAATTGGAGGTCCTTCAAAACAGAGCCTGTATTTTATTTATTTTCGTATCTGTCAAAGGGTTTGGCAGTGGTGCTCTGACCACACCATTCAGTAAATGTTTGCTGAATCAAATTGTTGTGGAAGCACTCTTAGCACATCACCAAACCAGCATGCCACAAGGTTAGCAACCCTTAACTCTCTCCTTAGCAAATGCTTTCAGTTCCACTTATGCATATAAAATATTTTTATAGGAAATATATCTTAACTTTTAAATATATGAATGAAGAAATAGGAATCTCCTTTGTAAAGGTGTATTTTTAAAAAAGTACCATATACTCAGCAAAGTTTGAGGTAACCATGGTCCTTAATCTGGGGGTAATATTTGTATATCAGCATGTGATGGACATTATTTGCTTTGAAGAGAAAAAGAAAACACATGAGGATGATAAAATAAAACAGGAGATCCAACTTTGTGTGTGTAATATATTTTTTTAATTTGCTTTGTTTCTGCAGACTAAATTAAGACAAATGAGAAATACTTTGCATTGAAAAGCAAAGGGAAAAAATAAATAAAATTTAAAAAATAAAAAAGGAAAGGGCAACCTAAGCAAAGCAGTATAACTGGAGCTGTGCTGTAGGAAACTCTAAAGAGTAAACATCTGTAATGTTGTCATATAGCTGCATCCAAATGTTTTTTCCTAAAGGACTAGTTAAACTAAAGGTTAAAATGGAAAGATAGATGCATCTTTCCTTTTTTTAACTGAGAAGCAGGTAGGCAGAAAGACAGACTCCCACATGAGTCCTAACTGGGATCCGTCCAGCAAGTCAAGCCCTCTACTGGGGCAATACCTGCCCATCTGGGGCTGCTGCTTCGCTGCTTAGCAACCAAGCTATTTTAGCACCTGAGGTGAGGCCATGGAGCCATCCTCAGCACCCAGGGCCAACTTTTGCTCAAACCATTCGAGCAATGGCTGCGGAAGCGGGGAGGGAGAAAGCAAGAGAGAGAGAGAAAAAAAAACAGAGAGAGAGAGAGAGAGAGAGAGAGTAGGGGGAGGAATGGAGAAGCAGATGGTGGCTTCTCATGTGTGCCCTGACCAGAAATCGAACACAGGACTTCCGCATGCTGGGTTGACACTCTACCATTGAGCCAACCGGCCAAGGCCTAGATGCCTCTTTTAAATAAACTTCCAGTTCTAGATGTATGTTAAATTATATAAATAATTAAAAGGCTTTGACTACCATTTACTTACGGCCATAGTTGAAAGGTATGTATTTTATATAAATATATATTGTCTGTGCGGCTTTTCTTGGCAACCCCATTCTTCCCTGTATTGCCATGGCATTTTCTTTTCATAATTTTATTATCACTTACCTCAGCATATAATCAAATTTTAATTTCCTTTTTATTATAAATCAGTTCCTGATTAGACTGTGAGCTTTTTGTGGACAAGGTACTGGGTCATAGTCATTTTGCTAACCCCAGCATCTACTAAACAATAAGCAGTCAATAAAAGGTTTTTTTTGAGAGAATAAAGCCAAACTTCTTAGAATCTTGTTTTACAAATTTAAGGCTGCTCACTCAAAGGAAGGCTTCGAGTAACCTGAGGCATTGGAAAAAATTATGTGTTCTTGCAATAAATAGTCATATATTGTCTGTCTATATCTTTATACATTAGGATGTCAGCAACTATCTTATGCAGAACAATGTTTGCACTTAGCAGATGCAAATACTCATCCAATGATTACATCTAGAAAATTCTGGATGTTCAAATGTGTGCACGTGTGTGTGTTTGAAGAGTGAAGGAGAAAGAATTAATATCCATATGATACACCACTACAGAACATAAAAGAAATTACATAGATCTGTTTTCAAGAGATGAAGATTTTAAACAATATATACAAAAAAGTCAGAACTTTCTCATTTTTAATCAGAACTTAAAAATCAGGAATGATTTTTAAAAATCATGACAGGCCCTGGCCGGTTTGCTCAGTAGAGAGAGCCCAGGGTGCGGACATCCTGGGTTCAATACCCAGTCAGAGCACACATGAGAAGTGACCATCTGCTTATCCCCTCCTCCCTCTCCCCCTTCTTTCTCTCTTCCCCTCTCATAGCCAGTGATTAGTTCAAGCATTGGCCCCAGGCGATGACGATAGCTCAGGTGATTTGAGCATCAGCTCCAGACGTGGGTTGCCAGGTGGATCTCAGTTGGGGCACATGTGGGAGTCTGTCTCTCTACCTCCCCTCCTCTCACTTAAAAAAAAAAATCTTAACAGAGCAGAAACTCAAAACTATTGAATTTCTCACAGAGGAATCAGAAAAGTTCACTCACAGAGGTGACACGTTTCTTCCTCTTTTTTTAAAAAAAATTTTTTTTATTTCAGAGAGAGAGGAAGAGAGTGAGCAACAGAAACATCAATCTGTTCCTGTACGTGCCCTGATCAAAGATTGAACCAGCAACCTTTACATGTCGGGACAACACTCTAACCAATAGAGCTATTAAGCCAGGGCAGAGGTGACACATTTCTATAACTAAAAGAAAAAGATTTGACTTTAACACTATAGCAGGTGTCAACAGGCAAAAAAAAAAAATTTTTTTTTTCATTTTTCCAAAACTGGAAACGGGGAGGCATTCAGACAGACTCCCACATGCGCCCAACCGGGATCCACCCGGCATGCCCACCAGGGGGCAATGCTCTGCCCATCTGGGGCATTGCTCTGTTGCATCCAGAGCCATTCTAGCGCCTGAGGCAGAGGCCACAGAGCCATCCTCAGCGCCCAGGCCATCTTTGCTCCAATGGAGCCTCGGCTGCGGGAGGGGAAGAGAGAGACAGAGAGGAAGGAGAGGGGGAGGGGTGAAGAAGCAGATGGGTGCTTCTCCTGTGTGCCCTGGCCGGGAATCGAACCCGGGACTCCTGCATGCCAGGCCGACACTCTACCGCTAAGTCAACCGGCCAGGGCCAACAGGCAAAATTTTTAAAGAGACCAATATTTATCTAATATCATCTAATAACTTTGAAAACAACAATTACAGTTCATTTAAAGGTGGAGTATAATTTTGTAAAAGAGACCTGAATTTCTAGCCACAACTTGACAAAAGGTAATAGTGAGAAGTCAAAAAAAGAGTCTGATCATTAACAGCGAGGCCAAGCGATTCCTTATAAATCTCTTACAACCCATAAAGAGGTTAAGAGCCTATCCTTTCCTGAGAGCCTCACCCCAATCCACTTCCAAATAACCATGACAAAGCAGCAGGCAAAGGGAAGGGGCCCGACAATTCAGACTGTAGAATTTACACGCACATTCTCTTCACCTTCAAACATCTGATTACCAATCATACAATATGGCCTTGGTTTTCAGTAACAAAATGCCATTTAACATGTCACAATATATAGTAGAGATTTACTTTTACATTATAGAGCAGGGGTCCCCAAACTACGGCTGGTGGGCCGCATGCGGCCCCCTGAGGCCATTTATCCAGCCCCCACCGCACTTCCGGAAGGGGCACCTCTTTCATTGGTGGTCAGTGAGAGGAGCATAGTCCCCATTGAAATACTGGTCAGTTTGTTGATTTAAATTTACTTGTTCTTTATTTTAAATATTGTATTTGTTCCCATTTTGTTTTTTTTACTTTAAAATAAGATATGTGCAGTGTGCATAGGGATTAATTAATAGTTTTTTTTATAGTCCGGACCTCCAATGGTCTGAGTGACAGTGAACTGGCCCCCTGTGTAAAAAGTTTGGGGACCCCTGTTATAGAAGATGGTGAAGATAGAATTTCCTTATAGACAATATGTTTAGCAACTCTCTTTACTGTTTCAGTAATTAATATATCTTTTGGATAGGATATAGTAAGGGGTCAACATGTAGCAGACTCGGAGAGAGAAAAACAAGGACCACATTCAATTCACTAAAAACTAAACTATCTTCATCACCATACTTTTTTTTTCTTGACCAATGAATAAAGAAAAATACCTTTGAGACACTGGCAATCTTCATTTATATATATATATATATCCCAAGATTCATTACAGACCCATTAAAAGTATAATTATAACATAGATCAAGCATTCCTTTCGTCTTTTTTTTCTAAGAGTCTGACTACTTTTAGTGAAAACATATTCATTTATAACTTACGGTGTGTGTTATGGGCTGAATTGTGCCCCCTCTCTCCAAACTCATATACTGAAGCCCTAACCCCTAGTACCTCAGGATGTGACTGCATTTGGAGATTTAAAGAAAAGAATAAATTAAAATGAGGCCATTATTTTGGGCCCTAATCCAATGAACTATTCTTTTTAGAAGAGGAAGTTTGGACACGCAGAGACACCAGGGAAAAGACTATGTGAGGAAACAATGAGGAGATGCTATCTAAAACCCAATAGAGAGACCTCAGAAGAAACCAAACCCACTGACACCTTGACTTTGAACTTCTAGCTTCCAGAACTGTGAGAAAACGATTTCTGTTGTTCAAGCTACCCAGTCTGTGGTATTTGTTATGACAGCCCTAGCAGGCTAATACACATGGTAAAAGATATTTTCGAAGTGATCAAGAAGTAGTGCGGCAGTGATAGTTAGCTAGATGACCACCAGAGATTCATTTCCCTTCACTACTGATGCTGGAAAGGATCTGAAAAATACAGGTTGTATTTCCCATTGACCCCTTGCTTCTAGGTTGTTCTCACTAATCAAATATGTCCACTTTGGCTGAGATCACAAAGTGGCTATGCTTTTGTCACCCTCTCTCTTTTCATTACCATCTTCCTTTTCCAGTCTTCTAGCTGTTATCAATGCCTGGGGACACCTGGAAGCCATGCATGAACAACTGAGGAGCCATCATCATCCTGGGTCTCTAAATGACTTCACTGAGCAACAACAGGCATGTCCATTTTAGACTCTGCTATGCATCTGAGACTTAGGATTTGTCTGTTAAAGCAGCAATCATTACCTTAACTTAATACAGATATTTAAACTTGCAGTTACCTTTTTTCTTTCTTCAAATTTCAGAGCTGTAATTTGTTAAATACAGTTTTGAGTAATATAAAATTGCTAATATCTATCTTTGACTTACAAAAACAGTAATTTCACATGTTCGATCTACAGAGAGGTGTACCAGGCACAACTGCATCTCCAGCTCATTACTCAAATCTCCCCACAGGGTTTTATGCACTGATGGATACTAAGCCAAACACTGTCCCAGATTAGGAGGCAGTTCCGGGAAAATTTAAACGGAGTACCAGCCAGTTCCCTGCTTCCACAAATCCATGCCATTAACTAGTTCTCTGTTATTTGATACCTTTTCTGCCCTTAAATTAACAAACTATACTCTACCAAAACAAATTTCACCTTGTAACATACTCAGAATTTACTTGAAATTAGTTGTAAGGGGAGGAAAGCAGACTGTAGAAATGCCACTTTCCCTTTCCTCCCAGCAGCAAATAAAAGGAAAAAAAATTGACAAACCACTTTAAACAAGGCTTATCAGTGCTTTGTTCTAATTTGTTAGAATCAGGCAATGTCCTTTGAAATCATTTATACAAACTGTGACTTCCTACACTGTGATTTGCGGAGTTGTTTAAAAATTTACAGTTTTAAAAAATGATACAGACTTCTGGTATCAGTCACAATGGAATACACCCACTATAGCCTCTCTCTGATTACAAGTAAAATCTGAACTGAATACAAAAAGAAACTGAGAACTGAGAAAAGTAAAATAATAGCAGCCAAGCCTGACCTGTGGTGGTGCAGTAGATAAAGCGTCGACCTGGAATGTGAGATCACTGCTTCAAAATCCAGGGCTTACCCTATCAAGGAATATACAGGAAGCAACTACTGGGAGGTGATGCTTCCTGCTCCTCCCCCTCCCCTCTGCTTTGTGTGTTTCTCTCTCTCTTCTCTCTAAAATCAAGAAAATCTTTTTTAAAAATGCTAAGAGAGCCTGACAGGTGGTGGCAAAATGAATAGACATTGACCTGGGATGCTGAGGTTACGGGTTTGAAACCTCAAAGTTGCCAGCCTGAGCACAGGCTCATCCAGCTTGAACGCAACATCACCAACTTGAATGTGGGATCATGATTCCATGGTCACTGGCTTGAACCCAAAGGTCACTGGCTTGAGGAAGGGGTCACCGGCTTGGCTTAAGCCCCCCAGTCAAGGCATGTATGAGAAGCAATCAATGAACAACTAAAGTGCTGTGACTACAAGTTGATACTCCTCATTTCTCTCCCTTCCTGTCTCTCACTGGCTAAAAACAATAAATAAAACAAAACAAAACAAAATAAAATAAAAGTGTAGAGAGAAACTTCCCCATTATGGCCAGAGAAATGGCAACAAAGAGTTAAACCAAGCCAGGAGTAAAAGGTAAATTTGCCCTTTTTTTCTCTTTTTCCTTTGTTTTCATTCTCCTGACCCTGCATTAGGTCAGGTCCAGTCATAAAACTACATGGGAATCCAGGTATATGGGAGATACATCAAACAAGAGAAAGCTAGGAAGAGGGCCCCAATTCTACATTTAAACAAATACAAGTCTCAGGCTGACCCTCACCCAGCCTTGCATGTGTAAAGCATATACAAAGAAAGATAGTATTAGTGCATGGGCAGAGTAGTTCCAAATAGCATAGCAGATTCTGAGAACTGAAGTAACAGCAGAACCACTACCCACAGAAGGTAAAACCAAATGAGATCTGAACTTAACCAAGTTGACTGCCTACTAAAACAAAAACACTTTGGCCCTGGCCGGTTGCCTCAGTGGTAGAGCGTTGGCCTGGCGGGTGGAAGTCCCGGGTTCGATTCCCGGTCAGGGCACACAGGAGAAGCGCCCATCTGCTTCTCCACCCTTCCCCCTCTCCTTCCTCTCTGTCTCTCTCTTCCCCTCCCGCAGCCAAGGCTCCATTGGAGCAAAGTTGGCCCAGGCGCTGAGGATGGCTCCATGGTCATCACCTCAGGTGCAAAAATGACTCCAGTTGCAACAGAGCGACGCCCCAGATGGGCAGAGCATCGCCCCCTGGTGGGCGTGCCGGGTGTATCCCGGTCGGGCGCATGCGGGAGTCTGTCTGACTGCCTCCCCATTTCCAGGTTCAGAAAAATACAAAACAAAACAAAACAAACAAACAAAAAAACCCACTTCAACATTCTACAGAGGATTTTAACAAGACTCAAAGTCTCATAACATAATATTCACTATGTCCAAGATACAATACAAAATTACTCGACATACAAAGAACAAGAAAAATATAACTAATTCTTCAGGGGAAAAAATCAAGTAGATGGCCAAACCAAAATTAAACATATATTAAAATTACCAAAGAAATTAAGAAAGATATCCTTCACAAATAAAGTTAAACAAAAATAAAGAAAAAAAGAATTTGTCAACAACATTGGGAACTTTCTGTATTATCTTCATTTTTTTTCTGTAACTCTTAACTTGTTTTAAAATAAAAATAAACGGAATTTGCCCTGGCTGGATAGATCAGTTGGTTAGAGCATCGTTCTGAAGCACAGATGTTGCAGGTTCAATCCCTGGTCAGGACACACACAGGAAGAGACCAATGTTCCTGGTCTCCCTGTCGTTCTCTCTCTCTCTCTCTCTCCCTTCCTCTCTATCTCAAATCAATAAGTAAAACAATAATAATAAATAAAATTTACATGGGATTTAACTGACTTTATAGATTAAATTGAGGGGAAAATGACATTTTTAAAATTTGTATATCCTATGAGTTTTTAAGGCAGCACAAAGCAGAATAATAAAAGATTGGTACCAATGTGAGAAAAACAAATTTATCCAATAAAACAAACTAAAACTCAGAGAGAGAGCTATAAAAATATAGGAACATGATATATAAACTGTAAGAACACTTGTACCACTAAGTAGGTTCATGAGGTTGCGAAAACACTCACTACATGGAAAAAAATACAATTGGATTACTATTTTAAGCCACATGCAATGATGGACTCAGATGGACTAAAGACCTAATGTGAAAAGCTGAATTATATAATATATAATTAAAAATGTAGAATATCTTTAGTATATTTAACAAGAATTACAGGCTTGGGATTACATCAAAGTTAGCTTACATCAAAAAGACACCACTGACAAAATTAACATTATGACAGACTGGGAAAGGGCAAATACCAGGCTAATATTCTAAACTAGACAAGAGATATCTTCAAATCAGCCAGGGAAATAAAGAAACCCTAATTAAAGAAACAAGTGAAAGATGTGAACAGGTAATTCAGTGAAGGGACATTCTAAATGGCTCCTAATAGTGTACAAAGAAATGCTGCAATTCATTAGAACTGAAGAGTGCAAATTAAAATAGCATTAAGATACCACTTTACCTTATCAGATAGGCAAAAATTAGAAAGGCAGATAAAGCCAAGTGCTGGCAGGAAGATGGAGAAATAGGATCCTTTGCTCACACTGACAAAGACCCAAATCTGTCAGTGCTTAATCAAATTAGGCACAGCAATCCACTCTTGTGCATATGTCTAGGGAAATTCTCCCACAAGACCATTACAGAACAAGTGTAAGGCTGTTTGTTCATCCCATTGTTGGTGGTAGTGGCGAGCTGAAGGCAATTGAGAGAACAAATCAGATTCAATCCCCAGTCAGGGCACATAGGAGAAGTAACCATCTGTTTCTCTATCCCTCCCCCTCTCCCTCCCCCAGCTCTCTTTTTCCCTCCCACAGCCATGGATCAATTAATTCGAGCATGTTGGCCCCCAGGCACTGAGGATGGCTCTGTAGAGCCTCCACCTCAGGCACTAAAAATAGCTTGGTTGGAGCAGCCCCATATGGGCAGAGCATCGGCTCCAGATGGGGGTTGCCAAGTGGATCCCAGTCGAGAAGCATGAAGGAGTCTGTCTCTCTAACTCCCTTACTGTCACTTTTAAAAAAAAGAAGACTTGCTCTGAAATCTGGAAGAACAGTTTATGACACTCCCCCTCTTCTACTACCTCTTTTTATTTAAAAGCTTATTCCTGGTAGTCTAGGTCAGAGAGATAACAAAAACAATTCACATGTCACTTTGGAAAGTAATTCCAAATATTTGAATTATGATACTGTATTATTTATTCTCTTTAAAACAATCAACAAGCACTCAGTGGGCCTAGCAATACAGAGATAAAAAAACATAGGCCCTTATTACTAGATTAAGACTCCCTCAAATGGAAACAGATCAAACAAGAGATTAAATAGTATCATGTTAGGCCTGACCAGATAGAGCTTTGGACTGGGACGTGGAAAACCCAGGTTTGAAACCTCAAGGTCGCCGGCTTGGGCACGGGCTCAACAGCTTGAGCGTGGGGTCGCCGGCTTAAGTGTGGGATCATTGACATGACCCCACCGTCACAGGCTTGAGCCCAAAGGTCACTGGCTTAAAGCCCACGGTTGCTGGCTTGAAGCTCAAGGTCGCTGGCTTGAGCCCATGATCGCTGGCTTGAGCATGGGGTCACTTGCTTTTCTGTAGCTTCCAGGTCAAGGCACATATGAGAAAGCAATCAATGAACAATTAAGGTGCCACAACGAAGAACTGATGCTTCCTTTTTTTTTCTTTTGCCTTTTTCCGAAGCTGGAAACGGGGAGGCAGTCAGACAGACTCCCGCATGCGCCCGACTGACCGTGCTCCACCCAGCATGCCTACCAGGGGGCGATGCTCTGCCCATCTAGGGCGACGCTCTGTTGCATCCAGAGCCATCCTCAGCACCAGGCCATCTTTGCTCCAATGGAGCCTCGGCTGCAGGAGGGGAAGAGAGAGACAGAGAGGAAGGAGAGGGGGAGGGGTGGAGAAGCAGATGGGTGCTTCTCCTGTGTGCCCTGGCCAGGAATGGAACCTGGGACTCCTGCACACCAGGCCGACGCTCTACCACTGAGCCAACCGGCCAGGGCCAAGAACTGATACACACACACACACACACACACACACACACACACACACACGTGCTGGTAAGGCCATGGAGAAATTTGAACCCTTGTGCATTGTTTGTGGGAATGTAAAATGGTTCAACTGCATGGGAAACAGTATGGAGAGTCCTCAAAAAATTAAAAATAGAATTACCATATGATACAGCAATACCACTTCTGGGCATATATCCAAAAAAACTAAAAGCAGAGTCTGAAAGGGATATTTACACACCCATGTTCACAGCAGTATGACTCACAATAGCCAAGAGGTAGAATTAACCTGTGTCCATTGAGATATGAATGGATAAACATGTGATATATACATAAACTGGAATATTATTCAGACTAAAAAAGGAAGAAAATCCTGTCATAAGTTTCAACATAGATGTATCTTGAAAACATTATGCTAAGTGAAATAAGACAGTCACCAAAAGACAGTGTATGATTCCCCTTACACAAGGTATCTATAGCATAAGCTCTCTACAGCAGTCAGTCACAGAAACAGAAAGAATGGTGGTTACAGGGACTGGTAATCTGGAGAGGGAGAAAAGGGGACTTGTCTGATGAGTACAGAGACTCAGTTTTGCAAGATTAAGTTCTATTTCACAACAGTGTAAATATACTTAACATTACTGAACTTAAAAATGGCTAAGATTAAACTTCATGCTATGTGTTTTTACCACAATAAAAAAATACTGTTATTTCCCCATGTATCACATAAGACGATCCCATCTATAATTTGAAAAAAAATGTGTTACATAAAGTTACTGAACTCAAGTTTTATTCATCATAAAATTTGTACAACTCCTAATCACTGTCAAAACTCCCAACCATTAGCTTGTCCTCATCTGTGTCTGATGACGAATCACTGTCTTCAACAATGAGCACAAAAACAAACGCAAAAAAAGCGAGAAATGCAAGTAAAAAAACCTACAACCACTGTATAAGACGCACCCAGTTTTTAGACCCCAAATTTTCCCCCAAAAGGTGCGTCTTATACATGAGGAAATACGGTATATTGAAAAGAAAAGGCTGACAAGCAGACAGATGTTAAGAGGCAGATGAGTGGAAAGAGAGGCCTAATGTGTAACATTGGTCCTCTAGGGCACATGAATCAATTTAATGTAAACCTTTATGGCTGCTTACAAGGCACTGCCCTAGGTTTTCGGGAAGTAACAAAAATGAATGGGACTGCAGCCCTGCCCTAAGAACCAACAACCCATGAAGACATACTCAGCACTGAAGTATACAATAGCAGCAATATGTAGTAAGCTCTACACTGTAGGTGTAAGTGCTGAGCAAGAATAAAGGTTGGCCCTGGCAGGGTGGGCCAGTGGATAGAGTGTCATCCTGGCGTGCCAATCTTGCAGGTTCAATCCCCGGTCAGGGCACATGAAAGAAGCAACCAATAACAATACAACTGGATGGAACAATTAAGTGGAACAACAAGTTGATGCTTCTCTCTCTCAAATCAATGAAAAAAAGAATAGAGACAGTAGAATCTGATTGCCAAACCTAAATGAAAACATGAATATATATATATAGATATATATCACAGGCCAGCTATGTTTCAATGCTAGAAAGAAAAAAGATGCCAACACTGCCCACAATGAGCTCATAGTCCAGATGGTGGAAGAAATGCTACAAGATGATTGAGAAAAGGAAGTAAGAGGTAGCATCTGAGAGGCACCAAAAGCGACATGATGGAGTGATAAGATAAGGAGTCACCTGAGCTGTGACTTAAAGGATAAGAATGGCAAAAGGGGCCCTGGACAGTTGGCTCAGCAGTAGAGCATCGGCCCAGCATGTAGAAGTCCCGGGTTTGATTCCCAGTCAGGGCACACAGGAGAGGCGCCCATCTGCTTCTCCACCCCTCCCCCTCTCCTTCCTCTCTGTCTCTCTCTTCCCCTCCCGCAGCCAAGGCTCCATTGGAGCAAAGTTGGCCCGAGCGCTGAGGATGGCTCCATGGACTCTGCCTCAGATGCTAGAATGGCTCCGATTGCAGCAGAGCAGCACCCCAGAGGAGCCGAGCATCGCCCTCTGATGGGCATGCCGGGTGGACCCCAGTTGGGCACATGCAGGAGTCTGTCTGTCTGACTCCCCCACCCCACTTCTCACTTTGGAAAAATACAAAAAAAAAAAAAAAAAAAAAAAAAAAAAAAAGAATGGCAAAAGGAATAAATTGTGTAAAAGAACAGAGATGTAAAAATATACTGCTTATTCCAAGAGCCACAAGTGTTACTATAGGGCTAGAGAAGGAGGCAGGCAGGGCACAGCAACTGATATAATTAAGAAATAATTTCCTGACCTGTGGTGGCACAGTGGGTGAAGCGTCAACCTGGAATGCTACAATTACTAGTTCAAAACCACAGGCTTGCCTGGTCAAGGCACATACAAGAAGCAACTACTATGAGTTGATATTTCCCACTCTCCCCCATGTCCCGTCTCTCTCTTTCTCTCTTTCCTTTCTCTAAAAATCAATAAATAAAATTTTTTTTTTTTTAAATAATTAAGCCCTGGCCAGTTGGCTCAGCGGTAGAGCATCAGCCTGGCGTGCGGGGGACCCAGGTTCGATTCCCGGCCAGGGCACATAGGAGAAGCGCCCATTTGCTTCTCCACCCCCCCTCCTTCCTCTCTGTCTCTCTCCCACAGCCAAGGCTCCATTGGAGTAAAGATGGCCCGGGCGCTGGGGATGGCTCCTTGGCCTCTGCCCCAGGCGCTGGAGTGGCTCTGGTCGCAGCGGAGCGACGCCCCGGAGGGGCAGAGCATCGCCCCTGGTGGGCGTGCCGGGTGGATCCCGGTCGGGCGCATGCAGGAGTCTGTCTGGCTATCTCTCCCCGTTTCCAGCTTCAGAAAAATACAAAAAAAAATACAAAAAAAAATTAAGAAACAGGTGCCTGACTAGGTGGTGGCACAGTGGATAGAGCATTGGCATCGGATACTGAGGACCCAGGTTCAAAACCCTGAGGTCGCCAGCTTGAGCAAGGGCTCACCAGCTTGAGTGAAAGGTCACTGGCTTGGGCATGGGATCACAGATATGAACCCATGGTTGCTAGCTTGAGTCAAAGGTCACTGGCTTAAGCAAGGGGTCACTGGCTTGAGTAAGGGGCACTGGCTTGGTTGGAGCACCCCCTGGTCAAGGCACATATGAGAAAGCAATCAATGAATAACTAAGGTGCTGCAATGAAAAATTGATGCTTCTCATCTTTTCCTTTCTATTTGTCTGTCCCTCTCTCTTCTGCTCTTCCTCAAAAGGGAAGGGAAGAGAAAAGAAAGAAAGGAAAGAGAAGGAGGGAGGGGAGGGGAGGGGAGGGGAGGGGAGGGGAGGGGAGGGGAGGGGAGGGGAGGGGAGGGGAGGGGAGGGGAGGGGAGGGGAGGGGAGGGGAGGGGAGGGGAGGGGAGGGGAGGGGAGGGGAGGGGAGGGGAGGGGAGGGGAGGGGAGGGGAGGGGAGGGGAGGGGAGGGGAGGGGAGGGGAGGGGAGGGGAGGGGAGGGGAGGGGAGGGGAGGGGAGGGGAGGGGAGGGGAGGGGAGGGTCCAACAGCCAAGGCTCCATTGGAGCAAAGATGGCCCGGGAGCTGGGGATGGCTCCTTGGCCTCTGCCCCAGGCACTAGAGTGGCTCTGGTCGCAGCAGAGCTATGCCCCAGAGGGGCAGAGCATCGCCCCTGGTGGGCGTGCCGGGTGGATCCCGGTCAGGCGCATGCGGGAGTCTGTCTGACTGTCTCTCCCCGTTTCCAGCTTCAGAAAAAATAATAATAAAAAAAAAAAAAGCCTGACCAGGCGGTGGCGCAATGGATAGAGTGTCGGACTGGGACTCGGAGGACCCAGGTTTGAAACCCCAAGGTCGCCAGCTTGAGCAAGGGCTCATCTGGTTTGAGCAAGGCTCATTAGAGCTTGAGCCCAAGGTTGCTGGCTTAAGCAAGGGATCACTCAGTCACTGTAGCCCCCCAGTCAAGGCACATATGAGAAAGCAATCAATGAACAACTAAAGTGCAGCAACAAAAATTTGATGCTTCTCATCTCTCTCCCGTCCTATCTTCCTTCTCTATATCTCTTTCTGTCTCTGTCACAAAAAAAAATAATAAATAAAAATAATGCCTGACCCATGGTGGATGGTGAATAGAATGTCAATCTGGAACACTGACGTCCCAGGTTCAAAACCCTAAGGTCACTGGCTTGAGCCCAAGGTCACTGGTTTGCTCAAGGTGTCACTGGCTCTGCTGGAGAGCCACACACCCCATCAAGGCATGGATGAGAAGCAATCAGTGAACAATTAAAGTCAAGCAACTACAAGTTAATGCTTCTCATCTCTCTCCCTTCGTGTGTCTGTCTCCATCTGTTTCTCTCTCTCAAAGAAAAAAAATTATTTCTTTTAAAAAGGGATTATTTCTATATTACTATTGCTTCATTTTCTAAATCAATTAGCCTAATATGTTTGATCCTTAAAAAGGGGGAGGGATAACTGAAAGGAGTCACAAAAGACCACATATTATATGATTTCTTTGATATGAAAAATCCAGAATAAATTAATCCCTAGAGGCAGAAAGTACTTGAGTGGTTGCCTAGGGCAGGGGGTAGGAAAATAAAGAATGAATGTTAATAGGTTTGGGGTTTCTTTATAGGCTGATGAAAATATTCTAAAATTAGACATCAGTAATAATTGCTCAACTCTATAAATACAGTAAATACCACTAAACTGTATACTTTAAAAGTGAATTTTATGGCATATAAATTATATCTCAATAACAGTTATGAAAAAAAGAAGTTTCATAAAATGTTCAAGTGATTAATCCTGATGTTTAAATGAAAATAACAATACTACCTTGTAGTGTTTTTGCAAAAATATTGTATATAAAGCACTCAGCACAGTGCCTGGCACAAAGCAGGTACTCAATAAGTAGACTCTATTATTAATATATACATTACAACTTGACCAGGCAGTGGCGCAGTGGATAGAGCACCGACCTCGGATGCAGAGGACCCAGATTCAAAACCCTGAGGTCACTGGCTTGAGATTGGGATCATAAACGTAGCCCCATGATCGCTGGCTTGAGCCCAAGGTCTCTGGCTTGAGCAAGGGCTCACTGGCTCTGCTGTAGCCTCCAGGTCTATATATGAGAAAGGCACTAATGAGAAAGCAATCTCTGAACAACTAAGGTGCCACAACAAATAATTGATGCTTCTCATCTCTCCCGCTTTCTGTCTGTCCCTATCTGTCCCTTTCTCCATCTCTGTATCTCTCACTAAAATACACACACACACCACATAAATTGCTTTTGATTAAAGACTTCAAACAAATAAATGACAGAATTTACTTCATGTTTTGAAAACACTACTGATAAACCTTAAATTTGTAACTAATAGAATCCCTAGAAAAATAACAACTTGTCACTTGCTTTAAGGCATGCATGGGCAGCACCTGTCACCAGCCCACGGTAGTGTTTACTAATTGCAGAGAAGTTGGCCAGTGTGCTGCCTGCTGATTAACAGTCACCACAGGTTCTGATTGACAAATCACTCCCTTCCCGCTGAAGCAGCACTCTTTAGAATCTGGTTTGACCAGGCCTATGCATTTCCTTCTGTTTAAGACAATGTTTCAATAAGGTAAAATGAATTATGAGAGATGGAAAAGCCTGTTAGGTTATCCAGATCATTCCTCTTAGGAACTTCAGAATATGGGAAACTTTTGTAGAGCTATTAATATACTAATGGTTATGAACCATATTAGAGGTTAATTGTTCTTTCAGACTGAGTGTCTCTAATTAAACATTCAGCATTAGATTCTGAGTAGTTCAATTTCTCATTGCACTTGTGAATGTCTTGGTCTCATTCTCATAAAATAAGAAGAATGGAAAAAATTAATGAAGAAAACTAATGTTATCCATTACACACAAAATTAATCAGGCCTAAAAAACAAAATTCAGGTTCTAGACATCTCATTTTCCTTTACTAGGCAAAGAACTAACACACAGCTCCATTTTTAAAAATTTTTTTTTTTACAGAGACAGAGAGAGTCAGAGCGAGGGATAGATAGGGACAGATAGACAGGAACAAAGAGATGAGAAGCATCAATCATCGTTTTTCGTTGTGACACGTTAGTTCATTGATTGCTTTCTCACATGTGCCTTGACCGTGACCTTCAGCAGACCAAGTAACTCCTTGCTCGAGCCAGCAACCTTGGGTCCAAGCTGGTGAGCTTTGCTCAAACCAGATGAGCCCACTCTCAAGCTGGCGACCTCAGGGTCTCGAACTTGGGTCCTCAGCATCCCAGTCCGATGCTCTATCCACTGTGCCACCACCTGGTCAGGCCAAATGGCTCCAATTTTGCAGAGAGAGGGTGAAGGAGGAAAACAGAAGCCTAGATAACTTGCAAACTGAACAGTACCTAGAAAATCTAAATTTGCCAATGACGCTGAAAGAAGTTTAAGAAAAGTTCTAAATCTGATACAACTAGGTATCCTGATTATTAATTTTGGAATAGGGCTTTTCTTTATGTAAAGAACTTAAATTTCTACATCTAATAAAAGTCATTATGAGGTCGCCAGTTCAAAACCCTGGGCTTGCCTGGTCAAGGCACATAAGGGAGTTGATGCTTCTTGCTCTCCCCCCCTCCTTCCCTCTTCTCTCTCTAAAAAAAATGAATAAATAAAATCTAAAGAAAAATCATAAAATTCAATTCTTTAAAAATTATTCAGAATGAAATTAACTTAAGAACACAAAGACATAAGCTAAATACACGTAAAAGAGATCATTATAGCTCTAACTGGGTAACTCAGTTGGTTAGAGCAGTGGTCCCCAACCTTTTTTGGGCCACGGACCGGTTTAATGTCAGAAAATATTTTCACGGACCGGCCTTTAGGGTGGGACGGATAAATGCACAAAATAAAATTATGCGACCGGCGTAAAAACTGTTGTATTTTAAAATATAATTGTCGAGCCTGACCAGGCGGTAGCGCAGTGGATAGAGCGTCAAACTGGGATGCAGAGGACCCAGGTTCGAGACCCCAAGGTCGCCAGTTTGAGCGCAGGCTCATCTGGTTTGAGCAAAAGCCCACCAGCTTGAACCCAAGGTCGATGGCTCCAGCAAGGGGTTACTTGGTCTGCTGAAGGCCCGTGGTCAAGGCACATATGAGAAAGCAATCAATGAACAACTAAGGTGTTGCAACGCGCAATGGAAAACTAATGATTGATGCTTCTCATCTCTCTCCGTTCATGTCTGTCTGTCCCTGTCTATCCCTCTCTCTGACTCACTCCCTGTCTCTGTAAAAAATAAATAAATAAATAAAATTAAAAAAATATATATATATATATATAATTGTCAAACTTACAAGACAAGCGTCAAGAGTGAGTCTTAGATGTAACAGAGAGAATCCGGTCATTTTTTAAAAATAAAACATCGTCCTGGCCAGTTGGCTCAGTGGCAGAGCATCAGCCTGGAGTGCAGAAGTCCAGGGTTCAATTCCCGGCCAGGGCACATAGGAGAAGCGCCCATCTGCTTCTCCACCCCTCCCCCTCTCCTTCCTCTCTGTCTCTCTCTTCCCCTCCCGCAGCTGAGGCTCCATTGGAGCAAAGATGGCCCGGGAGCTGGGGATGGCTCCTTGGCCTCTGCCCCAGGCGCTAGAGTGGCTCTGGTCGCAACAGAGCGACGCCCCGGAGGGGCAGAGCATCGCCCCCTGGTGGGCAGAGCATGGCCCTCTGGTGGGCATGCCGGGTGGATCCCGGTTGGGCGCATGCGGGAGTCTGTCTGACTGTCTCTCCCCGTTTCCAGCTTCGGAAAGGTACAAAAAATAAAAATTAATAAAAAATAAAATAAAACATCGTTCAGACTTAAATATAAATAAATAGAAATAATGTAAGTTATTTATTCTTTCTCTGCGGACCGGTACCAATGGCCCACAGACCGGTACTGGTCCATGGCCTGGGGGTTGGAGACCACTGGGTTAGAGCATCCTCCCAATATACCAAGGTTGCAGGTTTGATTCCCCATCAGGGCACATATAAGAATCAACCAATGAATGCATAAATAAGTGGACAAACAAATCAATGTTTCTCTCTCTCTTTCATCAATAAATGAAATTTAAAAATGTAAAGAGGTCATTATAAAATTAATTTAAACAGGCCACCAATGTCCTATTAAACATAAAATTCAGAAGTCCCACATCTTTTTAATGGCCTCCACTCTTCATCCCTGACTTTGTCAGGGAAGGGGATTCCAATTTACAGTCCAAACCCAGAGTGGTTGTCCTGAGAGAGTTTCTCTGCTCTGGAATACCCCTTCGCTGTTTCAAAGGTCATGCAATTGGTAAATTACCATAAGATTTAAACTTTAACTTGGAGACATGAACAAGTTGTAACCTGCATTACAGAAACCTGCAGACACATTACTGCAACACTAGAAAACTGCCTGTATATTTCCAGAGCAAACCATGTCCTTTTTTTTCCAGGGGGTGAGAGGGTATCATTCTTTTATTAACTTTGCAGGCCTACTTGAGCATTTCATTTATGATGTCACCAACAGATAGTAACAAATAAACCTGGATTCCCTGAAACACCACCAGGCATACAGTTGGACCTAAGGTGGTTTTTAGATAAGTAACAGCTACCATATTTGGTCATATGCTTCAAACTGTTACAAACACGAAACATTTGCTCAATTCTTACTTCAACTACTTACTAACTAAATTCATTTCCTATAAAAGAAAGACCTAATTTCATTAGGTTAATACCTTGGTTCCTTTTCTTTTGAAGATTCAGTGCAGTATTAACCAGTCTCATAGCAAAATGGGTATTATGTCAATAATACATAAACATTTCAGTAGCCAACTAGCAAACATGTTAGGAAATTCCATGCATGCTTATTTAGGTATTAAGTCTTAAATACCATCAACTATAACAGTAAAGGTACATATACTAGGTGCTAGTAGCATCATAATCATCAAATTCTAAAGCTTTTACCCAAGTTGTTTTATTAAGGACAGGAAAAAGCCCATTTTTTCTCCTGTCTTTTGAATCCTGCCACTTCTTTTTTTTTTTTTTTTTTTTTTTTTAGCAAGAGAGAGAGAGAGAGAGAGAGAGAAACAGACAAGGACAGACAGGAAGGGAGAGAGATGAGAAGTATCAATTCATAGTTGTGGCACCTTGGTTGTTCACTGATTATTTCCTCATATTTGCCTTGCCTGGGGGGCTTCTGCCAAGCTAGCAACATTGGGCTCAAGCCAGCAACCATGGGGTCATGTCTATGATCCCACACTCAAGCTGATAAGCCCACACTCAAGCCAGATGAGCCTGCACTCAAAAGGGTGATCTCAGAGTTTCAAACCTGAGTCCTCAGCATCCCAGGCACGCCACTGCCTGGTCAGGCTAAATCCTATCACTTCTTAAAGAACTTAAGAACTATTTTATTACTGTACATTGTGATGTGTGAAGAAAATATTCTTTTGTGTCATGCACTTTAAAATGCACATCAGGGCCTGGCTGGTTGGATAGAGCTTCAGCCCAGCATACAGACATCCAGGGTTCGATTTCCAGTCAGGGCACACAGAAGCAATCATCTGCTTCTCTCTCCTTCCCTCTCCCCCTTTCTCTTCCCCTTCTCTCCCTACTCCCTTCCCACAGGTAGTGGCTTGATTGGTTTAAGTGTTGACCCTGGGAGCTGAGGACAGCTCAGTTGGTCCCATCATCAGCCTCAGGCACTAAAAATAGCTTAGTTTATTTAAACATCAGCCCCAGACAGGGTTGCAGAGTGAAGAAGAAAAAAAAACCCACATCAATACAATGTATCTTGTAGCTTAATTAAATGTTTAACAGTAGGCACTCTGTGTGTGTGTGTGTGTGCATGTGTGTGTGTTTGCATATGTGTGTGTGTATATACACACACATACATGATTATGCATAAAATAATATCCTCTTTAAATTAAGTTAATTTAAAGTAGCTAGTTAGATCTGTATCTCCCTTCCTGCTCTACATTAACTTTTCTAAGATTGTTTCATTTGAAAAAATATATATCACAGAAAAGTACATATAAAAAATGTAAAAGTGGCCTGACCTGTGGTGGCGCAGTGGATAAAGCGTCGACCTGGAAATGCTGAGGTTGCCGGTTCGAAACCCTGGGCTTGCCTGGTCAAGACACATATGGGAGTTGATGCTTCCAGCTCCTCCCCCCTTCTCTCTCTGTCTCTCCTCTCTCTCTCTCTCTCTCTCTCTCTGTCTCTCCTCTCTCTCTCTCTCTCTCTCTCTCTCGTCTCTCCCTCTCCTCTCTAAAATGAATAAATAAAAAAAATTTTTTTAAATGTAAAAGTTACACATAATTACCACCTTTGTTTAGAAGTACATCTAACAAGTAGTGAAAGTTCTTTACCCTGCCTCTCTAAACTCAATCCCAGAGAAAATCACCACTAAGATTAATGTGTTTTTCAACCTGTGGTGGCACAGTGGATAAAGTGTCGACTTGGAATGAGGTTGCCTGTTCAAAAACCTGAGCTTGCCCAGTCAAGGCACTTACGAGAAGCAACTACTACAATTTGATGCTTCCCGCTCCTCCTCACTCCTTTCTTTCCTCTTTCCTCTACCGAAATTCAATAAATCAAATCTTTTTTTAAACAAGATTAATGTGTTTTTCTTATGCTTATATAAAATATAATATATATACCATTTTTAAACAAATATGAAATCATGTCACACCCCAATTATTTTAACTTAATATATCATAGACATTTTTCAGCTCAGTATATAGTTCTAGATCATACTTTAATAAATGACTAGTGAATGTGAGTCATAATTTCACTATTTTTCTATTTTGAGTATTTAGGTTGCTTCCTAGTTTTGCTCTTATGAATAATGTTGCAATTAACATCTCATTAAATATATTTTTACCATTCATGATAATATTTTTGTGAGAGATACTGTTAGACAAGAAATCTTTGGATCCCAGGTTATACAAAATTAACCTTGCTCTGAATTACACCAAAAAAGATGGTACTAATTAATATCTCCATTAAATATTTTTAAATTACTACTGGTCTAGTGTTATATAGTCATCAATTACTCAAGGAAATTATTACTTCCCAGAAACCTTTCATCCTTTTTAGCCAAACTTTAACTACCAATAGAATCAATAATCAATTGTTAAACAGTTTGTCACTTCTATAAAAAGAATACTACTGTCTGTCGCCCTCCCCCCCAAAAAAAATTTCTGAAATGCATAGTTTAGCAAATGGTGTTTTCACTCAACTCTAGGGATGAAATGGCTTCAACACAGTTGGTGCCATGAATGTCAAAGAAGAACGAGAGTGAAATTAAGCCAAGGTGAACTGTTAACCTTCGAGTAAGCAGAAAATAAAGCCAAATGAAAAGTGGTGTTTTTTTAATTGATTTGTAAATAATGTATTTCCAAATTACCTATACCTGTATATAAAACCAACCGTAAGTCAAAAGAGATATTCCATTTATTATTCTTTTTCCACTGCCTACTATAGTAGCCCTGAAAAATGAAACACAGGGCCATAATAGAATCATTCTTGGTTTAAAGGTATCCCTATTTGAGAGCTAACACTTGTTAAGTACCAATCATCTGCAAGGCACTGGGTAGGCACTTCACATGCATTACCTTACTTAATTCTATACAAGTATGTAAAGGAAGTATTACCAGGTCCATCTCCCAAAGAAGGAAATTGAGACTCCCAAAGAATAAAATTACTTGCCTAAAAATAAGTGTTGGAAATATCTAAATAAGTCAGGTTCTACCACCTAAGAAAGGTAAATATGTTGCAACCATGTCACTCTTCCTGCAACAAGATCAGACATTACTGATCTCAGGCACAGCCTCAGAATTCTCTACAACAGGTACTCCAATCTCCAAGAAGAAATAAGCATCTAAAACTATGCCACCCTGCAGTACACTGTGCTGCCTCTCACTTAGTACAAGTTAATGATATTTCCAGAAGGGCAGGACCTACTTTTGCTAGTCTTGTGCATAATTGCAAGTGTGCACATACAATGAACTCTTTTCATCTTATCTGAGAAAGGAAGCACATGTGGTTGGCCTAGGACAAGGCAAGATAACAGGATCAGTGCAGAGTGGAAACTAAGCTGACAGGCATGACAGCTCCTATATTAAATTTTACACATATCTTTTCCACAGAAAGAACTGTAAAATCAAAAGGAGGAATTCTGCTTTTGTTCCTCAATAAATCTTACTTTATCTGTACTCTAATTTTTCTCTCTTTTAAAAGGTGTTACATAAGTATAGTCTGTAAGTCTTTTTTAAGGTACAAAGAAATTTTGAAATCTACATAATTTATAATTATAAACAAAATATAACTAATTATATGAAGCAAAAATACAAAAGATATTATAAAATTAAATTATAATAAAAATACTACTTTGTGTCACACTTCATTAATTCAAAAGACATTAGTTAAATCCCTACCGTATACCAAATATTTTCCTAGAAAAAGCAACAGAAAATAACCCAGAATTCAGTTGTTGTCCTTAAAAAGCTGAGTCTAATATGAGAGACACGTAAAATATAATATACACCCTGTATAAATGCAGGGGTTGGCAAACTTTTCCTTAAATGGCCAGATAGTAAATATTTTAGGCTTTACTGGCCAAAGGCAAAATCAAGGCTATTATGTAAACACTCATTTAGTCATTTAAAATGTAATTATTTTAAATTAAAAAACCATTCTTAGCTCCTGGGTCATTAAAGAAAAAGGTAATTGAGTGGATTTGGCCTTCTGGCCCTGATTTGCCTGTTCCCACATAGGGGAAGACTGAAAGTGGTGATGTGAAGAAGATAGCAATCAGTTTTGCAAAGGCAAAAACAAAATGCTTCAGAGAGTTTTGCTGATTTGAATCTTGAAGGAGAAGTAAAATTCTCCAGGAAAACAAGAGCAGAATAAGTATTCTAGACAAAAAAGAATAAAAAGTTAGAATGCAAGACACAGTTGGCAGTCAAAACAATCTTGAGAAAGCAAAAAAATAAAATAAAATAAAATAAAAATTGGAGGACTCACACTATCCAAATTCAAAACTGATTTTTGACAATGATGCTAAGGCAATCCAATGGAGGAAAGAAGAGCCTTTTCAAAAATGGTGCTTAGAAAACTGGATATCCATCTGCAAAAGAGCAAATATTCCTACCTCGCACCATATACAAAAATTAACTCAAAATAGATGAAAGACCTAAAGGTAAGAACTAAAACTATAAAATTCTTAGGAAAATACACAGGTATACACAGGTATAAATCTTCACAACCTTGGATTAGGCAAGGTTCTTAGCTAATACACCAAAAGCGCAAACAACCAAAGAAGCAATGAATTGGACATCATCAAAATTAAAAGCTTTTGTGTTCAAAACTTTTTGTTCTATCAAGAAAGAATCCATAAAGTGGGAGAAAATATTCACAAACCATTTATCTAAAATGGATCTAGTATACACAATATATAAAATACTTACAAATTTATACACTTAGTAGAATGGCTATTATTAAAAAGACAGATAATAAGTGTTGGCAAGGATGTGGGGAAATTGGAAACATACAGTGTTGGTGGGAACACAAACTGATGCAGCCACTTTGAAAAACAGTCTACCAGTTCCTCAAAAAGTTAAACACAAAGTTGCCATATGCCCCAGGAATTCTACTCCTGGGTGTGTGTGTGTGTGTTCTGTTCAAAAAGAACAGAAAATATATATGTTCATGCAAAAACTTATACATGAATGTTCACAGAAGCAGTTCTCATAATAGCCAAAAAGTGGAAAACCCAAATGTTCATCAACTGATGAATGAATAAACAAAATATGGTATTTCCATATAATGTAATATTATTCAGCCAAAAAAAAGAATGAAGTACTGATACATGCTACAACATGAACAGTGAAAACATTAGGCTAAGTGAAAGAAGCCAGACACAAAAACTCACATATTGAATGATCTTGTTTATATGAAATGTCCAGAATAGGCAAATCCATAGAGACAGAAAGTAATTTTGTTTGCCAGGAAATGGGAGGAGAAGTGAATAGGGAGTGATTGCTAATACATAAGGATTTCTTTTGGGGGTCGGTCATAAAAATGTTCTGAAATTATAGTGGTGATGGGTGTACAACTTTGTGAGTATATTAAAGATCACTGATTTGTATACTTTCACAGGTGGATTTTATGGTACATGACTTTAATATTTAAAAATTGAGGGACCAGCCCTAGCCAGGTAGCTTAGTTGGCTAGCTGTCCAGATAAGGCAGTCAAGGTTGTGCGTTTGATCGCCAGTAAAGGCACATATAAAAATCAACCAATGAATGTATAAATAAGTGGAACAATAAATCGGTGTTTCTCTCTCTTCCTTCCTCTTTCTCTCTAAAATCAATAATGAAAAAATATTTTAAATAAATAAAAATTTAGGAACCAAAAAAAAAAAGAGAGAGAGAGAAAGAAAAATAATATTTCAGCATGTCTGGGGAGCTAAAATTCACTCATCATTTCTCCCCTAGACCACTACAAGTCTCTAAGTAAAAGGCGAAAGATTTATACGGATCTGAAGAGAAACCAGAGCATACAAGTCTCTAAGTGGTCTCTGCACTGAAGTATGCTTACCACAAGTCTCTAAGTGGTCTCTGCACTGAAGTGTGCTTACCACAACCAAAATCTGTCCTTCAAATAATAAGGGCTACTTCTCTAGTATAGAAATTTCATCATGTCACTCATTTGCTTAAATTTTTCCAATGGCTCTCACTGGGTACAAAATAAAATTCAACTTATTAAAATGATAAATACAGCTCTCAATAATTCTTCAGGCTTATCTGAGGCCACTCCTCTCTGTCTACCCACAGCTGCAGCCAATCTAAGACCTAAAGTCCCATGAACTGCCAATCTCTCCCCCATCCCCATTCCTCCTCTGCCTTCCTTATCTTGTCCATCTGGCTAACCCATGTTCAGGTCTCAATTTAAGCATCACCTTCTCTGAAAAGACAACATTCGGTACTGGTAGCAGTGACAGTTGATCTGCAAAATTCATGCCCTCCTTCTCCTAAATTAGGAAAGCACATGGGTAGGTGTAGAATCACACAATAAGCTCTAACTTAATGTAAGCACAGGTTTCCATGAACCTTCTTTAAGAGACAACTCTTGGCTTTCTCTTTATTCCTTTCCCCATCCTACTGCCTAAATGAATGAAAAAGCTGCTGTCTCAGACCATGTTGAGGCCAAACATGGTAAAGCAACAACATGGAAACTCTAACATCATACCATACTAGCCCCAACCCACTTAACTAAACGTTTACAGAAAAGGGAAGGAAACGTGTACCTCACTTAAACCACTGTTATTTTGGCTTTCTGTCTATCTCAGTTGAACCAACTACTGTATAATTAATACAGAACTTCTTTGTAGTTCCACACTTCCTTTGGGATATTTGCCAGCTAGAGCATGGGCTCACTGGCTAGAGCGTGGGCTTCCCACCTTGACCACGTGGTCACCAGCTTGAACACAGAATCACTGACATGATCCCAAGGTCACTGGCTTGAGCCCAATTGCTGGCTCAAAAGTTGAAGGTCCCTCACTTACACAAGCGGTTACTGGCTTGGCTTGAGCCCCCTGGTCAAGGCAATCAATAAACAACTAGTGAACACTACTACAAGCTGATGCTTCGCACTTCTCTCCTTCCCCTCTCTCTGTCTCTCAAAAAAAAAAAAAAAATTAGGTGTTCAAAAGGCATTTAATTATACTGGTGATCAAGTACTAAGTCATTAACTTCAGCTTTCTTGCCCTTTCGTTCTTTTCAAAGTTGAAATATGAAATATATCCTTTCCTGAACATATCTCTCCGTATTTCTCCCAAATTTCTGCCCCAAATCTCAAGCTAGCTATTTTTTTCCTTTTTGAACATTGTTGGTTAAACATAAAATGTAGTTTTACCAATTACAGTGTCCTCAGCATCTCTGCCTTGTCAGTAACTCTGAAAAATTAGAAATAAGTACATCATTGGCTTAAAAACCGGTATTAATTATCTGCTGTGTATCAGAAAACATAGGAGCAGCTAAGAATATTAATTAGGTATTCCTACTTCCTGGAGTGGCTCAGTCTAGTATTTCACTTTAAGGACTCACCCGTAACCCAGCAGGTAACATCAAACTGTCTCTAAGGAACTTGCTGCTATAGATACTCCATGTTTGTGAGATCTAACTCAAAGTAATTTGTGACAGGTCTGTACCTTATCCCTCTCCAGCCTCGTATCTGCCCTAGTCCATCTACTTGGATGTCTAACTGAGCAGCTTTTCCTGCTTTGACCCTCCCGATCTATTTTTTGGTCTACTCTCTGTCTTCCTAGTCCCTTCATGAAAACTGTTTTTAAATAGCCTTCTTGGCCCTGGCTGGTTGGCTTGGTGGTAGAGTGTCGGCCTGGTGTGCAGGAGTCCCGGGTTCGATTCCTGGCCAGGGCACACAGGAGGGGTGCCCATCTGCTTCTCCACCCCTCCCCCTCTCCTTTCTCTCTGTCTCTCTCTTCCCCTCCCGCAACCGAGGCTCCGCTGGAGCAAAGTTGGCCCAGGCGCTGGGGATGGCTCCAAGGCCTCTGCCTCAGGCGCTTGAATGGCTCTGGTCACAACAGAGCAACACCACAGATGGGCAGAGCATCGCCCCCTGGTGGGCGAGCCGGATGGATCCCGGTTGGGCGCATGCAGGAGTCTGTCTGACTGCCTCCCCATTTCCAACTTCAGAAAAATACCAAAAAAAAAAAAAAATAGCCTTCTTGATAACAAACCTCTAATGTGGTTCTGCCTACCTTACTTGAATACCATCTCAGGAGGCAAAGGCAGTATGCTAGGTTTCATATCATTCTCTCTCCAGCAAACACATCAACCCTTTAGGAGGTGTGGTATAATGCAAAGAGCACTGGCCTAAAAGCCAGAGAGGCATGGACAACTATGGCCTAGAGCAGGGGTCCCCAAACTACGGGCCCTTGGGCCACATGCGGCCCCCTGAGGTCATTTATCCGGCCCCCGCCCCACTTCTGGAAGGGGCACCTCTTTCATTGGTGGTCAGCATCCATATCCTGTGCTCCTGGAGTACTGTCTGTAGCAGCGTCGCTCACGTACAGTACTACTTCCGGTGACGTGGGATGCACGCGTCACGGCTCCGGAAGCTTGTCATATCACCTGTTACGGCTAGCAGTGACAAATATGGAACCGGACATTGACCATCTCATTAGTCAAAAGCAGGCCCATAGTTTCCATTGAAATACTGGTCAGTTTGTTGATTTAAATTTACTTGTTCTTTATTTTAAATATTGTATTTGTCCCCGTTTTGTTTTTTTACTTTAAAAACTGGCCCCCTGTGTAAAAAGTTTGGGGACCCCTGGCCTAGAGAAAACTTTTTAACCTCTTGAACTTCAGTTTCCTCAAGAGTAAAATATGGAGTCTAGCTTCTCAGTAAAGTTATTATAAGGATTAGAGAAAATTCATGTAAAGAGTCAAGGGTGGTCCTGGACAGGTAGCTCAGTTGGTGTCAGCCCAACATGGTGAGTTTACAGGTTTGATCCCTGGTCAGGGCACATACAAGAATCAACCAATGATGGCATGCATGAGTAGAATGACAAGTTGATGTCTCTTTCTCTCTCTGTGTCTCTATCTTTCCCCTTCCCTTTCTCTCTAAAAATCAACTAGAAGAAAAAAAAAAGAGCCAAAGGCAATGCCTAACAGATGCACTAACTTTATCCCATATGTGCAAGGTACTAGGATTGCTTATAAATATCAGTAATAACTGCAAAGGGGACAACTTCTAGATGCTGGTAATTAATATTCTCTTTCTCCATCTGAATGGTAGTTTCAAGTGTGTGTTCACTGCAAAAACTCACTACAAATTCACAAAACTATATACTATTATGGACTCTTTTTATAAGTTATACTTCAATTAAAAATTTACTTTAACAGAGTTCACTGTTGAAAAATTGAAAGCTACCTATAATTCCAAGACTTGGTAGATATTCAAATATGGTATATCTAAACCATTCAGCTCTTCCCGAAAATGGGTGTAGGTGACCTCTGAAAATGGTTTGCTATTCACTTGACCCAGAAAACCCTACAGAATCATGCAAATTAAGAGGCTCAAACCTTCTAGTTCACTTTAAGAACATGCATGAAACTGCCCAGGCCATTAAGGGTATGCATACAATTCAAAAAGCCACCACATACCTGAAGGATGTCACTTCACAGAACAATGTGTGCCATTCCATTGTTACAATGGTAGAGTTGGTAGGTATGCCCAGGCCAAACAGTGGGGCTGGACACAGGGTCGCTGGCCCAAAAAGAGTGCTGAATTTTTGCTCCACATGCTTAAAAATACAGAGAGTAATACTGAACTTAAGGGTTTAGATGTAGATTCTCTGGTCATTGAGCACATCCAGGTGAACAAAGCTCCCAAGATGCAAAGGAGAACTTACAGAGCTCATGGGCGATTAGCCCTTACATCAGGGGTCCCCAAACTTTTTACACAGGGGGCCAGTTCACTGTCCCTCAGACCCTTGGAGGGCCAGACTATAAAAAAAACTATGAACAAATCCCTATGCACACTGCACATATCTTATTTTAAAGTAAAAAAAAACAAAATGGGAACAAATACAATATTTAAAATAAATAACAAGTAAATTTAAATCAACAAACTGACCAGTATTTCAATGGGAAATATGGGCCTGCTTTTGGCTAATGACATGGTCAATGTGCTCCTCTCACTGACCACCAATGAAAGAGGTGCCCCTTCCAGAAGTGCGGCGGGGGCCGGATAAATGGCCTCAGGGGGCCGCATGTGGCCCGCGGGCTGTAGTTTGGGGACCCCTGCCTTACATGAACTATCCCTGCCACATTGAGATGATCCTTACTGAAAAAGAGCAGATTGTTCCTAAACCAGAAGAGGAAGTTGCACAGAAGAAAAAGATATCCCAGAAGAAACTGAAGAAACAAAAACTTATGGTCCAGGAGTAAATTCAACATAAAATAAATAGTAATAAAACTTAAAAACCAAGGATAACTGCAGTGTAGCCTAGATAGGGTAAATTTGCGGATTCAATCCCTGCGACTAGGTGAACCAAAGCATTCAGTGTGTCTCTCTCTCCCTTCCTCTATCTAAAAAAAAATTTTTTAAAAATTAAAAGCAGAAAAATATAAACAAATAAACCATTGAAATATATATATATATATTTTTTTTTTTTCTGAAGCTGGAAACAGGGAGAGAGTCAGACAGACTCCCGCATGCGCCCAACCGGGATCCACCCAGCACGCCCACCATGGGGCGACGCTCTGCCCACCAGGGGCCGATGCTCTGCCCCTCCGGGGCGTCGCCATATTGTGACCAGAGCCACTCTAGCGCCTGAGGCAGAGGCCACAGAGCCATCCCCAGCGCCCGGGCCATCTTTGCTCCAATGGAGCCTTAGCTGCGGGAGGGGAAGAGAGAGACAGAGAGGACAGCGCGGCGGAGGAGTGGAGAAGCAAATGGGCGCTTCTCCTGTGTGCCCTGGCCAGGAATCGAACCCGGGTCCTCCGCACGCTAGGCCGACGCTCTACCGCTGAGCCAACCGGCCAGGGCACCATTGAAATATTTTTTCGTCAAGTTTTTTTAAAGAATAAAGAAATAGCAAATGTTCTAAATAGTTCTTTTTTTGAAGATTTTACTTATTAATTTTACAGAGAGAAGAGTGGGGGAGCAAGAAGTAACAAGTCATAGTTGCTTCACTTTAGTTACCCATTGCTTGCTTGTTGCTTACGGTATGTATGTGCCTTGACTGGACAAGTCCAGGTTTTCGAACTAGCGACCTCAGCACTTCAGGTCAATGCTTCCTCCACTGTGCCACCACAGGCCAGGCAATAGTTTTTCAATTAATATAACTGAATTTATTGTGTTATCTCAATTTTTTAAAAAGATAGAAAAATGACTGGGAGGAAATATAATTAAATAGTGTTAGTGTTTACATTAGACATTAAAGGGGTTGATGCATTCTTTTTGAGGAAATACTCGTGTTTTTCCTTAGTAGTTTCCTTTTTTTTTTCATGAAGTTTGTGTTGTTTTTATAATGAGGGAAACACTATTTTATTGATCGATTTCAGAGAGAGAAGGAGAGAGAGAGATCGATTTGTTGTTTCACTTATTTATGCATTCATCAGTTGATTCCTGTATGTGTCCTGATCAGGGATCAAACCGGTAACCTTGATATATGGTGACGATGCTCTAACCAACTAAGCCAGCTGGCCAGGGCTGGAAGAAGCTATTTTAAAACATTAACAGCTTGCCACATACATTCATATTATCTTAACCTTAATGAATGTACCCATGAAATCTATCTTGGTAGAGAATCCGCAGCATTGAAACCACTGAACGGGAATCAACAATACAAGAAACAACTAGAAATTAGTGTGGGTTGTTTCATTTTCTTTGTATGGCCAGTGAGAAATAATGTAATCAAAGTCTGATTAAAGCTTCATAATTGTTCTAGCACCTGTTTAACTTTGCTAATGAACAACACAGATATGACATACTAAACCCCAGACAGGATTTAACAAGTGAGGTATATCAAACATAGGCCCTGTTATTGTCAAGGTTTCTAGGTGTGGTTGCAGCTTAATTATAACAAGGTCATTTACATCTCTCTGAGTCAGTCATCCACTCTCCTGTCTGTACCTCCTCTGCCACATGACACATGGACAGGAATAAAACACACTCTACAGATCTGAGCAACACTGAGTCAATTTAAAGAGAGTGAAAACTCAAGAATATCAAGTCTTTTCCTTTTATGAGGGAAAAGGAGAAAAATTATTACCAAAGTATACATCTACAAAGATGAAAAAACTTAGTTTTTTAACATGTTTATGAATTCCAAGACAACTGCAGCCTTTTACCATGCTGTTTATAAGATTTTCTAGCCTGACCTGTGGGGTGCAGTAGATAAAGCATCGACCTGGAAATGCTGAGGTCGCCGGTTCAAAACCCTGGGCTTGCCTGGTCAAGGCACATATGGGAGTTGATGCTTCCAGCTCCTCCCCCCCTGTCTCTCTCTCTTCTCTCTCTCTTCTGTCTCTCTCTCTCTCCCTCTCTCTCCTCTCTAAAAAAAATTTAAAAAAAAAAAAAAAAATTTTGCCTGACCAGGTGGTGGCGCAGTGGATAGAGCGTTGGACTGGGATGCGGAAGGACCCAGGTTCGAGACCCCGAGGTCGCCAGCTTGAGCGCGGGCTCATCTGGCTTGAGCAAAGAGCTCACCAGCTTGGACCCAAGGTCGCTGGCTCCAGCAGGGGGTTACTCGGTCTGCTGAAGGCCCACGGTCAAGGCACATGTGAGAAAGCAATCAATGAAAAACTAAGAAGTCGCAACGCGCAACGAGAAACTGATGATTGATGCTTCTCATCTCTCTCTGTTCCTGTCTGTCTGTCCCTGTCTATCTCTGCCTCTGGAAAAAAAAAAAAAAAAGATTTTCTAGCTTGCCCCAATTGTATGTATGTCTATATGCACGTTACGTTCCTACACTAGAGGTTAGAGAGTAGAAAGAATCAGATTCCAGAAAGTTCCAAATCTAGAAAGGTCAGACAGCTTGCAATTACACATACCTCCAAGTTTATAGAATACAGATAAAAGTCTAGTCCAAAATTTAAGGAAATATGTATGAGATGCTACAATAAATCACAAGAGAATATTAACATTTTCTATTTGTATTTCTCTTAGTCTGTCTTTCCAGAATCTCCAAACAGAAGCATTTATGGACATGGATTAAAAAAAATTTCCCCTCCGCCTGACTAGGCAGTGGCACAGTGAATAGAGCATCAGCCTGGGATGCTGAGAACCCCGGTTTGAAACCCAAGGTCGCTGGTTTGAGCATGGACTCATCTAGCTTGAGCACATGCTCACCAGCTTGAGCACAGGCTCACCAGCTTGAGTGCGGGATCTTCGGCTTGAGCGTGGGATCACAGACATGACCCCATGGTCGCTGGCTTGAGCCCCAAAATCCCTGGCTAGAAGCCCAAGGTTGCTAGCTTGAGCCTAGGGTTGCTGGCTTGAGCAAGGGGCACTGGCTCAGCTGGAGACACATATGAGAAAGCAATCAATGAACAACTAAGATGCTGTAACTATGAGTTGATGCTTCAAATCTCTCCAGTCCTGTCTGTCCCTGTCTCTCTCTCTCTCTCTCTTAAAAAAAAAAAAAAAATTCCCCTCCAACTGTAAGCATGGCAGTTCAGTTCTCATACTGTAGTGATGCAAATCTCAAACTGAAATTACAACTATTCAAACCAAGTACATGGTTTTACTTTCACATACTTTGTCTCTTTTTTTTTTTTTTACTTTTTTTTAACTTTGTCTTAAAAGATAATAACAAAATATGGAACACAATGTTCAGAGTCAATCTGACCTGTGGTGGTGCAGTGAATAAAGCATCAACCTGGAATGCTAAGGTCGCTGGTTCAAAACCCTGGGCTTGCCTGGTCAAGGCACGCACATATGGGAATTGATGCTTCCTGCCCGTCCCCCCTTCTCTCTCTGTCTCTGTCTCTCTTTCCTCACTAAAATAAATAATTTTTTTTTTTTAATTATTAAAAAAAACACAAAACAGGCCCTGGCTGGTTGGCTCAGTGGTACAGCGTCAGCCTGGCACACAGGAGTCCTGGGTTCGGTTCCCAGCCAGGGCACACAGGAGAAGCGCCCATCTGCTTCTCCACCCCTACCCCTCTCCTTCCTCTCTGTCTCTCTCTTCCCCTCCCGCAGCCATTGGAGCAAAGTTGGCCCAGGCGTTGATGATGGCTCCATGGCCTCTGCCTCAGGCGCTAGAATGGCTCTGGTTGCAAAAGAGCAATGTCCCAGATGGGCAGGGCATCGCCCCCTGGTGGGTATGCCAGGTGGATCCCAGTCGGGCGCATGTGGAAGTCTGTCTGACTGCCTCCTCATTTCCAACTTCAGAAAAATACAAAAAAAAAACAACCCAAAACAAATTTCAGAGTCATTTTGTCCCCGTTTTTTCCTCCAGAATCTGTAAATTTGGTTAGGTATGGAACTAATTAATGAATTACATCCTGTATGGGAAAAACTAACATTGCTCTTCTACAATATACTCATAAATATTTTTAAGTCAGCCTGGATAAAAGTATACATTCTATCAGGCTTTACCACAGTAGGGTACAGAAAAACCATTTTTTTGTTTGGTGAAACATGAAAAGGAGATGATATAGGAAATTAAGTGCTCACATTTTAGGAGTTAATATGAACATTAAATGGGTTATTATTATTTTTTTTTTTGTATTTTTCTGAAGCTGGAAACCGGGAGGTAGTCAGACAGACTCCTGCATGCGCCCGACAGGGATCCACCCAGCATGCCCACCAGGGGGCGATGCCCTGCCCATCCGGGGCGTCGCTCTGTTGCGACCAGAGCCACTTTAGCGCCTGGGGCAGAGGCCAAGGTGCCATCCCCAGCTCCCGGGCCATCTTTTGCTCCAATGGAGCATCGGCTGCGGGAGGGGAAGAGAGAGACAGAGAGGAAGGAGAGGGGGAGGGGTGGAGAAGCAGATGGGCGCTTGTCCTGTGTGCCCTGGCCGGGAATCGAACCCGGGACTCCTGCATGCCAGGCCGACGCTCTACCACTGAGCCAACCGGCCAGGGCCTAAATGGGTTATTGAATCAACCCAATTTTTACTTTCTAATCTCTTGAGCCATATATAAGTCTGAGTTATTATCAAGAAACCTTCTTCATCCATTCCAATTTGAAACTTGACTTTCCTGAACTAAAGTTGGCATCAGGGCCAAGTTTTTCTCAAGTCTGTACAGCACATGTTGCTGCAAAGAGATGGTGCAAGTGAGGACCTCTGGGATCCCTCCAAAACCTGAGTTTAGGTTTTCATAAACCCAACTGAGGAAAACTGCTTACTGTTTCTCATGTTCAAACAAGTTCCATTATCCAAATTTAATTACCATGGTGATCATCAGAAACTTTCCAACCAACTCCCATAATACGTTTAAGCAAATGTATCATCATGTTTTATAATTCAGGAAACACCTGATGATGCCTGCCTTAGAGAAAGAACTCCTTAGCTCTATGAGTGATATTTATCAGAAAGGGTACATCTTAAAATAAAGGTCAAACAAAGCTGTTGCATAAAATTTAGAGGTGTTTAAAACAGACTTCTCCTAATGTCTGAGGCCAAGTTATCACCTCTACTATTAGTCAATCAATCGTGGTAGAGGACAAATTGCCTGAGCTCTGTGATCAGTTACTTTGAATTTTTCTATTTGCTCAATCACTTTTAGCTCTAAGTCAGTGAGGTACAGAAAAACTGTTACACAAACTAAGCCTAACTAATTAAGAGGGAGAGCATAAAAAAAAACCCCTTTTTTTGTTGTATTTTTCTGAAGTGAGAAGTGGGGAAGCAGAGAGACAGACTCCCACATGCACTCAACCGGGATCCACCTGACATGTCCACTAGGAGGCGATGCTCTGCCCATCTGTGGCATTACTCCATTGCAACTGGAGCCATTCTAGCACCTGAGGCAGAGGCCATGGAGCCATCCTCAGTGCCCAAGGTCAACTTTGCTCCAAGGAGCCTCGGCTGTGGGAGGGGAAGAGAGAAACAAAGGAGAGGGGGAAGGGTGGAGAAGCAGATGGGCGCTTCTGTGTGCCCTGGCTGGGAATCCAATCCAGGACTTACACACACTAGGTTGATGTTTACCACTGAGCCAGCCAGCCAGGGCAAAAATTATTATTAAAACCATAGCATGCCTTAGTTAGAAAAAACTCAGCACTAAAAACAAAACAAAAAGCCTAAAATTGACAATCCAAAAGCCAATTAACCTACAGTAAGTTTCTTACATCTTTTAAATGTTTTAAAAATATTTTATCCTTAGAAAGTAGAACTTTTGGCCTGACCTGTGGTGGCGCAGTGGATAAAGCGTCAACCTGGAATGCTGAGGTCCCTGGTTCAAAACCCTGGGCTTGCCTGGTCAAGGCACATATGGAAGTTGAAGCTTTCTGCTCCTCCCTTCTCTCTCTCTCTCTCTCTCTCCGTCTCTCTCTCTCCCTCTCTCCTCTCTAAAATGAATAAATAAAATCTTAAATAAAAAAAAAAGAAAGTAGAAGTTTTGATGAGTCTCCTTTATTCTACATAATGCTAACAAAGGAAATTGGATGAATGAATAGCATTTGATGAAAAAGGAAAATAACAGAAAAGTTCAGAAAGTTACAAAGATGACAGAAACACTAAAACTCAAGGCTGGGAGTACTTACAAATAGACTTAATATACATGGCATTGCCAATGATTCTACAAAATCATTAAGCTTTCAAAAATCATAGTTAACACATAAAAGTTGAACTGACTTTTTCCATATTTATTAATGCAAATTTCTCTTTTAACTCTTACTATTTTCTATAGTCCCCAAAGGAAAAGTGTACATGTTAAAAAAATTTTAAACTCTAGCACATAAAAATACTATGGGCATTTAAGGAACTATAGAAAATACAAATGTTTACAAAAAAACTTTTAATCACTCATCATTTTCTTTTTTTTTTTTTTTTTTTTTTTTAATTTTTTTTTTTGCATTTTCTTTTTCATTTTTCTGAAGCTGGAAACAGGGAGAGACAGTCAGACAGACTCCCGCATGCGCCCGACCGGGATCCACCCGGCACGCCCACCAGGGGGCGACGCTCTGCCCACCAGGGGGCGATGCTCTGCCCATCCTGGGCGTCGCCATGTTGCGACCAGAGCCACTCTAGCGCCTGAGGCAAAGGCCACAGAGCCATCCCCAGCGCCCGGGCCATTTTTGCTCCAGTGGAGCCTTGGCTGCGGAAGGGGAAGAGAGAGACAGAGAGGAAGGTGCGGCGGAGGGGTGGAAAAGCAAATGGGCGCTTCTCCTGTGTGCCCTGGCCAGGAATCGAACCCGGGTCCTCCGCACGCTAGGCCGACGCTCTACCGCTGATCATTTTCTAGACAAAGAGTTTTTCTCTTTAATTCTAGGTTTTTATCACTCATTTGAAAATCTATGACAAATGGTATCCATATATATATATATATAAAATATATATATATATGGTGACTAACTTTTTTACAATGAAAAGGAAAAAAATAAATTGAAGAAAAAAATATTACAAATAAAAACATTTTATTCATTGCAACAATATACTATAATATGATAAATACATAATAAAAACATTTATAATATTTTATATTGTAATTATGCTTACATGCCTATTAATTTTTAATAACTAAGAAAAAAAGTGCTCATTTAGTAAAACTAAATATCAAACAAAACCACTAATTTGGAGTGATATTCGGGTGTATTTATCATTTTCTAATTAAAAATGTCTGTTTTATGCAACTATTTAATCAAAATACATTATTAATAGATATGGTTTGAGGTTAGATTTCCACTTTAAAACTTGAATTTCGGGAAAATACTTGTAAATAAAATTATATGTATTTGGGCCCTGGCCGGTTGGCTCAGCGGTAGAGCGTCAGCCTGGCGTGCGGGGGACCCGGGTTCGATTCCCGGCCAGGGCACATAGGAGAAGCGCCCATTTGCTTCTCCACCCCCCCCCCTCCTTCCTCTCTGTCTCTCTCTTCCCCTCCCGCAGCCAAGGCTCCATTGGAGCAAAGATGGCCCGGGACCTGGGGATGGCTCCTTGGCCTCTGCCCCAGGCACTAGAGTGGCTCTGGTCGTGGCAGAGCGATGCCCCGGAGGGGCAGAGCATCGCCCCCTGGTGGGCAGAGCGTTGCCCCTGGTGGGCGTGCCGGGTGGATCCCGGTCGGGCGCATGCGGGAGTCTGTCTGACTGTCTCTCTCCGTTTCCAGTTTCAGAAAAATACAAAAAAAAAAAAATTATATGTATTTGGAAATTATTAAATAGATAATAAATTAATAAAGTGTGAATTGTGCTTACTTATCTACCTATCTATGATTGAATATTCACTGAGAAAGAAATAATTGTGAGTCTACAATGTCGTATGTGCCATGTCGTGTTTCAGTAAGAAGTACACAAAGCCATTTGCGCACTCCGTATATCGTGCACTCTCTCAAGGTCTCCCGAACGGAGCGCATGTGTCTCAGCGCACTGTACTGAACTTGACGAATCATCACGTCAAATACAAATAAGTCACATCACACGCAATGGGTTGACTCTGCATCGATTGAATACAGACATTTACAGATTAGTCTTCCAATATCAAAAAGGAGGACATGTAGGAGGATACATTTCGAGGGAGGATGGAACTTACAGAAGAAGGACTGTCCTCCCTAAAGGAGAACGAATGGTCACCTTACTATATATGACATACATAAGAATGTTCAGGCACGCTCTCCCTCTTGTGAGTATACCCAAGTCTGTTGTGTTTCCCTTTTCTTTCCCCCAGGCATTATCTTAGCCTTTCTCTCTCCTAGGCTCCAAGTGCCCTTCTTCTTCTTCTTCTTCCCCTTCCCCTCCTTCCCCTCCTCCCCCTCCTCCCCCTCCCCCTCCCCCTCCCCCTCCTCCTCCTCCTCCTCCTCCTTCTTCTTCTTCTTCTTCTTCTTCTTAGTGAGACTCCCACATACACCTTGACCAGTCTGGGGCCAACGCTCGGACCAACCAAGCTCCTGAGGCTGACGCTCGGACCAACTGAGCCACTGGCTACTAGAAGCAAAGAGAGAGAGAAAGAGCAGAGGGAGGGAGGAAGGGAGAAAGAGGCTAATGGTCACTTCTCATGTGTGCCCTGACCGAGGACTGAACCCAGGACATTCGCACACTAGGCTGACACTCCATCCACTAAACCAACTGACCAGGGTCAACTCCCCTTTTCTCCCTCTGTAATTTGTTTCCTGAGCCTCCACAGCCCAGCTGGCTTTCTAAATAAAATTTCTCTAATATTTTGAAAAAAACACAAAAGAAAAAAACAGAAAGTTCATAGCAGTGATGTTTTTAACAACAGCAAAAAACTAGAAACAATTAAAATTATCAACCAACTAGTGAATGGACTATTAAACTGAGGCGAATTCATGCAATAGAATGCTAGAACAGTAGGAGTAAAAACTACAGTAACTTGCATCAGCAAGAATAAATATCATAACAATGCTGAAAATAAAGGTAAGTCACAGGAGAATATGTGAAAATTAATAAACAGAAACCTCATTTAAAATGGGGTGGGAAAGCTAGAAAAGAGAACTTCTGTACATGTGTCACTTAACGCACATAACTCACCTCAACAGGAAGAGACACATCTTGCTTCTCCAACAGGAAGTGATACTGCTTTGCTACCGCAGCAGAAGAAAGAAAACATTTCTCCTAGCCCAGTAACAGCTAAGCCAATGAAAAGTTACTATACTTTGAGCTTTTAGTTTTCTCCAATGGACTCTTCTTTTACAGCAGCTCCTTCCAAGCACATAAAAGAGCATTTCTCTGGACTTGCACATTAATGGTTATTAGTCTACAACATGCTCCAAATTGCAATTTTTCATTGTTCCTGAATAAATCCATTTTGCTGGAGGAATATCTGACTGATTATCTGCTTAAGGTCAACAAATACATACAGCAGGATTCCACTCTTAAATTTCAGAAATTTACAAAACTAAATAATAATTTGTTAGGAATATATACAAGCTATAAAGCAAAATTAAGGAGTAACAAAATTCAGGATATTTACACCTGAGGGTGGGCTGAAAGTAATGAGCCCACATTTCCTTCAGAGGTATCTTACACTTTCAGCTCTTAAACTAGATATTGGGCAGTCTATCACCCTTTTTTTAAAAAAAATTATTTGTTAAATGTTAGAGAGAGTAGAAGAAGGAGAGAGGGAGAGAAGAGGAAGAGAAGAACTGAACTGTTGTTCCACTTATTTATGTGTCTATTGTTTGATTTTTGTATGTGCCCTGACCATGGATTGAACCCACAACACCTTGACATATCAAGATAATGCTCTAACCAACTTATCTATCCAGCCAGGGCCTCTGTTACCCTTTCTTAAACTGTACATATACATAATACAATTGACCCTTGAACAACACAGGGGTTGGGGCAACAACCACTTCACAATTGAAAATACACATATAACTTTTGACTTCCTAAAGATTTAAATTGTCCCTTGGTACCCACACGTGATTGGTTCCAGGAAGCCCACAGATGCCAAATGTGATGATGTTCAAATCCCCTATAAAAAAATAGAGTAGATAAATGCATACAGTCGGCCCGAATCATCTGCAAAGTCCCAACTACAGATAAAATACAATAAAGATATTTACTTTTAAAAATCCATGTATAAATAGGCTTGCACAGTTCAAACCCATGTTGTTCAAGGGTCAACCATATATATACTCTTTTGAATGTGATGTTCCATGATAAAAATTTAAATATCTAGCAAGATCAATTCAACTCCAGAAGAAGACCATGCCAACTACCCATACTAATCAACACAGTCACTCACATTAACCATGAACAACCATGAATTACATTTGAGGAAACAGAATAGAACAGGAAAAAATAGGCCAAGATAGATCACTGGCAGAACTTGGCCCCCCCCCAAAAATAATGTAAATCCTCACTTAACATTATCACTAGTTTCTGTGACTTTAAGCAAAATGACATATAATGAACCCAATTTTATCCTAGGCTACTTGATATAAACAAGACTTAAGTTTCTACAGCATTTTCTGGTCATAAAATAATCACCAAAATTTTTATTTTTTCTATTTATTGAGTTGAGAGAAACGGAGAGAAACAGCAGTTTGTTGCTCCACTCATTTACGCATTCATTGGTTGATTTCTTGTATGTGCCCTGACTGGGGACTAGGAATCAAACCCACAACCTTGGTGTGTGAGCATGATGCTATAACGAACTGAGCTACTCAGGGCACCAAAATTCTAAATAAAGACTCCAAACATTTCTAATATTAAACAGTAAAAAAATGTAAGCTATACATACATTTAAGAAAGATTAGCCCTGGCAGGAGAGCTCAGTTGGTGAGGGCATCATCCCAATACTCAAAGGTTGTGGGTTTGATCCCCGGTAAGGGCATATACAAGAACAGATCAATGTTTCTCTCTTCCCTGAAAATAAATAAATAAATAAATCTAAACAAATATAAAACAAGCCCTGGCTGGATAGTTCGGTTGGTTAGAATATCATTCCAAAGCACAGAGGTTGCTAGTTCGATCTCCCATCAGGGCATATACAGGAACAGATCACTGTCTCTCTCTCTCTCTCTCCCTTCCTCTTTCACTAAAATCAATAAATTTTTTAACAGGATGAATAAAAACAAGTGAGAGAGTTATTTTCCAACCTGCTTATTCCAGTCCTGGTTCACAGCTGGTCAGTTATCAGTTATTCTTGGTGGCTCAGGACACCAAGTGGGACCCAACCCTGGAGAGAGCAACCTCCCATTTCCGGGTGAATCGCAAACACCCCACCCCACACTCACTCAAACTGGGTCAATTTAAGACAAGCCAACTCACCTAACTGAGCATATCCTTGAGATGTGGGAGGAAACTGTAGCACCTACAGAAAACCCATGCAGAAATGGGAAGAACATGCAAACTCCTCACACAGTGGCCCAGGCTGGAAATCAAAATTTTTTTCTCAACATTATAACGAAACAACATAGAACAAAACAACATTATTCAAGGACATTCTGTAGGAGATATTTCAAGAATTTGAAGATAACTTTTTTGCCTGACCAGGTGGTGGTGCAGTGGATAGAGCATCAGAGTGGGACGCATAGGACTGAGGTTCAAAACCCCAAGGTTGCCAGCTTGAGCGTGGGCTCACCAGATTGAATGCTAGGTTGCTGGCTTGAGTGTGGAATCATAGACATGACCTCATGGTCACTGGCTTGAGCCCAAAGGTTGCTTGAGCAAGGAGTCACTCGCTCTGCTGCAGCCCCCCTGGTCAAGGCATATATGAAAAAGTATAATCAATGAACAAGCAATCAACAAACAACTAAGATTCTGTAATGAAGAACTGATGCTTCTCATCACTCTCCCTTCCAGTCTGTCCCTATCTGTCCTTCTCTCTGACTCTGTCTCTATCAAAAAAAAAAGATAACTTTTTAAAAATTCTAGTTAGCACGCTCAGAGAGATTCAAGAGGCTATCATGTTTATGATAAACTGCTGTTAGAGAAAGAGTAAATTTTAAAGAGAGCAAGAAAGCAAACACAAAAGAGATTTAAAAACATGACATGTAGAAGGGAAGAAATAATAAAACAAAATCCTCCTAAGCTGTAAAGACAGCCAGTAAATATCGATTGAAAGACTATCAAGTGCCAAACAAAATGAAAAAGAAGACATGCACCTAGACACATCCTATGAAATGTCAGAACACCCAAGGACAACAAGCAAATCCTAAAAGCTTCCAGAGTAGTCATGTAACACATCATGACCTTTGGGTCAACAACAAATTGCACAGATGATGGTGGTGCCATACAGTATAATGGAGCCGAAAAATTCCTATAGGCTAGTGATGTCATAGATCTCAGAGCTGTCCTAATGTCATAGCCCAGTACATTACTCATGTGTTTGTGGTAATGCTGGTATAAACAAACCTACTGTGCTGCCAGTTGTATAGAAGTGTAGCACATACAGTTAAAAACAGTACATAATACTTGATAATGATAATAAGTGAGACTATATTATTGGTTTATGTATTTACTATACTAAATTATATTGTTATTTTAAAGTATATTTTTTCTACTTATAAAAAAAAGTTTGCCATAAAACAGTATCCACATTATACAATCAGCAGTCTCATACAACTTGTGTTCTCTTTTAAAAAGGTATCACTTATTAAAAAAAAAAAAAAAGATATCAATTATTGCCTAACCACGCGGTGGCACAGTGGATATAGCGTCGAACTGGGAATGCGGAGAACCCAGGTTCGAAACCTTGAGGTTGCCGGCTTGAGCGCAGGCTCACCAGCTTGAGTGCAGGGCCGCTGGCTTGAGCATGGGATCATAAAAATAACCCCATGGTCGCTGGCTTGAGCCCAAGGTCACTGGCTTGAGCAAGGGGTCACTTGCACTGCTATAGCCCCCTCTCCCCCATCAAGGCACATATAAAAATGTAATCAGTTAACAACTAAGGAATTGCAATGAAGAACTGATGTTTCTCATCTCTCTCTCTTCCTGTCTGTCTCCCTATCTTCTCTCTCTCTTTCTCTCTCTGTCTCTGTAAAAAAATAAAAATAAATTATTAATTTAAGAGAGAGAGAGAGAGAAAGAAAGGGGGGGAGGAGCAGGAAGCATCAACTCGTAAGTTGCTTCTCATATGTGCCTTGACTTGGCAAACCCAGGGTTTCAACCAGTGACCTCAGCATTCTGGGGTTTCAAACTGGCGACCTAAGCAATCCAGGTCAACACTCCACCCACTATACTAGGACGGGTCAGGGATCTTTTGTTCTTTTGAGTGTACTATTTTCTCTTATGCTTAATACAATCTCATGTTGTTTTATACAGCAACATGCATGCTGTACAGCAGGGGTCCCCAAACTTTTTACACAGGGGGCCAGTTCACTGTCCCTCAGACCATTGGAGGGCCAGACTATAAAAAAAAAAAACTATGAACAAATCCCTATGCACACTGCACATATCTTATTTTAAAGTAAAAAACAAAACAGGAACAAATACAATATTTAAAATAAAGAACAAGTAAATTTAAATCAACAAACTGACCAGTATTTCAATGGGAACTATGCTCCTCTCACTGACCACCAATGAAAGAGGTGCCCCTTCCGGAAGTGCTGCGAGGGCCGGATAAATGGCCTCAGGGGGCCGCATGTGGCCCACAGGGCCGTAGTTTGGGGACCCCTGCTGTACAGGTTTGCAGCATAGCCTAGGTGTATAGTAGAGTAAACCATCTAGGTTTGTGTAGTGTACTCTATGATGTTCACAAAATGATGAAACAGCTGAAGGGTGCATTTTTCAGGAAGTACACCGTCATTAAGTAGTATATAACTATATTAAAATAGGTTACCGCCTGACCTGTGGTGGCGCAGTGGATAAAGTGTTGACCTGGAAATGCTGAGGTTGCCGGTTCGAAACCCTGAGCTTGCCTGGTCAAGGCACATATGGGAGTTGATGCTTCCTGCTCCTCCCCCCTGTCTCTCTCTCTCCTCTCCTCTCTCTCTCTCTCTCTCCCCCCCCTCCTCTCTAAAATGAATAAAATAAAATAATTTTTAAAAATTTTAAAAAAATAATAAAATAGGTTACCATACATTCAAAGAAATGACAATCAAATGAAAGAGAAAAACTTTTTAATTTTTTTTAAAGAAAAAGACATTTTTAAGGCCTTAAGGTTAACATTCATGCACCCCATATTAAAAATAGCTACTCCAACCTGACCAGGTGGTGGCACAGTGAATAAAGCATTGACTTAGGAGGCTGAGGACCCAGATTCAAAACCCTGAGATCACTGGCTTGAGCTCGGGGTCATTAAGTCATGATCCATGGTCGCTGGCTTGAGCCCAAAGGTTGCTGGCTTGAACCCCAAGGTTGCTGGCTTGAGCCCAAGGTCACTGGCCTGAGCAAAAGGTCACTGGCTCTGCTGGAGCCCTCCAGTCAAGGCACATATGAGAAAGCAATCAATGAACAACTAAGGTGCCACAACTACGAGTTGATGCTTCTCATCTCTCTCCCTTCCTGTCTATCTCTCTCACTTAAAAATAAACAACAAAAAACAACAATACTCCAGTCCTGGCCAAGTAGCTCCATCGGTGAGAGTGTGGTCCTGATATGCCAAGGTTGTAGGTTCGATACCCAGTCAGGGCACATACAAGAGTCAGCTAATGAATGCACAAAGAAGTAGAATAACAAATTGATCTTTCTCTCTCTCTCAAATAAATAAATAATTAGATAGAACGAATCTTCTTCTTTTAGTAAATAACCACTCCAAATTTTTTAAAAGACAGAAAAATGAAAACTTAAAGCAGTGGTTCTCAAACTTTTTGAAGTCGGGGCACATTTAAAATCCTACAAATAATTATAGGCACACTATATACAAATTTCTGATAAATATGTTATAATAATTAACTCAAATAATAAGGGGGAATAAAAGTAAAGTCCAAGCGTGCTTTTATGGTAATTAAACAAAATAAATATGACAAAATTAAATGTATTCTGACATTAAAAAACATTTTTATGTTACATTTTTTTGTTATCCTTTTTAGAATTCGTAAAAAAGAGGGGTTAAATGATTTTTAAAAACTACAAAAAAGTTATCGTTTTATATATATAGATACATTCTTAGTAAGATTTAGTAAATTCGGCAGGTCCCGGTGCGAATGAGTTAAGTTTTTTCATTCTTGTGTTTATGAGAAACATGAACCTGATGTGTCCCAGCGATTTCTTCAATGTTTGGGCATATATTTGAAAGGCAAATTCTCATTTCCTTGTCAATACATTGAATAATTCCTCTCTTTTTACTCTTAATTGTGTTGAGCGCAGAAAACCCCCACCATACATATCATCTTAACTTTACACCAAACAAAGGATAGAAGAAACTTGCCTCCAGTCTTTCCAGGGAACATGGGGGGGGGGGGGTTGTGTAAACAATCCAGCACCACAGCTTAACAGCCTTTTGCAACCTAATCAGGCAAGTGAGGTGGGGGGTTGGGCAGACTGTCAGCTTACAGCCAATTCCCCACACCTCTGCCCCCAAAATATCTAAACTCCAAAAATCCTGTTGGTTTTTTGGTCCCCAACAGGCACATATTTCTCTGGAATACCATAGGGCACACTAGAAATCTTGTAGGGAGCACCAGTGTGCCCTAGCGCATACTTTGAGAACCACTGACTTGAAGTATGAGAAACAATGGCAGCTGAGTAAGACTAGAAGGAGCCTAGGAAGCTGAAAAGAAATTAAAAAAAAAAAAGCAGACACTGCTTGTGCCATTCCCTTCATTCTCTTTGAGGCAGAGTTTGGTGATAAAGTTATCTTATTTCTGCCTGACCTGTGGTGGCGCAGTGGAAAAAGTGTCAACTTCAAATGCCGAGGTTGCCAGTTCAAAACCCTGCACTTGCCTGGTCAAGGCACATATGGGAGTTGATGCTTCCAGCTCCTCCCCCCTTTTCTCTGTCTCTCCTCTCTCTCCCTCTCTCTCTCCTCTCTAAATATAAAAATAAAAAAAATATTTTTAAAAAACGAATAAATAAAAATAATAATTTTTTAAAAAGTTATCTTATTTCCTTCTCTGTATGGCTAAAGCACTTCTAGGTTTTAAAGTAAAAAGTATTTATTTAATAATGATATTACAGAAGTAGAATTTGTAGAATATAAATTTTCAGGCTTAATTTGTACACATAGCATGAAGACTAACAACTTCTTGTTACACAAAACAATAGTATAAACATTACTTACTTTGATAATATAAGAATATGACTACAAAAACTCATAAGGAAAAAAGTACTGGAAATGGGCATAAATTTCACAGCAGAGAATCAAGAGATGCTTTCTGAAGCTGATAACATATTATTCAGTTATACTACCAGAATATGAAACTGATAAAAAGCAGTTACATTTTGGAAAGTGAGATTAGGGAGGGAGAGAGGGGGCTATTTTACCATTTCATAGTTTTTCAACAATGTTACCATGCCATTTTTTTAATTAATAGAAAAAATGCATAGTTGTCTTACATATATTCTCATTCCTTATTCTCACTTCAATAACCCTTAAGTAACTCCATCCTTTTTGCTGTTTCATATATATATACACACAAAAACGGCAACATAAGAATGCTCAGTGATCAACAACACAGGACAGCTTGAAGTGTGAACTGAAGGCCAAGGACACTGCAGTGCTGAAGTCCACCATTCCTCAGAGCGCATTCCCATTTTTATACAACCTGGCTTGTTTCCCTCTAGACCTGGGTCCTGTCAGCATCTCCAGAGCCATCAACACTCCCACTAATGACCTGTATGACATCCTGATCTCATAGATAGTCCTACATAAACATCATACAACTGTCCACTCCAAATTCATGCTGACCACACTGGCTCTGGCTTCACATTGGCTCTGGCTTCACACTGGCCTTGCTTTCACTGTTTAATTCCTCTCAAATTCCCTGACAGCTGCTGTTCTAATTTTTTTCACATTTCTCAAAACTCCATGCTTCCATCTTTCTGAACAATCTTTTCCTTTTAATCGCACACTAATTTCCTCTCCCCGTATCAATTTTTTCAAATCCTTACCCTTGTCTCAGAGAGAAAGAAGCTCTTCCCTCCATTCCAATAGGGCCACAGCCCACCATCCTGCTCTCAAACTCACTTTCACCTACCCTGGAGGGATCTAATCTGTGTCCACACATCCCTAGCTAGCTCAGTCTTTTCTGAGTCTACTTTCTTATCCTCCCCAGCCTATAGATTTTTCAGTATCCTCATTAAAAAATAATAATAAAGTAAAAGAAATAAGTACTCCTTTGAGTGTGCCTTTGTTCTTTTATTCCTTTTCTCCAACTTCAAAATGAGAAGCCTATATCAGAGGTCGGGAACCTTTATGGCTGAGAGAGCCATGAACGCCACATATTTTAAAACTAGAAAGCCCGGCGGTCATACGAAATGACCGCTGTTCTAGATATTATAATTTGTAATTAAAATGATTTGTGCAAAGGTGTCTGCTAATTCAAACTGAATTACCCAGAGCAGGCGGCGAGGACGCCCCTTTGCTTAGTGCCCCCCGGGGTTTCCCCCTCCTACTTGCTTAATTGCTTAAAGTAGAGTGCAATGAAGGAAACCACTGGTGGTACATTTCTTAAGAGCCACTGCTAGCTCAATAAATAAAGGTGATTTAAATATGTTTTAATCCTTTTTGCATTTCGGTCAGCATTACTCTGCTGTTTTTTTGCATTTCTCTCCTGCCTTTGTTCAAGGGACTCATTTTGTTGAGACAGGCTTTTTTGTCTTGCATCTGAGGCAAGCCTTGTTTCTCTATGCTCATCAGTCTCATTTTGCTGAGAAAGACGCATTTGCTCTGCGACTGAAGCAAGCCTTGTCTTTCTCTGCTCAGTGGTTTCTTTTTGTCGAGAAAGCCGTTTTTGTGCAGCTTTAGCTCCTTTTCTCTCCTCCTCAGTGCTGTATTTTCTAGGAGGCATTCTTAAAAGAAATTACGTTAAGATGTAGTTTTTATGTATTGGATAAAACAGATGATTGCCAATGCAAACAAATGTTCACCTTTCCCCTGACATGCTCAATTTGCGTTCAGCCTTAAATTGTTTCAAAAGCAGATGATTGCCAATGCAAACAAATGTTCACCTTCCCCCTGACCCGCTCAATTTGTGTTCAGCCGTGGCAACTTCACCCCATTGGCTAGTAGTTACGCAAGCAACCAATAAGCTATCAGCGACAAACAGACACTTAAGCCGCATATAATTAAGATGTAATTCCAGGAGAGCCACACAATGACCCGTGTACATTACACATTATCCAATAAAAATTTGGTGTTGTCCCAGAGGACAGCTGTGATTGGTTCTAGCCATCCACAACCATGAACATGAGCGATAGGAAATGAATGGATTGTAATACAAAAGAATGTTTTATTTTTAACATTACTATTTTTTTTATTAAAGATTTGTCTGCGAGCCAGATGCAGCCATCAAAAGAGCCACATCTGACTCATGAGCCATAGGTTCCTGATCCCTGGCCTACACTCATGCTCTCCATATCCTCATCACTTTTTAATCTAGCCTCTGATTCAGCCACAGGACTAAAATTGACAAATCCAATCAACTGTATTCCCTCACCTAATTCTCCTAATCCCCCTACAGCTATAAAACTAATGAGAATTTATTTCCATAACAGCAGCACACTATGCACCCCGGTCCAGCTCCGTGATCACTCCTGGCACTCAGGACTCTTCTTTCTCCCCTAGCTTCCGAAATATAGGCATTCTCCTATTAGCTTCATTTTTTTTTTGTATTTTTCTGAAGCTGGAAACGGGGAGGCAGTCAGACAGACTCCCGCATGCGCCCGACAGGGATCCACTCGGCATGCCCACCAGGGGGCGATGCTCTGCCCATCCGGGGCGTCGCTCTGTCGCGACCAGAGCCACTCCAGCACCTGGGTTAGAGGCCAAGGAGCCATCCCCAGCACCCGGGCCATCTTTTGCTCCAATGGAGCCTCGGCTGCAGGAGGGGAAGAGAGAGACAGAGAGGAAGAAGAGGGGGAGGAGTGGAGAAGCAGATGGGCGCTTCTCCTGTGTGCCCCGGCCGGGAATCGAACCCGGGACTTCCGCACTCCAGGCCGACGCTCTACCACTGAGCCAACTGGCCAGGGCCTAGCTTCATTTTTTACTTTCCTTTTCAAAGACCTTGTTCATCCTGATGAAGCTCATGAAGATAATGTCCAAATCCTTCAACTGCTCCAGGAAATAATTCAGTACAGGTATTGATCGACTTATGCAACTTACGACCATTCAACTTTACGACCACAATCGCTAGCCACAACTGCTCCGTGTCTGGCAGCGCAAGCGTTGCCCAACTGGGTGAACGACAGTGCGGACCAGCTTCCAGCAGCACTACCAACTCCGCGTGCACCATTTCAACTGTTATCCCAGACTCGGTACAGCAATTTGTGTTTTGTGTCTTGGATATTTTTCATCAAACCCCTCCCAAGATGTCTACCAAGAGGAAATTGTCTTTGACTTAAAGATTCTTATAACATTTCACAGTACTGTACATATAGCCTACTCAACTTACGACCAAATTGTGTTACGACCTGTCTGTCAGAACCAATCGTGGTCGTAACTCAAGCACTAGCTGTATTTCTAACTGCCTACTGAACAGTCTACTTGACTGTTCTGCCAATGCCATAGATTCCGTCATGTTCAAAATTATTTTCATCATCTTCTCTCCAAACCAGTACCTCAGGTGGTTCTATATATAACACTGTCATTTCTCCTGGTTACCCAAACTCAAAACCTGGGCCATCTCTGACTCAGTTGCTATTTCATCACATCTTGCCATCTTTCTTCTCCTCGATGTTTTACAACAGGGAAAGTGAAGATGAATAAGACATAGTTTCCTGCCTCTGGGAAGAATGAAGAGACAAGTAAGCCAACAATTATAAAGTAATGTGATAAGCAGCACAAAGGATAAATGGATGGGATGATGAGGTTGAAGTGAGGGAGGAACAAAGAGAAGGGGAATTCAACAAGCTATAAACTATAAGTCCTGTCCCCTCCCCGTCGCTAGCCCTAAACAATAGCAGCACACATCCTGAATAATTCCATGTATACCTTGCTTTAAGAAAATTCAACAGATAGCATTTACGATCTTGCTCCCTAGCATATATCATCAGTTTGGCTCAAATAAACTCTTAAAAAAAAAAAAAAAAGCTAGGAGTTTGCTTAAAGGCTTTAATCACTGTAAAAAAAAAATAGAAGACTGGATAAAGAAGATGTGGCACATACACCTCATGGTATACTATTCAGCCATAAGAAATGATGACATGGGATCATTTACAACAAAATGGTGGGATCTTGATAACATTATACGGAGTGAAATAAGTAAATCAGAAAAAAACAAGAACTGCAGGATTCCATACATTGGTGGGACATAAAAATGAGACTAAAATATATGGACAAGAGTGTGGTGGTTGGGGGGGGGCACAAAGAAAACTAGATAGAAGGTGACAGAGGACAATCTGACCTTGGGTGATGGGTATGCAACATAATTGAATGACAAGATAACCTGGACATGTTTTCTTTGAATATATGTACCCTGATTTATTGATGTCACCCCATTAAAATTAATAAAAATTTACTTATTAAAAAAAAAGAAAGTGCCTGACCAGGCAGTGGCACAGTGGATAGAGTGTCGGACTGGGATGCAGAGGACCCGGGTTCGAGACCCCGAGGTCGCCAGCTTGAGTGCGGGCTCATCTGGTTTGAGGAAAAGCCCACCAGCTTGAACCCAAGGTCGATGGCTCCAGCAAGGTTTACTCGGTCTGCTGAAGGCCGCAGTCAAGGCACATATTAGAGAGCAATCAATGAACAACTAAGGTGTTGGAATGCGCAATGAAAAACTAATGATTGATGCTTCTCATCTCTCTCCATTCCTGTCTGTCTGTCCCTTTCTATCCCTCTCTCTGACTCACTCTCTGTCTCTGAAAAAAAAAAAGAAGAAAGAAAGAAAATTCAACATATAAGTTTTCACTGACTGTATAAATTAGGCATTGGTGATTCTCACTATATGTGGGTTTTCCTTTAATAATAACTGTTATAATGAAGTTAAAATACAATTTTCTTTTCATATATTTTCATAAACATACTCACAGGTCATCTTGGGAATTAAGTGTTGGAAAGAGGCCCTGGCCTGGTGACTTGTTTGGCTGGAGTGTCATCCTGATGTGCCAGGGTTGCGGGTTCAATCCCTGGTCAGGTGACATACAGGAGCCAACCAAAGAGTGCACAGATGGGTGAAACAACAAATATCTCTCTCTCTTCTCTCTCTTCCTTTTATCACCCCCCCTCAAATAAACTTTTTTTAAAAGTTAGATAGAACTAGATTCTCTTACCTAGCCACTCATCTCCCAGAAGCTAGGAAAGGTTAAGCAACTTGCCCAGGGGGTCACAAAGCTTATAAATAGTAGAAATGGGGCCTGACCTGTGGTGGCGCAGTGGATAAAGCGTCGACCTGGAAATGCTGAGGTCGCTGGTTCGAAACCCTGGGCTTGCCTGGTCATGGCACATATGGGAGTTGATGCTTCCAGCTCCTCCCCCCTGTGTCTCTCTCTCTCTCTCTCTCTCTCTCTCTCTCTCTCTCTCTCTGACTCCCTCTCTCTCCTCTCTAAAATGAATAAATAATAAAAAAAATAGTAGAAATGGGACCAGACCCAGTGACCTTTCCATGTTACCTCACTCATTGCCTCTGCCATGCCTCTTATCGCAGAACACTTTCCTACTTGATTCACATAAAAGCCAACAGAAATGAGGAAGGGTTCAAATGTCAGGTCACTTTCAAAAGTCCTGAACATGGTCTCTCACACATGCACACATATAAATACATAATATAAATTCCAGGAAAATACAGATCTGGCTATAACTTGGTTCTCTGTAAAAATAAGAAATAAGTCCTCAGCTTTTCAATGACAAATTGACAAAAAGACTCTCTTGTTCATAAGTCCTCTCCAAAACACTGATAAAGCCATTTTTTTCCCCAGAATAAAGGCCTAACTGGGGTTCTAACCAATTAAAAAACTGAGAATTTGGAGGAGTGAGGTGGAGGTGCACAAGGTTTTCCTCAGCCTCTATCAGAAGTGGGATGGCTCAGAATAAATTAATTCTAGGGGTTGAGCCAATCGTGATGATACCAAGTTCCAATGAGCTTATCTTAGTCAACCTCTGACTTCACTCTCTGTCATAGAAAGAAAACAAAAGTTACTTCTATTTTCAAAAGCAACAGATGCTTTTTGTATTAGAAACTTATCTTCCCTGATACAGCAGTTGGTAATTAGAATTTGCAATTTTCTCTAAGCAAAACCCCTAGAATCTGATCCCTTTCTGAAGGATCCTGTCCTCACTTTTAAAGGAAACATGTTTTAACATGTGAGAAATATAAAAGCAAAAACAGCCAAAAACTCTACCCTGCGCTGTACAACTTAACTGGCAGAGATCAATTTGCAATAGTGAATGGTAAGGGTAATAGCAAAAGAAAAAAAAATCAGCTTAATTATTCAATTTTAACTAAAGTCTAAAAGACTATACAACCTATCTTTACTACTCCATTTTCCCTTCCAAAAATTTCTGAGCCTGACCAGGCGGTGGCACAGTGGATAGAGCATCGGACTGGGATGCGGAGGACCTAGGTTCGAGACCCTGAGGTCGCCAGCTTGAGCGCAGGCTCATCTGGTTTGAGCAAAAGCTCACCAGCTTGGACCCAAGGTCTCTGGCTCAAGCAAGGAGTTACTCGGTCTGCTGTAGCCCCACGGTCAAGGCACAAATCAATGAGCAACTAAGGTGTCGCAACGAAAAACTTATGATTGAGTTTCTCATCTCTCTCCGTTCCTGTGTCTGTCCCTATCTACTCTCTCTCTCAGTCTCTGTCACTGTAAAAAAAAAAGAAAGAAAGAAAATCTGAGAAATCTGTAGTCTCACAGTTGATTAGACTGAAAACAAAGAATTCTGAATAATGAGAACTTATTAAACAACTGCTAATGAAAACGAAATGAACACTTTAATACTTTTTTTTAATATTTTATTTATTGATTTGAAAGAGAGAATGAGAAGGGTGTGGGGAGGAACAGGAAGCATCAACTGATAGTTGCTTCATGTATGTGCCTTGACTGGTCAAGCCTGGAGCCTGGAACTGGAAACTTCAAAGCTCCAGGTCAAAGCTTTATCCACTGCGCTACCACAGGTCAGGCTAGACACTTTAATGTTTTGTTTTTTTTTTGGGGGGGGGTTGTATTTTTCTGAAGTGAGAAGCAGGGAGGCAGAGAAACAGACTCCCATATGTGCCCGACCAAGATCCACCTGGCATGCCCACTAGGGGGCGATGACACTGCTCCATTATAGCCAGAGCCATCCTCAGCACCCGGGCCAACTTTGCTCCAGTGGAGCCTTGGCTGCAGAAGGGGAAGAGAGAGACAGAGAGGAAGGAGAGGGGGAGGGGTGGAGAAGCAGATGGGCGCTTCTCTTGTGTGCCGTGGGGCTGGAAATCAAACCCAGGATTTCCACATGCCGGGCCGACACTCTACCACTGAGCCTACCGGCCAGGGCTTATATTCTTTAAATTAATTCTAGGTAAGCCCTGGCTGGGTAGCTCAGTTGGTCAGTGTACCGTCCAGAAACACCAAGGATGAATCAGGTTCTATTCCCATTCAGGGCACATAACAAGAATAAACCGCCTGACCTGTGGTGGCGCATACTTGCTTAAATAGGGGAGGATAAAGCATCAACCTGGAAACCCTGAGGTTGCCGGTTCAAAACTCTGGGCTTGCCCGGTCAAGGCACATATGGGAGTTGATGCTTCTTGCTCCTCCCCCTTCTCTCTCTCTCTCCCCTCTCTATAATGAATAAATAAAATCTTAAAAAAAAAAAAAGAAGAAGAAGAAGAAGCCTGACCTGTGGTGGCGCAGTGGATAAAGCGTCGACCTGGAACACTGAGGTCGCTGGTTCAAAACCCTGGGCTTACCTGGTCAAGGCACATATGGGAGTTGATGCTTCCAGCTCCTCCCCCCTTCTCTCTGTCTCTCCTCTCTCTCTCTCTCTCTCTCTCTCTCTCTCTCTCTGTCTCTCCCTCTCCTCTCTAAAATGAATAAATTTAAAAAAAAAGAAACAACAATAAAAAAATAAACCAATAAATGCATAAATAAGTGAAACAAACCAGTGTTTCTCTTTCTCTCTCCCTCTCCCCCTCCAAAATCAATAATAAAAAAATTAAATTCATTCTAGGTAAAACCTGATGACGTAAACAAATATGGTCATGTCTAATCTTGATGACTCACTCTGACACTGTCACATCCTCTTTCTCACTACTACATTTGCTTCTAAACAGACAAATCATTTTAGATAACATGTTGTCAAAAGCTGGGAAAGCCGTTTCCTGTCAAATGAATCAGAAAGAACTCACTTGAAAAGCAGCCTGGTTAGAACCAGGGAATTTGCTAACAAAATTATTCTACTTCACTCAAGTTTCTGTTCATTTTATCTCAGAGGGAAAAGTGAGCCCATGTACTGTCCTTCCTTCTCCCAACCTCCCTAAGAGTCCAAGAGCAGTCTCTTGTTCCTGGGGCAGAATGAAATGGCATTCACAGAGGTGTGTATATTCCCTTCTCCTAGCTCACAGCCACTCCCTACGTTTACATCGGAGACTAGCAATCTCTTGTCTCACCTACTCTTACTCATCCTCTGGTGCACCCTTACCTCATCTACCTTTATGTCAGTGACCACAACCTTTGTGTGTCTACAATTATATGTCTATGATTTTCCACGTAAGCATACTTGCTTAAATAGGGGTGGCTTTTCTTCTTTGTCTTCACAATGCGTTTTTCAAGGATAGATACATGACACTCACTCTTAATTTATTTTTAACTCAGAGAATATTCATAAAACCATCAGGAGAGAACACCCTCAACTTCCTCCTCTGCCTATAAATATCTGCTCTGCTCCATCCTTTCCTCCTTTCCCTCTGCCTCTGCAGAAAAGGAGTCACCCCTGGTATCCTGGACAATCACTCAGAGATGCTTGGAATCGCAAACCTTCCTATATCACAGAGGCCTCCTCTCCAAGGTCTCTTACCCTTCCACCCCACAAATGAACATGCTCACATCTTTCCCTTCTAACATAATTTATTAATTTATATATCAAATAGTTATTAAGCACCTACCACTTGCCAGGAGTTCATTTCTACCCTAGAAGTAAAGTGGTGAAGAAAAGGAAGTTCCTGCCTTCGTGCAACTCACTTCCCTAGTGGGGAAAGAAGAATAAATGTATAAACATCCTGGCTACTGCTCTTTTTCTCCTTTCACTTCACACAGCCAGCCTTGAAAGAACAATGTACACTGTCTGTCTTTACTTCTACTTCCTCTCCCACCTTAGATTCCTTACCCTACCCCAACAGGTTTGCAGTCCCCTGCCCCACTAAAACAGCTCAGGTCAAGGTCACCACCAGAGGACCTCATCTACTTGTAAATCTCAGTGACATTTCTCAATCTTCTCTTAGTTAAACTCCGTAGCAACAGGCACTTCTTGAAATTCCCTATTGCTTCACTCTTCTCCTCCTTCTTTGGTCAAACATACCTCTCTGACCACTTTTTCTCAGGTTCCTTTTCTTCAGCTTCCCTTTCAAATGGCAGTGCTTCTGGAGCTCTATGTTTAGTCTCTCTCACTCAATGTTCTCTCTTTGGACCAGCACAAGTTATGCCCATGGCATCCAATGTCAATGAGGCCTACCTAGGAATACTTCAAGTGTAGCTTCAGGACAGGACAGGCCTTTCTAAAGAGCTCCACACACACATAGCCAACTGCCTGCTATGGGTCTCCACCTGTATGGCCCAAAGACTTCTCAAGTGGTCAAGACTTCACAAATTCATTCCTTCCTCCAAACCTAAAGTATGCCCTTCCGTCTGTCTTCTCATCAAACTCCCATCCAATTGTTAACTCTGAGCCTGAATGATACTTCAGAGAGACATTCCCAGAACACTATACAGGATATAGTATTATGAATGTACATTCATGCCCCTCACCTAAGTACCTTCAATATTTGTACGTGCATTCTTAATGTTTTATATATTTATTCTTTTTTTTAGGGAGGAGAGAGAGAGAGAGAGAAAGGGGGGAGGAGCAGGAAGCATCAACTCCCATATGTGCCTTGACCAGACAAGTGCAGGGTTTTGAACCGGCGACCTCAGTGTTCCAGGTCGATGATTTATCCACTGCGCCACCATAGGTCAGGCTGTACGTGCATTCTTTATGACATTTATTATGCAGTAAAGATACTGTTTATATGAAGTTCAGGCTAGAATAAGAAATAAGGCTCTGGCCTGGTAGCTCAGTTGGTTAGAGCGCCGTCCCAATACGCCAAGATGGAGGTTTCAATCCCCAGTCAGGGCACATACAAGAGTCAGCCAATGAATGCATGAATAAGTGGAACAATAAATCGCTGTTTCTCTTTCGCACTCCCCCCCCTTTCCTCTCTAAAATCAACTTTAAAAAGAATAACAAGGCCCTGGCCGGTTGGCTCAGCGGTAGAGCGTCGGCCTAGCGTGCGGAGGACCCGGGTTCGATTCCCGGCCAGGGCACACAGGAGAAGCGCCCATTTGCTTCTCCACCCCTCCGCCGCGCCTTCCTCTCTGTCTCTCTCTTCCCCTCCTGCAGCCAAGGCTCCATTGGAGCAAAGATGGCCCGGGCGCTGGGGATGGCTCTGTGGCCTCTGCCTCAGGCGCTAGAGTGGCTCTGGTCGCAACATGGCGACGCCCAGGATGGGCAGAGCTTCGCCCCTGGTGGGCGTGCCGGGTGGATCCCGGTCGGGCGCATGCGGGAGTCTGTCTGACTGTCTCTCCCTGTTTCCAGCTTCAGAAAAATGCAAAAAAAAAAAAAAGAATAAAAAAAAAAAAAGAATAACAAATATTTGAGATTTTGTTGTATTTATCCTATGTGCAAAATTACAATAAACTTATGTTTGAACAGTATCTTGGACATAGATATTTAAATAGGCATGTAAGAGAAAACCAGTACATTGTGTGTGTACAATGGGACATATTATGGGTGGCCTATGAATGTCCTGAAATTCTAGTTGACCACATTGTTTGCAAATACTAGGATAAATCGACCAAAGGTCTGACATAGTTAAACAAACCCAGTATTTACCATGTGGCTGAATATTTCACTTCCCCGGTATTCCAATATTTTACAAAAGATATAATGTAGCCAAGAAAAGATACTGGAAAATGAGGCATGGAAAATATTTAGTTTTTTCCAACTAAGACCAACCAGTTAAACCAAAATGAATGTTGCTGACATTATCTGGTCTATAGAAAGACCCACTCAAGCAGCTTACGCCCCAGATCTTGTGGGTAAAACATTTGGGTAAGGGAGAGAAAAAAGGGAATCAATGCATGGGCAAAGTATAACAAACACAAGAGGCATATGTTGCCCCATTCAGGGAGCATACAAGCACTGTACCAGGCTTGGCACCATGTCTTCTATAAGTATTCACACAATAAATATCAGCTAAATTGAATGGGCAAAAAGCAGCTAGGCTGAAGAAATAGAATGTTGTCACACCATCATCCAGCTATAAAAGTCACATGGAAAATCAGAGGGCACAGATAAATAGATGAGGGAAACAAAGGAAAAACAAACAAACTTTAGAAATTAACCAAATGCCAGGAAACCTCATGAGCCTCTGAGGTTTGGCCCTGGCCAACTTCCACAAGGGTCCCTTTTCCTTCCTGGTAGAGGGCCTGGGGATGGAGTCTATACTTGACTCTGTAAAGCTCTCACCATGTAAGAAATCCTGTTGGAATCATCTCCCCGCAAAGTCCATCTGTTCACTGAACAACTGTCTACTGATAGTCTTCTATGCAGGCCTTGGGCATCCAGCAGGAAACAAGACAGCAAGTTCTCTGCTCTTGCTGAACTTACCAGTGTAGAATTAGATAATAAATACACAAACAAGATCATTTCAAATGGTGGTATTAAGTAGGATATTAAAAACAAAGAGAAAAGCCTGACCAGGTGGTGGCACAGTGGATAGAGTGTCAGACTGGGATGCAGAGGACCCAGGTTCAAGACCCCGAGGTCGCCAACTTGAGAGTGGGCTCATCTGGTTTGAGCAAAAGCTCACCAGCTTGGACTCAAAGTCGCTGGCTCGAGCAAGGGATTACTCGGTCTGCTGAAGGCCCACGGTCAAGGCACATATGAGAAAGCATCACTGAACAACTAGGGTGTCGCAATGCGCAACGAAAAACTAATGACTGATGCTTCTCATCTCTCTGTTCCTGTCTGTCTGTCCCTGTCTATCCCTCTGACTCTCTCTCTGTCTCTGTAAAAAAACAACAAAGAAAAAAAAAGAAAATGAGAGATGAGATGGAGAAAGATGGAAGAAGTTGCTCATTTAAATAAAAACTCCATGAGGAGGCAAAGCTACCGTCCAACCACAGACCTTGCAGCAGAGCATTCCAGGCACAAGAAAAGCAAGGAACAGGCCTGGAGGCAGAAATAAGCATGGTGTGGTGAACCCAAGGGAGAGAGAGAAAGCCTCACCTCCCTCTGGTCTTTGTTCATGTTATTTTATGATGGTGCTGTTCCTAACTACCCTATTTTAAATTGCACCTACTAACCTGGACCCATTATTCTCTATCCCTCTTCACAATTTTTCTCCATTTACCATCTGATAGGCAGTATATATTATATATTAATTTCTACCTAGTCCTATAAAATATAAGTCCCTTAAGGGTAGGGATTTTGGTTACTTTAACCACTGCTGTATTGCTTGTACCAGGGGTCTCCAAACTGCGGCCCCCTGAGGCCATTTATCCGGCCCCCGCCGCACTTCCAGAAGAGGCACCTCTTTCATTGGTGGTCAGCAAGAGGAGCACAGGATGCGGATGTATCCTGTGCTCCTAGAGTACTGTATGTGGCGGCACTGCAAAGCACGGCGTCGCTCATGTACAGTATTACTTCCATTTTGTTTACTTTAAAATAAGATATGTGCAGTGTGCATAGGGATTTGTTCATAGTTTCTTTTATAGTCCAGCCCTCCAACGGTCTGAAGGACAGTGAACTGGCCCCCTGTATAAAAAGTTTGTACCTAAGGCCCTGGCCGGTTGGCTCAGTGGTAGAGCGTCGGCCTGGCATGCAGAAGTCCCGGGTTTGATTCCCGGCCAGGGCACACAGGAGAGGCGCCCATCTGCTTCTCCACCCCTCTCTGTCTCTCTCTTCCCCTCCGGCAGCCAAGGCTCCATTGGAGCAAAGATGGCCCGGGCGCTGGGGATGGCTCCATGGCCTCTTCCTCAGGTGCTAGACTGGCTCTGGTTGCGACAGAGCTACACCCCGGATGGGCACAGCATCGCCCCCTGGTGGGCGTGCTGGGTGGATCCCGGTTGGGCACATGCCGGAGTCTGTCTGACTACCTCCCCGTTTCCAGCTTCAGAAGAATACAAAAAAAAAAAAGTTTGTACCTATGTGGCACACAGTAGGCACTCAATAAATAGCACTGAAATAAATACAAGAAAAAAGTAAGGGAGGGAAGGAAGCAGGGAGAAAAGGAAAGAAAGAAGGAGGGAGGAAAAGTGGAAGGAGAGAAAGAAGAGTCAGTCACTGTGGCTAAAGCACAGAGTAAGGGTTGTAAAGCGAGGAAGCAACATGATCTAATTTGTAGTTTAAAAACCTCACCATAGCTGCTATGTGGGTAATCAATCAGAAAGAAGAAAGCAGGGACACTAGGGTAAGGAGTTAGAGATGAGGTAGCAAGGCAAGGTAGTGACGAGCATTGGTTAGTGATGGAGAGAAGTAGATTTAGGGTATTTCTCAAGGTAGCACCAAATAAACTTATTTAATAGACTAGATAAGTAGGGATCAAGGATATATTAGTTACGATTTATTGCTTCTCAGCTCCAAATTTACCCTTCATTGCCTGCTTTGTGAAAACTGACATACAGACAGCCAACAGGTATATGAAAAGATGCTCAACATCACTGATAATTAAGGAAATAACAATTAATACTACAATAAGATATCACCTCATACCTGTCAGAATGGCTATTATAAAAAAAACCAACAGAGAGTAAAGAGTCAGCAAGGACATGGAGAAAACAGAACCCTTATGCACTGTTGGTAGGAATGTAAATTGGTGCAACCACTATGGAAAACTACTAGTATAGGAGTTCCTCAAAAAATTAAAAATAGGCCCTGGCCGGTTGGCTCATTGGTAGAGCGTCGGCCCAGCTTGTGGATGTCCCACGTTCGATTCCCAGTCAGGGCACACAGGAGAAGCACCTATCTGCTTCTCCACCCCTCCCCCTCTCACTTCTCTCTCTCTCTCTCTCTCTCTCTCTCTCTCTCTCTTTCTCTCTCTCTCTCTCTCTCTTCTCCTCTCCTCCTGCACTCATGGCTCCACTGAAGCAAGTTGGCCCCGGGCACTGAGAATGGTTCCATGGCCTCCGCCTCAGGTGCTAAATAAAAAAAATAAAATAAAATAAAGTGGCTCCAGCAGCAACATAGCAAGGGCCTCGGATGGGCAGAGCATTGCCCACAGTGGGATTATCAGGTGGATCGCAGTCAGGGCTCATGCGAGAGTCTGTCTCTGCCTCCCTCTCACTAAAATTAAATTAAATTAAATTAAATATAAAATAAAATTAAAAATAGATACAATCCAGCAATTCCACTTTCCACTTCTGGGTATTTAACTGAAAAACATGAAAACACTAATTCAAAGAAATATATGCACCCCTATATTTATTATAGCACTATTTACAATAGCAAAGATACAGAAGCAACTTAAGTATCCACTGATAGAAGAATGGATAAAGAAGTGATACATATATATGAATACATGAAATATTACTCAGCCATAAAAAAAGAATAAAATCTTGCCATTTGTGACAACAGACAACATGGATAGACCTAGAGAGTAATACTCTAAGTTAAATAAGTCACAGAGAAAAAGACAAGTATCATGTATATATGGAGTCTAAAAACAAAACAAACCAGGGTTACCAGAGAGGGGAATGGTTGGGAGGATAGCTGAAATAGGTAAAGGGGATTAAGAGGTACACAGTTATAAAATCAGAAAGTCATAAAAATGTAATGTATAGCCATAGGAATATAGTCAATAATATTATAACTTTGCATTGTGATAGATGGTTAACTAGATTTATTGTGGTCATCATTTCATAATGTATATATATATCAAATCACTATGATATACATTTGAAACTAATAGGATATTGTATGCCAATTGTACTTCAATTTTAAGAAATGAACCCTTTAAGTATTTTCCCTTTGTCAGGTGCCATAATGTCAACCCACGTCTGAATAGGGCACTATAAAACTGCAAGAGGAAGGGGCTTTTCTTTCTGGTTCCTATGTGTTCCTCTTGACAGGATAAATAGAATATCAACAACTTCAGTATTTCTGATGCCCTATGCAGTGCTAGCCAACTTATTTAAAGACTTTTTTTAAAAGATTTTATTTATTGATTTTAGAGAGAGAAGAAAGTAGGGGGAGACATCGATCTGTTCCTGTATGTATGCTAATCGGGAATCAAACCCATACATAACCTTAGCAAAACAAACAAACCTTAGCATATCAGGATCATGCTTTAACCAACCCAACTATCCAGCCAGGGCTGGTAAATTTCAGTAAGAGAAAAGGCCATCTCAACAAAGAAAACAGTCACTGCAAAGGCACAGCAATGGGAAGGAGCCTGTCAGGAAAGAGTTCAAAACAAGTCTGACTGTTAACAGAGGAGTCTGTCAGATATTAGTAAGGAAATAAAAATAGGGAGATTGATGACAGTTTAGATCAGCGGTTCTCGACCTGTGGGTCGCAACCCACAGGTCGAGAACCGCTGGTTTAAATTCACTCACCGGTTAAATAAGTACTCAAAAGCCCTTATGGTAAAGGATGCTGAGTGCTGCCCTCAAGCAGCTTGCAGAGGGAGATAAGAATATTTATACAAATGAAAATTTAATAACTGTACGATAATTTGAAAAAGTTATAATATAGAATTAACAGCCCTGGCTGATGGCACAGTGGATGGTGTTGACCCAGAGCACCAAGGCTGGAACAATCCTCAAGATTGTTCAAAGTCGTTGGACCTGTGGAGTTTCATTTAGGACTGTCCTGGAAAACATCTAAAATATTTGACTCCTAGGTTTTCAGCTTCTCATCATCCCCATCTCAATTCAAGGAAGAAAAATGAATTTCATAACAAAATGTAAGTACATAAAATTATCTTTTACTTTATACTCTTATAGAGTTTTACCCAATATTTTTTGTTCTTTTAAGAAATTAAGAAGTCACATCTCTTGCCGAAAGCTGGGTTGGTATGAAAGAAACTCTCCTAATATGTTTTAGAATGCTGATCCCCTGGCTCTAGCAAAGCAAGATCAGAAATAACCAACCTCACTCCTATTTCTATTTCTCTGAGTATAGGATAGAACATTCCATTCTTTTCACTCCTGGGAGCCCTACCTCCAAATATCCAAAGGCAGAAGCTGTATCTTTTTTTTTTTTTTTTTTAGATTTTATTTATTCATTATAGAGAGGAGAGAGAGAGAGAGAGAAGGGGGGAGGAGCAGGAAGCATCAACTCCCATATGCGCCTTGACCAGGCAAGCCCAGGGTTTTGAACCGGCAACCTCAGCGTTTCCAGGTTAACGCTTTATCCACTGCGCCACCACAGGTCAGGCCAGAAGCTGTATCTTAAGTGAGGCCCAACAATTAAAATGGAAGAGACTTTTGCCAAAACTACTTGAAACACGATTCAGGCAATGGAGGAGAATGGCAACATGGAAACACAATGGGGTTTGGAGCCAAGATGACTTGGGTTCCAACCTTAGCACACAGGACTTATAGATTTCATGCCCCCCCCCTTTTTTTTTTTCTTTTTTTTTTTTTAGTGAGAGAGAAACAGTCAGGGATAGACAGATAGGAAGAGAGAGAGATGAGAAGCATCAACTCATTGCGGCACCTTAGTTGTTCATTGATTGCTTTCTCATGTGCCTCGACCAGGAGGCTCCAGCTGAGCCAGTGACACCTTGCTCAAGCCAGCGACCATGGGACTATGTCGACGATCCCATGCCCAAGCTGGTGACCCTCCGTTCAAGCTGGTGAACCCACACTCAAGCTGGATGAGCCTGCCCTCAAGCAGGATGAGTGTGTAATCAAGCCGGCGGCCTCGGGATTTCGAACCTGGGTCCTCAGCGTCCCACGTTGATTCTCCAGCCTCTGCACAACTTGGTTAGGCAGACTTTGTGTTCTTAACAAGTAAGCAGTGGAAGCAGGACTTGACTCCAGTTCTAAATGACTCAAGTCTAGTGTTCTTTCCCCTTTGCCATTCATTTCAGAATGTTACTGTTACTGGTAGGGAGAAAGGTAAAGATCAGATAGTATATAACAAAGGGCAGGACTTGGCACACACTGCATTCTTCAATGTCAGGTGCTTTTCGCTAGCTCGGTTCATTCATCATCATGATAATAGGAGCTATTTATTCACCACCTACTTACAGGCAGGATACGGTTTATAAAATACTAAGTACAGGGCCTGTCACACAATAAGCACTCAATAATTGATGGCTACTTATACAGAAATCTTAACTTCTTAACAGAGTTTAGGAAAGTCTGGCTTCTTACAGGAAACCGAGTGGAACACAAGTTAACCAGGCAGAAAAAGGGGAAGAACATGCCAGAGTGGGCATTTCTCAGAGAAAGGCAACGTGGAAAAGGCATGTACATGAATAAGCACAGTGCATTCAGGGAAGTTCAAGTCATTCAGCAAAGTTAGAAAGGACAGAAATACATGAAAGGAGCAGAAAATGAGACTAAAAAGGCAGGCAGGTCTTGGTACACACAGAATGCTTCGATTTCATCTTATGGATGGGAGAATCCAACGAAAACTTTAAAACAGGGAAAAGGACACAGATCTATGCTTCAGAATGATCAGTGGTAGAGCACTTGATTGCAAAGACAGTGTGAATGGAGGGCAGAAAGCAGAATTGCAAAGAAACTAAGGATGACACCCAAGTTTTTGACCTGGAAAAGTAAACATTCTAAAGTAGGGAGTATATGGAGTGGGTTGAAAAAAGAAGCCTAGTTTTGGACTTACTAAGCTACAGCTATCTAGGGAAACCATGGGGAGGTCTGGAGCAGAGTCAGGGTTAGAGACACAGACTAGTGAGCCCCCTCACGGTCATGACAGCTGGAGTCCTGGGTATGAATGAGATGACTCAGCAAGTGTATGTGAAGTGAGAGGAGGGCTAATGACAGATATCGATATCGGGAATACCCACATCAGGAAGAAGAGAAAAAGCCCAAGAGACAGCATAAGAAGGAACTGTTAGGGAGACAGAAAAAACTGATGCTATAAATGCTAAAGAAGGAGAGCGTTTTAAAAAGACAGTGGTGCACAGTATCCAGTGCTATGTCCAGTGGGTACTTTGCAGTCTGAAAGCAGAAGTCATTGTGGCCTTGCAGACAGCTGTTTCAGAGGCTTGATGAGACAGAGCAATGAACTGAGTAATGAGCAAAGGAAAAAAGGTAAGATAAATGAACTGTAGGCTACACGTCTAGGATCAACAAGAGGGAGAGAGTACCAGAACATGATAGCAAGCAGATTCCAGTACAGCTGCTGCCTTTAAGATGAGAGAAACTTGGCGTTATTCACTACAGCCTAGTGTTAAGTGAGAGGCTAAACTTGAGAAAAGAGAAAGACAAAAGAATATAAATGAGTAGATCAGTCAATGAAGTAAACTCCCAAGATCCCAGAACAGCAGATGGGATTGAGAACACAATCAGTGGGCTAGAATGTGGAAGAGGAGGGGGATACTTCTTCCTCTGAGAAAGGAAGAAAGGGGATAAGGGTGGGAACTGATATAGATAAGTCTGTGAATGTTGAGGAGGCAAGCTGAGGGGGGTTGGCTTTCCTTCCAAGCTAATGAGAATGAAAGATGCTAGACTTGGTTCTTACCTTTGCTTCACAGTCCTCTTTAAGAAACTGATGAAAGCTGTAGACTCTGTCCCCCAAAAAGGCACACAAGCACTCATACTCAACCTGTGTATCCAAAGATTCTGTCAGCTTTGAGACTATGGAATTCCAAAGAAAAGGCCTTTCACAAGCAATCTTGTTCACAGAAAAGCAACTAATTTATTGGAAGCACATAGATATTTAAAAATTCATTTAAACCTCTATGATATACTCAATCACCAAAAAGAGATGGACTATTGGTACACAAAAGCACTTATTAGACTTTCTAGGAATACAAATATAGGAGACCGTTTTGCCTTTAGAAAACATAGAATATAGACAGGAAGTGACAGCCTTGGACTTAGCCATAGCTTTAGATAAAATTAGTATTTTTTAAAAGATGAAACAAAATCTAGAAGTGAAGGGAGACAAGAATCAGACCCTTAAGTCTAAAGATAGCGGACTGGAAAAGGCTGGTGGTAACTGCAACTCAAAGGAAAAGAGGATGCAAGAGAACTTTTCAAGGAGGAACCAAAAGGATTTGCTCACTAAGCACAAATGAAGGACTAAGACAGCGCTTTTCAACTGATATGCTGCAAGAATTTTTAAAACATGCAATACCTGACTATTTAGTCAGGGGCACTGACTCTTTTCCCTTAGATTATCAAATAAAAAGATGACAACAGTCAACACCATAATAGTCGTCTGGTGCAAATTAATCAAAATTATAGGTTTTTTTGGTCAAATTCGCAAAAATATATATTTTTGGTGTGCTGCAGTATTTTAGTATTTTAGTAAATTATATTTACTAAAATATAATTTCATCTATATTTTCATCTCATGTGTTCCATGAGATGAAAAAGTTGAAAATAGCTGGACTAAGAAAAGAGTTGAAAACTATTTGAAGGTTCTGAGCATCTACATGTGCCTTTTCATAGCTTGTGGATGATTGAGTCTCAGAAATCATGCTTAAATAATTTCAGAATCATTTGCCAGAACCTTCAGGCTCGGAAATGTGCACGTGCCAGATGTTTGTAAGAAACAAACCAGCTACTCTTCTCTGCTCTAGTCAACTACTTGCAGTGACCCAACATGTGCTGAACTAAGGGTAAAGGGTGTCAACAGGAGTAACTAAGGACAGAGTGAGGTCTTATTTTTTAAAAATATATATATGTCTATATATAGACTAGGTGGTAGAGCAGTGGTCACAATGTTGGCCTGGGATACTGAGGACTCAGGTTCGAAACCCCGAGGTTGCCAGCTTGAGCACAGGCTCATCTGGCTTGAGTGCGGGGTTGCTGGCTCGAGCATGTGATCATAAACATGACCTCATGGTTGCTGACTTGAGCCCAAAGGTCACTGGCTCAGCTTGAGCCCCGGTCAAGGCATGTACGAGAAACAATCAATGAGCAACTAAAGTGCCACAACTACGAGTCGATGCTTCTCGTCTCTCTCTCTTCTTGTCTGTCTGTTTCTCTCTCTCTCAAAAGAAAAAAATTATTTAAAAAAAAAAAAAACATACACACACACACACACACACACATCTGCTCACAAATATTAGGGATATTTCAAAATGAATATAAAGCGATAAAAAAAGCATTTGAAGGCCCTGGCCGGTTGGCTCAGTGGTAGAGCATCAGCCTGGCATGCAGAAGTCCCGGGTTCGATTCCCGGCCGGGGCACACAGGAGAAGCGCCTATCTGCTTCTCCACCCCTCCCTTTCTCCTTCCTCTCTGTCTCTCTCTTCCCCTCCCGCAGCCAAGGCTCCATTGGAGCAAAGATGGCCTGGGCTCTGGGGATGGCTCCATGGCCTCTGCCTCAGGCGCTAGAATGGCTCTGATTGCGGCAGAGCAACGCCCCCTGGTGGGCATGCCCGGTGGATCTCGGTTGGGCGCATGCGGGAGTCTGTCTGCCTCCCCGTTTCCAGCTTGGAGGGGGGGAGCATTTGATTTATTTCTTATTTATTTATTTATTTATTTACAGAGACAGAGAGAGAGTCAGAGAAAGGGATAGATAGGGACAGACAGGCAGGAACGAAGAGAGATGAGAAACATCAATCATCAGTTTTTCGTTGTGACACCTTAGTTGTTCATTGATTGCTTTCTCACATGTGCCTTGGCCACGGGCCTTCAGCAGACCGAGTAACCCCTTGCTCAAGCCAGTGACCTTGGTCCAAGCTGGTGAGCTTTGCCCAAACCAGACGAGCCTCTGCTTAAGCTGGCGACCTCGAGGTCTCAAACCTGGGTCCTCCGCATCCCAGTTCAACACTCTATCCACTGCCTGGTCAGGCTTGATTTTTTTTTATTAAACAAAAACATCAGGCCCTGGCCGGTTGGCTCAGCGGTAGAGCATCGGCCTGGCGTGCGGGGGACCCGGGTTCGATTCCCGGCCAGGGCACATAGGAGAAGCGCACATTTGCTTCTCCACCCCCCCTCCTTCCTCTCTGTCTCTCTCTTCCCCTCCCGCAGCCAAGGCTCCATTGGAGCAAAGATGGCCCGGGCGCTGGGGATGGCTCCTTGGCCTCTGCCCCAGGCGCTAGAGTGGCTCTGGTCACGGCAGAGCATCGCCCCCTGGTGGGCAGAGCGTCGCCCCTGGTAGGCGTGCCGGGTGGATCCCGGTCGGGCACATGCAGGAGTCTGTCTGACTGTCTCTCCCCGTTTCCAGCTTCAGAAAAAAAAAAAAAAAAAAAAAATCAGAAAAGCAAACAACAAGTCAAAGAAAGTTGTTTGATTATGCAAATAAGATGCAAAACAAACTTTTATTTCATTGGTGAAAATGCACTATACAAAAGGCTGAAAGTACTGGAGTATCTGCATGTTCTCTGATCTTGAAGGTGCACATCCTGTAATTTCCCAGCCCTTGCAATGCCCCTGCAACATGATTTGCCAAATGCAAAGCCTGGAGATCCACAGGACGTCTTGAAGCTGGTCAAACACAGACGACAGTGGCAACAGCACTTGGAATATCGCAAAGTGTGATTAGCAAACTGTGAAATCGCTTTCAAGAGACTGGTACAGTACAAAGAAGAAGGCAGGGTTGCCCATCTGCCACAACAGCAAGAGATGACCACTACTTGACCCTACTGGCAAGAAGGACCAGGCGCAGCAATGCTACAGAGCTGCAGGGACAGTTTCTTGCTGCCACTAGATGACAGATATGCATCAAGACCATACAAAATCGGCTCCATCGTTTTGGACTGCATGCCCAGCAACCAATGGTATGCATTCTGTTATCTGCTGAACACCATAGAACCAGCAGAAGTTGGCTGATGTGCATTGTCATTGGACCCGTGATGAGTGGTCAACTGTCCTCTGATGAATCATGGTTCAGTCTGCAGCCTGACAATCATGTGTCCTGATCTGGCGTGAATAAAGAACACGGGAGAATCCACGTTTCATGTGAGAAAGAAACTTCTTCGGTGGTGGTGGAATCATGGTGTGGACTGGCATCAGCATCAGTGGTCATATCGATCTCGTCATCAGAAATGAATCGCTGACTGCTGTCAGATATTGAGATGAGGTCCTGCACCCTATAGTGGTATCCTATGCTGGAGCAGTTGGAAACAACTTTCTTTTCATGGGTGATAATGCAAGGCCCTCCATGCACATGTCATCAACAACATGCTTCAGGAGGCAAGAATCGAACGCATGCACTGGCCTTCACGTTCTCCAGACCTGAATCTCATTGAACATGCTTGGGATGCACTGGGAGAACATCTGACAAACCGTCCAATGCCTCCCACACACTTGTAGAGCTGGAAGTTGACCTGGAGCAAAAGTGGCAGAGGATCCCACAAGAACTGCTGGACAGTCTGGTCCTGTCCATGCCCCATCGCTGTCAGTGTGTTGGGGCAGTCTTGGGTGACCATGCACCCTACTGAACAGTCAATGAGTTGAACTCTCGTCCAGTTTGACATGCTTCTTCTGTTCACCCCCACCAACAGGTCACTGCTACTCAATCACAATAATTGAGTTTGCATCTCATTTGCATAACCAAACAACTTTCTTTGACTTGTTTGCTTTTCTTATGTTCTAGTTTAATAAAAAAAAAATCAAATGCTTCTTTTTTTAATCATATTATAGTCATTCTGAAATATTCCCTAATTTTTGAGCAATATATATTATATATATGCAAATTGATTCCATTCATCACTTTATATATAACTATACTCTGCTAAGTTACATATGATGTCAAAAACAGCCAAGTCACTATGTGTCACTATCAGAAACAATAAAGATTACACATATCCAGCACTTAGGGCATGCCACACATTACACTCAGTGTTTCTCCTATTATCTCATTTTAAACATTACAAATCTAATAAGGTTGTCATACCTTTTTTAAGTGTTGAAGACACTAAACCAAGGAGGTTACGCAGCCTGTCCAAGGTCACAGAGCTAGTAAATGACAGGCCAGGACTTGAACTCAGGCTCACCAGATGGCAAAACCTGTGCCTCTCAAATGATTACACAACCCCGCCTTATGCCAAATCAAATCCCCAAGACAGACTGAGTCAATACAGCATGGTGGTTAAGAACACAGACATCAAAGACAGACAGACAAGACAGAGACTTTATGTTTCAATTTAAGACAAATTGAAATGAGCAAAAATTTATTGCACTCCTAAAACAATAAAGGCAGAAACAGTTGGCATCTATTTAAAGAAGTGAAGTATAGCCTGACCTGTGGTGGCACAGTGGATAAAGTGTCGACCTGGAAATGCTGAGGTCGCCGGTTCGAAACCCTGGGCTTGCTTGGTCAAGACACATATGGGAGTTGATGCTTCCAGCTTCTCCCCCCTTCTCTCTCTCTGTCTCTCTCTCCTCTCTCTCCCTCTCTGTCTCTCTCCTCTCTAAAAATAAATAAATAAAGTAAAAAAAAAAATCTAAAGAAAATAATAAATAAAATATTAAAAAAAAAGAAGTGAAGTATAAATGACCTCACTTCTTTTTTTTTTTTTTTTTAATTTTATTTATTCATTTTAGAGAGGAGAGAGAGAGGGAGAGAGAGAGAGAGAGAGGAGAGAGAGACAGTGGGAGGAGCTGGAAGCATCAACTCCCATATGTGCCTTGACCAGGCAAGCCCAGGGTTTCGAACCAGCGACCTCAGCATTTCCAGGTCGACGCTTTATCCACTGCGTCACCACAGGTCAGGCGACCTCACTTCTATAAGAGCTTGCACTGAGGTAATTTAATAATTTATAATTTAAATTATTATAAAATATATGATTGACAAAAATGACATGAACTGTAAACGCTGTAAGGTTTGAAACAAGAGAGCTCTCAGTGGTCAGCATCAGTTTTATTAAAAAGGTAGTACTTCACGCCTGACTGGGCGGTGGCGCAGTGGATAGAGCATCAGACTTGGATGCAGAAGGACCCAGGTTCGAGATCCCGGGGTTGCCAGCTTGAGCGCGGGCTCATCTGGCTTGAGCAAAGCTCACCAGCTTGGACCCAAGGTCACTGGCTCGAGCAAAGGGTTACTCAGTCTGCTGAAGGCCTGCGGTCAAGGCACATATAAGAGGGCAATCAATGAACAGCTAAGGTGTCGCAACGAAAAACTGATAATTGATGCTTCTCATCTCTGTTCCTGTCTGTCTGTCCCTATCTATCCCTCTATCTGACTCTCTCTCTCTGTCCCTGTGAAAAAAATTAAAAATAAATAAAAAGGTAGTACTTCAGCCTGACCAGGCGGTGGCGCAGTGGATAGAGCGTCGAACTGGGGTGTGGAGGACCCAGGTTTGAGATGCAGGCTCATCTGGTTTGAGCAAGGCTCACCATCCTGAGCCCAAGGTAGCTGGCTCGAGCAAGGGGTCACTGGGTCTGCTGTAGCCCCCCCTCAAGGCACATACGAGAAATCAATCAGTGAACAACTAAGGAGCCGCAAGGAAAAATTAATGTTTCTCATCTCTCTCCCTTCCTGTCTGTCTATCCCTATCTGTCCCTCTCTCTGTCTGCCACAAAAACCAAACAAACAAACAAAAAAAGGCAGTACTTCAGCTGAACTCAAAGAATTATGAGAAATTTTACCCACAAACAGGACAGAGCATTTCAAAGAACATTACTAAATTAATCATGAGAGGAAACTATGGTAAACTGTACAAATATAGTGTGATGGCCCTTTTTATAGCCAATCATCTGAACTAGCAACCCTGAGGTGGTAATTTCTACACAGGCCAGGAACGAAAGCAGCCACCGAGAACAGGGCTTGGATTCTCTCTTTCTTTTGTGTGTGTGTGTGTGTGTGTGTGTGTGTGTGTGAGAGAGAGAGAGATAGAGAGAGAGAGAGAGAGAGAGAGAGAGAGAGAGAGGAAAGAAATGAGAAGCATCAACTCATGGCTGTTTGACTTTAGTTGTTCAATGATAGCTTCTCATACGTGCCTTGACCTGGGGGCTCCAGCTGAGTTAGTGACCTCTTACTCAAGCCAGCCTTGGGCTTCAAGCCAGAGACCTCTGCACTCAAGCCAGCAACCTTAAGATATTAATGATCCCTTGTTCAAGCCAACATCCCTAAGCTCAAGCAGGCCATCCTTTGCTAACGTGGCCACCTCGCACTCAAGACGGCCAATGTATGCTCAAGCTGTGAGCCTGCACTCAAACTGGAGACCTCAGGGTTTTGAACCCTAGTCCTCAGGATCCTGGGTCAGCACTCTATCCACTGTGCCACCACTGGTCAGACATGAAGGGATTCTCTTATTCAAAAATCCAGCTCAATGCTATGGGACTGTCAAAGAATAAGATTAATTAAAAAAAAAATTGGGGGCCTGACCTGTGGTGGCGCAGTGGATAAAGCATCGACCTGGAACGCTGAGGTCACTGGTTCAAAACCCTGGGCTTGCCTGGTCAAGGCGCATATGGGAGTTGATGCTTCCTGCTCCTCCCCACTTTCTCACTTTCTCTCTCTCTCTCTCTCTCTCTCTGTCTCTCTCTCTCTCTCCCCCCCCTCTCTAAAATGAATAAATAAATTTTTTTTAAAAATCTGGAACTAGGGCATCCAAATAAGCACTCTCCTTCCCAGTAAGCTGAAGCATTCTTCTAACAGACAGAATTCATCTGCCACTTCTCTTTTGGAACTGCCTTCAAAACCAATTCACAATCATTCTAATTTTTTTACAGTCACGACTAAAATCAGTTTATAATAACTGTAATTTTTTCAATCACAATTAGTTTGGACTCCAAAAGAATATTAACCAGCTTTCTTTACTTGACTCCAAGTAACCATAAAATGAAATTCCACCTTCAAAGAATTAAAATTTGCCACTATGAGCATTTTCAAAAGAATGTGCCACAGGCTCTGATAGCAATTTGTAAAGATGAGTTCCAATGAAAGAGGAGTACAGCCCACCAAAAATGAACATAATGCAAGTTTTTGGAAAGTAAATCACTTAGATAACACTGGTTTGGGTTATTTAAAAATCCACACAACTGCTTTCCTTAATGCTCCAAGCATCAGGTATGCTTACATGTAATTTTCTGATAAAGGTACATCTTATGAATTGACTATGCTATAGATCTGGGGAGAAGTGGCCCACTTTCCCATTGTAGGAAAAGCAGGAGGGATTTGCCAGTGTCCTGGTAGCTCAATGCTAGTTGCCAGTTTCTGAAATTGTGAAATATGATTCCTATCCATTATCTTCCCCTTTTCCTCTTCAACTCCCCCACCTCTTCCCCACTCTTAAAGAAGATTTACTTCAACTCCCAGGACTTGGCCCTTTCTCATCCCTCCACCTTTGAGGTGGACTCAGTACCTGTGCTTTAAGATAGGTGATGAAACAGATAAGAGAAAGGGAGGATGTGACTGTGTTTGTGCTCAGAGAAGTGTTCAAACAAGAAAAGGGAGGATCCCTTCCTGTAAGTGTTATTTTATCTCAAACACCTTTCTAGTTGTCATCTTTGGACTGTTCTTAGACACTGAAAGAACTCCACTGCGTCTCATGTGCTCACTGTTTTGTTGGTAATTTTTAAAAATTGTTTTTAGAGAATCACATCAATTTGTTGTTAGTTATTCACGCATTCACTGGTTGATTCTTGTATGTACCCTGGCCAGCGATTGAACCTGCAACCTTGGCATATCAAGAAGCTCGAAGCAACCAAGCTACCCACCCAAGTCTTGTTGGTATTTTTGCGTGTGTGTGACAGAGACAGAGAGACAGAGAGAGGGATAGATAGGGACAGACAGACAGGAAGAGAAAGATGAGAAGCATCAATTCTTTGTTGCGACTCCTTAGTCTCCTTAGTTGTTCACTGACTGCTTTCTCATATGTGCCTTGACCAGGAAGAGGCTAGAGCCAAGTGAGTGATCCTTGCACAACCCAGTGACCTTAGACTTCAAGCCAGCGACCATGAGGTCATGTCTATTATCCCACGCTTAAGCCAGCAACCCCACGTTCAAGCTGGTAAGCTCACACTCAAGCCAGATGAGCCCGCGCTCAAGCCGGTGACTTCAGGGTTTTGAACCTGGGTCCTCCGCGTCCCAGTCCGACACTCTATCCACTGTGCCACTGCCTGTTCAGGCTTGTTGGTATTTTTAAATGATTTCCCTACCAGACTCAAAAGTCTTTATAAGTTAATATAGTACCTTGCTCACCTCTATATCCCTAGCAAGTAGCAGGCACAAAATAAATGTCTAGATGAAATACATGAATGGTAGGTTTGAAAGAGAATCAACCAGACTATTTGGAATTGTAGCATACAACTGGTTTATAGCCTTTCTTCAGAATAAAAATTAGAGTTAAAAGTTTGTGCAATCAGAAAGATTGCACAATCGGAAAGATATTAAATCACTCAATGGTAACAGATGGCAGAATTACATGGTAGCTTAGGATGATGGCACTTTACATGAGCAACTTTAGACAAAACACTTAACCTTTCTTGTGTCTATTTTCCCCTCAAACCAAAAGAGGGGGGAATAGGAGAAGTGATAATATCTATAATACTTAATAATCACAAAGTCATAGTGAAGCTCAAATGACATGATATATAAGATCATTACACAAATATAACACGTTATCAGACAGATTTAAAGAAATAATTCTCGTCCCTGGATGGTGGCTCAGTGGATAGAGTGTCCACCCAGCATATAAATATCCTGGGTTCAATTCCCAGTCAGGGCACACAAGAGAAGCAACCATCTGCTTCTCTTCCCCTCCCACTCCCTCTTATCCCCTTCTTCCCCTCCAACAGCCAGTGGTTTGATTGGTTTGAGTGTGGCCCCGGACACTGAAGATAACTCTGTTGGTCCCAGCACATCAGCCTCAGGTGCTAAAAATAGCTCAGTACTCAAGCATTGGCCCCAGACTGGCTGGGGAACATGTGAGAGTCTGCCTCACTATCTCCCCTTCTCTAACCTAAATAATAATAATAATTACTATCATCATTATTATTAGCATTTGTGTTTTTTATGTGCATACACTTAACTAAAACATATGAATAAAGTTCAGACAAAAAAGCCTATTGTCAAACATATAATAAATATAATAATTTATATACATCACTGGCCGGTTGGCTCAGTGGTAGTGCATGTGGAAGCCCAGCATGTGGAAGTACCGGGTTCGATTTCCAGTCAGGGCACACAGGAGAAGTGATCATCTGCTTCCCTCTACCCCCATCTCTCTCCCTCTCTCTTCTTCTCTTGCAGCCATGGCTCAAATGGTTTGAGCAAAGTTAGCCTCAGGTGCTGAGGATGGCTCCATGGCCTCTGCCTCAAGCATTAAATTAGTTCGGTTGCTGAGCAATGTAGCAGTGGCCCAGACAGGTAGAGCATTGCCTGGTAGGGGGCTTGCCAGGTGGATCCCAGCCAGGGAACATGCAGGAGTCTGTCTCTGCCTCCCTAATAAAAAGAAAATAATTAAAAAAAAATTTTTTTTCCAATAAGATCCTTGTAGAAACCACCCATCTTTCAATTTGTCTATAGAAAAGCTTGTGACTAAGTATACGTTCAATTTTAAATGATTCTCCAGAGAGTGTCAGACTATTTTTCTTGGTGCAGAAGCAGGAAGCTTTCACAACCAAGTCCACGCTGACCTGAAGCACTGGCCACAGCACTGGGCTCTGCACCCAGCTCTGCGGCAAACAGCCTGAGGAGGCACAAACCTGCATTTCAGCACAGAGTTGACTGATCTATGACCAAAGCCTGCAGCTAAAAATACAGGTGAACACAAAAATAATTCTTTAACAGTATACCACTCAGACTATCAGGCTACCATAATGGGAACCTAACAAATAAAAAAAGAATAAAATCAAGGAATGATTGCACCAAAGCTAGCAATACATGATAAACACACAGTTAAAAGCACCTTCTCTTTTTAGAAGAAAAATGTACTTTTGTCAGAGCAGTAACTATAGAGAAAATGTAAGACAAAAGCTGGTTACAAATATGCTACGGACATCACAGATAACACCATGCTATAGATTTAGGGCTATTGGGTTGTTTCAACTTCACTTGAATTCCTAAAAATATCTACCTACTTCTCCAGCAACCATTCTCTGTACTTTAAGCAAGAGCAAAGCAGATGGCCAAGATGCTGACACTGCAGGCCCAAGGTTTTTCAACTTTGTTTTTTCCAGTTATCCACTGCTAAAAGAGATGAAAATACAGAACAGTGTAGTATAAATCTATAAGAAACCAACTGAAGCTAAGTCGTATGCCACCCCAAACAATCCCACATTGGAGAGCAAACCATGCACTTGTCTCTAAAAATGTTTAAGCCTTGGCATTCAGTTTGTAGGAGTCTGACACCTTTCTGAGGGAGAGAGAGGTGAGCTAATCACCGTGAGTCCTAGAAATACTGTCCCTCAGAATCATCTCTAGAAACATCCAGAGAAGTAAGCAATAATCAGCTGGAAGCAGAAACTGTACCAAGAAGAAGAAGCTTCCAGGATTTCCCTCTAGGTGTAAAAACAATCAACTCCTATTTTTAATCTTGTTCTGACATAAACATCCAGCCAAACCTCTCACTTTCTGGCTGATCAAAGATAGCTGAATTGTTACTAAAGCAACTGTTTCAAAGGTCAGAACTGAATGGAAGTCATCACAGATTTAAAGACACTTCTTTAGGCCCTACCCAGGTAGCTCAGTTGGGTAGAGCATTCTTCCAGTACACCAAGGTTGTAGGTTCAATCCCCAGTCAGGGCATATACAAGAATCAACCAATGAAAGTGTAAGTAAGTGGAATACCAAATTGATGTTTCTCTCTCTCTCTCCACCCCCTCTTCCTCTCTCTCTAAAATTAATAAATAAATAAATTTTAAAAAATAAAAATAAAGACAATGCTTAATTGAATAAAAGAATAAAGTATGTTGAGAGGCAGAACAGATGGCAATGCCCTAAACATAAACTCATCTGCTACCACTGATTTTGAGGATGCCCATAGTGTAACTTCACAACTGATTAACTGAAAAATATACTGCTCACAAAAATTAGAGGAATTTTGAAATGAATATGAGGCTATAAAATATCCCCTAATTTTTGTGAGCAGTATATGTTAGTAATTAAATGCAAATGAAAACAGCACCTCCCTATACACTGAGAAAACCTAACAGAGTTATTAATAATTTCCTTCCACATCAAACTGGATTTATAACTCAAATCTACTTCTGGTAATAATGGGGGAGGGAGGGAGGTAATGTCTCCAGAAGTAAACAAAAAGTTCAAACTCTCCTAGGAACTTGTCACATTCTTCTTTTCCTATCAACAATTTTTAGCCCACATGAGAAATGCTAGTGAATAGGGCTTTTGGCAAGGAACTCAATAATAATATGCAACTGCGGGGCCACCACCACAATACTGACATCAAGCTTGGACAAAATGCTGCTTTTGTCTCAGAAGCAGCATATGATGAAAACAGGAACTTTATGAGAACTGATCACAACTGCACAAGAAGCCTGATCACATGCCCACAACAGAGCAATGTTTCCCTCATTGTTATCCAAGAGACTTCTCTAATAACTGGGGCTTGATTTATTCCCTTTTAATTCTCAAAATAATTCCCTCCTAATACCAATCCATTGTCCAAAGAAAGAGGGTGCCAGCCAGGATTTGCGTATAACCTCTCCTTCCTTCTTCAAAGACTCCAAAAGGTGATCGGATGCGGAAAATTCAGCCCGAATACAGGTACCAGGAAAAAAAAAATCCTTATGACAAAGGTGGTCTTAAAGCAGCACCGCGTGTGTCTCTCTGGGTTAAAGCCGCTGCTTCTAAACTCCTCAGGACCCTCACTGGTCCGCCCTGCTTCTATCTCACTCCTGTCACCGGGGAGGCACCTCTCATTGTTAAAGGTGGAGAAAGAAGAAATGCCGCAGATTTCCCATGTGTCTTTCTCTTTTTTTGAAGGGAGGGGGGAGGGGCTGGAACAGGCAAGGGGCCCTCCCCTCAAAATGGGTAGAGGACAGGAGAAAGCTGTCAGCCGCCCGGCTCACAGCCTCGCCCCCACCCCCGCCGCGCCCGGACCGAGCGGAGGGCACAGCTTTGTCTCGGGTTTTGGGGGGCAGGGAACGCAGAAGCAGCCGGGCCGGGGAAGGGCCGCTCCCCCGCCTAACCCCCTCCCACAGAACACAATGAGCGACATGGGACACCCACTGCACCGGTGGGAGAGGAGGGAGGACGACCCCTCGCAGCCCGGGCCAGATTTCCGGCATCCTCCTCCCCTCGCCAGCACGGCCACCAGGGCGCGCGGCGGGGACCGGCCTCCCTCCCGCACGCTCCGAGCGGCGCCCGGGTTCACACCCCGCCCGCTCCTACCCTCTGAGAGCTCCAGCTCCAGCTCCGCCAGCTGCGCCCGCACTTCGGGGGGCAGAGCTGCCACCGCGGCCGGCGTGGGGTCCAGGCCACGCTCCGCCATCCCGGCTCCGTCAGCCACACTCCGGAAGACAAGAGAGGGGGCCGAAGGAGGGACGGACTGACGCGGGCCCACACCCCGGCTACAGGATCCGGCTCCGGCCGCCGAGCGCCGTCAGCACCGTTGCTACCGCTGCCGCCATGAGCAAAGGTCACGTGAGCGCGCCGGCCCCGCCCCCTGGCTGAGGACGCACCGCCTCCACAGCTTAGTCAAACTCAGAGCTCGCGGCCTTTCGGCGCCCTCTCCTGGGAAACTTCTGAAAAGACGAGCCCAAGCCCGCCACCCGCAATTCTCCAGCACAAAACAGGCTTTAGGTGTTAATGATGGGAAAACGCAACGTTTAACCTTTTATGAACTCATGTGCACGAACTTTTCAGATGTGCCTTGCTATACTTTTCCAGATCTCTTAAATTAGCAATGTATACTTTTTTATCTTGCCCCTTCCTCCCTTTGACCCTTATTGCCACCTCCCCATTTATAGGGTTCTGAACCCAGGCACTTACTTCTTTTATTGGGGTTTACAGGTCCCATTTGCCAGGAGCACTTTTGCTTCCATTTCAGTTCTATCATTTGTGACAATGAAGAGAATCAAGTTAATCCTGCCTACATTTCTACCTACTTAAAAGAGGGGAATGTAGTCTTCCTTATCTTTATATCTTTCTACGTGTATAACAATATGTATTCCAAAAATATTTATATTTTAATTCAGTATTAGGAAGATCCAAATATTTGTGTACTTTTGCCAGGAAGTACCGAGCAGTTGCTTAAATTGTCATTCATATTCTTTCTTTAATAATATTAAATCTTTTTTTCAATGTCAAAATACCCCTTGAAAATTTGGGGAATTCTGATGTTTTCACTTCCCTTCATGCTGATCCTTAAGTTGTTCTTTAAAAGAACATGCCCCAACATTTATGACTTTCTAGTAAGTACACCATTTATGGGCTGGGAGAAAAAAAAATTTTTTTAAGTTGAGAGAAATATTTTAGGTAAATGAGGAGAGATAGGGCCCAGCTACCCTGATCACTCTAGGCAAAACCCAAACAATCACAAGCTATATGATTGAGACCATAGACTGCCCAGTGATCACAGATACACACATGGGAGAGCCCAGCCCAAATGACCAATACACATGAGCAAAAAATGGATACCATTTTAAGCAGTTAAGTTTTGACTATTTTTCACAGTAAAAACTGATAAAAACAGGGTTATATCTGCTCAGGAACAGTCTACTACTGCATATTTCTTTTTGAATGGGAGTATTATTTTTATTTATTGATTTTAGAGAGGAAGAGAGAAAAACATCAATTTGCTGTTTCACTTATTTATGTATTCATTGATTGTTGTTGTTTTTTACCACGCATGTGCATGAGGGAGGGCTGGGGGGTATACACATTAGAAGCATCAACTCGTAGTTGCATCACTTTAGTTGTTTATTGATTGCTTCTCATACGTACCTTGATGGGGCGAAGTGGGGATGCTCAAGCCTAGGCAGTGACCCCTTGAATAAGTCAGTGACCTTGGGCTCAAGATAGCGGCTTTGGGCTTCAAGACAGCGACCTTAGGATCATGTTGATGCTCTCACGCTCAAGCTGGTGACCCCGCACTCAAGTTGCTGAGCCTGTGCTCAAGCCAGATAAGCCTGCACTCAGGCTGGCAACCTTGGGGTTTTGAACCTGGGACCTCAGTGTTCCAGGTCAACACTCTACACTGTACCACCACCAGTTAGGCATACCTTTTATATTCTTAGAACTTGTTTTTATCTGAAAACATCTCCAAGTACAGAGAATTATATCTGTGTATCCATCTCATCACATATTTCTACTTCAGAATTTAAAAACATAGATACATTTGAAGGCATTCCTAATGCAAATCACCTTTCTCCTTCCTCCCCTCATAGATAGTTATTTAGAGGTATCCACTATCTTGCAGCTGGTATAATTTCCAAACATATTAATTAGTACATTAAATATTTTTTAATTTTTTATTGATTTTAGAGAAAGAGGAAAGGAGAGAGAAAGAGAGAGAAACATCAATCTGTTTCTGTATGTGCCCTGACTGGGAATTGAACCTGCAACCTCTGCATATCAGGATGATGCTCTTAACCAACCAAGCAATCTGGCCAGGGCCATATTAGTATTTCTTCATACTTTTACTAGATGTGGCCATAAACAGTATATAGTAATTTTAAAATTATAAATAAAAGGTGTCTCACTTGTTCTTTCAACATTTCTTTTGACACATAGCTGTTGCAGTTCATAGTATTTCATTGAAGCTGTACTATATTTAGTTGATAGACATTGTTTTCAGCTTTTCACTGTTAAAAAAAAAAAGCTGCAACATTCTTGTAGTCTCCGTGAATAAAGTCCAGTAGTTTTTCCAGGGTATAGAACATAGAAGTGAAATCATATTACAAGGTATGCTCATTACTTTCTCTCAATACAGCCAAATGGCTCTCCAAAACAGTTTTACCAATTTATACTCCCACAGTAGTAAATGAGAACTGTCGTTTCTTCCCATCTGGGTACTGATATTTAAATTTGCTTTGCCAACTTAGACATTTTTCAAGGTTCTATACTTAGCCCTCCTCTCACTTTGTAACCTATTCCTAATCTAATGTATTTATGACTTGTCAAGGTTACTTAGGAAATATGTCTCATGGGCATCCTAAAATCTTCCCCACATTCTCACATCCAACCAGATACAAATTTCTGTCCATTCTACTTTCTTATAATCCTGTATATCTGCTCTTTATTTCTCCATCTGATTAGTTTCCTGTTCCTGCTATAACAAATCACCACAAATTTAGTGGTTTACACATTTATTTTCTTACAGTTCTAGAGATCAGAAATATGAAATGAAATGAATCTTATGGGGCTAAAATAAAGGGTGTTGCCTGTGCTAGTTCATTCTGGAGGATCCAGAAGAGAATCTCTTCCTTGCCTCTTCCACTTTTCAGAGGCTGCTGGCATTTCTTGGCCTATGGATGCATCACTGTAATCTTCCATCATCGCATCTCCTACTACTGACTGATCTCCTGCCTCCCTCTCATGATTACACTTGTGATTATATTAGGCCTACCTAGATAATCCAGGATAATCTCCCCATTTCAAGATCCTTAATCACATATGCAAAACCCCTTTGGCTATATAACTGTCACAGGTTCTGGGAATTAGGATATGGACATCTTTGTGGTAGAGAATTATTCATCCTATCACACCATCTTAAATGCTGCTTCCTTAATTCCAAAGAGTTCTCTCATCTTGAAAAATATTTTCCAAACTATTTACATAACCACCAGAATTGTGTCAATTTCAAATCTAACCATAATCCTCTGCTTAGACTTTCAGTGGTTCTCCATTCCCTACAGCATCAAGTGAAAACTCATTTTCTTAGCATACGATTCCGTGACTTTACAAATGAAATTAAACTTTTGTCACTCTATTGAAATCTAAGCTCCCCTTATTCCAAACCATTATGCTGAGTTTGTGATATTGTTATGCTTTTGCCTTTACTTGCACCTTTCTTTTTCTTTTTTCTTTCTTTTTCTTTTTTTACAGAGACAGAGAGAGAGTCAAAGAGAGGGATAGCTAGGGACAGACAGGAACCGAGAGAGATGAGAAGCATCAATCATCAGTTTTTTGTGGCGACACCTTAGTTGTTCATTGATTGCTTTCTCATATGTGCCATGACCGCGGGCCTTCAGCAGACCGAGTAACCCCTTGCTTGAGCCAGCGACCTTGGGTCCAAGCTGGTGAGCTTTTTGCTCAAGCCAGATGAGCACACGCTCAAGCTGGCAACCACGGGGTCTCGAACCTGGGTCCTTCCGCATCCCAGTCCAATACTCTATCCACTGCACCACTGACTGGTCAGGTACTTGCACATTTCTTTACTCCTATGCCACCCATTCTTCCTTTGCCTACCTAGCCAACACATATTGATCAAGCTTCAACTTCAAAGTTAATGCCTTCCCCACCAAAAGGGCTCCACTACTACATTGCTCACGAAAATTAGAGGATTAGAGAATGTGCAGATACTCCAGTACATTCAGCCTTTTTTAGAACCATCCTTAGCACCCGGGCCAACTTTGCTCCAATGGAGCCCTGGCTGCGGGATGGGAAGAGAGAGATAGAGAGGAAGGAGAGGGGGAGGGGTGGAGAAGCAGATGGGCGCCTCTCCTGTGTGCCCTGGCCAGGAATCGAACCCGGTACTCCTGTACACCAGGCCGATGCTCTACCACTGAGCCAACCAGCCAGGGCCATTCAGTCTTTTTGTATAGTGCATTTTTACCAATGAAATAAAAGTTGGTTTTGCATCTCATTTGCATAATCAAACTTTCTTTGACTTGTCTGTTTTTCTGATGTTGTTTAATAAAAAAAATCAAATGCTTTATTGCTTCATACTCATTTTGAAATATCCCCTAATTTCTGTTAGTATATTTCCTGTGTATTCCTAGTACCAAAGCATTCAAAACACTTTACAGCGATATTTTGGTTTACAATGCTTGACCCCAAAATAATTAAGGGTAGGAATTTCGTAATTTTTAAGAGATTTTATTTATTCATAATAAAGAGGACAGGGAGACACAGAGAGAGAAGAGGAAGAGGGAGGAGCAGGAAGAAGCATCAACTCCGATATGTGCCTTGACCAAGCGAGCCTAGTTTCAAACTAGTGACCTCAGCGTTCCAGGTTGATGCTCTAGCCACTGCACCACTGTAGGTCTGGCAGGAATTTCATAATTTTAGCATCCTGTGTACCTAGTATCTTGACTTAGAGCAGATATGTAAGATCTAAATGGAACAATTAAGGTCATGGAGAGTTAGCATGTGTTATTTTCTGAAGGTTTGAATACTGATGAAAATAGCATGCTACACAAATAGCCATATACCCACAATAAAGAGTTGTAAGAGCCTGACCAGGCGGTGGCGCAGTGGATAGAGCATCAAACTGGGACGCGGAAGGACCCAGGTTTGAGACCCCAAGGTCGCCAGCTTATCTGGTTTGAGCAAGGCTCACCAGCTTGAGCCCAAGGTCACTGGCTCGAGCAAGGGGTCACTCGGTCTGCTGTAACCCCAGTGGTCAAGGCACATATGAGAACTCAATCAATGAACAACTAAGGAACCGCAACAAAGAATTGATGTTTCTTATCTCTCTCTCCCTTCCTGTCTGTCTCTGTCTCTGCCAAAAATAATAATAATAATAATAAAGAGTTGTAAGATACAACAAAACTGTTCTAAAATTGTAATTTTGTTTACATCTGGGATTTCTGAAGAATGTGTGCAAGTGAGTAAACAAGCTGAGAGAATGACCTGCCTAAATACACCAAGATTAGTGGCAGAGTTGGCTTTAGCTGTGGGAAGCCTAAAATTTAATTCAAGTAGGTATTTGTGTGGTGGGGGAAATTTGATAACACTTTCAAATTACTTTTTTTTAAAGATTTTATTTATTGATTTTTTAGAGAGAGAGAGAGAGAAAGGGGAGTGGGAAGCATCAACTCACAGTTGCTTCCTATATGTGCTTTGACTGCACAAGTCTGGGGTTTCTTTTTTTTATTATTTATTTTATTTATTTATTCATTTTAGAGGAGAGAAAGAGAGAGAGAGAGAGAGAGAGAGAGAGAGGGAGGGGGAGAGGGAGGGAGAGGGAGAGAGAGAGAGAAGTGGGGGAGGAGCAGAAAGCATCAACTCCCATATGTGCCTTAACCGGGCAAGCCCAGGGTTTCAAACCGGCAACCTCAGCAATCCAGGTCGACGCTTTATCCACTGTGCCACCACAGGTCAGGCACACATTCAAATTATATGACCTTCAAGCTATGCTTATGGGTGTAACATTACATCTAGTATACAACTGGTTTGCTGAGGCAGGCATGAATTGTCTTTCAGGGACCTACTGACTGAAAAATGGCAAGTTGATAACAGAACTGGAAACATTAAGTCATAAATAAAATTATGTTAGATGCTCAGCACAACAGTTGGTGGCCTGGAGAGTGTCTAGGCGAGAGAGGAGAGAGGATAATAACTGGAATTAAGGCCTGACGAGGCAGTGGCACAGTGAATATAGCATTGGCCTGGGATGCTGAGGACCCAGGTTTGAAACCCCAAGGTCACCGGCTTAAGCGCAGGCTCATCTGGCTTGAGCACATGCTCAGAGACATGACCCCATGGTCGCTGGCTTGAGCAAAGGGTCACTGGCTCAGCTGAAGCCCCCTGGTCAAGGCACATATGAGAAAGCAATCAATGAACTAAGATGAGGCAACTATGAGTTGATGCTTCTCATCTCTCTCTCTTCCTGTCTGTCCCTCTCGCTAAAACAAACAAACAACAAAACTGGAATTAAGGCAACAATTTAGAAAAATTGGGGCAGATATAAACCAAATAGTTTTTAGCACTGTAATTAACACTTTTTACTAAAATTAAAAAAATATATCGATTTTAGAGAGGAAGAGGGAAGAGAGGGGAAAAAAGCACATTGATTTGTTTTTCCACTAATTTATGCATTCATTGGTTGATTCTTTTTTTTTTTTTTTTTTTGTATTTTTCTGAAGTTGGAAACAGGGAGGCAGTCAGACAGACTCCTGCATGTGCCCGACCGGGATCCACCCTGCATGCACATCAGGGTACGATACTCTGCCCATCTGGGGCATTGCTATGTTGCAATGAGGGCCATTCTAGCACCTGAGCCAGAGGCCATGGAGCCATCCTCAGCGCCCGGGCCAACCTTGCTCCAATGGAGCCTTGGCTGCGGGAGGGGAAGAGAGAGACAGAGAGGAAGGAGAGGGGAAGGGGTGGAGAAGCAGATGTGCGCCTCTCCTGTGTGCCCTGGCCGGAAATCGAACCCGGGACTCCTGAACGCCAGGCCATTGCACTACCACTGAGCCAACTGGCCAGGGCCATTGGTTGATACTTATATGTGCCCTGACCAGGGATCAAACCCACAATCTTGGTATATGGGCACAACGTTCTAACCAACATAGCTATCTGGCCAGGGCTCCTAATACTTTTAAAATTAGCTCAAAGAAATGTAGTCTAGCCTCACCAGGTGGTGGCACAGTGGATAGAGCGTCGGGCTGGGATGTGGAAGGACCCAAGTTCGAGACCCCAAGGTCACCAGTTTGAGCGTGGGCTCATCTGGTTTGAGCAAAGCTCACCAGCTTGGACCCAAGGTCACTGGCTTGAGAAAGGGGTTACTCGGTCTGCTGAAGGCCCACAGTCAAGGCACATATGAGAAATCAATCAATGAACAACTAAGGTGTTGCAATGAAAAACTGATGATTGAGCTTCTCATCTCTCTCTGTTCCAGTCTGCCTGTCCCTATCTATCCCTCTCTTTGACTGTCTCTGTGGAAAAAAAAGAAAAAAAAGAAAAAAGAAATGCAGTCTAATGAAAACCACCCAATGCTAAAGGATGAAGCGTGTCTTTGGACCTAAAAGGAATTTTAGTTTAGTATTTTTGCACATTTTTTTTTCCTGAAGCTGGAAACGGGGAGAGACAGTCAGACAGACTCCCGCATGCGCCCAACCGGGATCCACCCGGCACGCCCACCAGGGGCGATGCTCTGCCCACCAGGGGGCGATGCTTTACCCCTCCGGGGCGTCGTTCTGCCAAGACCAGAGCCACTCCAGCACCTGGGGCAGAGGCCAAGGAGCCATCCCCAGCGCCTGGGCCATCTTTGCTCCAATGGAGCCTTGCTGCGGGAGGGGAAGAGAGAGACAGAGAGGAAGGAGGGGGGGTGGAGAAGCAAATGGGCACTTCTCCTATGTGCCCTGGCCGGGAATCGAACCCGGGTCCCCAGCACGCCAGGCTGATGCTCTACTGCTGAGCCAACCGGCCAGGGCGTATTTTTGCACATTTATCAATTGTTAGGATTACATTCTGCAAAGAACTTGCATGACCATCTCAAAAGTATACTCATATCTCCCTCTCCACAAGATTGTCAGGGTATCCAATTATGGTGAATGGCACAAACTTCTATCCAGTGCCAAAGTCACAAATTCATGAATGATGCTTTCCTTTCTCTTCCTCCATATCTAATCCATTCAAGTCCTGTTCCTAAATGTTACTCAAATATTCCATTTTGCTCTGTTATTATCATCAGGTATAACCTAACTGTTCTCTTTTTTTTTTTTTTTAATTTTTATTTATTCATTTTTTAGAGAGGAGAGAGAGAGACAGAGAGGGAGAGAGAGGAGAGAGAGAGGGGGGGAGGAGCTGGAAGCATCAACTCCCATATGTGCCTTGACCAGGCAAGCCCAGGGTTTCGAACCAGCGACCTCAGCATTTCCAGGTCGACGCTTTATCCACTGCGCCACCACAGGTCAGGCCTAACTGTTCTCTTTAATGCATAGATTTCAAATCCTAGGAGTCTGGCTCTTAATCTTGTTCTACAGCCTCAACTTGGAGGATGTAACAATGTTCCCTTTGCTCTATTTACAGGACCCTACAATTCCTCTAATGTATCACAAAGTGGTATGTACCAGTTCTTTCCTCATTTGGAACATCCCCCTCCTGCTCACCTAATTAACTACTACCCCTTCAAATATCTGTCTTGTTTCTCAGGGAAGCAATTCTATCTTTGAACCACCCCCAACTACAACCATATAGATTATAATTCCAGCTTGCATGTATACTACTAGTCTAATTTTAGAATTACTTATGACTGTTTCATGCTAACACTGAAAGGGCAGGAATCTATCTTTGCTGCCTAACACACTGTCTGGAATATAGCATTCAATAAATACTGACTAAATGACTACTTCAGCCATCATGATAAGCTCCAATGCAAAGTCAATACCCTATTTTGACAAAGTCATCGTTACTTGTATAGGCAGAATTTGAAATGCAAAAGAGGCAAAATTAGAACTTAGGTGCACCATTCAAAATGATAGCAAACAAATGTAAACACCTATATAATCTTTTTTTGAGAGTACATTTATTAAAGGTCTGGACAGTGATATCAGGATGAATTTAGGACAGAAGAAGCAACAGGAGAGAGCCTAGACATGGCTGCTTTGGCTCCCTGGGAAGTCAGAGAAAAGGCAACTTTGGAGACAGGTTCAGGGGGTTAGCCCAGGACAAGCTGCCACTGCCCATTGCTTCCCTAGCTCCAAATATTCCAGGAGCCCTTAGAATTTAGTAGATGCAGGCCTGTAGGGCAAGAGGAAGCAGGGAAAGAAGAGGAGGAAGGGAAAGATATGAGCATATTCCAGAGAGAGCGTGCCACAACCTATATGTTAGAGCAGGGGTCCCCAAACTACGGCCCGCGGGCCACATGCGGCCCCGAGGCCATTTATCCAGCCCCCGCTGCACTTCTGGAAGGGGCACCTCTTTCATTGGTGGTCAATGAAAGGAGCACATTGACCATCTCATTAGCCAAAAGCAGGTCCATAGTTCCCATTGAAATACTGGTCAGTTTCTTGATTTAAATTTACCTGTTTTTTTATTTTAAATATTGTATTTGTTCCCGTTTTGTTTTTTTACTTTAAAATAAGATATGTGCAGTGTGCATAGGGATTTGTTCATAGTTTTTTTTATAGTCCGGTCCTCCAATGGTCTGAGGGACAGTGAACTGGCCCCCTGTGTAAAAAGTTTGGGGACCCCTGTGTTAGAAGGCTGGAGTCCTACTATTATTCATTAAGTCCAATACAGTTAGCATTCAAAGGAAATAGAGAAGCACAGCAACTTCCAAGATCTGCATAACAGCCCTGGCCGGATAGCTCATTTTTGCATAACAGCCCTGGCCGGATAGCTCATTTGGTTAAGAGCTTCGACCTGAAGCACAAAGGTTGCAGGTTTGATACTGGGTCAGAGCACATAACAGATTGATGTTCCTGTCTTTCTCTCCCCGCCTCTCTCTCTTCCCACTCCCTGCCTCTCTCATTAAAATCAATAAATAAAATAAGATTAAAAAGAAAAGATCTGCATAACAGCTACCAAAAACAAACTTTAAAAGATGACATTTAGCTTGACCTGTGGTGGCGCAGTGGATAAAGCATTGACCTGAAACACTGAGGTCACCAGTTCAAAACCCTGGGCTTGTCTGGTCAAGGCACATATGGGAGTTGATGCTTCCTGCTCCTCCCCACTTTCTTTCTCTCTCATTCTAACTCTCTCTCCACTCTAAAATGAATAAATAAAAATTAAAAAAATATTTTAAAAAAAGAGATAACATTTAGATAGCTTCCTCCTTCCCACACCAGAAGAAAATTAACCCTTTGAGTAGTACAAACGTTCATGTATTGTACATCCTCGAGCCTCCTGACCATCCAGAGTACGATCGTACATGTACGTCTTTAAACTCTGAGCTGGAGAATTGCATGAGATAACAAAAAATTTTATTTTAAAAATGTGTAAGGCAACATTTAAAAAAGGCAAATGTTCTTCTTGTTTCCATAAATTGGTTATCAAGCAAACATGATTTTAAGTTAGTAAAACTGTAACTGAAACTAATTTCATTTTTTGAAACAAAACTCACTCCCGGGAGTCACCGAGCATGAAAAAAACTCACTACTCAAAATATTTTAGTCCTTTAAACCCCCATACAAACTCAGGACACTCTTGATAGTTTTCTGGTGTTTTTTTTTTTCTTTTTTAGTGAGCAAGACAGAGAAACAGAGACACGAAGAGAGATGAGAAGAATCAACTCAGTTGTGGCACTCTAATTATTCATTAATTGCTCCTCTTATGTGCCCTGGCTGGAGGGAGGGGGTCCCAGCCAAGCCAGTGACCCTTGCTCAAGTCAGTAACCTTGGGCTCAAGTCAGTGACCATGAGGTCTTATCAGTGATTCCACATTTAAGCCTGTGACCCCATGCTCAAACCGGTGAGCCTGCACTCAAGCTCCCGACCTCAGGGTTTTGAAGCCGAGACCTCAGCATCCCAGGTCGATGCTCTATCCACTGTCCCATCTGGTCAGGACTACTCTTGATAGTTCTCATTGCAGAAACTTTTAAGAAAATTCACAGTCCACCTGACCAGGCAGTGGCACAGTGAATTGAGAATTGGACTGGGATGTAGAGGACCCGGTTCAAAACCCCAAAGTCACTGGCTTGAGTGCAGGGTTGCTGGCTAGAGCGTGGGATCATAGACATGACTCCATGGTTGCTAGATTGAGCCCAAAGGTCGCTGGCTTGAAAGCCCAAAGTCACTGGCTTGAACAAGGGGTCACTAGCTCTGCTGTAGCCCCCCCGTCAAGGCACATATGAGAAAGCAATCAATGAACAACTAAGGACACTAAGGAGCCACAATAATTGATGCTTCTCATCCCTCTCCCTTCCTGCCTGTCTGTCCCTCTGTCTCTGTCACAAAAATAAATTCACAGTCTTTCAGAGGTAATCTTAAACTTCTCATAAAAGCTTCCAAGCACATAACTTAAATTTAAAGACATATTAAGGTTCATATTATTTTTTAATTTTTTAAAACTCATTATATTGATACCTTTGATGAAAGACTACATTTTATTTTATTTATTTATTTATTTACAGGGACAGAGGGATAGATAGGGACAGACAGACAGGAACGGAGAGAGATGAGAAGCATCAATCATCAGTTTTTTGTTGCGACACCTTACTTGTTCATTGATTGCTTTCTCTTATGTGCCTTGACCGCGGGCCTTCAGCAGACCAAGTAACCCCTTTGCTTGAGCCAGCGACCTTGGGTCCAAGCTGGTGAACTTTTTGCTCAAGCCAGATGAGGCCGCGCTCAAGCTGGTGACCTCGGGGTCTCGAACCTGGGTCCTCCGCCTCCCAGTTCAACACTTTATCCACTGCACCACTGCCTGGTCAGGCAAGGTTCATATTTTAAAAAAAAATATTTTATTTTTATTCATTTTAGAGAGGGGGAAAGAGAGAGAGAGAGAGAGAGAAAGGAGGAAGGATTAGGAAACATCAACTCCCATATGTGTCTTGACAGGGCAAGCGGGGGTTTTGAAATGGCAACTTCAGCATTCCAGGTTGACACTTTATTCACTGTGCCACCACAAGGAAGGAAGGTTATTTTCTAATGAGGCGTATTTAAGGTGTCTCAGTGATAAGACTCTTGACAAATCCATTCATTTTAAGTCCTGGCCGGGAAGCTCAGTTGGTTACAGCACTATCTTGACACTCCAGGGTTGCCGGTTCCATTCCTGGTCAGGGCACATACAAGAATCAACTGATGAATGCACAACCAAATAAAACAACAAATCAAAGTTTCTTTCTCTCTCTAAAATCAATCAATTTTTTAAAAAATCCATTTTATTTATTTATTTTTAATTTTTATTTTATTTACTGAGACAAAGAGAGAGTCAGAGAGAGGAATAGATAGGGACAGACGGGAACGGAGAGACGAGAAGCATCAATCATCAGTTTTTCGTTGTGACATCTTAGTTGTTCATTGATTGCTTTCTCATATGTGCCTTGACCGTGGGCCTTCAGCAGACCGAGTAACCCCTTGCTCAAGCCAGCAACCTTGGGTCCAAGCTGGTAAGCTTTTGCTCAAACCAGATGAGCCCGCGCTCAAGCTGGTGACCTCGGGGTCTCGAACCTGGGTCTTCCGCATTCCAGTCTGACGCTCTATCCATTGTGCCACCGCCAGGTCAGGCCAAAATCCATTCATTTTAAATATAACTCAAAAGTCTACTACATCATTTAAGTCTACCAATTTGGTTATTAGTTCATTATAAATACATGTTCCTAGTATGATAAAGAAATTTAAATTATGCATCAATGTCTCTTGGCCAAATAAACTACTAACATATTGACATACAGCCCTAATGCTTTGTGAGCACGTAACCTTGTAAACCTGTTATTAATGGTACCATTTTGCTCACTGGTATTATTATCTTCATTAAGATAAACAACCGTTCTCTGGCTGGATAGCTCAGTTGACTGGAGCATCGTCCTAAAGCACAAAGGTTGCCAGTTAGAGTCCATGCTCAGGGCACATATAGGAGCAGCTGTATGTTCCTGTCTCTCTCTCTACCCTGCCTATTTAAGAAAAAAAAAAAAAGAAAAACAGATAAGCAACAGTTCATTAGCAAATTAAACAATTTAGCTGTTCAACCAGGCAATGCTACTAAGTAATTATCAAAGTGAATGTTCACATTAAATCTGTGACCTCATAGTCCTATTGCATAACTTGGATAGTAAAAACACTAAAAATATCACTGGTCCTGGCCAGTTGCCTCAGTGGTAGAGTGTTGGCCTGGTATGTGGAAGTCCTGGGTTTGATTCCCAGGCAGGGCACACAGAAGCGCCCATCTGCTTCTCCATTCCTCCCCCTCTACTTCCTCTACTTCCTCTCCTTCCTCTCTTTTTCCCTCCCACAGCCAAGGCTCCACTGGAGCAAAGTTGGCCCAGGCACTGAGGACGGCTCCAGTTGCATCAGAGCAATGCCCCAGATGGGCAGAGCATCGCCCCATAGTGGGCATTCTGGGTAGATCCCGGTCAGGCGCATGTGGGAGTCTGACTGCCTTCCTGCTTCTCACTTCAGAAAAATACAAATAAATAAATAAATAAAAATATCACTGTACTCACCATTTTACTACAAAGAAGCACTTCATGGCTTCTCTTTGGTATAGTCAAACTGCCAGCATCACTACTTTTGTCCTGTGGGGCCTTATTTAATAAAATACAGGTTACTTGATAAAAAAACAACAACAACACTGCAATACAGTGACTGCAGATCTGTTAACCAAATGACAAAGACTCTGTAGCATATACAGTGTGGATATACTGGACAAAGGGATGACCTACATCTCAGGCATGCCAGTCAGAGCAGCATGCAATTTAAAACTAATGAACTGTTTATTTCTGGCATTATCCATTTAAATGGCTGAGTTGGGTAACTGAAACTACGGAAAGAGAAAGGGTGAACTACTACTGTACTACATTCAATAATGTTAGGTTTGGGATCAGGGCTCCTTTAGATTCAAGGCCCCTTTAAAACTTAAATTCCCCTCACCCAACTTCCCACTAGGGCAGCTTCTTCATTAGCATCTCTCTCACCCAACCTCAACCTCCCCCTCCCCTTAAGCAACACCCCTCATGCTGGGAAGGTTCTGGGAAGTATCCCTGGGACAAGGACACTGGGAGGGACCTAAGAGTTGGGAAAGGGAGACAGTCTGTGACCAAGGCCACAAGCCAGGATATGCTAATCTGGGCATGTCCAGATACACCCAACCCTATGCCAGCAAATGCCTGCAGCAACCTTTTTATCAGACACCCACTTCTTGCAGCTCTCTGCTGATGCCGCTAGGGTCTCAGCCCACCTGTTTTGCAGATACATAAATAATTTCTTATAAAACCCATCAGGTCGCCTGACCAGGCAAGTGACGCAGTGAATAGAGCACTGGAGTTGGATGTAAAGGACCCAGGTTCGAAACCCCGAGGTCGCCAGCTTGAGCCCAGGCCCATGAACTTGAGCGTGGAGTCTCTAGCTTGAGCATGGGATCACAGACATGACCCCATGGTCGCTGACTTGAGCCAAGGGTCACTAATTCTGCTGTAGTTCCCTGGTCAAGGCACATATGAGAAAGCAATCGAAGAACAACTAAGATGCCACAACAAAGAATTGATGTTTCTCATCTCTCTTCCTTCCTCTCTATCTGTCCCTATCTGTCCTCTCTCTGTGTCTCTGTCAAAAAAAACAAAACTCATCACGTCTTGTGCATCCCTCCTTCAGCTGACCTAACAAGTAAAAGTTGAGCTGTCACAATAAAAAGCTAGAGCTTCACTCAGCTTTTCCATTTTTGCCTTATAGTTTTAAAAAGCTTAAAAGACCTATTTAAATTTCCCAGTAACCTTTCCCTTTAAAAATCTACCAAAACCGGACCTGGTCGGTTGGCTCAGCGGTAGAGCATCGGCCTGGTGTGCGGGGGACCTGGGCTCGATTCCCGGCTAGGGCACATAGGAGAAGCGCCCATTTGCTTCTCCACACCCCCCTCCCCTTCCTCTCTGTCTCTCTCTTACCCTCCCGCAGCCAAGGCTCCATTGGAGCAAAGATGGCCCGGGCACTGGGGATGGCTCCTTGGCCTCTGCCCCAGGCGCTAGAGTGGCTCTGGTCGCGGCAGAGCGACACCCCAGAGGGGCAGAGCATCGCCCCTGGTGGGCGTGCCGGGTGGATCTCGGTTGGGCGCATGCGGGAGTCTGTCTGACTGTCTCTCCCTGTTTCCAGCTTCAGAAAAATACAAAAAAAAAAAAAAATCTACCAAAACCCTTTAGCTTTAGGGTTTGATACAATCAAAGAAAAGATGTAATTGAAAAGGTAAAGGAAACCTTTTTAAAAGTCCAGAATTTCTATACTCAAATCAGGCCATAATCTGATCAATTAAAGCAAAATCCTTGAGCTGCACACTGCCCTATAATTTTTCCCCTTCAATAACTGCCTCTCACGCTAAAATTACATAAGAAAACCCCAGAATCATAAAGCTGAATCGTACAGCTCTCTGCCCTCACTTTACAGACGCAATATCACATATCTTGCCGGCCCAAAACAAAAAACTGCTGAGACCAGAAGAGTGATGGCACTAGAGTGGACAACATATAAATTATTGAAAAGTAAATATAAGTACTCATTAGATATAAACCACCAGGAGAAAGAAAACCAGTAGTCCTGCTTTTAAATAATTTTATTTTTTCTAATTTTTGTTAATTAATTTCCCATAGCACCTTGGCAACGTTGAAAACAAAAATACAAATACAGGATGTACTCATTTTAACATAAAAGGCATGAGCATGTGTCACACCATTTGGGGGAGGGGGACAGTTTTGACAATAGGAACAAACCTAAGCAATGGACAAAGTAGAAGCCAGATAACTGGTTCTGACCCCCAACCCAAACATTAGATGTCACTCAAGGAACACCTGAATCAGGAAAAAAAAAATCAATGTGGATATTTCCTTATGCTTTATGCTAATTAATCAGTGTTTTGTGCTACAAAACTGAAAATAAAACCCTTTTATTTATAAGCTTGTTGGTATCTGAGTTATACTTTTAGGAATCGTCTACTTAGCAACTCATAAGAAGTCTTCAGCTTAAAAATAACTTTAAATTATTTAATAATCAGATGAATTTGAAAGAGAATTTACTCTCAACTTGAAAACAAATTTTCTTTCAACTTCTTAAAATGTTCTCATTCAGCTAACAAAAACTGAAATGTCTATGTATCTTCTTGGAAGCTCAGACAAGCTAAATTAGCATACACCAAAGAGCCTGAAGTTAAAACCGCCTTCGCATAATTAAGAATTAAAAAAAAATCTTTTAAAAGGAATATACTGTCCTTTCGTGTATTTTATCTATTCTGTAAAAACTAAAATGGAAACTTTAAAAATATGGTTAATATATATGGCCAACAGAAACATCAAAGACTTAACCCCAGTTTTGTTCAATGGTATCAAAGTAAAACTAGTGGACATTTAAGTCAAAAGACAAATATTAAGGCCATAATTAAGAAATCTAGAGGAAGTATTTAGTAACTTTTAAATATTATTTTCTGCTCCAGCAGATGCTAATATTCCATCGTAAGCCTTCTGCAAAGCCAGCACAGTTATTTAAAAAGAGAAAGGAATGTGAAACAATAGTTAAGCTACCTTCATTTTAGGAACCAAAACTAAATTTTAAAACCTGCATGTCATTTGACCACATGCAAATTGAAGACATAAGATGACAACAACAATAAATCCTATCACTAAAAAATTTTATCTTCTTCCAAAACCCAGTTGAAAATAACTTAGGCAAATCACTCTTTTGAATGCCAGTGTGTACACTTGCAAAAATGAAGTTACTCCAATGAGAGACAGGCCCCAGACATAATGAAAATCTTAGTTATCAGGCTAGAAAGTGGGAAAAAGGTTTTGCAATATCTCTATATACTTTCTCTGTGAAGTCCAAGACAGTGAATTTGTGTTACTCTTTCTCTTCATGCAGTAAGAACTATGGCAGAAGATCACTGTATCGTACACTCAATATCATTTATGACTACTTTTAGCCTCCAACAGCCCAAGAAAGTGTTAAACCATAAGGGTGAATAAAAAAATTTAAATTCCTTTTTCTAAAGAAACAAATAAATAGCTGAACTATCATGAATGCCCAACTCTCATCTCAGAGTAATGCTAGGGAAAAACAGCCAACAGTATCACACAACTCATAGGCATCATTCAGATATAAACCTTAAATATGTTGTAATAAAATAAATGCTAAATAGATACTGTGAATGTATATATATTTTATATATATACACACACATTTATTCTTCCCTCTACATCCCATCAAAATGGGAACTATTCGCTGTAATGAGGCAAATTAAATTAAAACAATATATTTTATAAGAAAATTTAAAAGGTCATGTCTTTAAATTAAAATCTACTTTCAATAACATTTTGGGGAAAAAGCAAGAATATACTTGCTTTCTTCAAAAAGACTCTTTTCTTGTGTTTTAATTAGAACACTTTGTTTTTAAAAGTAGAAGTCACACAAGCCTGCATATAATACAAGTGCACTTCTGTGACACATTGTAAAAAGTAATGTTTCATTTCAAGTGCAATAATTAAGTTTGTAATCCTTGCCAAGTGATTTTTATAAAATGTTTATTCTCTGAAATCCAATGCATTCACAGAGCGTTAACACTTTAAATGTTTACCAACTACAGCATTATCTAAGTAAACCAAAATAAGCACTTTTATCATAGATATAGTCAATGATTATTAATACTTTTATATATATATATATAGATATATATATATACACACACACACACACACACACACACACACACACACCCCTAAACTTCCCTCAAATGTCAGCACAGGTAGTTTAATTGCATGTTTCAGCTAGTAAATGATTTAAAAAAATAGTGTAGAGAAATGATTCTCCTTA